>NC_138900.1:6335304-6935304 GCF_965194825.1 Balaenoptera physalus
TCCTAGCTGAAGGTCAACAACCCCTCCCAAAAACAGAGTCACTTAGCTGACCCATAGCTGACCACAAATGCCTGAGGAAGCCCAGCCAAAACAGAAAACTGCTCGGCTGAGCCCAGCCCAAGTTGATGACCCAAAGAAATCATAAAAGGTTATTCTTTTAAGCCTCTAAGTTTGGAGACGTTTGTTACACTGCAAAGCTAACTGATACATCTGCATTCTAGACAATGGAAAGGGGGAAATGGAGGAATGGAGAGCAGGCATCTTCCATTAAGGGCACTTCAAGGAAATTACACTGATTACTTTCACTCACATACTATTGGCCAGAAAGTAGTCACATGGCCATATCTAGTTGCAAGGGACACTGGGAAATGTAGTCTATTTTTCCTTGGCTAACCACGTGAATCGTTTAAAACAAGTAGGAGTCTTACTATAAAGGAAGGATAGGATGGATACTGGGGGAAAACTAGATGTTTCTAATGGAGAGATTTAGATAAGAGATTGCCGGGAAGACTTCCTGAAAGAAGAGGCAGGATTTGGCAGAGTCTTGGAAGTCAGCCTAGGGAAGGGGCTGCAAACTAAGCAGGAGGTTTTCCAGCTTGTACATGAAGGTTTCCATCATACCCTGGGGGCTTCACCTTGGGGACAGGCTGACTGAAAAACCCCTCCTCACCAAATGCTCTGGCCAAGGCAAAAGGCAAAGACTGGAAAAAACTTTTCTTGGCAATCTCTGCCAATGAAGACATAGAGGAAAGGGTTGAGGCAGCTGTTGAAACAGCCCAGGGAGAAGGTAGCCCAGAGGATGAGCAGCATCTTAGGGTCAGGTTCGTTTTGCGGTTGCTCCAATTGGGCCAAGAGCGCCATGTTAAACGGGAACCAGGAAATGAAAAAGGCGCTCACCAACACCAGCAGCAACCTCTTTGGCTGGCTGGCATGGACCCAGCCCTCCTGCTGGAACTTGGTGCAGATGAGGTGGGCACAGGTACTGATGATCACCAAGGGCACCAAGAAACCCAACAGGAGGTGAATGATGGTCACAGTCATTTTCCTCTTCAAAACCACTCACTTCCTATCCTGGGAGCTGGGTTCTCCTTCCCCTTATTCTCTATGTCAATATTGAAGCAGCAGTAGACACACCCTTTCTGTTCTTCAGTGGTCTGGAAAATCAAGTGTGGAGAGCAAGTGATAGCAGCCAGCCAGCCAACTTGCTTGCTGCGCAGTGCAGTGGTTTCAGGACCAGATAGGATAGAGGACAGAGACGCAACGGTCCAGAGAGATGAGGACCAAGAGGCAGATGCTGGTAAAGAAGCTGAGGGCCAAGAAGGTCATGTAAAGCTTGCAGGCCACATCGTTGAGGAGCCACTGACCAATTGCTACACTCTGTATGGTGATAAGCAGGGACAGTAAGACAGTGAAGTCGGCAAGGGCCAGGTTGAAGAACCAGATGGTAGTAAAAGTTAGCGGCATTCGGAAAACAGTCATCCAGAGCACCAGCCCATTCGCCACTACACCTACCACAAAGGACACAGACACGATAACTGTGGTCAGCTGGTGGAGGCACTCTGTCACCTGAGGATGGTATTTGGGAGCAGAGGTAGAATTCATCTTTCTAGAAGAGGAAGGACCACATATCAGAGCTACAAGTTACCTTTCACTGCTATTCAGAGCCCATGGCCCCCTCTGAGACCCCTTCATTCATTTTTCCATTCAATATATTTTTATTGAGTGCTTATTATGTCACTCTGATACTGCTCTAGGTACTGGAACTGAGTCATGTAACAAAACAGGCCCTCATAGGACATATACCCTAATGGGAGATGTCAGATGGGAAACACAGTGCATATAATAAATAAATCCATGATGTACAACTTTAGAAGATTACAAGTGCTGTGGGGAAAAAGTAATACAAAATAAAAAAGAGTGGCCTCTGACTTTTGATTATGTCAGAGTAGCTTTGTGAGACAGTCTGGCAGATTAAAAAACTTATAAAATCTGTATGAAACTTTAAAAATCAATCCACTGTTTGAAGACATTGGAGAGTGATCAAAATCGAGCATAAACTGGAGGAGAGTCTACCCTTGATAGGGTAACTGCATGAGGTCACAGTTCTGAGTTTGCATCTTTTGGGTGTGAGCATTTTGCAATTGCTACATCCTCATTGGCTTCAGGTGTGAGAGGAGAGAGTTATGAGTTGGCAGATCAGCCAGAAAAATAGTGAGAAGGGAGGGAATTGTGGAAGGAAGGGAGCCCCAGGGAAGGTAAACTCCAAAATCTGCATATGAAATCCATCCAAATCCTTGACTGACTAAATTATTTATGCTCAGGGGAGATCCCAGGATGCCTGGTGAAAAAGCAACAGCTGGAATTTGAAAGAACTAAGCAGAGATTTCAGCTGTTGCCCACCACAGAGATTAGAGTCTGGAGTTTGAGTCCAGCCAACTTAATTGCCTGCTAGGACAAGAATCACTCTTCAGAGGAACAAAACACAATGCAAAGTCTCTACGATATATCATGCATAATGCCAGTATCCAATTAAACACCACTACAGGGACCACCTGGTGGTCCAGTGGTTAAAAATCCGCCTTCCAATGCAGGGGACGCAGGTCCGATCCCTGGTCGGGGAACTAAGATCACACATCCTGCAGGATGACTAAGCCTGCGCCCTGCAACCACTGAGCCCACGCACTCTGGAGCCTGTGCATCACAACTAGAGAGAAGCCACAACGAAGATCCAAATCAGCCAAATAAATAAATATTAAAAACCACCACACGTGTGAAGTAACAGGAAAGCATGAGCCATATTCAACAAAGAAAGGGGTCAATAGAAAACAAATCCGATGGAGTTCCTTGGTGGCCTAGTGGTTAGAGTTCCAGGCTTTCACTGCTGTGGCCTGGGTTCAATCTCTGGTCAGGGAACTGAGATCCTGCAAGCCATGCAGCATGGCAAAAAAGAAAGAAAGAAAGAAAGGAAGGAAGGAAGGAAGGAAGAAGGAAAGAAAGAAAAAGAAAGAAAGAAAGGAAGAAAGAAAGAAGGAAAGAAAGAAAACAAATCTGAGATAACATGGATATTGCAATATGCAAAGATGTTAAAGCACCTAATACAAATATGTTCAAAGACTTAAAGGAAAAGATATGCATAATTAATAAACAGGTGGGGAAACTAAGTAGGAAAGAGAAACTGGAAAAAAAAAGAGTCAAATGGAAATTCTAGAGCTGAAAACTATAACAATTGAAATGAAAATTTTACTGGCTGGACTTCACAAAAGATTGGAAATGACAGGACTTGCCTGGTGGTCCAGTGGTTAAGACTCTGTGCTCTCAATGCAAGGGGTTCAATCCTGGTCTGGGAACTAAGATCCAGCATGCCACACGGTGTGGCCAAAAAACGAAAAAGAAAAAATTGGAAATGACATCAGTGAACTAGAAGATAGATTGATAGAAATTATCCAACCTGAAGAACAGAGAGAAAAAATATTAAAGAAAAGTAAAAAGAACCTCAGACGCCTGTAAAATAATATCAGTCAGTCTGCCCTACAAATAAGTGGAGTTTCAGAAGGAGAAGAAAAGAGAATGGGACAGAAACATATTTGCAGAAATGATGGCTGACAATTTACTAAATTTGGTGAAAGACATTAACTTACAGATCCAAGAATTTCAATAAACTCCAAGCAAAATAAATAAAAGAAAATCACTCCAAGGCACACCATAATCAACCTGTTGAAACCCAAAACTAGACAATCTTGAAAGCAGCCAGAGAAATATGACACATTACATGCAGAAGAACAATGCTGTGACATTTGAGCAAAGATTTGAAGGAGGTGAGGGAGAAAGCCATATGAATATCTGGAGGAAGAGTATTGCAGATAGCAGTAATAGCTGTGCAAAGACCCTAAGGTAGGCCCATGCCTACTATGTCCAAGGAACAGTGAGAAGGTCAGTGAGCAATGGGGAGAGGGGTCGGAGGTGAGATGAGACAGGGGATGGGGTCAGTTCATGCAGCATCTTGTGGGGCGCAGTGAGGACTCCCCCAGATTTTATTCTGAATGAGGTAGGAGCCACAAGAGAATCTTGACAAGAGGAGGGACAGGTTCTCACTTAGATTTTAACAATCACCACAGCTTCTGGGTTGAAACTAGGCTGAAGGGGGCTGGGATGGAAGCAGGAGGCCAGTTGAGGAGGCTTCTGCAAAAATCCAGGTGAACAATGATGGTGCCTCAGATCATGGTAATAGATATCAGAGGAGGTAGTAAGAAACAGATCCTGGATGCATCTTGAAGGCACAGCTGACCAGATTTGCTAATGGGCTGGATGTGCAGAGTGAGAGGAATAGCAGAGTCAGGGGTGACCACAGACGGTTGAACAGCTGGAAGTTGGAGCTCCATCAACCGATGGGGAAGACAGTGGAGGGGAGGACAGGTTTGGGGTAAGACCAGGAATTGAGTGTTGGACACGTTGAGTTTAAGTTTGCCTGTTAGACATCTAAATAGGCAGTTAGATATTGGCAGTGAGATTACAGGAGAGATTTTCCAGCTAGAGACATGTGGGCATCATTAGAATTTAAATGTTATTTACAGCCTTGAGCCTGAGTGTGAGCACCAAGGGTTAGTGTAGAGAGAGAAGAGACATCTAGTGTTGGAGAAAGCATGTGAGCTTAGACATGGGACAGTCATAGGTGGAAATTCTAGTTGAAACACTGGCTGTGTGATCTTGGGCAAAGAAATTTCCTTCTCTGAGCCTCAGTTTGCTCACCTGAGATAGGGGTGTAGAATCCTTGAACACTTCTCTCTCTTCCCCCACCTCCAATTCATCACAAAGCCTGGTTGATTTTGCCTCCAAAAAGCCTCTTGTGTTTGTGCACTTCTTCCTGTCTCCCCAGCCCCTCCGTCCAAGCGCCCAGCATCTCCCACCTACTTCCTGCTCCTATACTTGCCCCCCCCAAGACATTTGTCATACTGCAGCCAGAATGATCCTTCAAAAGTCCAACTGAAAAACTGTTGTGGGTCTCAATGCTCTTGGGATAAAGACCAGTGTCTTTGACACAGCTTCTGAGGCATGCGTGGTGGGGCCCCTGCCAACCCCTCCAGAATTCTCTCTCAGTCACTACACTGCAGCTTCCCTGCTCTTGTTTCCCTTACTGAAACTCACCGTGTTCCCTTCCACCTCCGAGCCTTTGTACATACTGTTCCTTCTGTCTGGAATATCCTTCCTTTCCCTCTACTTTTTAAAAGTTTACTCTTTCTTGAGATCTCAGCAAAAATTTCCCTCCATCCCCCAAAGCCTTCCCTGACCACCTTGACTGAAGCAGACTCTCCTGCAGAAGCTTCTCATCTATTAAGAGATAGTGATCAGTAGCAATTAGACCCGAGTTTGTTGGATTATCTGATTCACATCAGAGCCCCAGAGATCAATATCAGAGCCCATGAAGGGTTATTAGATGTGGGTTCTGATAGGCCCTGGGAGCTGGGACCTTGGGGGAGCCAAGGAAGAGAGGGGCTCCAGAGACATCCTTTTGCTGTACTGTTCCAATTTCCCTCATCTGTCCTTTCTAGTATCCCAGCCCCCTGCCCCACCTCAGGAAGAAAACTCAGCCTACTCCTCCCTACTTTAGGGAGCTCCAATTGTCCTTTTCTTAGGAACTGATGGTGGATGTAATAGTGAGTAAGGTTTTTCCTTTTTATAAGCCAACATAAAAAATATGTGTCCTCCCCACTAATTCTCCCAATGCGTGTATGTATGTGTGTGGGGTTGGTGGTCCATAGAATCCCAAGCTCTAAGGTGTGAGTAGTTCCCCAGATGCCCAGGGTCAGTAGGGATATGTAGCAAAGCCCAGCTCAACCTTCAGAACTGCCCATAGAATCATGAGAGAAGACATGGTTGTTGTTTTAAGCCTCTAAGTTTTGGGGTGGTTTGTTTGGCGGCAATGGCTGACTGATACACATGGGAAACAGCCCCTTTGGTTCAACCTTCATTGACTATGTGTCAAGCACCTGCTGTGTGCCAGGCAGTGGGCTGCATGTTGGGGAGAACAGGGTAAACACAAACAAACTCGGTCCCTGCCTCCAGGAAACACTGAGTACTGAGAGAGACAGACATGAAACAAATACACTGACAACAAACGTGTTTATTTACAAATGGAGCTAAGTGTTCTGAAGAAACACTTGTTGAGTATTGCAACAAAGGAAGTGGTGTCATGGCTGGAGGTTTGCTGAGGAAGTGACACTCAGGGTGAGATCTGAAGGCTGATAGGTGTTTTCAATAGGCAAAGAGGGAGGGAGCAATGTTCCAGAGAGTGGAAATGGCATCTGCAAAGGCCCTGGTGATCATACCCACTTTTCTATCGCTGTCAGAGATGACAGAGCCTTTTCTCCTTCTTACCTTGCTGAGATTTCTTTTACCAGCAGTTTGGGACAGCTGAAATTTCCTAAACCAAGCACCAAAATTGCCTCAGTTTAAAGTAAGAGAAAACAGCAGACCTATAAGGCTCAAAACACCAACATGGGAAAGAAATACATGAAAGGGATTCCCAGCAAATAGAATACGAAGCATGAAATGTTTTCATCTATGCAGAAGTCAAGAAGTCAGCTTTGGGAAGGTCCAATAGTCTAAAAAATCAATTGCATTGAGGTTAAATTTATATATAATAAAATTTCCCATTCTCAGCATACATTCATTTGGTTTCTTCTAAATGTATACATCCATGTAACCAGCACTATAATTAAGATCCAGAACAATTTTATTCCCCAAAGTTCCCTCTGGCCCCAAGTGGCCACTAGTCTGTTTTCTGATATCATAGATTAGTTTCCCTTTTTCTAGGTTTCATGCAAATGAAGTCAGACAATATGTACTCCTTCTAGGGTTTCCAGATTTAGCAAATGAAAATACAGGATGTCTAGTTACATTTGAATTTCAGGTAAACAAAAATTTATTTAACGATTTCATGGGGGATTTCCCTGGTGGTCCAGTGGTTAAGACTCCGTGCTCCCAATGCAGGGGGCCCGGGTTCAATCCCTGGTCAGGGATCTAGATCCCGTGTGCCGCAACTAAGACCTGGCGCAGCCATATAAATAAATATTAAAAAAAAAAAAAAAAGATTTCATGGGATATACTTATGCTTAAAAAAATGTTGTTTATCTGACATTCAGTGGGCTTCCCTGGTGGCGCAGTGGTTGAGAGTCTGCCTGCCAATGCAGGGGACACGGGTTCGAGCCCTGGTCTGGGAAGATCCCACATGCCGCGGAGCAGCTGGGCCCGTGCGCCACAACTACTGAGCCTGCGCGTCTGGAGCCTGTGCTCCGCAGCAAGAGAGGCCGCGATAGTGAGAGGCCCGCGCACCGCGATGAAGAGTGGCCCCCGCTTGCCGCAACTAGAGAAAGCCCTCGCACAGAAACGAAGACCCAACACAACCATAAATAAATAAATAAATAAATTTTTTTAAAAAAAAATGTATAATAACATTATCACACCTAAAAAATAAGAATAACTCCTTAACACATACAAAATAAGTTCTGTCAGTGTTCACATTTCCAATTGTCTCCTAAATATTGTGACATTTTTTGACAGGACTCAGCTCTTCTGCATCACTCAGAATCATTAATGTCCATATATTATATACAGCACCATCCTCTGTGCCACCTAGATCAGTGGTGGGCAAACTTTTTCCTGTAAAGTGCCAGAGAGTAAATAGTTTTGGCTTTGTGGGCCACTTGAATTTCGTCAAAAGTACTCAACCCTGCCCTGTGGGAAGCATTTCCACAGATAACAGGGGACTGGCTGGGCATGGCTGTGTGCCAGTAAAACTTTATTAGTGGACACTGAATTTTCAGTTTCATATGATTTTCATGTGTCATGAACACTATTCCTTTGATTTTGTGTGATCATATGAAAATGTAAAAACCATGCTTAGCACACATGGGCTGTACAAAAACAGGCAGTGGGCCATGATTTGCCAACCTCAGCCCCGGTCTAGATTTGGTGAGGCAGTGTTTCTTTCAAGATGACAGGTGAAAACTAAAAACCATTGCTACTGGGCTCTTGAGGCAGCTTTGCAATTGCATACAGTGGCCTGCTACTGATTTCTATTTCCAGGGCATTTCCAAGCACGACTTATTCACCACTGACCCACACCCCACAACCCCATGCACACCCAGTTGGTTCCCAGGAGCTCAGAGTGCCCTGCAGTGATCTGCAGGATTTTCTTCTAGGCTTCAGACACCCCTTCTGCAGGAGTCCGTGCCTTGCCAGGAGCAATCAAGCAGTGCCAGTCACTGGAAGATGCTTCCCCGTTTCAGACGGATCAAGATGTGAGACAGTGTGAATCTTAGAATAGATCAAATGCGATATACCTTTTTGATGTTCTCCTTTATCAAAGCCAGTTCCTTTTTCCAAAGGGAACACCAATACCGCCGGCAGCTGGTAAGCTGATAATTGTTCTCACCAGGCTACTCGCTGCCTGGATTTGGGGATTGCGTCTTGCAATGGTGAAATCCTAAATAATATATTCAAGTGGGTAGCTTTGTTTTGCATAACTGATTTCTAGAAGCAAGTATTTCTCTCACTGCTGTAGATTCTTCAACCTTTTAAAAATCATAGTATCCCATGCAGTGATTGTGACATTCTCACCCAATTCCATCTCAGCCCAAATCTAAGTTATTCTCCCCGTCCCCACCCCGACACCACGACCACCACCGTGTGTTCTTTGTTTTTGTTTTTGTTTTTCTTGGCCGTGCTGCAGGGCTTATAGGATCTTAGTTCCCCGACCAGGGGTCGAACCCAGGCCCTCAGCAGTGAAAGCACGGAGTCCTAACCACTGGACCGCCAGGGAATTCCTGAACAAACATTTTTTTTTCCCACCACGTGTTTTGCAGTTATAAATAGTGCTGCAAATAACATCTTTGGGGATAAATCTTTCTTCCATGTTTAGGATTATTTCTTTGGATTCCCAGAAGTGGCCCCAAAAGAAGAAAAGATCTTGGCTTTTTTTTCCAGAAGGATGTGAGGATGTACAACAGGGCAGGCCTCGCCCACCACCTCTGGGTCTTCTAGTTTAAAAATTTCTCCTGGTTATTGACTTACTGGAATTTTTTGATTTCTTGTGTGATGCACTATCTTCTTGAAATGGTTGGTTACTCACTATATTCCCTCTTTTGGGAACTGTCTTTTCATGTGTTTTGCCCACTTGCCTCCTGGAACCCAACTGTTGTGTTCCCTCTTCTGTCACTTTATATGATAAGATTATTAACATTATCTCTGTCACATAAGGTACAATTTTTTTCAAGTCTATTTCTTCTCTTTTATTTTTAGTGTGAGTTGTTTTTTATACACAGAGGTTTTAAATTTAAGGTTGTCAAATCTGTATCCTTCATACGAGACAAAAAGGAAAAAAAATCTACGTTAAGTATTTTTGAAATGAAGGCATTGTTTGCATACAGTACAATCCACACTTTTAGGTGCAGTTCTAGGGTTTTCACAAATGCATACGTTGTGTAACCACCACCCCAACCAAGACACAGAATGGTTCCATCGCCCCCAAAATCCCTTGCACCTTTTTATACTTTAAGTATTTTAAAATCCAAGAAAGCTAAAAGAATTGACATGATGAATAGGCAATTCTTTTCTCCTAACCATTCTATGTTTTTAAATATTGAACCCAAATATAGAAGGTCTCTAGCAGATGGTGTAACAACTATTGCTCTTATTGACACCATTACACAGGCCAACATAAGCATAATGGGAATACCAGAGGAGAAGAGAGAGAAAGGAATAGAAAAATATTTTTTGAATAAATAATGGCTGAAAACCTCCCAAATTTATTACACCAACCTACACATCTAGGAGACTCAATGAACTCAAATAGGATCAATGTAAAGAGACCCACAATCAGGTACATCCTAGTAAAAATGCTGAAACTCAAAGACAAGGAGAAAATCTTAAAAGCAGAAAGAGAAAAATGACTTTACACATACAAAGAAACCCAATAAAATTAATAGCTGATTTTTCATCAGAAATGTTGGAGGCCAGAAGGCAGTGGTGTAACATATTCAAAGTGCTCAAAGAATAAAACTATCAACCAGGAATCCTATACCCAGCAAAGCTATCTTTGAAAAGTGAAGGCAAAATAAAGACATTCCCAGATAAAACTGAGAGAATTTCTTGCTAGTAGATCAGCCTTATAAGAAATGTTATTCATCATTAAAAGGAATGAGGTACCTTACATACCACAACCTGGATAAATCTTGAAAACATGCTAAGTGAAAGAAGCCAGTCACAAAAGACCACATATTTATATGATTCCTTTAAATCCAATTCACTGTGGTGATAGTTGTACACATCTCAATATACTAAGAACCATTGAATCATACACTTTAATTGTGGGAATTGTATGGTATGTGAATCTCAATAAAGCTGTTTAAATAATCCAAGTAGAAATTTGTTTGCAATTGTATTAAATCTATAAATTATTTGTGAGGTATTGACACTAGTATAATATATACTCACCCCAACCAAGAGTGTAGCATGTCTTTGCTTTCATTCAATTCATTTTGGGGTCCTTTATTAGATTTTAAGTTTTATTAAATTTATTAGATTTTAAGTTTTCTTAAAACTTAAATTATTAGATTAATTAGATTTTAGATCCAATAAATCTAATTATTTATTAGATTTTAAGTTTTCTCCACAGAATCTTATGTTTTCTTATTTGCCAGTTCCTAGATGGTTTCTAGATTTTGTTGGGATGGTGAATGGTATCTTTAATTACATTGTATGTTTGTTTATTGTTGGTGTAAAGCAAAGGAATTGATTTTTGTAGGTTAATCTTGTAACTGGGGACCTTGTGATATTTCTCATTATTTGTTCTCATAGTTTGTTCATTCCATTGGTTTTACTGGGTATATAATTATACCATGTTCAAATAATGACATCTTTCTCTATTCCCTTTTAGTCTTTACACCTTTCTTTTTCTATTTGACTATAACTTCGTATACTTCAGTACTTATTGGTTTACTCAAGTTCTCTATTTTTGTGTAATTTTTAGCATTTTATATTTTTCTAGTAATTTAACCATTTCACCTAGATTTTAAATGTTAGCCCATTGTTAGCCATAATCACTATTTTGTTCTTTTTTATATCTCTGCCTTGGTCAATATTATTTCCTCTTTAACAGTTTGTATTTTATCTGCAGCCTATCTCTTTTTTTCTTATTTGATTTTGCTAAAAGTCAGTTTATCTTAGTAACTTTTTCAAAAATTAAACTAGTTTTTCATTTTGTTAATCTTCTTTTCTTCCCCCATTCATTTCATTGATTTCTGCCCATATTTTTTAAATCATTTCTTTTGCATTTGTTTCTGTGGTTTTGCTTTATTGCTTATTTTCCCACTATTTGAGTTAGATGCTTAACCCACTGCAGAAAAATATATCTGTTGAATAAAGTTTTTATCAAATGCTTTTTCTCCATCTATGAAGATTGTCATCTGTCCATTAATCTGTCAAAGTGGTGAATTAATTAATTAATAGATTTTTCTAATGCTAAACAACCTTGCACATCTGGTATAACCTCATCAAATATCATATTTTTAATATATTGATGAAATCAAATGGTAATATTTTTATTTAGGATTTTTTTGATTCATGTGAGAAATAGAAATAGATTTTCCTTTTTCATGCTGTTCTTGACTTTTTTGTATTAACACTGTATCACCTTGGGGCAGGGAAGGATTTTTTAAATGATCCCCCCAAAGTATCAAGTGAAAGCACTTGGAAATTTGACTACATTAAAACTAAGAACTTCTAATCAATAGACGACACTATCAAGAAAGTAAAAGAACAGAACAAGTCACAGATTTTTGATTACAGGAGGCTAGGTAAGAGAATATCTCTATTCTTAAGAAATACACACTTAAGTATTTAAAGGTAAAGGACCATGATGTGTGTAACTAACCCTTACATGCTTTAGAAAATATATGGGGCTTCCCTGGTGGTGCAGTGGTTAAGAATCCGCCTGCCAATGCAGGGGACACGGGTTCGAGCCCTGGTCTGGGAAGATCCCACATGCCGCGGAGCAACTAGGCCCGTGAGCCACAACTACTGAGCCTGCGCGTCTGGAGCCTGTGCTCCGCAACAAGAGAGGCCACGATAGTGAGAGGCCCGCGCACCGCGATGAAGAGTGGTCTCCGCTTGCCACAGCTAGAGGAAGCCCTCGCACAGAAACGAAGACCCAATACAGCCAAAAATAAATAAATAAATAAATAAATAATTTTTTTAAAAAAAGAAAATATATGTATATTGAGAAATGAAAACCAGCTGGGATTAAAACTCTGCCCCACCATCCATCTATGGACACAGATAAAGCCAGCTGTAAAGTTAACAGGAAACATCTCTCCCAGGGATATGCTGCAGCTGTAGTGTTCTAATAACTCCCTTTATGGGTGACTAGGGCTATTTTACTCACTGAGAAGCTTAGTTCTCAAAAATCATAGGCTTTTGGAAACTTCGCTATTTGAAATTATATCCATAAGAATTCAACAGGGAATTCCCTGGTGGTCCACTGGTTAGGACTTGGTGCTTTCATTGCCATGTCCTGGGTTCAATCCCTGGTTGGGGAACTAAGATCCTGAAAGCCAGTGCCACGTGGCCAAAAAAAAAAAAAAAAATTAAACATCCTACTCTTGCCTGTAAGATGTAAGTCACTTTGACACAGACAAGAAGCCTGCATTTCCAGCCCTAATACAGAGCTTTAGATAGAGTTTCTAGACACAACATGCCACATTTGTCTTAACTTTGTAGTTTCCAAGGAAACAGGACCCTGAGTCCACTTTGCAGTCCAGACCTGATGTTGACTCATTTATACAAATCCCTGCTTTGCTCCCAAGCTATTAAAACACAGCTTCACTTAAATTTCATTCAAATTCCTCTCCTCCCCCAAATTCTATAGCTCGATCCAGCTCCTTTTTTGGGACGTGGTCTCTTTCATTGCAGTGAGTCAATAAACCTGACTTTGGTTTGTCCCTGGTGATTGGGTTAGGATGGAGCGGTGGGTGATGAGTGGATGGATGGATGGTTGAATGGATAGATAGAGTGAAAATAGAGGAAAACTTCATTTAAAATGAATTCAGAAAGCGCAGAAGAGAGAGCTCTCATGCATATACCACACATTGCAGCCTGAATAACCAGAAGGAAGATGGAAGATAAAAATTATTTTAACAAGGTCTGCTCATATAGAATTCTTTGTACAAAATTCTCTTGGTCTCAACTTCTTATGCATGATGATAAGAATGTTACTTTTTTCCTTCTGGGACAGGAGAGTACATTTTTTCACATGGGAATTTCATCTCCTGGTTTTAAGAAAAGGGAGGAGGATTCCTCCTTGCCCCAGCAGGAACCACTAACCACTGATTGCAGTCAACAAGAAACCACCACAGGGACTTCCCTGGCAGTCCAGTGGTTAAGACTGTGCTTTCAATGCAGGGGGCGTGGGTTCGATCCTGGCTGGGGGACTAAGATCCCACATGCCCTGTGGCAGAGCCAAAAAAAGAAAAGAAAGAAACCACCACAACCTCAAAGTATTGTTCTTCTCCAATAAACTCTTATTCAAAACAACCCTCCCCAATTTCCTCCTGAAACCTAATAAAAGCTGACCTGCTGTCCACCTCTTCGGACTTGCCTGTGGTTCACCACAGCTTTCTCCGCTCGAACTGTAATTCTTCTGCTATTCCTGAATAAACTCATTTTGCTGGTAAAATAACTTGCTACTTAATTTTTTCAGGTTGACAATAGATTGAGGATGATAAAGCTAAAGCAATGGGGTGAACTGTTAACGATAAATAAATCTGGGTAAAGGGCATATACAAAATATTATTTTTATTTGTGCAGGTTATTTGTAAGTTTGAAATTATTTCCAAATAAAAAGTTTTGGTTCTTTTAAAAGAGGCTAAATTGGTTTGGACTAGTTTTTAGCAAATCTTTTGCAGCCCAAGGAAGAATTTTTTTTTAAAGTAATTTATTTATTTTATTTTTGGCTGCGTTGGGTCTTCGTTGCTGCGCGCAAGCTTTCTCTAGTTGCGGTGAGAGGGGTCTGCTCTTCGTTGTGGTGCATGGGCTTCTCATTGCAATGGCTTCTCTTGTTGCAGAGCACGGGCTCTAGGCACACAGGCGTCGTGGCGTGCGGGCTCAGTAGTTGTGGCTTGTGGGCTCTAGAGCGCAGGCTCAGTAGTTGTGGCGCACGAGCTTAGTTGTCTGTGGCGTGTGGGATCTTCCTGGACCAGGGCTCAAACCTGTGTCCCCTGAGTTGGCAGGTGGATTCTTAACCACTGCACCACCAGGGAATCCCCCAAAGGAATAATTTTTATGTTGTTTTTTATATTGTAATTCAGTACATACTCAAGAACTCAAATTATGAGAACTATTTCTTTCCACTTTTTCTTCATTCTGATATTTTCTATGATTTCACTTTTTAAAAAATGCTTATGATACACCCGTGGAAATTCACCCATATTTTGAAACTCTCTCGTAGTAAAGATCTGAGCACCCATTACACTCTAAGCCTAATGGAATGTTAGACTCCGCCGATTCATGTTTTCTCTCCGTTGACTCGGGACCGGACTACATTTCCCAAAGTACCTCGGGGTGAGACCTGGTGGGTGGGGAGCCAGGGTCTGAGCTCTGATTGGAGACTGGGTGTGGTGCTCCAACTTGCAGGGAAATGTAGGCGATCCCCACGTGGGAAGAGGGGGCGGGGCTTGAGAGAGGCTCTGTATGAAGCCCCCGATGGCTGCTGGGAAATGTTGTTCTGGGCAGGAGGTGGAGGGCCTGCCGCTCAGCCTCCTGGGATTTGTAGTCCTGGCAGGCCGGTGGAGCCCTCGTTCTTTATCTTCCCGCTGGGTCATTTCAGGCTTTGCGCCCTTCCTCCATCACTTCACTGGGATCCCTTAACTCATCGATCCTGACCAACTGCCGAGGCCTTCTGCGGTCCGCGGCTCGGAGCTCTCAAACGGCAGGTGCTCCACAGAGAGCCAAAGAGGTGGCGTTGGCAAACGCTGGCCCTTGAGAGGCCTGGGAGGGCTTCTTGGAGAAGGCAGCAGGGTTCCCATATGCAGACCGGAATCAGCCCAGAAAGCAGCGTACAGGCGAGCTGATCTGATGCGTTAACAGTCCTTGCAAATGCCCTCCACTCCCCACCCCGGACGTCTCTGTGTCCACAACTCTTTGTCCCTGGGCTGGTATGACAGACACTGACCAAACAGTGGCACCTAGAGTGATGGAAGGCTTGAGGAGGAAAGCCCCCGACCCAGTGGGAGCCCAGGTGAGTCGCCTGACTGAGGCCTGGGGGACGCCAGGGAGGAAGAGAAGCAGTTAGAAATCCAATTCATCTCGGGGTTCCCAACATGGCCCCCACACAGGCATCTTCCTTCATTCAAAGAACTCCCACATGCCAGGGGATGCTGGGGACACGGAGTTGGTCATACCCAGCCCTGCCCCATAAGGGTCCCCAGTCTGGCTGATCAGGGTTAGCTAGGTCATGAGAGGAGTCAGGGGTTCTGGAGCACCAAAGGCAGCACCTAACCCTGCTGTGGGAGCTAGGGGGTAGGCAGGTTGTTCAGGGTGCCACATTAGCCAGTTCTTGGAAGGACTTTTGCATATGCAGACAGTGTCTGAAGAGAGCAAGCAGAGGTGAAGGTGAGGTTAAAATAGCCAAGTAAGGATCAGAGCTGATGTTACAGAGGCCCCTCTGTGTCTGGCACTATTCTAGGAGGCAGATGTTATCACCCCCATTATACAGATGGGGACACTGAGGAACAGCAAAGTTATGTCTCCCTCAAGTTGCACAGTAGGTTAAGTGGCTGAGGTAGGATTAGAACCTGGGCCATCTGGCTCCAGAATCTAGGCAGGTAACCACTGAACTGCCCCCATCCACTGACTTCCCAGAATGTCAGGTCTGTGAGGGTGGACCTCTCCCGAGCAACATCAGATATTCATCAATGTCTGCCTAATCTGCCCTTTGATTTTCTATAAGACATCCTGCTGCCCCACTGCAACCCCGGGAAACAAGCTTAGAGGGGGGATGAATTTTGAGCAAAGTCTTCAGTCCCCTGATCGAAGCCTTCCTGACCGGAGGCTACGCCCCTCTTCTGTACCTCCTATGGGGCCTGTGGGGCTGAGAAATGACTCCTAAAGGGTGGGTGGCTTGTGCTCCCCCCTTCTGGAGATGACAGAGTGGCTCATTCCTCCCACTGGACGATCCAATGGTGACACTTTAGGTGGGTGGTGCCATGGCTGATGAAGGGGAAGGGACAGAGATGTAAGGAAGGACAGGGTCACACTCCGATTCCTGGGCTCTATGAGGATATCAGGGTGCCGACCCTGAGGCCAGTATGTGGAGAGACACTGGGTGTTTCCAAAAGAGCTCTTCCCCCAAAGAGGGCTGTCCACAGTGCTGAGCCCAAGATGGGTCTGGGTGTCCTCACTGCCCCAGGGGATTAAGGTACGAAGAATGGTGAGGAAGAAAATGTAGCGTGTGGTTTATGCTCACCATTTCCCAAATGCTCACTTTCCTGGGCTCATGTGAACATCCCAAGAGCCATACAAGGTAGGGGTAATGTGCCCATGTTCAGATGAGGAAACTGAGCCTCAGAGGGAGGGAGGGACTGGCTCATGGCCTCACAGGCAGGGAGTGGAGGACGGATGAGGAGGGAGCCTAAGCTTCCAGGCTAGGTAGTTCCTCATGTTTGTGTCTAAACACATGCTCTGGAGTTGGGGGAAGGGGAAGGGAGTAGTCATGGCCATAATGTCATGACTTTACATGACATTATGGTACCATCTGGTGAAACAAGTTTGAGACACACTAAAAAAAATTAAATGGCGGTCTTTCCTGCAGGACTTGTCAGAGCCTTTAGCTCCTTTGTGCCTCCCAGATCTCTTTGATCAGGACCGAGGCCAAGGCCTGGGACCATGACTGACAGGCCCTGGGTCCCAAAGGCCTTGAGTGGGGCACGATGGGGGTGGAGGCGTCAGCAGCGTGTGCACTCGTGTAGTCCAAACATGTGTGTGCAGTAGCGGATGACCGTGTGTACATATGCACGTGTTGTCCATCACTCTGATCTGGGGCTCAAATAATACCTGTAAAAGGCGGACGGGACCTTGCCCTTCCTGCCTTGCCCCGCAGAGAGATAAAGGCGAAAAGTGCCTCCACTGCCTGCTCAACTCAGATTCCACAAGGCTTTATTGGCGCCGGACCTAGCCTGGTGCCCACCGCTTCCAGGAAAGACAGGCAAGGAAGGGGTTCCCGCCCCGCAGGAGCCCCCCAGGGATCGGCCAGCCAGGGAGAACACACTTTCATCCGCGGGCAAGGAGAGAAGGGCGTCTTCGCGGGGTGCACAGCCCAGGCAAAGGGCGGGTGGTGGGATGGAGTGGAGAGGCGGGGGGCCGGGCCCGCTTAAAAGGGGAACTCGCAGACATAGTAGAGGCGCCGCTCGCAGTCGTGGTCCCACCAGGAGCCGTCGTCCGAGGCCTGCGCCACGCAGTTCTCGAGCGTGCCGCCGTTAGGCTGGTTGGGGCTGAGCGGGTGCGGCGCGGCGCTGGGCCGGGCGCCGGGCTCGGGGCTGGGGGCGCGGTGCCAGGCGAAGAAGGACACGCGCTGGCCGTTCTCGAAGAGGTAGAGGCCCTCGGCGCGCCGGTCGTGCACACCCAGCCACACGGGCCAGTTGTAGGGGGCAAGCGCCGCGCGCAGATAGCGAGTGAGCGCTTCCATCTGCTGACGATCCGCCGGCTGCGCCAGGCTTCCGCCCCGCGCCACGCACCGCGCCTGCGCCGCTGCCTGAGCCTCGAAGTCGCGCGAGAGCAGGAAGCACTTGTGGCCAAGGCGCACCCCCTTCAGGCAGCCTGCGGGCGGGGCGGAGCGGAGGCGGGATTAGTGTCTCAGGGGCGGAGCGGAGGCGGGCTCAGAACCGCCAGGGGCTGGGAGATGGCGTCAGGGCCGCCAGGGGCGGGGCCAGACTGTTGGGGCGGGACTGTAGGGGGCGTGGTGCGGCCAGAGTAGTTTCGGCTCAACAGCAACGTGGGGAGCATTCCTCCCCACAGCCCGTCTGCTCCCCGCATTCACCCTCCCCATCAGCCAACATACCCCAAATCTGCAAGCACCCCCTCGCCCCTGGCACCCAGGGTCCTCACGTCTGCTCAGACTTTTCGGGACCCCTTTTGCCACCAGTCCCCCACCTGACCCGGATCGTCCCTCTTTCCCCGCCCCGCACGGTGCGACTCACCCTCTAAGCGGCCATGCTCGCGTTCGGAGCGGCTCTGCGCCTCCTTCAAGGCTTGCAAGGTGTCGCGGTTGTCACCCGCCACCTCCCGCAGCTGCCGCAGCCCCCGGGTCAGCTCGGCCACGCGGGTGTCCAACGCGTGCAGACGGACGTGCACCTGGTGCAGGCCTGCGTCCAGGCCGGCCAGGCGACCCACTGCGTATGGACAGGGCGCACGCTGGACCGTGACCCTGGGGGCGGAGCCAGGGGACCAGAGGACCTGGGGGGACCGGGACCTAGGGCTTCTGGGGCGGAGTTGGGGGGGGTGGTACTCAGGACTCCTGGAAGGTAGGGCCCGGTGGCTCCGGGCTCTGGGGAGGCAAGGCCGGGGACCCGGAGCTCCTGGGGGTATAGCGGCTCCGAGATGGGCAGTGGGCAACTGAAAGACCCCGGGTCAGTGAAAGGACGGTTCGTCTTTGTGAAAATGACCACGGAGGTCTGGGAGCAGGGCGGAGCTAATGATTACTCACGGATATAAGTGAAGGTGTCTTCAGAGGTGGGAGAGGGGCTGGGGCTGAAGTAGGGGGTTGTGGTTGGTTCCTCCTCGCCTTCCTCCCCCTTACCGTCCTTCTCAGTCGCCCAGGCCCCTTTGCCTTCAGGGTTTCCCTCGGGATTTTCGTCCGCACTCCTAGCAGGCAGTCCCAGGGCTTCCTGTAAATGCTGAGGCAGGGGAGGGATGGTCAGGGCCAGCCTGGCAGCTGCATTCTGACCCCCCAGACGCTCCAGTCACCCCTTTCCAGTTGTAAGCTGGCTCTCTGCCCCGAGCCCCTACTCTGAACCCATCACCCTCATCCTCTGAGCCTAACCCGTCCCTCCCGTTGTCCATTTCCCTGGCCCTCAATTACGGCCCTCCCAAGCCCACAGTCACCCAGCCGGGTCCCCCCACTAGAGTCCCAACACTCCCCTAACTCACCTTCAGCATCAGGGCCTCCCTCTCCCGCTCCTCCTCCTGGGAGCCACCCCACGCCCCCTCCCACTCCCTCTCGGCTCCCCAAGCTCCATGACGGAAGCCCAGGAGCTGGGGTACCACCAGAGCCCCGAGGAGCCAGGCTGCCTGCATCAGGCTGGGCTCGGAGCACCAAAGGCTGCAGAAGGATGTCCCTGAGGAGAGGGATGTTTCTGGGGACCGGAGTGTGTGCAGATCACCAGCCCCCTGGTCCGTGCCTCTCCCAGCTTCTCTCTGGTCCCTCTCCTCCCAACTCCCAGCTCCTGTCTCGTCCGTGCTCCGTTGGTCTCTGCTCCTCTGTGTGTGTCTCTCCCCGCCTCTCTTGGCTCCCCCGAGGCCCTGCCTCTGTGGCCGGAAACCTCCAACGTTCCAAAGCTTGGATCCCGCCTGCCTTGGGTCTCCACACACACCCTCCTCTTCCCACTTTCCAGAGCTTGCTTCCGTCCTGTCCTGCTCTTTCCTTCTGCCACAGCCAAAGCTCCAGAAGGTCAGGAAGAAGATGGAGCCGGCTCCCCAAGGGATCCTGGGGCAGAGCCTCTGCCCAGGGACCTCCTCAGGGAGTTGTCGGGGCTGGGCCCTGCTCCCCTCTCTTCCCCCTGGCCACTGCTCAGGACAGGGGAGACCTCAAGGTCTTGCTAAGGTTGTTATTATCCTGTGGCCACCGTCGCCCACACACCCTGCGGGAGGAGGCATTCCCACCATTCGCAAGCTCTAGACCGCCTCCTGTCCCCAGATCTCCCATCCTGCCCTCCAAGCCCTTGCCCCAGATGCAAATGAGTGTCTGTGCCTGTCTGTGGGGACACATGCGAAGAGCACGCGTGTGGCTGTGTGTGTAGCCCTAGAAGGTGGGGCTTTTGGATCCATCTGCCTTGCTTTCCTGGAAATCTCCTGCAGGCCGGGTCCTGGGTGGGGCGGCGCTGGGGATTCCAGCTGTTCACAGACCAGCAGACAGACCCACAGGGTGAAGGGCTGGGGCAGAGGGGAGGGGAGAGGCTGGGTGGGTGGGGTCAGGAAAGCTTCTTCCGGGAGGTGGAGTAGACAGATGGCCAGGCTGGGTGCACAGAGAGTTCTAAGCATTCAGCAAGGTACCTCATCTCCCGCCTGGACCACTGCAGTCGCCTCCTCCTGCCTCTCCCCCTCCTTCCTCCCAAGCCCCTCCAATCCACACAGATTGCCGCAGCCAGAGCAATGGTTCCAAACCACCATAAATCAAATCACATCACGCCCCACTCCCCTGCTCCCCCCAGCTTCCCATCATATGTGGGAGGGAAGCCAAGCCCTGTCCTCTGCACAGGCCTGGCCTGCCCAGCAGTGGGGGCTGGGAAGGATGGGTCCTTTACACCTCTGAAAGCTCATCACCCCCATTCCCCTGGTGCCCTAACTCCCCCCATCCCGCCCCCACCCTCCACAAGCTCCAGCCACACTGGCCTCTTCGCTACTTCCTGAATGCTAAGCTCCTTCCCACTTCAGAGTTTTTGCGCTAGCCTTTTCCTCCTTCTAGAAGGCTCTTCCCCCAGCTCCTTCTCATCATTGAGGTCTCAGCTCAGAGAGGCCTTCCCCAAGTTAGTTTATTCAAACACTTCATTTTATCTTTTTGGTTGAATCAAGACTGGCATTGCCTTGTTTGTTTGTTTACTTGTTCAGTGTCTGTCTCCCGCCAATGAAGGCAGACATCTGTGTTCATTGCTGTATCCCCAGAGTAGAACAGGGCCAACTCCGCACGTAGTAGGTACTCAATCATTTGAGAGAGGAAGGAAGTAGTCTTTCCTGTGGGGTAAGAGCTCAGCCAAAAGACTGAACACTGGATGGTTGTGTTTAGGTGGCAACTCGAGCTCCCCGTGGCACTGGGGCAGGGGTGGCAGCCAGGGTAGAGGTGATGAAGGCAGTGGAAGAGAGGCTGCAGAGGCAAGGGAAGCAGGAGGGCAGGCCATGCCCACTCTATGTCAGGCCCGTGCGTCATGTAGGGCTTTCCCACCCTCAGCCCGGCTGGTTGTGGAAGAAAACATGGAGCTCACGGGCCAGGATCGCAGGGCCCACTCTTCAAGGGAGAAAACCGAGGCTCAGAGAGGGGCCAGCTCAGCCTGCTGGAGGTGACCAGCGTGGCGGCAGCTAGCCGAAGCTTCTGGCTCTAAGCAAAAGCAGGGCATCTGCCCTCAGCTGCCGGGAGCCCTAGGAGGGGCCTTGGAAATCAACGCATCCAGGCTTCCATTTTCCAAGAAAGCAGAGGGCAGTGTGACCTTGGGCAGGCTGCCCACCACCTCAGAGCTTGGGCCTGTCTCAGGCGCCCATGAAGGGCCTGGGGACCCCTCACTGAGAGAGAATACACAGGCTGGAAAGGCCTTGTAGGCCGTGGAAGGGTCCACAGCCCCTCTCACAGGCGGTGCCAACACGGGCAGCTGTTCTCTCCCCAGGCCCAGCTGCTCACCACCTGGGCCGGTGGAAGTGCGTCCAGGACCGGGCCTCCTGGGGCTGGGCCAGCACCTGCTCCAGCTCATACCGTGGTGCCCACGAGCCTGCAGCTGGAGGTGCACCCACAGGCTGCTTAGAACTGCCCTCTGCAGGTGCCTGTGCTCTGGCTGGTGGCCCTGTTGGAGCGGGGAGAAGGGCAGGAGCCCGGGCTGTGGCGATGCTCTCACCGCTGCCCTACGGGATGTGCCCCGTCTCTGTGGGTGTGTCCCACGCACCAAGGAGCCGAGCTGCTGAGATGGTTGGGGGCATCCGTGTGAGGAAGGACAGGCAGCTATGGAGGGCCCAGTGCTGGACCACAGCGGTCTGAAGACTTTGAGCCAAGCTACCTGCCTCTGATCCGCCACCTCTTTCTGACTGGGTGACCTTGGGCAAGTTCCTTAACCTCTCTGGGCCTCGGTTTCCCCCTCTGGTAAATGGGGATGGCGCAAGTCCGCAGCCCAGAGGACTGGTGTGAGACGCTGAAGAGCAAATCCAGAGCAGAGCCTGGCGCACGGGGAGTGCTCAGGAAATGTCAGCAATAATCCTCACGGAGGGGAGCGAAGGCGCAGGGTCGTGCCCCTAAATGGGCGTGTGCGCACCTGTGGGACGGAGGGCGAGGTGGGTGAGTGTAATGGAGATGCAAGCACTCATCTCCCTCCAGTTCTGTGTCTCTGTTTCAGGGTTGCGTGTGAGCTGGAGCTCTGAGCAAGCACAGCCGGCTGCGTGCCCGTGTGTGTGGGGTGGGTAAATGCGTGTGCTCTGCCGTGTGCATGCTCCGGCACACGGGTGTGATATGTACATGATGTAGCTGGGTGTGTTCATGGTAATGTACACTCAGAGCCCTGCATGCCCTGGAGAGAATGTATATGTGGAGATGTCTGCAGGGGCAGGGCCAGCTAGTGACTCTCTGCACCTGTGCCTCGGAGGAAGGTGTGTGTGTGTGTGTGTGTGTGTGTGTGTGTGTGTGTGTGTGTGTGTGTGTTTGGGGGGACAGGACAGGAATCTGTAGCTCTCACCATCCAATTTGGGCGGGGTAGAGTCTAGCAACAAATATTTAATTGTGCCCTACTGTGTGTAGAGGGGGTGGGGGCGATCTGGGAAGGGGCGGTCCTGGGGGTGCGAGGAGAGGTACCCTTGGGGGGCGGGTCCCCATCGTCGGGGTACAGGGGCAAGCAGGGGTGGAGTCAGGGTTCGGGGATCCGGCGGCTGAGAGGAGTGGTGGGGGAGGGGGCGGAGCCGGCGGTGGGGGGGGATGGGCGAGGTTTGGGGGCGCGGGGAGGGGCGATGTCTCCTCCGCCCGCTCCCGGAGGGAGGGGAGAGGGCGGAGGGAGGGGAGAGAAGGAGGGAGAGAGGGAGGGAGAGAGAGAGAGACAGGGTGAGGGAGAGACAGCGAGAGCGAGAGAGCGAGAAGGGAGGCAGAGGAGGCGCGGAGCTGGCGGCGGCGGCGGCGGCGGCGGCGGTGGCGGCGGCGGCGGCCCGAGGAAGAGGAGGAGGAGGAAGAGCAGGCGGAGACGCGGCGCCCGGAGCCGGCCGGACCGAGCCGGGGGCGGGCTAGCTAAGAGGGGCGCGGCGGCCGCGGCGGAAGGGGGGGCGCTCTGCGGATGGCCAGGCCCGGCCCGCGGGGGGGGTGAGGTCCTCGGCCCCCCCGCCCGCCCCCCCGGCCCCCGCCCGCCGCCTCCCCGGGCCCGCTCGCCCTCCGGGGCGGTGGGGCATGGCCTGAGGGTCCCCCGTCTCCGGGGGGGTGGGGGGTGGGGGGAGGGGGGAGGGGCCGCGGGCGCCGCCGACCGGGACTCAGCAGCCCCGCCAGGCAGGTAAGGGGGCCGAAAACCGGGGGTCTGGGGGAACGGGGCCGCGGGAGGGGGCGGGGGCGCCCCGGACGTCCTTGGCTGAGCGCCGGGCTCCCGGCCCGGGTGTGCGGTGGGGGGGGGGCGGGGGGGTAAGGAGGGGAGCGTGGCCCCGGGCGACGTCAAATTAGGTTACGCCCCGGTCCCCCGTGCCCCGTCCCAGATCGCAGACTTGGTGGGAGGATGCAGCCCCCATCCGCCGCCGGCAGAGCCCCCTGCCCGAACCCGCCTCCCCGCGCTCCTGGGCCAAGGGCTCGGTCGCTGTACCCGCCTCTTGGCCCTGCCCGGCCACTCCCCCGCCTCGCCCATCCCGGCCCATCTCGGCCCCTCGGCCCTTCCTGCGGCCCCACCCCTCGAGGCCCCTTCCCCGGGTCATCCCGGTGCCCGTCTCCTCCAGGGGGGTCTGGGCCTCGGCCTCCTCCGCCCCCTTCGACCCCCTGTAGCTCCTGCTTCTCCTTCGAGACTCCTGCAGTCCCCTCCCACCCCTTCACAAGCTCCCCCCCATCCCCCCCGTCCCCTCTTCCTTCTCCGCCGGCCGGCGCGCCCCCTCGGCTCCTGCCCCCGAGTCCCGCTCCCGGGTGCCCCCGCCCCCTCTCCCCGGACCGGGGCTCTCCCCCACCAGCTTCTCGGCCCCAGCCCCGGCTCCCTCTCCCCGCCTCTCCCCGCCTCTCTCCGCCTCCATTCATTCTCCCGGGCCGGCTCTCGGCCAAGCCAGCCGCCCCCCGCCCCCCCGCAGCCTCCCAGGGCACCCCCCCTCCCCTCCCCCCCCCCCCCGCTGATTCCTCAGCCCCGTCTCAGTGCCAGCTGCGTGCCAGCTATTCTTAGCCGCGGAGCGTTTGATTCATGCCGCCCCGGCGGAGTGTGCCCGCTCCCTCCCGCTGGGCCTGAGGGGGAGGGGCCGGGGAGTCGGGGGCAGCCGCACGCGCGGGGGGACCCGGCTAGCTTTGCTTTCAGGCCACTGGCCACCCCATTAGTGTCCGGTTGAGGCTGAGGGTCAGCCAGGGTCAGCGGAGGGGGAGTGGCTGCCAGCCCCAGGTCCGGAGGTGGGATGTGGAGTCGAAGGGTAGGAGGAGGCCGGGGTCTCCGCAAGGGTAAAGCAGGGGCAGCTCTGCGGGGTACCTAGAGGGGGAGGGGGCTTCAATGCCGTGGCCACGCTTGGGGAAGGGGTTGGACTGCCCACGGTTAGATGCTGGCTCGCCCACAGCTCTTAGAACTCTCCTCCCCGCCACACATTTTGTCTTCCCTCCCCCAACCCCCCAGCCCATCCCCACTCCCCCAAAGTCAGCAGTACCCTCCACTGCTTCCCATCTCCATGGCAACGTGCAGGAGCCGGGCCTGGTGTGGGGGGGAGGGACAAGACCAGACATTCTGGTTTCCGGTGCTAGGATGGGAGGGGGGGAGAAAATGAGAGAAAAGGACCCCATCTGGGACTCACCCTTATAAGACTCCCTCAGGGGCCAAGAATAGTGGGGATCTGGAGAGGATCTCTCACCCCAGTCCCCCAGAGTCTCACCCCCCTTCTTAGCCTCCCTCCCAGCCCCCCAGTCTCCCTCACAGTGGGGCCACCAGTAGTACCAGGCAATGCCACTCCACCCACCCGGCAGCGCCAGGCCTCAAACACACTCACAGGTCATCTGCAGCCACCCTGTGCCGACAGGGTGACTGTCACCTGGACGGCGCTCCCAGGGCCAGCCTCCCCACCCCCACACACACCCTCTCAAGATGCCCCCAGAAACTTGCATAGGCAACCTCTTGTGGTTCCCCCGGCACACCCCTTGCATGGTACTCTGCCCCGTGACACCCCCGTCCCAGTGCCCCTGCCCCCTGGGACACCGGTCCCCCAGCAGCCCTCTGCACACATTGTCAGCCGCGCTTCAGTGAAGTCACCAGCTCCACCCTAGGCTCAAGGCACCTCCCTCTCCCCCTTACTACATCTCAGCCTCACCCCAGTTACCCAGGAGGAAGATGGGAGGACCTCAGGTGAGGGCCCTGGCTGGGGCCAGGAGGACAGGATGCCGGTGGGTCGCCCACCTGTCTGTCCTCAGCTAATTTTAGCTGCCTTATCCGTGGCCTGGCAAAGTGGGCCAGTAGCTCCCGCGGTGATTCTGCGGTTTCTGGGACACCACCTCGCTGGGTCAGCGGCAAAGTGGGGCGCAGGAGGGGCGGGGGGGCTGCGAGCAAGGCCAAGGGCAGGGAAGGATACGTGCAGGCAGCATGGCAGGGTTGGGTATGTGTGTGCGTGCGAGAGAGAGCTTGGAGGCCGTAGGAGTGTCTGGGGGGTGTGTCCAGCCTCCTTCCTGCCTCCCTCGGGCAGGGTGGGGCGGCTGCCCTTGATCATTTGTCCACTGAGTGCGCCTGTGGCTTCCAGGGGGTCTGGGCTCCTAGTCTGACAGCCGCCCTTGGCCCCCCGCAGCCGCCTGTGATGCTGCCGTCCCCCGTCGCCCCGTGGCCCCATGATGACCCACAGCCCCGCGTCAAGCGAGGACGAGGAACGCCACAGTGCCAGCGAGTGTCCCGAGGGGGGCTCAGAATCCGACAGCTCCCCAGACGGGCCAGGGAGAGGCCCCCGGGGTACCCGGGGCCGGGGCAGCGGGGGACCTGGTAGCCTGGCCTCGGTTCGAGGCCTCCAGGGCCGCTCCATGTCTGTCCCAGACGACGCCCACTTCAGCATGATGGTGTTTAGGATTGGCATCCCTGACCTGCACCAAACAGTGAGCCGGCTGGCCGGAGTGGGGGTGGGGGGGACCCGAGCCCGCACGGGGAGGCCTCCGGTACTGGGTGTCCTCACACGTGGCCCCCAATTTCCACACCCCCCACGTATTGCCCCCAACACCCACTCTGTCCCTGGAATCACCCACAGCCCCTTCCCACACCACCTCAGGCCCCTTCCTGTCGCCTCCCCCACCAGAAATGCCTGCGCTTCAACCCAGATGCCACCATCTGGACAGCCAAGCAGCAGGTGCTCTGCGCCCTGAGTGAGAGCCTGCAGGATGTCCTCAACTACGGCCTGTTCCAGCCGGCCACCTCGGGCCGCGACGCCAACTTCCTGGAGGAGGAGCGGCTGCTGCGGGAGTACCCCCAGTCCTTCGAGAAGGGGGTGCCCTACCTGGAGGTGAGGCCCACGGCCTTCCTGGCCCCTTCACAGATGACAGAAGACATGTCCTGAGACACATCTGCCCCCTCCCCGTCTTTTCTCCCAGCCAAGACCTTGACAAGGGAAAACCCAGTGGGCTCTTCTGGATTCGGGGGGGGGCACCTAAGAGTCAGAGTCAGAGAGGCCTGAGTTCAAATTACCATGCGTTCTGCCTCTGACCGGTGGAGTGACCTTGGGCAAGTCATTTTCCAGCCCCAAGCTTCCCGTTATCTATCAAAGTGGGAAAGGATGCCCAATTACAGTAGGTATTCTAGAACATTCCCCATGGGGTCCAGACTCCTTAGGGGTTGCCGTCCACATGCCCCTAGTGGCCCAGCACCGCTCTGCCCACCCAGCCAAGGCTCTGGGGCTGTTTCCACCCTGACCCAGAGTCGACTCCTGGCTCAGAAGGGGGTCCAGACCCCTGATTTTGAGTCTCTGTCTCTCCCCTTACCCCACCCCTGGCCTCAGTTCCGATACAAGACCCGAGTTTACAAACAGACCAACCTGGATGAGAAGCAGCTGGCCAAATTGCACACGAAGGTGAGAGAACCCTGCGGACACTTGCCCTCCCACCTGGAGCTCCCTGCCCAACCATTTTCTCTCCTATCTCTTCCCAACAGCCCTCCAACCTTTCTCTGCCTCTGCCAGGGTGCCCCACTTAACTTGGGATGCTGTGTCACATTTGGGACAACCACAAATGCCCCTGCTAACCCTATCATAGCCTTTTTAATCGCCTCTCTTTCCTCCTTGTGCCTCTGCCCAGGTTCACACCATTTCCACCTGGGTCCCACTTTCTTCATCTTTGGATTCTCCCCTCTCATCTCCTAGGTCCCCTATATCCACTCAGGACGCCCCCTTCCTTGGCCTGTGACTCTGACATCTAGCACCCCTCTGCCTAGGGGCTGTTTCATAGACACCCTGCAGTTCCCACAATCCCAGAGCCTAAACCTCTACCAGATCCGAGGATGCTCTCCTCCCCAGCCACGTTTATCCTCCTGCTATCTTGCCCTCCAATCCTCAGACTATATGTCCCCTGTGTCTCCTCTGGTCCCCTAAAAGCTGGGAAGAAGCCAGGGGGCTGCTTTGGTCAGAAGTGAAGTGAAGGATCCTTGACACTTGGGAAGAAAGCTCCCAGGCATTTTCTCATCCCCATCCCCACCCCACCATGCATTTGTCTCTGTCCTCCCCCAAATATTCCATCCGTCCAGACCTGTACCATCCACTGCAGGTGCTTCCAGACACATATGGCTCCCTGGGTACCTGCGGTGTGGCAGGTCCGGACTGAGCCTCGCTGTGAGTGTGAAATACACACTGGATTTCGAAGACTCAGTACCCCCAAAAGTAAAATATCTCATTAATAAATTTCATGTGGATTACCTGTTGAAAGAGTAATATTGTAGATAGAGTAGATTAAAAAGAGATAGGTCATTAAAGTGAATTTCAATGTAATTGAAAGTTCCCCTTCCTTTTTTTTTTTTTAAAAAAGGCGGCTACTAGGGACTTTTCAATGACATGTGTGGCTTCCTGTGTATTTCCACTGGACAGCACTGCCCCAGAACCCAGCTTTGCTCCCTTCCTCCCTGACCAGCCTGTCTTCTCTCTCTTGTCTATGCCTCAGACGGGGTTGAAGAAGTTTCTGGAGTACGTGCAGCTCGGGACATCCGATAAGGTGGCACGGCTGCTGGACAAGGGGCTGGACCCCAATTATCATGACTCGGATTCAGGAGGTAGGGAGGGGGCCGGGCGCTTTGGGAGGTCTGGAGAGTCGAGAACAAGGCCTAGGGGCTGCATGTGACCGGCCTTTCCCGTCCCCCCCCTACCAGAGACCCCCCTGACGCTGGCTGCCCAGACAGAAGGCTCTGTAGAGGTGATTCGAACCCTGTGCCTGGGCGGGGCCCACATCGACTTCCGGGCCCGGGATGGCATGACAGCGCTACACAAGGCCGCGTGTGCCCGTCACTGCCTCGCTCTCACGGTGAGGTGCCAGATCCTCCCGGGACCCTCCCCAGAGCTCAGAGGCACCCCCAGATTACCATGTTTCTCACCCAGACTGCATTGGGCCAGTTGACCCAGACCCTTCCTCCACCTCTCCTCCATTGCTACTCCTCTGACTGAATCTGATACCCTCCTGGGACCTCCAGGAGCGCCCACCCACCCCAGCTCAAGGCTCATGATCAACTGTAGTTGATGGTCACGTGGACCCTTGCCCTACACGCAGGTAGACCATGTTAATTTCCTGACACCCAGAACTTCTCCATTCCCTCTGACCCAGCTCTACACCAACACCTACCTCTGTCTCCCTGACGTGTAGACTCTCCTGGTGGCCTTTAAAATACAGAATGACGTCCCTGCTGTGCCCCCAGATACAGACCCTCCTCCATACACACCCTGCAGACACAGCCCCTTCATCTGCCTCCTCCAGACACTGGCCCTCCGCCCCTCCATCTACCCTTCCCAACCTAGCAGCTCACCCCCCAAACACACCCCCTTCTCTCACAGCCCCCTCCTCCAGTGCAGCTTCTAGAATGTGCCTTCCCAAATTGACGAACCTCGTAGACCCTCAAAATACATACACGGAGTCAGCTCGCCCGGTCTAATTTTAAAACGGTCTTCTTTTCCCCCCACCCAAGGGCACTTGATCCCTCTTCATACACAGGTCAGGCTAGACCGCCCCCAAAGCTGTTGATAAACACCAGGATTCATAGATGCTCCAGCTTAATGGAGCCTCTTTTGCTTTCTCCAACCCTTTCTTGAAGATCCCTAAACACCAGCCACAAAGATCTGCCTTACAGCCCTGGAATTGACAGACCCTCTTTATGTACACCCCTCCCCCAGACCCCGCACCTGCTCGCACCCCACCCCTACCCCCCAGGCCTGCGCTGTCCAATCCAGCAGCCACCAACCACATGTGGCTGTGTAGATTTCAATGGATTCAAATGCACTCAAATGAAAACTTCCGTTTCTCAGGCTTACTAGCCACATTCAAGCACTCAGTAGCCCACACGCGGCTGCCATATTGGATCGTGCGGTTGTAGACTATTTCCATCACCACAAATGGTGCGAATGTGCTGTTGGACAGTGCCACTGCAGACTCTCCTCACACAGGGCTGCCGCCAACAAACACTCTTTCCTCACGTGCTCGATGCTGCCAGCTTCCAGGCCCAGAGCCGTTACTTGAGCGGGACCACTCCCTGCCCCCGAGCCCCCAGCCCCTGTGAGGCTGGCCCAAGTGGCTTTACCCCAAGCTTGCCCCCTCCCAGACTACATTCTGTGCCTCATCCTCAGGATCCTGGTCCTAATAACCCCTCCCACCCATCCAGGGACCACCCTGCATCCAGGCTCCGTTCTCTCATTTGTCCCCCAAATTTGTCTCACCAAACGTCGCCCATGGGGGAAGGTTGGGCAGGATTTCAGAGTGCGAGGGTCCTCTGGAGGCATCTTCCCAATCCCTTCATTGTTCACAGGGATGAGAGAGGCTCTGAGAGGGGAAGGACCAGTATCAAGGTCGCTCAAGGGCATCATGGCAGAACCAGCTCTGGCATTGGCCAGTGTGGGTCACCCAGGACTCCCCTCCCCACTGGCCCTTCAGCATGAGCCGGTGCTTGTCTGACTGCCTTCGTTTTTCCCTTCCTAGGCGCTCCTGGATCTTGGGGGTTCCCCCAACTACAAGGACCGCCGGGGGCTGACTCCTCTGTTCCATACGGCTATGGTGGGGGGAGACCCCCGCTGCTGTGAGCTGCTTCTATACAGCAGGGCCCAGCTGGGCATAGCTGATGAGAACGGCTGGCAGGAGATCCACCAGGTGCTCCTGACTCGGCCAGGAGGGGCTGGGGGCGGCATGGGTGGTTGCTGGACCCGGAGGGGGCCAGAGATCAGGGACCCCGGTCCAAGGAGCTAGGGCTCCAGATGCTGGCGTCCTCACAGAGGGGAGGGGTGGGAGTAGCATGGTCCCCAAAGAGGAAAAGATGAGGGAGGGTGTCAGCACCGGGACCCTGAAGGGGATGGCGTGGGACCTGGAAACCTCGATCCCTGAGATGAGGGGGGATGGCCTCTCGACCCTCCCAAGGAGCCAGCCCAGAGCCCTGGGCCTTGCAATGACTTGTGAAGCTGGCAGCGTGAGTTCCTAAGCAGGAATGGGGGTTGAAAGGAGAAGGGGAGGTGGACGCAGAGCTTCCTGGCCTCGAGGTGAAGGAGACAGACAGATGCCATGGTCAGGTGGGTCTGTTCCAGCCTCCTCAGCTCCCAATCCTCTCCAGGCCTGCCAGAGGGGCCATTCTCAGCACCTGGAACACCTGCTCTTCTATGGGGCTGAGCCTGGAGCCCAGAACGCCTCGGGGAACACGGCCCTGCACATCTGCGCCCTCTACAATAAGGTCTGCCCTGCAGCGCCCGCCCCGGGCCCTCCTCCTGACTTCAGCCTCCCAGCCTCTCTGTGCCCTCTGTTCTTTCACTATTTCATTCATTCATTCATTCAGCAGATATTTCCTGAACACCTTCCCTGTGTCAGGCTCAGACCTGGGTGCTGAGGACACAGTAGTGATTAAGACAGGCAGCCCCTCCATCAAGGGACACACCCTGCCGTTATGATCCCGAGTGTTCAGAGGGCGGCCACCGGGAATCCAGGTCCCTGTGGGAGCCCACATCTGGGCTTGGCCTTAGGGCTGGGGTGAAGGTGGCTCTCTGGAGGACGTGCCATCAGTGCTAAGATGAGGAGTTGGCCAAGTAGAAGAGGGCAGAAAGGGTGTTCCAGGCAGAGGGCATAGCCTGTGCCAGAAAACCAGAGGGGAGAGAGTCGGGATTGCTCCTGGAAATGCAAGAAACTCCAAGGGTCCTATTTCTTTTATTTTTAATTTCTATTTTATATCGGAGTAGAGCAGACGTTCAATGTTGTGTTAGTTTCAGGTGTACAGCAAAGTGATTCAGTTATCCGTAGACATGCATCCCTTCTTTTTCAAATTCTTTTCCCGTCTAGGTTATTACAGAATATTGAGTAGAGTTCCCTGTGCTATACAGTAGGTCCTTGTTGATGACCTATTTTACATATAGTAGCGTGTATATGTTAACCCCTGAGGGTCCTATTTCTAATGGGTCTCCATTCAGCTGCCAGTGGAGCGCCGCCCACTGCAGGGGACAGGGGAAAGGCCAAACCGCAACCCCTGAAGGGGACAAGAGCGTGTCGCAAGTTGTAGCAATTCAGGGCTGGGTGGACCGTCCGCAGTTCAGGAGTTCTGAGTGGAGGTGAGCAGTAAAGAACTGGCAGAAGGGGGAGTGGTCTCACGTACCCACTCCAGCTGTGATGTAGTGGCCAGCTGGGTTGGCAAGAGCCAAGGCTCTTAGCCTGCTGACCCCGGCCACTTTACCACCTGTGCACCAGGCGATCCTGGGCAGGTCAGCCCCCCGCCTCCCGTGCCTCAGTCTCCCCACCTGCTTCCCAAGGCTCCCTGCCCTTAGACGGTTGCTGCAAGGACTTCGGAGGCCAGGGCCTGGCATGCTGTGGCTGATCCATCAGCCTCTTCCCCCTCCTCCAGGAAGTCTTCCAGAACAGCCCCAGTCCCTTCTGCCTCATCAGAACTTGCAGTGCCAGGAAGTGGCAGGTAGCCACGTGCTGCCTGGTGGCAGCAAGCAGTCTGCTCTGCGCCCGCAGAGGGAGAACTCAGTGTTTGTCAGATTGCCGTCACTTCCCCGCCCCCACCCCCTCCCAGTGCATCTGTCTCTCCTGCTCCCTGACACGGGCCTCGTGTCCGGATTTTCTGACTCAGTAGCTTGTGCACAGGCCAGGATGCCCCAAGCAAGTCCCGTCCCCTCTCTGAGGTTCCATCCCGCTCTCCGAAATGGGAATAACGTCAGCTGATTGAAGGGAGTGAAAGATCATGTGTATTAAGTGCTCATCCCTAGAAGGCAGCTATACAAATAATAATTATTATTATCATTACCATTATCATTATCAATCAGGATCAGGTCAGGAGACAGAAACCATACCAGTAATCTGAATAGGGAAAATGTAGCACGTATATAGTTATACAGAGGGAACAATTACTCTAAGTGGGTCAGATGAGCCAGCCATTTCCCCACCTTGTGCTTCTCCTTTCTCATCTGTGAAATGGGTCAGTAACACCTACCTTGCAAAGGATCAAGGGTGTGAATGTTTTGCTTGCTCTCGGCATGGTGCTTAGCAAATAGATGCTTGACAAATGCAAGTTCTTTTCCGACTTTCTCTCCCCTTGTCTTCCCTCCCAGACTTTAAGCTTCCTAAGGCCCAGAGCTGGGTCTGAAAGATTTCCTCACTCTCTGCCCCTCTGGCCTCCTGGCATGCCCGTCTAGCCTCTGGTGGTGAAGATCAGGCCCACGTCCAGGCTGTGAGCTCCTCAGGGGTAGGGCCTAAGTCTGATCAATCGCTCTGTCCCAAGGCCCCAGCATATACTAGGCTTAGATGCATCTTTGTTGAATGAATGAGTGAGTGAATGAATGAATGAATGAATGATGATCAGATGCCTTGAATTTCCCCCAAGACCAGGCACAGCACCCAACTCAGAACATTCAACAGGTATTTGCTTTGAGGTAGATTGAATGACTCCATGAATGAATGAATGACTTGAACGAATTGAATTTTGAATGACTCAACGCCACATCCTCCATCCTTATCCTTTCCGTGCACATTTCTTGAGCACCTACTGTGTGCCCGGTTGTGAGATGAATCAGATACGGCACGGCGCCTGTCCTCGGGAGGGTGGGGGGAGTTCACAGTCTGGTGAAGAGGCAGATGTGTAAACAAATAATTGCAATGCAGTGAGATAAGTGCTAGCACACCAGTAAATACGAGGTTCTCTAGGAGTGTAGTGAATTGCTGGTTAAGCTGAAAGAGATGCTCTGGGCCTGTGCTAGGCAAGGTGGCAGTGGGGGCTGGCAGATATGCAAAAACACACATGGCACTAATTTACAGTCTAGTTGGGGAGACAGCATGTGCACACGTGGACACACACACTCGCACTCACAAACACATCCAGAAAACGAACCAGGCTAACTTTGTTGTCCAATCAGAGGACCACTGGACTTGGGCAATCGGAGTTGTGCTTTCACAGGAGATAGATGATAGATTAGAAGGCTTGGTTTGAGTCCTAGCTGCCCCACTGACTGGCTGTGTGACCTTGGCCATGGATTTGCCCTCTCTGAGCCTGTCCTGAAGGATGGACCTGTACAAGCATCCTTGATGGGTTTGTCACGTGAAGAGGGTGAGACCAAGCCGGTGTTTTGTGAATTCTGGTTAAATTAGCATCTTGGGGATCTGGAGTGGAGCTGAGCTGGGGGCCAGGTTGCGTTTGGCCAGGCCAAGATGAAGGGGGAGGACATTCCCTCATCCAGCAAGTGTTTATCGAACAGCTCTTACGGGCCAAGCACTATGCCAGGTGGTGGGTGCCACAGACAAAACCATGCCTGTCTGAAACGGACAACGTAGTGGGGGAGAGATGCTAGAGACGAATAAAATAGAAATGTAATTTCAGGGAGGCCGTGTTCTGAGGAAAATGAGTTAATTCTGGCTTAGAAGAATGCCCGGCACATAGCAGGTATCATGTAAATAAAAATAAAGCCGGGAACTGGACAAGGGGTTATTTTCAACAGGATAGTCAGAGGGACCTTTTCTGAAGAAGTGGCATCTGAGCAAAAACATGAATCAAGTGAGAAAGTGAGCTGTACAGAGATCTAGGGGCAGACAATTCCAAGCAGAGGAAGCAGCAGGTGCAGAGGCCCTGAGGCAGGAGCGTGCTTGTCAGAGGAAGAAGGAGGCCAGTGTGGCTGGAGCATAGGGAGCAAGGAAAAGTGGTAGAAGATGAAGTTGGTGAGGCTGGGGGGTCGGGGGGCAGGGCAGGCAGATCAGCAGGGGCCTCCTAGGCCAGGGCGAGGACATTGGGTCTGACCCAAAGAGTGACATGTTGTGATTGACATTGGTAAGGAATTGATCTGGATGACATCCCTTCCCCCACTGCCCAACCCTGGCCCCACTGCCCCCTTCCTTCTGGGTCCATCAGAGTGTGTGATTAGAGCAAAGGCTTGGGAGTCAGACAAAGCGGGGTTCAAATCTGAGTGCTGATCATCACCAGCCATGTGACCTTGAGCTCCTTTTGAAGCCTTAAGTTTCCTCATCTGTAAAATGGGGACAATAATTTCCATCTCTTGGAATTGTTGGGCCCTTCGGTGGCTACCTCCTCGAAAGTGCTGAGCACCAGACATGCAACATAGTAAGCCCTCCAAGAGGTTTGAATTGGTGGCTTTCAAATTGGATGCTTCCGCCTCCGAGGGGGCATTTGGCAACGTCTGCAGACATTCTTGGTTGTCACGACTGGGGAGGGGAGTGCTACTGGCATCTAGTGGTAGAGCCCAGAGATGCTGCTGAAAGCCCTACAATGCACAGGATGACACACACCACCACCACCACCACCACCACCACCGCCACCGCCCCCGCTACAAAGACTTGTCTGGGCCCTAAATACCAGTAGTGCTGAAGATGAAAACCCCTGATTGGGAGGTTGGGGTTAGCAGATGCAAACGGCTATATATAAAATGGATAAACAACAAGGTCTTACTGTATAGCACAGAGAACTATAGTCAATCTCCTATGATAAACTATAATGGAAAAGAATAATTTTTAAAAAGGATATGTGTGTGTCTGTGTGTGTGTGTGTGTAACTGAACTGAATCACTTTGCTGTACAGCAGTAATTAACACAACATAGTAAATCAACTATACTTCAATAAAATAATAATAATAATAATAAAGAAAACCCCTGGTTTAGGTTAGTGCTGTCCGACAGGTTATAACCTGAGTCACACGTGTCATTTTAAATGTCCCAGGAGCCACTTTTAAAAAAAGGAAAAAACAAACAGGTGACATTAATTTTAGTAGCATATTTTATTTAACCCAGTGTATCCAAAATCTTATCCTTTCAATGTGTAATCAGTATAAAAATTATTAGAGGGACTTCCCTGGTGGTCCAGTGGTTGAGACTTCGCCTTCCAGTGAAGGGGGTGTGGGTTCGATCCCTGGTCTGGGAGCTAAGATCCCACATGCCTTGTGGCCAAGGAACCAAAGCATAAAACACAAGCAATATTGTAACAAATTCAATTAGGACTTTTAAAAAAATGAAAAAAAAAATATTAGAGATGTTTAAATTACGTTTTTCATGCCAAGTCCTTGAAATCCGGTGTGTAGTTCGTATGCACGGCACCTCTCAGTTTGGACTGGCCACATTTAAAGGGCAAGTGGCTGCTGTCCGGGGCAGGACGGGTTTCCATCAGATGGTTCTGGAAGTTCTTAGCACCGTGTCTGTGTCCACTCATGGTGACCTTAACTGTTTGTTTGTTTTTTTTCCTTTCACCCTGTGCCACTGACCATCAGGAGACGTGTGCTAGGATCCTCCTCTACCGAGGGGCCAACAAGGACGTGAAGAATAACAGCGGACAGACCCCCTTCCAGGTCTGGGGCTGTCGGGGCTGGTTGGGAGGGGGCATGAAGAACACAGAGGGGGTAAGAAAGGTGGGAGCCTTTGGGGTGCTGGGAGGGAGGCACTTGGTCTGGGAGAGGAGGAAGGACAAAGTTAGCGGGGTGAAGGTTTGGGGGGTGCAGCTGGCCAGAGACCTCACAGTGCTTCCTGCCTCCTCTCTCTCTCTCTGTCTCTTTCTCTCTCCTCCCTGGGTTCCCTGTACCCCCTCCCACCAGGTGGCAGTGATTGCTGGGAATTTTGAACTTGGGGAGCTGATTCGAAACCATCGAGAACAGGACGTGGGTGAGTGAGCTAAGGGGAGAAGCTGGGGGCCTGGGGGGCTGCGTGGTGGGATTGGGGAGTCAGCGAACCTGATCTGGGGGCCAGGATGGGATCAAATACACCTTAGAGTAGCGCGAACCACTGAGCAGCGGCGGGGGTGGGGTTCCCGGCATCCCACTCTTTCTTATCTCTGTCTTTCTCCCCTCACGCTTCTCCCCCACCATCTCTCGCCCCTATGCCCTCCCCACCTGCCTCTGCCTCCCTCTGCCCTCCTGCCACCATGCCCCCCTCAGTGCCCTTCCAGGAGTCCCCCAAGTATGCAGCCCGGCGACGGGGACCCCCCGGCGTGGGGCTGACGGTGCCCCCCGCGCTGCTGCGGGCCAACAGTGATACCAGCATGGCCCTGCCTGATTGGATGGTGTTCGCCGCCCCGGGGACCTCGTCCGCCGGGGCCCCCGGCCCTACCTCAGGGCCCCAGGGCCAGTCGCAGCCCTCGGCCCCCAGCACCAAGCTCAGCAGTGGGACCCTCCGAAGTGCCAGCAGCCCCCGGGGCGCCCGGGCCCGCTCCCCATCCCGAGGGAGGCACCCCGAGGAGGCGAAGAGGCAGCCCCGTGGACGGCCCAGGTAGGGGAAGGCTCAGCCCTGATCCCACAGACCCCATCCCAGCCAGATCCCCTCCTCAGAGCCGCAGCTCCGCGCCCCGCCCCGGGCCAGCCCAGCTGCCTTCCTCCCGTCCCACATGTGGCTGGTCCCCCATGCATCCACCTCACTGGTCCCAACCTCAGACTACCAAGTCCCTCTCCTCACCCTTGAGGAAGTGAGGGTATCGTGAGCCACAGTCTTGCACCCGTGTCCAAGTGCACCAGCGTTTAGCTGAGCACCTACTCCATGGGCCTGGGGGGGGAGGGGCCCAAAAGAAATGTTGGACAGACAGACAGACTGGGCAACGTGAGAGGAAGCCAAACAGAGTGGGGGTGGGCGAGGGAGTCGGGGTGGGGTTTCCAGGCTTGGAGATGAGACCAGAGGTGGGGAGGATGGGCAGGGAGCATTCTGGGGTAAAGAGGCCAGGCTGGCTAGAGGAGGACGGGAAGGGGGTGCTGTGGCTGGCCGGCCTGTCCTGAGGACGTGGGCGGGAGGAAGATCACGGCGGGGTGGGGATGGCAGGCAGAGGAGTTGGACTCAACCCAGGAGGAAGCTGGGAGTCGCTGAAGGCCCGTGAGCCAGGGATGACACAGTCAGAGCTCAGCTTCAGGAAGCTGAATCAGGCAGGGCATGCAGGACCGTGGGAGGGGACAGAGCCGGAAGCCAGGAGGCAAGAAAGAGGGCTGGAGCGGGGCCAGCGGCCGTCCAGCAGGGGGACCCCCCAAGTGCCCTCTTTCTCTGAGGACGCCAGAGCTGGAAAACGCACTCAAACCCCCTCCCCGACCCTGATGTTCCATCTCCCCCCGACCCAAGGACCCCTGTTCTCCCGGAGGTGCCCCCTCCCTCCACTCTCCCTTGCCTCTCACACCCTCTGTGTATGCAGCTCCAGCGGGACACCCCGGGACGGGCCAGCTGGGGGCACAGGGGGCTCCGGGGGCCCCGGGGGCTCCCTGGGCAGCCGCGGGAGACGCCGGAAGCTCTACTCAGCGGTCCCCGGACGCTCCTTCATGGCTGTGAAGTCCTACCAGGCCCAAGCCGAGGGGGAGATCTCCCTGAGCAAGGGCGAGAAGATCAAAGGTAAAGGGGCAGGGCCTGGCTGGGCTGTGGACGAGGGTCGGGCAGGTGAACTAACCCTTCAGGAAGGGACCGGTCAATGACAAACAGTTCTCCAGCACCTAGCACGTCCAGTGAACGCCGGAGACCTCAGAGAGACCTAAATGCCCCTTCCACCTCGGAGGGGCATAAAGCGTAGCTGGGATGAGGCCATCAGGAGGTGGTGTCCAGGCAAAAGAGGGGCGATGAGCATTTGTGAGAAGCTGACGCCAGCGGGCACGGCCCGAGCGCTTCCCCTGCAGGGTCCCATCTCACTCACGATCGCCCTTCCAGGCAGCTGTCAGGAGCCCATCGCACAGTTGAAGGAGCAGAGCCTCACATGGGTGAAATGACTTGCCTGAGGCCCCCAATCTGAGCCCAGGGTCTTTCCCGCTCTCGTGTTTGGAGAGTGAGGCCACGCCGCCTTGACTTCACCTCCTGCCTCTGCCAGGCGTTCTCGTCTGAGACACGGGGTGGTGCCTGCCTCCCCGGGCTCTGATAAGACGGCCAGTGTGCGAAGCCCGGTCCACGCTGAGGGCTCCCTAAATAGAGGCTGCTGTCATGGGGGTTTGCCTGTCTTCGGTTTTCCTGTCTTCATCTGGAAAACCATGCCAGTATCCCCCATGTGCAGACTTCGCACCTCGCAGGGCTGTGGATGCGTGTTCTTGGACAGAATGGTGCTTTGGAGACAGGAAGTGCCCTGCAGTAGTTAATTCGAGATGGGGGAGCAATTCTTTGCCCGACTCTAGGCTTGCAGAGGAGCCGAGTAGCGTAGTGGTTGAGAGCCAGGCTGATTGGGTTCAAATCCCAGCTCCCCCACTTCTTAGCGGGGCGACCTCAGGTGAGTGACTTCTCTGGGCCTCAGTTTCCTTGTCTGTACAATGGGACCCTTGCGAGGATTAGAGTCAGTTCTTGTAAAGCCCTTAGAACAATGATTCTCACATCATAAGCGCCAGCTGTCATTACCATAAGCGACCCCCACTACGGGCACTTAGAAGAGAGAGATCCTGGGCACCGAGGAAGCTGGGGGAGGGGGGTGTCCTCCCAAAGGAGACAGAGTTTAAGTGGGCCTTGAAGCATGTGCAGGGATCAGAGTACCAGGCAGGTTGTGTAACTGCATCTCTTTCGTAGTCTTGTCTCCCTATCACCTGAGTTCCTGAAGACAAGGTCACCTGTCACCAGGGGCTGGGTCACCAGGGCCCAGTTTAATGACCCAGCACACAGGAAGCCTCAGTGCACACCTGCTGAGTGAAGGGATGAATGGATGAATGACCAAATGCCCAAGTTAACTGTGGGGGGCAGGCACCGTGCCTGGGGAGCAAGTGTATGGGTGTGTATGTTTGTGTGCGTATGTGTGTGGGTCTGGGGGTGGGGTCAGGTCTGTGCTTTGAAGGAGGCAAAAGAAGAAAGGGAAGCTGAGGCCAAGTGTGAGGGACCTTCGCACAGGCAGAGGGCCATGGGCTGTATCTTCCATGTGTCTTTCTGAATGTCAAGCCCAGCAATTCCATGCACTGCCCTGTTTTCCTATCCTTTCCTTTCATTAAAAGATGCTTAATTGCCTCGAAGCACACCCACATCCACAATGTCACTGACCTTTGCCACAGCCCGATGAGGCAGCGGGCTCTCTCTGCTCTCAGGACCCAAGCCTAGTGCCTTAGCCTGGCCTGCAAGCCCCTCCTCTGCCCGCCCACCAACCTCATCTCATGCTACTCTTTCCTTCACCCACAGGGCTCCAGGGACCTCATCCTCCTCTCCATTCCTCAAATGCCCCAAGTCCTTTTTTTTTTTTTTTAATTTATTTATTTTATTTATTATTTATTTTTGGCAGCGTTGGGTCTTTGTTGCTGCACACAGGCTTTCTCTAGTTGCGGCGAGCGGGGGACACTCTTTGCTGAGGTGCGCGGGCTTCTCACTGCGGTGGCCTCTCCTGTTGCGGAGCACGGGCTCTAGGCGCGCGGGCTTCAGTAGTTGTGGCACGTGGGCTCAGTAGTTGTGGCTCGCGGGCTCTAGAGTGCAGGCTCAGTAGTTGTGGCTCATGGGCTTAGTTGCTCCGCGGCATGTGGGATCTTCCCAGACCAGGGCTCGAAACCATGTCCCCTGCATTGGCAGGCGGATTCTCAACCACTGCGCCACCAGGGAAGTCCCCCAAGTCCTTTTCCACAACAAACCCTTTGCACATGATGTTCCTTCTGCCTGGAAAACCTTTCCTTCCTCTCTTTGCCTCCTCCACTCCTAGCATCCTTCAGGTCTCAGCCTATATGTCACGTCCTCCGAGACACCTTTGTGGTCCCCCTTTGCCATCGGATTTATATACTCCCATCTGGCCTTTCTCCAAATACCCTTTCCTTTGTCCCTCAAGCGTTGACCTCAGTTTCCAATCATGGGGTCACTTGGAGAGTTATACCTCTAATGGCTGCCAGTCTGGAAGCTCTGTGAGGGCAGGGACCACATTTAGTTTGTCCAACAGCTCTACCCAGTTCCTAGCCTGATGTCTGACTCATGACTGGCACTAAATACATATTTGTTCAGTGAACAAATGATTGATTCCGAGACCACCCAGCCAGACATGGCAGAGCCAGCCAAGAACCCAGACGCCTTGACACACATCTCCTGCTCTCTTCCATGACCTTGAGCATCTCCTCCATTTGGTTTCCCCAGACCCTCTCAGAGAAGGTGGTTTGTGCAGGGAAAAGCATCAGATGGCCCCAACCCCAATCCTAGCGTGGCTTGAGCCATCCCTGGGCAAGAGATTGTTCTGCTCTAGCTTCAACTTCATCTTTGAAATGGGAAATCAGTTGTTACCTACCAGGTAGGTGTAAGGATGGAGTGAGCAAAGGATGTGAAGGGCCGAGTGGGAACAGAGCTGTGAAAGGTGCTGGAGAGATGGGTGACTTTGGGCTTGCCCTCATCGTCATCAGGAACAGCAGCAGCAAAGTGCTGGAACAGAGAGGTAGCAAAAATAAATGACTAAAAGCATCTGCTCTGGAAACAGCGCCGTGTTCAAATCCAGGCTCTGTCGACTGCAAGCTGCAAAACCTTGAGCAGTTGACCTCAGCTCTCTGAGCCTCAGTTTCTCCACCAGTAAAATGGGGTGAATGAAAGTGCCCCCCCCCACTTAGGGTCCTGGCCCCAAGTGAGAGCTGGATAAACATTAGCTGCCCCTGCTGCCCATCTTTGCTGTCAGTCAGTGTGTGCTTGATGGCTAAGGGGTGAGGGTGGCAGGAAGTGGCCTCCAGTAACGAGCGGTGGAGAGAAGGAAAGAGGTGATTCTACTATCCCTTCTAGAGCCAGGGGAAGCAAAGAGAAATGGAAGGAGGGGTCTGGGAACAGATGACAAAAGATTAAGTGGCAAGGAGACTGCAGGAGGTAGCAGGGGCAGTGATGGGGGTGTAGAACTTGACCTAGGAGCCTAGGAGGGTTTAGGGAAATTTTGGAATAACTGAGTTGTGACTGGTTACCAGGGGAGATGAGAACCAGTTGTGGGCGTGTCCCTAACCTCCAAGGACCACGTCATGGGACACAGCCCTTTTCCCCAGTGCCGTTTTGATGTCGTCACTGGGTCCAGGAAGCTAGGATGCAGAAGCGACATGATTTGTATCTCCCCCTTCCCCCTTGCCCCTTCCTTGGACATTTATTAAGGATGCCCTTGGGCCAGGTTCTGTGCTAGGTGCTGAGAATTCTGGAAAGGCTGTGCATCAAGTGTTGGGAGCGGGTGGGGGTGTGGGCAGCACAGAAATGCAGAAATGTTTCTATGTCCCTGCTCCCCATCTAGTGCTTAGCGTCGGGGAAGGAGGCTTCTGGGAAGGCCAGGTCAAAGGTCGCATCGGCTGGTTCCCCTCTGACTGCCTGGAAGAGGTGGCCAACCGCTCCCAGGAGGCAAAGCAAGGTAACGAGGAGCTCCCCAATTGTCCCCGATTTACTCTAGGTTCTCATGTCCCTTCCCTCCCCCTCCTGATGGGGGTGGGGTGCTGGGAGGTAGATGGGAAGGCTTGGGCCAGGACCCCAGGGGGTGGGCCCATGGTTTCCAGAGTGAAGGTCCAAGGTCATCCTTTGTCTCCCTGCAGAAAGCCGAAGTGACAAGGCAAAGAGACTCTTCCGGCATTATACCGTGGGCTCCTACGACAGCTTTGATGCCCCAAGGTAAATGTCCTTACACCCTCGGGCGCCCCCCGCCCCAACTCCCTTACACTCCACCTTTTAAATATTTCCACCGCCTCTAAGCCCCTTTCTCATCTGCTCCCTCTAAACTTTGATCCAGGGGTGGGGGAAGGCAGAGTTAGCTTCAGACTACATAGCCCAATCCCAAACCGTCCTTGGCAGCCACTGAGACTGCCCAGCTCTGGGGTAGCCAGAGACCGATGAAATGGATTGGGGCAAGGTGGGGATGCCTGGGGGGCTGGGGCACTCATGTGTATGGCTGGCTGGCGGCTCTGGTCTCCTTCATGTGCCACATCTCTGTGCAGTCCTGTGCAGCAGAAGTGTATGCATTCCTGTGCTGGCGTAGGGAGGGGGGCGGGCAGAGCTGGGCCAGGCGGGGTGGGGGCGGGGAGAAGGCACACTGACACCTTTCCCCTCCCTGGCTGCTGGCTGACTTGCTTCTGAAGCTTGATGGATGGGATTGGCCCAGGGAGGTGAGAGGGGAGGGGAAGGGAGGGGATGGGGTTAGGAATGGGAAGGAAGGGGTGCCTGGGGGCTGTATGGATGTGTGTGCACCACCAGAGCTGGAGTTTCCCTGTGCGTGAACATCTTACACAGGCGAGCATCCTTGTACGGATTCCCCGAGCGTGTTCTTGCCCGTGTGTCTCTGTAGGTGCGCATGACACGTGTCTGTGTGCATGTGTGGCTGGAGGCCCCTAGATGTCTAGCCTTGCACATGTGCCCGTGACAGCGAGAGGGTCTGTCCTGCTCTGTATAGATGGGCGCATTTGTGGCTGTCATTTATGGGTGCACGATTGTGGCTAATCGTGCAGCTGGCTCTGCACATTTCCCTGAATCTGTGTGTCTGAGAATGAGGGCCAGTGTTTCCAGAGATGTCCTGCTTACCACATGTGGGCAGCTGGGTCTCTGCACATGCCTGTCCCTCTTAACGCATGTCACTGTGTGTGCGCATTAACAGATAAAGTTGTGTGCATGCATTTGCACCTGTCTGATCTGGAATTCAGGACCTGCGGTGTTGGGGGAGGGGAGGGCAGAAGAGGGGAGGACTCCAGGGCTTGAGCTTCCAGAAGGGCAAGGCTGTGGGGGAGGGATGGTCGTAAGCGGGCATCTGAAAGATGAATCCTCCCCTCCCCCACCGCTCCCCCTAATCCAGGGAAGGGTCTCCTTGTTCATGGCATCCTTCCATTAAATGTGTCCAAACCTATGTGTCTGTGTTCTGGCCAGTGGGGATGGATGGGGGGGTAGGGGGGGAGAAATGACAATATGAGAAGAGAGGGCGGGACTGGGGTCCCACCCTGCGCCCCAAGTGTCCGAGGCGCTTGACCATTGTGCGTGTTCGCCTGGCACGTCTCCGGCTCTGGGCACTGGGTGAGTATCGAGGTCCCCCCCACCACCACCTGGAGTCTCCCCATCAGCCTCTGCTTCTTGTCTCTGTCAGTGTCTCTCTGGGTCTCCTCCTGGCTTTGGTTTGGGGGTCACTTGCTCTACAGCTGGATGGGGGTGGTCCCTCTGGCCCTCAGCTACTTCCTTCTCCTCTCTCTAGCTCTGTCTCGTCGAGGGCATTTTCTTCCCTCTCCTCCACTCCTTGTGCCCGCTTGGCATGTGCTGCTGTGTTTGCGGCGTGTCTGAGCTTCTCCTTCTCCTGCCCCCCCCCTGCTCTCCGCCCCCCTGTCTGGGGTGCCCTGGCCTGTGTTGTGACCCCGCATCCCAGCTGGAGCTGTACCGTCCTCCTAGGCTGTGCTGCCCTCTCTCCTCTCCCTGGGGGTCTGCGGCTCTCGTGTGAGCCGTGGAGAGTGATGTCCCTCCGCCTGGACTTCTTTGGGGGGAGGGGTGTCTCTCGCTGCTCTGGCGCCCAGTCTGAACGTCCTGGCCTTCCCTTTCCGGCCCTTCCAGACTGTGTTGGGGTGCGCTGTGTGTCTGTCTGCGGGGGGGGGGCTGTGTGTCCCCTCCTGGGGTCTCTCTCACCGTGTTGTCCCTGCTTGGGAAGTGGGGCTTGGTCCGCGCGTCCCTGCACGCGGTTGCGAGGCATCTTGTGTGATGTTGTGCGTCCCTCTCCCCCCTCTCCCTCTCTCTGCACCTGCGCGGGAGGGCTCTGGAGGGGGGAGGGGGGGTTAAGGGGGAGGGCCAGACCGGAAGTGCCTCCCCTTCTCCTCCCCCCCGCGCCTCGCCCCTCCCCCTTCTCCCGCCAAGGGGGCCCCCACGTTCCCCTCCCCCCTGTCCGGCCCCCTCCACCGCCCGGCGCAGGACGGCAAGGGGTTAAGCCTCGCGCCCGCCGCCCGCCTCCGGAGCTGTCCGCGGTGCTGAAGCCGGCGCCGTCCGTCCTCTCGCTCCCGCCGCGGCCCGACCCCGCGCCCCGCGCCCCCGCGCCCCCCGGCATGTGAGCCCCCGGCCCTGCCCTCCCTCCCGCGGGAGGGTGCGCGCCCCCTCCCCCTCCCCCCTCCCGGCGCGGGTCAGCATGAGGCGGGGCCTGGGGGCCCGGACACGGGGGTTCGGCCGAGCGGGGACGGGGACGCGGCGGCGGCGGCGGCGGCGGGGGCGGCCGGCACCGGGACCGGGGCCGGGGCCGGGGCCGCGGCGGCGATGGCTTTGTCTGCGGGCGGCGGCGCCGGGGGTCTCGGGGGCCGCCCCGGTGGGGGCTCCCTGCCGCAGCCGCCCCCCGCGCTCTCCTCCAGCTGGCCGGCCCTGGGGCCCCGGCGGCGCAGCGTCTGGTATATCTACAGGTAACGGAGCGCGCCGCCCCTTTTCTCCGCGGCCCGACCAGGAGGCCCCGGCCCGCTGTGACGACCCTCCCCCAGCCGCTAATCCCCCATCCCTGGGACTCCTCCCCCGCCCCCAAGCCGCCCCGTCCGCCCTTCTGCCCTAACCTCTCAGCACTAAAGCCTTTCCGGACTCCTCATCTCTACCCTTCTTTTTCTCATCCGCCTCCCGGGCCTCTCTCCCCGAGCACCTCGCAACACACACACACGCGCACACACACGCGCACACACACGCGCACACACACGCGCACACACACGCGCTCTCCAGGCCCCTCGCAGGCCCTTCCAGGCCCCCTTCAGCTCTTCCTCCAAGACCTCCCTCCAAGGGAGGCCCTCCAAACGGACTCCACTCCGGGTTTCGGGCCCCACTTGTCCTTTCTGCCACCCTTAGCGCCCCCATTCTGGAGCCCTCCGCTCAGGCGCCTACACCCCAGGCCCGCGTTTCTCTGATTCCTGTATCCCCACACCCCTTCAAGGAGTTGGCAAGTCCCCCCATTCATACCCCTCTCTCCCATTCACAGTCATTTCCCCCCCCATCACACACGCATCCCGCCCCCGGCCTCCCCTCCCCTCCCTTCCTCTTTTTCCGCTGCGTGTCACTGTGAGACTGTGCGTGTGTCCCTGTGGCTGTGTTGGTGTGCGTGCGTGTGTGGCTGCCTGCAGCCGTGTGTGTGTGTGTGTGTGTGTGGCTGCCTGCAGCCGTGTGTGTGTGTGTGTGCGTGTGTGGCTGCCTGCAGCCCTGTGTGTGTGTGCGCGTGCGTGTGTGTGCGTGCGTGTGTGTGCGCGCGCGTGTGTGTGCGTGTGTGTGTGTGTGTGAGAGAGAGAGAGAAAGAGAGGGATGGAGAGATGGTGGGCTCCCAGCCCACCCCCAACTGTGTCCATCTGGGTGTCCCTGTTTGACGGCGTCTGTCTGTGTGTGTGACTTGGAGCGATAGCGAGGCTCTCTAGGGACTCGTGTGTGTTTGTGTGTGTTTGGGGGGGGGGGGTCTGTCCCAGAGACTGCGGCTATGTTTCCCAACACCCACCCTCCTTTGCCAGGCCTGTCCTCTCCCCGACAGCTCCCCCCCTTCACCAGTGACTCCGTGTGTCTCCATCCCCATGCGCCCCTCTCCCTGCCCCCTGGGGGTCTATGCCTGTGTGGGGCACGTGTGCTGAGACACGGCTGAGCTTCTGCACGGGGAGCTGCATCTGCCTGTGTGTGCCGCTTCTCGGCATGGGAGGGGGCTGGCCTCCCCGCGTGGGGGCCTGTGTGCAGGCCCTGGGGAGGCCGGTGGAGATGGGTACGCGGGGAGCGGCTGAGTACCAGAGGGGGGCGCTATGTACAGCAGCAGGCTCTGGGCTGTGGGATGCTGGGTGTGTGAGAGGGACCTTCGGGGTGGGGGTGGAGGGAGTCGATGCTGCCGCAGTCTCTGTGTGTGGGATCTGGTGAACAAGAGCTGGCCGCTGAGCTCCAGAGGCCGCTCAGGGTCGCCGAGGCATGGCTTGGGGGAGAGCATTGTGCGCGCTGCTGCAGGGCAGGTAGTCAGCAGTATGCAGCATGAATGGGGTGCTGCGTGGGTAGCGAACACTAGGGCAGGGGTGGGGTTAGAGGGTCTGGGTAGGAGGGTGACAGGATGAGAATGGAACGGCGGTGGCGGGGGGGACACTGAAGTGGGGGGACATGGGGAACACCAGAGCATAGAGCGTGTGTGGAGTGTGCGGAGAAACGGGGTAAGGAGGGAATGCAGGAAATGTGAAGAGAATTTGGGGGTGGGGATTTAGGCAGTTTAGGGAGAGCACAGACAGAGGATGCAGGGAATGTAAATGAAATGCAGCTGCAAGCAAAAGGAGGCGGAAGGAAGGGTGTGTGATGAAGTGAATTGAGGATGCAAAAGTAGGAGGAGGTTTCCACGGATGAGAATGGAAAGGGGGGGACTGGGGAGTATGAAAGAAACCTAGGATGCTGTAGGGGCCACAGTGCAGGTTCTGTAGACAGGCTCGAGAGGATGTGGGAGGGAGGAGGGCAAAGGAGGGGGAGAGGTGGCCTGAGAGGGGTGAGGAGGTCACAGAAATCAATGGAAGACACTTTGGGAAAGAGGATGTGGGGTGTGTGAGGGCAAAATGGGAGGTGAAGGGAGGACCCCGTGGGGTGTGATGAGGGCTTGCGGAAGTGAGGGCTGATGGGGGGTGGGTTAGGGTCCTGTGGAGCTTTCAGATGATTTGGAGGAGGGGGGATCGGGGTGCAGAGTGAGGAGGGGGCATACACAGGAGTGGGGGAGAAGGAGTACAGAGTTGCAGGAAGCTGTGAGGGCAAGAGGGCCATTAGACAGCTCAAGAAGAATGTGGTGGATGAGAGAGATGCCACACAGAGCTGGGATTTGTGTGAGAAATTCGTGGGAAGGAGAGAGGCATATGCCCAGGATGGGGAGACTTGAGAGGGAGGGACAGAGGGGGTGCTTCGACGGTCCAGGGGTGTTTGGATATTATTGGGGTATATGGGTGGCCTGCGGGGAATTAAAATCTTGGCTTTGACATTTTTCTGGCGGTGTGATCTTGAGCAAGTTATTTCTCGGTGCCTCAGTTTCCTCATCTATAAAACGCGAATGATAGCAGTCAACCCCTCCCAGGGGTGTTGTAAGGACTGAGTGAATAAATAAATGTAAAGTGCTTGGAACGCCATCTGGCATTCAGCAATGGTTCAATAGATGTTACTCCTTGTTTTGTTACTGGCATAGCCTGGGATAAATTTCAGGCACGGGGGGGGGGCACGTGCATGGTGAATTTGGGACAGATGTCTTTGTGCTGGGGTGTTTGGGTGTAGTGGAGTGGAGGATATTACTACTGAGTTACCCAGGTATTTTCTGGGGCATTGTTGAAGACTTTTGTTCGCTGTGTGAACTCAGGCAAGTTTCTTAACCTTTCTGTGCTTCCGTTTCCTCACTTGTAAAGTGGAAATGGTACCCACACCTACCTGGGGGCTGACTGTGGGAGACAATTAAGTCATTTACCCATGAGGGGTTTCAAATACTGCCTCGCACATATCAAGTGCTTCTTCTTGGCATCTAAAGGATATGGGAGTTTTGTTGAATTGTATCGGGGGATGGGATGTTTGGGGAAGGCTTATGTATGAAGTGTGAGGAGAATGTGTGGGTGAGAGATTCCAGGGGCAGGGGGAAATTGGGGGGAAAGTAGGGGTTTGTGGCATGCATGAAGACAAGTGAAACTTCTGTAAATGAGGAATAAAGGGGATCTGAATAGCATTACTGGCCACTGGGGGGTGGGGCCCTGGAGATCTGGAAGGGCTATGGGGGTAGCAAGGATATGAGGGCTCAAAGGAGCATGTCAGGTTACGCCGTGGGCACAGAGGTGGGGACAAGGATGCCACAGAGTTCATGGTCAGGAGCCGGCAGCTCTGACTTCTCAACCAATTTCTGTCAGCCCTGTACACTCGCTCTTGGTGCCTTCTTTGCCTCTTTCCTCCCCTCCCCTCCCCTCCCCCATCCCTTTCAACCCCTTCCCTCCTTCTCTTCCAACATCCCCTCTACCCAGCTACAAAGGTGGCCGGTCCCTGGGTTGAATATAAGGTCAGGAAGACATAGCGGGTATGGTGTAGACGTGTTTATGGGACCATCGTGAACTTTGAGCAAGGGCCGTGGCGGGCTGTGTCTACACGCGCATGCCTGCTGTTGGGCCCACCAGATTATAATAAGGAGGGTGGGAGCAGGGACGTCCCTACGGTACAAATGCCTGGATTTGACAGTGGACGTCCTGGGGGGTCGTGGGAGTATCCGGCGTGCTTGTGTGTGTGGAGGGAGGGTGGCACCGAAATACAGCAGGAGCACCTTAAGTGTTATTGGCGTGTGCTGGTTTGTGCTCAGGGGGCGTGTTATGGGAACAGACTGAGATCAAAGCGAAGGGGAGTTATTACTGGAGCATACTGGGGTGTGTCGGGGTGTTACTGAAATATACTGGAGTATTCGTGGAGGGCTGTTTTGTCAGATCTCTGGGGGCAGGTAATTGGAGTGCGCAGGGAGCATGCTTGGCTATTATTGGAGTGTGCTAGGGCCCGTGGGTATTACTGGGGTACGATGAGGGGGTCTGTGTGTGTGCTGGGCCGGGTTTCTGACCTGACTGCAGGATGCTTTGGATGCAGCAAGGCACGTGTCCTGGTGGCTCTGGGGTGGGGTGACTGTGGGTATTCTGAGGAGCCTGGAGCCGGGGTGTCTGGGTATTCCTGCTGTATACTGGGGTGCCCGGAATGGAATGGATGTGTAATCCTGATGTACACAGTGGTGACGTCTAGGCTTTGGGGCTGTTATCTGAGTGAGCCCCGGGCGGCTGTTGAGATACACGGAATAGGTTTGAGTTTAACTGAACTTTGCCGGGTATGTGAGCCTTGCCTAAATGTGCTGGTGGGCTTTGGTGGCCTTACTGGGGACCATCCACGTATTCACACGCAGTTCGCATTTTGCTAGAATCTACCGACAGCATGAAGGAGATACATTTGAGATATACCGGGAAATAGATGTCAGCGCTGTCCGCTAGAATTTTCTGCGGCGATGGAGATGTTATGTATCTGTGCTGTCCAGCGTGGTAGCCACTAGCCGCATGTGGCTGCCAGGCACTTGGAAACGTGGCTACTGGGACTGAGGAACTGAATTTTTCGATTTAATTTTTAATTAATTTGCATATAAATAGACACAGGCCGCTAGTGGCCACCATATTGGACAATGCTGAATAAGCAATGTTACAATATGTGTGGGGACCTGGGGAGTAGTTACTGTAGCATATATATAGTCAAGGAGTTGGGAGAGGTATTATCCAAGTGCATGTGTCCTCTAGACCAAAAGACTTGACCGAAGACAGCGAATGAATTCTATTGCGCATGTGCTACGGTACCCAGCACTGTGCCGAATACTATACATACTATATATATAGGGAACTTCCACAGCGACCCCATCAGGTGCAGCCTGTTATTGTTGCGCATTATAGATGAGGAAACTGAGGCGCCAAAGGTTAAAGTCGTGGGCTCAAGGTCACAGGCAGGAAGTGGCTAGCAGGGACTCCAGCCAGGCTGTCTGGTGATCTGGCAGTTTAGCCCTCCACTCCCCACACTGTGCTTTGCTGAATGGATGGGTGGATGGATGCACCGATGGATGAATGAGGAAAGACTGAGTGGGAGAGCGAGCTCTCTGGGCTCTGAGGGGGAGGCTTGTCAGGGCTGCTGCGAGCATACACATGTGGAGTGGGTGAGGAAACTCCTCGGAGGGGGGATGACTCGTTCTGGAGCTTGGGCTCAGGTCACCAGGTGGCTGGTGGGGCACGGGCTCTGGGTCTCATGAGCCCTTTTCCACCCTCCCCACCAGTGATTACATCATCAAGGAGAAGACAGTTCTGCTGCAGAAGAAGGACAGTGAGGGGTTTGGGTTCGTGCTCCGGGGGGCCAAGGGTGAGTGCCGGCCGGGGAGGGCACGGGAGAAGGGCCCTCTGACCCAGGGGGAAGGACAGGGAAAGGGACCCCAGCCTGCCCACCACCCCACCCCAGGGTGCTGGTCCCTCAGCTACGGTGAGGCCTCCGTGACTTGGGTCTGAGCCCCATCCCCTGCTCGGCCTCTCCACCCCCTCCCCTCCGACCCCGCCGGCTCCTCCCCATCTGCAGCGCAGACCCCCATCGAGGAGTTCACCCCCACCCCGGCCTTCCCGGCGCTGCAGTATCTGGAGTCGGTGGACGAGGGGGGCGTGGCATGGCGAGCCGGACTGCGGATGGGAGACTTCCTCATTGAGGTGAGCCCCAAAGGCCTCTCCGAAGACCCTACCCCTGGCCCACCTTCCACAGACACCGCGCTCTCCTCTGGGCCCCTAGCAACAAATCCTCAGACCCTTCGTGATCTATGCCAGGATGCGGCTGCCCAAATCCAGATTCTCCTTTGGCACCAAAGCTTCCCAAACCCCGCCCCCTCCCCCCCCCCCGCCCCCCGCAGCCAGCCTCTGCTTCTTCAGTGATTCAATCTGAAAGCGTTTCTGAAGTATCTCAGATGACAGAGCTGCCCCCCGGGGCACGCGCTTGCACACATACACACACACACACACACACACACACACAGTGCTGGAGGGCAAGGAGGGAGAGAGAGGCAAATAGGGTGGGCCCAGCCCCTTCCCCAACCCTGAGGCCAGGAGAGTTACAGGAACGGCGAGTTGGGGGCTTGCAAGGCAGAGGAGGGTCAAGGGGAGAGAAGAGTGACCGCCAGTGCCACATACAGGGCAAGGCAGGAGGAGGCCACTTCGATGGGGACCCTGAAGTGGAAAGCATCCCTCCCCTCACCTACTGGATGTGCTCTGGGGGTGTCTGTGCCACAGGTGAACGGGCAGAATGTGGTGAAGGTCGGCCACCGGCAGGTGGTGAACATGATCCGCCAAGGGGGCAACACGCTGATGGTCAAGGTGGTGATGGTCACCCGGCACCCGGACATGGATGAGGCTCTTCAGAAGAAAGGTGCTCCTCTCCCCACGTGTGTGGCCGGGCCCGGGTCCCCCACTGCTGCTAGACTACAATCCTCAGGAGCCCGAATGGCCCAATGGCCCCTACCACCACCATCAGCCTTCCCTCCCCCAAGGCTGCTTGTGCATGACCCTCTGGAGAGGAACTGAGTGAGGGCTCAGCATGCGGATGGCATCTCTCCTCCGAGCTCTGGGAGCGCCGCGTGGTGAACGGTGGGGGGGGGAAGGTCATGGGCTTTCTTTCCGTGGTACTGATGCCTGACCCCGCTCATTTTTGCAGCACCGCCGCAGGCTAAGCGGCTCCCGCCCCCAACCATCTCCCTGCGTTCCAAGTCTATGACCTCAGAGCTGGAGGAGATGGGTGAGCTTGCGGGGCTGCTGGGGCCCAGGTGCTGCGGAGGGAAAGGGGCAGAGGGAGGCGGGACCATCCCTGGAGTTTGTTAGTGTTGTTAGTGACCAGGGGTCCTCGTCCTGATCCCGTCCCCCGGTCCATGGGTCAGACTCTCTCTGGCCTGCGTGTGTGTCGCTGGGAAAGGGCGTCTGACAGTCGACTTTCCTTCGTCCTCTTACATCTGTTTCTCTGTCGGGGTCTCTCTCTGCGTCCGTACGTTCCTCTCTGCGGGTCCCTGTTTCCTTTCTAGCCCCTCTCCCTCTGTCCCACCTCAACCCCACCGCCATTCTCCATCTCCCCCTCCACCAGCTCCCCTCACTCCCACTAACAGAAAGGAAGGCGAGCCCCTCCCTCCAGACGGGGCCGAGTGGACCTGGGGGGTCCTGTTTCCCCTGCCGGGGGCGGATCAGGCCGCTAGCTGACCGCCCTCACCCCAGGGCCCTGAGGGAGGCGGGCGTTCCAGAAAGGGGGCCCCTCGCCTCCCCCTGAAGTCCTAACTCTTGGCTCCTCTACTGCCTCTCCCCCGGGCTAGTCTCGCCCTGGAAGAAGAAGAGTGGTGAGTGGGCACAGGACTGGCGGGAGGGCCCCCGTCCCCACCCCGCCGGCGGACTCGCCCCTCCCCCGCCCCGGCCCCTCACTGCCCCACTCGCGCTTGCGCACGCACGCCGGCCACGCACGCCGGCCACGCACGCCGGCCACGCACGCCGGCCACGCACGCCGGCCGAGCCCGCTCCGCCCCGCCCTCCGGGGGCGCCCCTCGGCCTCATCCGCACCCTTTGCCCACAGAGTACGAGCAGCAACCTGCGCCGGTGCCCAGCATGGAGAAAAAGCGGACCGTGTATCAGATGGCTCTCAGTAAGATGGCCCGGCCCTGCTCCCTGGGCTGCCCAGGGCCCCGACCCCACAGCCCCCGGGGTGCGGCATCCGCTCCATCCCTCTCCAGGCCCGCGCCCCCTTCAGCCACCCCCCCACCCCCGCCCTGATCACCTTCACGCCTCAACTTGTCCCCAGCCCTCAAGTCTGAGTTCCCACCTCTGTTTTGAGCCTCTCCCCACTACTTTCTGCCTCCCTTCCACCCTCCCTCACACGATGGCTGTCCTATTCACCGCCCTCACCCCTTCCCATCGCTGGGTCCTGCCTGCGGGGCTGGAGACTGTGTCTTCAAGCAGGGCCATCGGGCCACCGGGAGGGAGACAAGGGTGCCCTTTTCTGGTTCACACAAGACACTGAATGGGCTCCCGGCAGCTCTGTCTCTGCGCCAGGCCAAAGCAAACTTCATTTCTCTGGCTCTCCGTCCCTCTTCCGCCTCCCCCTAGACAAACTGGATGAAATTTTGGCGGCAGCTCAGCAGACCATCAGTGCAAGTGAGAGTCCTGGGCCTGGTGGCCTCGCGTCCCTGGGCAAACACCGACCCAAAGGCTTCTTTGCCACTGAGGTAGGCAGCCTGGTCTGCGGAACTGGGCTCTTGGGGGGAAGGAAGCTTGAGGGATGCACAGGGCAACTTGGAGCCTTTACCTCTCTCCTTGCAAATCCTTCCTGACTCCCCCGTGTTTAATGCCCATCCTACGGGGCACCGCGACTCCTGGGGTTCCCTCCTTTCTCCCCACTCTGGGCCTCCCCTTTCCTCTCGGCCCATCCTCTTCCTCCTTGTCCCCCCAGATCCCATCTCTCTCACCTCCCTCCACTCTCCATCCTGACTCCTCATGTGCTGCCTCTCTTGCCCAACTCTTTCTGTTCATCTCCATCCCACCTCAAGGGTCTCAGGGAAGGTAAAACGATGTCATGGATGGCACTCCCTGGCCCAGGCACAGCACATAATAATAGGTGCTCAACAAGTGGTAGTTATTAAAATATTAATTATCATCTCTGTCTGCGCTCTGCCTACTAACCTATAGTGGGTGTTGATCACATTTCTGACACGACGTTTTTACGTGACTTATCTCATTCGTTCCTTGGAATCATCCTGTGAGGTACACTCGGTTGTGATACAGAAGGGAAACTGAGGCACAGAGAGGGAGCCAGGATTTCAACCCCAGGCAGTCAGGCAACTGGATCCGTGATCCAGCCACGGCCCTGGCTCTTCGGGTGGGGACCTGCTGGTCCCTTCCTGGCTGCCCTCGTCACTGGACTGTGCCCCTTCATGGGGACACATCCCCCACCAGCCCTGCCAGCGCTTCCCCCCCTCCACCCTCCAGAGGCCACACGGGGCCCTACCTCTGTCTCAGCACTTCCTTCTTCTCTGCCCAGGCCCTGCCCTCTGACCCCACCCTCTGACTCCCTCCTTTTACAGGCCACACCCACCACTGGTGACCAAGGGACCACTGACTCTAAAACTGGGTGCTTTGACTTTTGCGGGACCATGGACCCCTTTGGCAGGCTGGCATAGTCCTCATAATAATGCTTATAAATGCATAAAATAAAACATAATCTGTAAGGGTCAAGAACAGTACATAACCATGGGGAGTGACAATGGAAGGGTGTAGCCCCGAGGGCAGTGCAAGCCTGAGCAAAGAGTTCAGCTCTTGTGAGTGGATGAAGTTAGGTTACAAGTCCCTTGAACCAAAAATAGAATTTAAAAAACTACATAAGGTAACAAAAGAAGTCAGTTACACCGAAATACAGTTATCAAAATATTTTTTGAAAGCAAAATTTGAGATATAGTAATGTCGGTGCCTTTTCTTCGCCGCGGTAGCCAGAAAGATCTGGTGGTGGATCTTGACTACTCTAATTTCGAAGTCCTAAGAAGCATAAACACTATTTAGAGAAATCTGCAGCCTCTGCAATGAAGGATACAGAAATACCTGTGATTTCTGTTGGGGATACAGTCACAGGTTTTGCTAAGACTGACGTGGGCTGTTGCCTACATCCTTAATTGAGAAAATGTTGTGTTTTAGTTGGAGAATAATGAAAATAAAGATGTAGGGTTTTTTTCCCCATCCAAGTAAGCGTGCAGGGCCCCCCCCCCCGAAATCTATCCATAGCCCTCTTAAGGGCTCAACCACCTATTCTAGAAGGCCTAGTACTTTTTTAAAATATTTATTTATTTATTGGCTGTGTTGGGTCTTTGTTGCTGCACGCAGGCTTTCTTTGGTTCCGTCGAGCGGGGGCTACTCTTCGTTGCGGTGCGCGGGCTTCTCGTTGCGGTGGCTTCTCTTGTTGCGGAGTGCGGGCTCTAGGCATGCAGGCTTCAGTAGTTGTGGCTCGCGGACTCAGTAGCTGTGGCTTGCGGGCTCTAGAGCGCAGGCTCAGTAGTTGTGGCACACGGGCTTAGTTGCTCCACGGCATGTGGGATCTTCCCAGACCAGGGCTCGAACCCATGTCCCCTGCATTGGCAGGCAGATTCTTAACCACTGCACCACCAGGGAAGCCCCCTAGTACTTTTACAAGAGCCAAATGCAGGTGGCAAATTTTGTATCGAGACTCCTAGAATTTCTCCCAGATTTAGAGGCAGAGGGTCCTTGGCCACTTCTCAGGGCTCGGCAGAGGGCCTTGCATGCAGGAGCCCTCACGCCCGTCCTTGGCTTTGCGAGGAATTTGAAATCTCTGGGCCTATTAGGGTCATCTTCCGTGCCCACCCCCCCCACCCCCAGGGTAAGTGTAAGGATCAAAAGTCCATAGGTAAGGGGGAGGGATAAATTCAGAGTTTGGGATTAGCAGATACACACTACTGTATATAAAATAGATAAACAACAAGGACCTACTGTATAGCACAGGAAACTATATTCAATATCTTGTAATAACCTATGATGTAAAAGAACCAGAAAAACTGAATCACTTTGCTGTACACCTTAAACTAACGCAACATTGTAAATCAACTATACTCCAATATATAAAAAAAAAAAAGTCCTGTCCAAAAAAAAGAAGGTATATGGGCAGTAGACCCAGGCAAACCTGCCTTCACAGCCTGACCCCCTCTAACTTACTATGTCACTTGGCCCACGCTTTTTAATTTCTCTGTGCCTCAGTTTCCTGTTCTGTAAAATAGGGGTAAAGCCAATCTTGCTGGTTCTTAGGAGGACTGAATGAGATCAGCTTCTAGCACAGGGGCTCTCAAGGGATGGTGAGCCTCCCCAAGCCATAAAATAACAAACTGCAGACCCTACTGTGACCCCCGCATGTGCCCCAGAGACCCCACAACAACCTTCCAGGCTCGGTACGGAGTCTCTAGTAACAGATTAGGGCCAGTCCTGTTTTCATTTATTCAACAAATGCATGGAGTACCCACCAAGTGCCAGGTTGCCAGGGTGCCAGCCCCTCCCTGCGTGAACCTCCATTACAGGACAGACAAGATCCTGGCTCCAAAGACACCCCTAGGTGGACCCAGACACCGGCCAATAATATAACCAGCTGCCCGCCTGCCCCCATCTCCTAGAAATGAAACACCTGAGGTCTTCATGGGGCCTCCCTTTCCTCTGGATCCTGGAGGCCAGTGGTCATTTCCCCTTTTCTTCTCCCTCCTGGGGTCTGTCCCTGGGCCTCCCCCAAGCCCTCCCTCTCATGTTGCGGGCTCTCTCTGCCCCCATCTCTGCCTCCACCTCCCACCAGCCACCCTGATCTTAACCCCTGAGTCAACACAGGGACCCCTCTGCGACCTTCCTGCATCTCCGTGCCTCTCTCAGTGGGTGGTCTTGTTCTCATCGGGGTCTCCATCTCCCATCTGTTTCGACTTCTCTCCCCTCTTCACTCTCCCACTTGGACTCCGCTGCACCTAAACCAGGGGGCAAGCAGGCAGTGTGGAAGCCCAATGTGGCCCCCCAGGCTCCTTTTAACGGGCCGGCACCACAGTGGACAGAGCAAAAGATTGTGCAAGACGCCACTGTTTAAAAACTTAAGGATGGAGAGATTTCAACCCTCCCTGAAAAACACACCTCTGCGTAAAACCTAAGGGGGGCTGGGAGGACCCACTGCACCAACAGTGGGTGTGCAGACCCCAGGCAGATCCGCTGAAGGTCAAGGCCCCTCTTGGGCTCTGTCTCCTCCTAGGGCTCTGCAGTTCATCTGTCTGTCCTCCCCTCTGCGTGGCTTTGGTTTTCTTGGCTACTGTCTGTTACCTGGTGACTGACCGCCCTTGGTGGGGGGGGTCCCCTGATCCCCACCGCCCACATCTTGGTCTGGGTGGTCTGGGTTCCGGTTTCAGCCATTCTCTGGACTCAGTTTCTCCCTCTGGTTATTTTTACCATATCATCTTGGTTGCATCCTCTGCCTCTTCCCCTCCCGGGGCATGTCTGGACCTCCTGGCTGCATGTCTTTCCCTCCTAAGGTAGCTCTGGCCCTCTCCATGGCAGAATCTCTCAGGACTGCCTTTTTCTCCCTGCCTTGCTGGGTCCCTCTTTCTTCCCATGGCTGTCTCATGTCCCCTCCTGTCTCTCCCCGACACCTCTGGAGCCCCATCTCTGCCTCTGTCTCCCCACCTCTGTCTTTGTCTTGCTCTGTCTCTCCATCTGTCTCCCCCTCCGATCTCTTCCCCCTCACCCCTTTCAGGGGCTGGCTCCCTAACGCGAATTTCCCAGCCCATCTTCAGCCTCTAGCCTGTGCACAGCACCAGGTCACACTCTGCCATGGAGGCACGCGACCCACAAGGTGGCACAGGAGGAGGGCGGGACCTCTGGTCAACTCGCTGGGGAGGAGTCTGCCCGGCAGTCGGTGACGTCACACACCTGGCACACTCTGATTGGCTGCCCCCTCTGCGCGGGAGATAGTGCTCCCCGTTTGTTGAGGGAGGTCAGCCTGTCTCACCTTGAGTCCGTCCACCCCTCAGGCAGTCACTCCTAGCCTCCTCAGACGCTATTATGGCTCCTCTGTCAGTCAGACATCTCCTCTGCCGCTATGATCCCTCTTGTGCCAAGCTAACCCATTATTTGATCCCTCTTTTTCCACTTAGAAGGTCTTCTGCCAGTGTGCCAATCTGATGCCTCTCCCTTGAGTCTGGACCCTCTTCAGCTAGGGGAACCCTTCCTCTATCACTGTAACCCTTCCCCCGTTATTCGGTCCCCTCCCCTGTCACTCTGACCCCTCCCCTGTCACTGTGATCCTTCCCCATCACTCTCTCAAAGGAACAGGACTAGGGTTACGTCCTCGGGGTGCTCCCCCCATTTTGTCAAGGTGTCCTTCATTCTACAAATATTTATTGAGCAACTACTATGTGCTGGACCTGCTGCTCGGCCCTGGGAGTATAGGAGGGAACCAGCCAAACAAAGTTACCTCCCTTAGAGAATTGACACTGGCGGGGGAGTGGGGGTATTTTGCAGAATTGGGATCTGCTGTATATAAGAGAAACCCCCAAATAACAGTGGCTTGAACAAACAAATGCTTGTATCTCTGTCGTCTTGAACAAGTCTGGAGTAGGGAGTCTGAGGCAGGTGTGGTAGCCTCCATGGTCTTGAAGACCTAGGATCCTCCTCACCCTAGCCACAAAGTCACCTCATGGTCCAAGAGGCTGCTGGAGCTCCAGCTGTTGCACCAGCATTCCAGGCAGCAGGAACAAGGAAGAGTGAAAAGGCAGAAGTGCAAAGGAGGGCACATTGTTGCTTCTTGGGTTACCTCTGATGAGACTTCCCAGAAGTAACACACAACACTTCCACTTATGCATCTGGGCCAGCCTTAGTTCCATGACCACACCTAGCCACAAGGGAGGCTGGGAAATGTAGTCTCTCAATAGGTGCCAAATAAGATTGGGGTTTTCTTATCAAAGAAGAAGAGTAGAATGGGTACTGGGTAGGCTGCATGCCCAGGGGGACAGACAATAAACAAGTAAGCAAATAATTATAATAACTCTAACCTAGGATAGGTGGAGGAAATTATGATGCAGAGTAATAGAAGGAAGGCTTTCCAGGGAGGAGACATCTGAAACTACCAGATCCCACCCAATGTCACCCTGCTACCACCTGTCTGATGTCAACTCCCACCCCTCAGCCCTTGGCTCACCCACTCCAGACACACTGGCTTCCTAACTATTCCTTGAACACAGCAGGCTCAGTCCCACCTCAGGACCTTTGCACTTGCTGCTCCTTCTGCCTGGAATACTCTTCCCCTGGATACATCCCTGGCTCCTTCCTTCAGGAGTTTGCTCAGGTTGTACCCTCTCAGCGGGGTCTTCTTGACTGCCTTATTTTAAATTATAATCTCCCTCTCTTCTGTCGCTTACCTCCATCTGACCCACGTCATATTTTACTAATTTGTTTATGGTCTGCCTGCCCTTCATATGGGCAGGGACTTTTGTCTGTTTTGTTTATGGCTGCATCTGCAGCATCTAGAACAGTCCCTGGCATAAATCAGGTGCTCCATAAATATCTGTGGAATGAATGAATGAATGAATGATGCAAACATTCATGCATTTTGCAAATGATGCAAACTGGGACAGAAATAGTCCCAGTCCAAGGTGAGGGCAGTGAGAGGGGTGGCACAGGTGCTACCCCTGTGAAGGTCTAGAGCAACACTGTCTGGTAGAGCTCTCTGTGATGACGGAGATGTTCTCCATCTGCACTGTCCAATATGGCAGCCACCAGCCATGAGTGACGATCGAACACTTGAAATGTGGCCAGTGTGATGGAGGAAGGGAATTTTCAACTTCAGTTTATTTAAATTTATTCAAATTAATTGAAATTTACATCTGAATGGCTAGTGGCCACTGGATTAGGAAGTGCAGGGCTAGAGGAAGGGGGTGGCCAGGCCAGGGTGGGGGCCAGGACGACAAGGAGTTTTCCCCTAACAGAGAGTGGGGAAGGGATTTTCCAGGCAGAGGGAACAGCGGATGCTGAGGCTGTGAGGTGAGAAACAGCACAGGAAATTCAGAGAACGGGGAGTGGTTAGAGCAGGGAGACAGGAGGGGGCACGGTGGGGAGGTGAGGGCAGTTAGGGCCACACCCCAAAAGTGGGGACCCCATCCAAAGAGGCCTTCCTTTCTATGAACTTCTGGTCTCAAAGACGGAGAAGGAAGACACATGGGGCCACCTGGCAGAAGCAGGGGAGTCGGGGCCCCCGAGTGCCTGACATTGGCTTGTTCATTTGACACAAGCTTATAGAACATCAGGCCTGTTTGGGGACTGGGTACCTAGCAGTGAACCAGACTGATAAAGTCACTACCCTCAGGAAGGCTGCATTATGACTTCTGTGGGCCTTAGGCACTTTTGCCTTCATGAGCCCCTCCTTCCTAAAAAAAAAAAACAGTTAAAAATCAATGTTTTATGACTGTGTTGATGCAAAGCTGAATATTATCCAGGCTGAATTATAATTATTTTTCCTTCCTATTTGAAAAGAAATTAAAACATTTCCCCTAAAAGTATTGTGGGCCCTTGACCCTGTTCCCATGGTGCCTGGGATAATGTCTGGTGCCTTCAGGGAGCTGATATTCTCGCCAGGGAGACAGACAGGCAGTAAGCAAGAAGTGAGAGAAATGTCATGAAGAAAACAGGACAGGGAAATGCAGTAGGCAGTGACTGGGAGGGATATTTGAGCAGAGGACATAAAGATGGAAAGGAATCTGTGATGATTAGGAAGAAACCATTGCAGAGAGAAGATCTAGGACTTGTCAGTGTCCTAAAGCAGGGATGAACCTTGGGACACTGCAGGAGCAAGAAAAGGTGGGCGTGGTGGGACCAGAGTGGGAGATATAGGCAAGGGCTAGATCATACACAGTGTCTTAATCACCGTGATTCTTAATCTAAAATCAGAGCCTGAGATAAGGATGCTTGAGACGATTTCCTAAGGGGGAACCTGTAAGGGCATGGGGGAGACAGGATGGGCTGCAGAGAAAGTCAGCAACCCTGGTCCCCACTGGAGTTTGCCTTCAGCCTGATCCCTTGGGGAGCTCGGGAGTGTGAATTGCAGGATGGAGATAATCCCTCCGTAGACCTTCCTGTCAGTTGGCTGCAGGCTGCTCCCAGAAGTGGGGGCACGTAACAGCTTGGGCACGTCAACTCCTTTGGAGGGGGAGTGATTCTTCAGAGCAAGGGGCAGCCAAGTGTTGCAGGCAGGTGACACTCACAGTGGCTGGGGATGGGCACAGCATCCTGGCTGAGGAGATCTGGGTGGGCACAGGCAGTGTCTACCGCAGTGGGCTTTGAAGACCAGACTTGGGAATTCGGATCCCCTCCTAACTGATGTGAGAGGCGACTGTAGGATTTTAAGCAGGGCAACAGCATGACCAGAATTTCTTCTAGAAAGATCCCTCTGACTCTTGCGTGGAAAGCAGACCAGAAAGGGGTGGCGGGACAGGGGTGGCAACCAGGAGACAAGGAAAAGGCTACTGCAGTCATCCAGGCAGACAATGGTGGTAACTTGGACCTGGGCAGCGACAGCAGGGGTGGAGAAAAGTGCCCAGATTAGTGATCGGCTTGGGAAGCAGAGCAGACAGGCTCAGTTGATAATCTGACTTTTTTCCCCTCTCTTTCTCCCCGCTGCTGCTGTCAGGACTCAGAAACCTTTCCCTACCCCAGAATTCCCTTCCATCTCCTTCACACCCCTCTCCCTTCCTGCAGAGGCTGGGGAAGGAATGGAGGATGGCTGTGTGGGGAATGCATGGATTTTCATGCCCTGACTGATTTTTCTCTGCTCTCTTTTCTCTCTCCTCCTCTGACTGCCAACCCAAAGTCAAGCTTTGATCCCCACCACCGCTCCCAGCCAAGTTATGAACGTCCTTCCTACCTGCCTCCAGGACCTGGGCTCATGCTCCGGCAAAAGTCTATTGGTATGTCACCTGCAAGGGTGGGTGTAAGGGATGCCAGTGGGGAAAGGGGAGGCTGGGAGGGTGACAGTTTACGGGGAAAACAAGGCAGCCTGGGAATGTTCTTTCCTTCTTCCATATGTGACCATCAAGTTGGGCAAAGAGCTCAGGCTTTGTTGCTGGGCAAACCTGGGTTTGAATCCTGTCTCTTGTCCGTCCTGGCTGTGTGACCCAGGGCAGGCGGCTTCACGTCTCTGGGCCTAGGGCTCTGCATCTAGAAAATGGGGACATCATTGCCCCTGCCTGGATGCAGTTAAGTCGAACCCACCACAGACTCTGGTTCATTCTCTCTTATACCAGACTCCATCCATTCATTCATTCATTCATTCTACAAATGTTTATTGAGCACTACCATATGCCAGGCTAAACTGCTGGGGATTTGTCAGGGAACAAAACAGACTAAAGGGTCCTGCCCTCAGGGAGCTTACCTTCTAGCTTGGGAAGACAGACAACAGATTATAAGGATAAGAAATAAGAAAATGATATAGTATGTTAGCTGTGTTAAGTGCTATGGAAAAAAATAGGAAAAGAGTAGAATGAGAGAGGTCAGGAGTGCTGGGGGGCAGGTTTGAGCTGAAACTTGGAGATGAAGTGGGGAGTCATGGGGCTATCTGGAAGTAAGGCCTTCCACACAGCAGGAACAGCCAGTGCAAAGGTCCTGAGGTAGGTAAGACTGAGCTGCCATTTGCTAAGAGAGCAGCTTGGGAAGATCGTGGGAGGAGATCAGGAGCTCAATTTGGGGCCTGCTGAGTTTGAGATGCCAGTGAGACATCCAAGTGGATGCAGCATTTGGATATAGAAGCCCGGAGCTCAGGGGCAAGGACTGGGTCCGAGACAAGCATGGGAGTCTTCAGCAGGGAAGCAGTGAATGAAGCCGTGACACTGGTTGAGATAGTCAACGGAGAGTGAGTAGTCAGAGGGGAAAAGGGAATCAAGGACTGAGCCCTGGCAGTTGATAAGTAGGCAAAAGATTCCACTCCTCCAGTTTCCTCCAAGTTGTTTTGCTCTTTGGATCTAGCTTTTCCCCAGCTTCAGTGTCCATAGTCCACCAGTGTGTGTCATTTGCCTAATATCAGTTACCTATACATCTACCTGACATTGCTTACCTATGAATTGGCTCCCTCTTTTAAATATTAGCCTCATCCTAAGCAGTGCTGTGAAATCACAGATTTGATGTGCTAATTCCATTTCTTTTCTGCATGTACATGAAAAGAAATCTATAAGTATGCCCAGAAACACGATATCTCTTCCTGGCTCAAGCCATTTTTGCTCATCCCAAGAGACCGCCAGCATATATCGTGCCTTTGGGCGAATTAGAAAAGGCGCCCCCTCCTGGCCCTGGAAGGAAGTTCAGCTGAATTCCTCCCCGCCACACACACACACACACAGACACACGCACACACCTCTCTTGCTCCCTCTGCCGTTTGCTGTTGTGCAGTGCACAACCTGTATTACTGTATCAAGCGGATTTGGATTTATCACAGCTGGGTAAGCTCTAGACTAACCCACGTTCTTCTTACCATCTACCGGTGTCATTATTATCATTGTAATATTGAAGTTCTGTGGGACAGGGGAACAGAGAGGCCACCCCCTCCCATCCCCACCCTGCTTCTGGATCCTCTGTGTCTTCCCAGGGGCTACAGAAGATGAGAGACCCTACCTAGCACCCCCAGCCATGAAGTTCAGCCGCAGCCTGTCTGTGCCTGGTTCGGAGGACATCCCGCCGCCGCCCACCACGTCCCCACCAGAGCCCCCTTACAGCACACCTCCAGCCCCCTCTTCCTCCGGCCGCCTCACTCCCTCTCCCCGGGGAGCGCCCTTCAACCCCGGCTCAGGTGGCCCCCACCCCGCCTCGTCGCCGTCGTCCTTCGATGGGCCCTGCCCTCCTGACACCCGTGTAGGGAGCCGTGAGAAGAGCTTGTACCATGGCGGGGCCCTGCCCCCTGCGCACCACCCGCCGCCCCCCCACCTGCCGCACGCTCCGCCCCCCCAGCCACACCACCACCACGCCCACCCGCCGCATCCCCCGGAGATGGAGACAGGCGGCTCCCCCGAAGACCCCCCTCCCCGACTGGCTCTGGGGCCCCAGCCCAGCCTGCGAGGCTGGCGGGGCGGCGGGCCCAGCGCGACCCCGGGGGCCTTGTCCCCGTCGCACCACGGCAGCGGGGGCGGGGTTAGCGGCTCCTCCCAGGCCCCGGCCCTGCGCTACTTTCAGCTGCCTCCCCGGGCGGCCAGCGCGGCCATGTACGTGCCGGCCCGTTCGGGCCGCGGGCGCAAGGGCCCGCTCGTCAAGCAGACCAAAGTCGAAGGCGAGCCCCAGAAGGGCGGCGGCCTCCCGCCCACGCCCTCGCCCACGTCTCCGGCGTCCCCGCAGCCGCCGCCGGCCGCGGCCGCCCCGTCGGAAAAGAACTCCATCCCCATCCCCACCATCATCATCAAGGCTCCATCCACCAGTAGCAGCGGCCGCAGCAGCCAGGGCAGCAGCACCGAGGCGGAGCCCCCGACCCAGCCCGAGACCGCGGGCGGCGGAGGGGGCGGCGGCGGCTCCTCCGCGCCGAGCCCCGCCCCGGCCATGTCGCCAGTGCCACCGCCCCCCTCGCCCGTGCCCGCCCCCGCCTCGCCCAGCGGCCCGGCCACCCTCGATTTCACCAGCCAGTTCGGAGCGGCCCTGGTCGGGGCGGCTCGGAGAGAGGGGGGCTGGCAGAACGAAGCCCGCCGGCGGTCTACGCTCTTCCTCTCCACCGACACGGGGGACGAGGATGGCGGCGAGAGCTCGCTGGGCCCGGGGGCGCCCCCGGGCCCCCGGCTGCGCCACTCCAAATCCATCGATGAAGGCATGTTTTCGGCCGAGCCCTACCTCCGGCTGGAGTCCGCAGGCGCCGGGAGTGGCGGAGGCTACGGGGGCTACGGAGCCGGCAGCCGGGCCTACGGCAGCAGCGCCTTCACCAGCTTCCTGCCGCCGCGGCCCCTGGTCCACCCGCTGACCGGCAAGGCCCTGGACCCAGCCTCCCCGCTCGGGCTGGCCCTGGCCGCCCGAGAGCGGGCGCTGAAGGAGTCCGCGGAGGGCGCTGGGGCCCCCCAGCCCCCTCCGAGGCCCCCGTCGCCCCGCTATGAGGCTCCGCCGCCCACGCCGCACCACCACTCGCCCCACGCCCACCACGAGCCAGTGCTGCGTCTCTGGGGAGCCCCGCCGCCGGACCCGGCCCGCCGGGAGCTGGGCTACCGGGCCGGGCTGGGCAGCCAGGAGAAGTCCCTTCCGGCCAGCCCGCCAGCTGCCCGACGCTCCCTGCTGCACCGCCTGCCCCCCACCGCCCCCGGGGTCGGGCCCCTCCTGCTGCAGCTGGGGTCCGAGCCCCCCGCCCCGCACCCCGGGGTGAGCAAGGCCTGGAGGTCCGCAGCCCCGGAGGAGCCCGAGCGGCTGCCCCTCCACGTGCGGTTCCTCGAGAACTGCCAGCCCCGGGCCACTGGGGCGGGGGGAAGGGGGCCCCCCTCGGAGGACGGGCCGGGGATCCCGCCGCCCAGCCCACGCCGGTCCGTGGCCCCCTCGCCGACCTCCCCGCGGGGCAGTGACGAGAACGGGCTCCCCCTGCTGGTCCTGCCGCCCCCCGCCCCCTCGGTGGACGTGGAAGACGGCGAATTTCTCTTTGTGGAACCGCTGCCCCCGCCCCTGGAGTTCTCCAACAGCTTTGAGAAGCCCGATTCGCCCCTCACGCCTGGGCCTCCCCACCCGCTGCCGGACCCACCCACCCCGACCAGCCCAGCGCCCCCTGCCCCGCCCCCTGCCGTGGCCGCCGCCCCTCCCACGCTGGACTCCACCGCATCCAGCCTGACTTCCTATGACAGCGAGGTGGCCACGCTGACCCAGGCGGGCCCCGCAGCTGCTGGGGACGCGCCTCCGCCGGGCCCAGCAGCCCCAGCCGCCCCGCCTCCCCCTGCCCCACAGCCTGGCCCGGACCCTCCAGCTGGCACAGATTCTGGTATCGAGGAGGTGGACAGCCGGAGCAGCAGTGACCACCCGCTGGAGACCATCAGCAGCGCGTCCACGCTGAGCAGCCTGTCTGCTGAAGGCGGGGCTGGGGGCGGGGTGGCCAGTGTGGCCAGTGGGCCGGAGCTTCTGGACACGTATGTGGCCTACCTGGACGGCCAGGCCTTCGGGGGCAGCGCTCCTCCTGGCCCACCATACCCACCGCAGCTCATGACTCCCTCTAAGCTCCGGGGCCGGGCGCTTGGGGCCAGTGGAGGCCTGCGGCCTGGCCCCGGTGGGGGACTCCGAGACCCTGTCACTCCCACCAGCCCCACCGTCTCGGTGACGGGGGCTGGAACCGATGGGCTGCTGGCCCTGAGTGCTTGCTCAGGACCTTCGACGGCAGGTGTGGCCGGCGGTCCAGGGGCTGTAGAGCCAGAAGGCCCACCGGTGCCCTTGCCATCCGCCTCCTCCCTGCCTCGGAAGCTGCTGCCCTGGGAGGAGGGCCCGGGTCCACCGCCACCACCCCTGCCTGGGCCCTTAGCCCAGCCTCAGGCCTCAGCCTTGGCCACAGTAAAAGCCAGCATCATCAGTGAACTCAGCTCCAAGCTTCAGCAGTTTGGGGGCTCCTCGGCAGCTGGTGGCGCTCTGCCCTGGGCCCGGGGAGGCGGCGGGGGAAGCGGGGACGGCCACCACGGGGGAGCCAGCTACGTCCCCGAGAGGACTTCCTCCCTGCAGCGGCAGAGGTGAGCCGGGGGCTGGAGGTTGGCAGTGGAGGCCAGAGGGGCTGGCTGTGGGTAGCAGAGACCGTCTTCCACATAGCTGTGTCCCTTTAGGGTCCCAGGTGGTAGAAAGGACACAGAGGCCGGGCTGGCTTGGAGAAGTTTGCCCTCAAAGCAGCATGCTTTCCCGGCCACTTTAAATTTCCCTTTATCTCAGTAGCTTCTGTGGTCGTCTCCCGTCACCATGACAACCCACATTCCATGATGAACAAAAAGAGTGATCAACAAAGGAGATTGGAGCACAACTTGCCCAATGTCTGTTTCCTTGGTGGGTTGTCAGTTCTGACAATCCCTGAAATCTTCAAGTCCCTTGAGCCCCGCGTTGGTCAAGACAAGATGCTTTAGGGCACGGTCGGTGGTTACAAGTGTGGTTCTGGAGCCAGGCTTTTTTGGATCCTGGTTCCAGCCCCGCACTTTCTAACTGGGTGACCTTAGGCAAAGGAATCCACCTCTCTGTAGAAGAGGGACAGCATAGAACCCTTCTAAAAGGGTTTTTGAGGCCATTGTTGTACCATGAGATGGGGGAGGGGAGGGGTCTCTTACAAAAGCCCAGCAAGTATAGATGGAGAAATCCGGGAAGACGCAGAAGTTTTCTAAAGCAGCTAGCGAGTTGGAATTGCCACAGAGTTCAAGCTCATTCAAGACCTTCTAATCTTAGGGAAAGTATAGAGTCACATTCCTGATTCAGACACACAGAGCGAGTGGGGAGAGGTTTTTTTTTTTAATCCTCTTGTTCTTCTGCAGAACTCACTCTAATTCTCCTCGACGGTTTGATAGCCACACGGTGATATCCTGAGGTGGTTTTTTAGGTCTTTGAGATCTTAAGGCATCTCATTGACGATTCTTAAGTCTTCTGGGTAGAGGAAAGGACGCTCGATTTAGTTAACAGATCCACCAATAATTGATTTGCCATCTATTCTGTACCGGGTGCCCTTCAGGGTGAGAGGGACCCCACAATGGACAAAACAAGCAAAGCATTTCCCTCATAGACCTCACAGCCTAATGAGGCAGAGGTGGGGGCCAGGCAATAAACAAAATCACTGTCATCATCCTAGGGAAAAAAATGCAATCACGCGATGGTTAGAGAAAGTCTCTCAAATAACAGGCGAGCTGAGCAGAGACTGGAGGAGGGAAGGGAGCAAATCGTTTGGCTCCCTGGGGGAAGAGAGAGCTAGGCAGAAGGAACTGTTCAAAGGCCCTGAGGCAGGGACTGTTCTGGAGGGAGCTAAAGGGATGAGGGGAACCTTTTCCTCCCCTTGTTTCTTCTCTCTTTCATCTCCCTCTCCTCACCTCTCTCTCTCTCTCTCTCTCTGTCCCCTGTCCCCTTCCATCTCTCTCCCTTGAATGCTCATCCTCTTTTTGTTCCTCTCTCACTGTCTCCCTGTCTTCCACTCTGCTGTGACTGGCCATACCCGGAAAGGCAGTATAGGGTAGTGGTTAAGAGCTCAGACTTTGGTGCCATATAACCGGGCTCTGCCACTTCCTGGCTGTGTGTCCTTAGGCAAGTTACTTAACCTCTCTGTGCTGCTGATAATAATAGTAACCTGCATCAGGGCTGTCACGGGGATTCCATTGAGATGGCGATATGTAAAAGCACTTAGAACAATGCCTGGCACACGTGAGCATCAGTAAGTGGTGGTGATTATTATTATTATCACTTAATGTCTCTTTTTCTTTCATCTCTCTTGACTGTCACCCTCTCCCTGTCCTCTCATTTTTCTCTCCCTTCATTTTCTGTCCTGACATCCATCTTACCCCCTCGCTTGCTCCTTCGATCTCTCCCCATCTCTCTCCTCCAACTCTCTACCCCTGCCCCATGTCTCTCTTCCTCTCCCTATATCTTGACCTCTGCCTCTTTCTCACCCGCCTTTGCCCCCCACCCCGCAACCCTTCTCCTCCACCCCTGCCCCGTTGTCACATTCCAGACTCTCTGAAGACTCCCAGTCCTCGCTTCTCTCCAAACCTGTCAGCAGCCTGTTTCAGAACTGGTCCAAACCACCTCTGCCGCCACTCCCCACAGGAACCGGGGTGTCCGCTTCAGCCGCTGCAGCCCCGGGGGCCACCTCGCCTTCGGCCTCCTCCTCCTCCACGTCCGCCCGCCACCTCCAGGGCGTGGAGTTCGAGATGCGGCCACCTTTGCTCCGCCGGGCCCCTAGCCCGTCACTGCTGCCCGCCTCGGAGCACAAGGTCAGCCCTGCACCCCGGCCCTCCTCCCTGCCCATCCTGCCTTCTGGACCCCTCTACCCGGGCCTCTTTGACATGCGCGGCTCCCCCACCGGAGGGGCAGGAGGCTCGGCTGACCCCTTCGCCCCTGTCTTCGTGCCACCGCACCCCGGGATGTCCGGGGGGCTCGGTGGGGCCTTGTCAGGGGCCTCCCGCTCCCTCTCACCGACCCGCCTGCTTTCCCTGCCCCCGGACAAGCCGTTCAGCGCTAAACCTCTGGGGTTCTGGACCAAGTTCGACGTGGCTGATTGGCTTGAGTGGCTGGGCTTGGCTGAGCACCGAGCCCGGTTCCTGGACCACGAGATCGATGGCTCCCACCTGCCCGCCTTGACCAAGGAGGACTACGTCGATCTGGGGGTGACCAGGGTGGGCCACCGCATGAACATCGACCGGGCTCTCAAATTTTTCCTGGAGAGGTGATGGCTGGCCCGGACGGACCAGCCCGTCCACGGAACCCTTGAGCCTGCTGGCCTCCTGACCTCTGAACCCTGACCTTCATTCTCTCCCCGGGCCAGGGACTCTGCTAAAACTGCACCCTGACTCTTGTCTCCCAAGGCCGGAGGTCACCAGGTGGCCTGATCTAGCCAGACATTGGCACCTCACAGGAGGGGGCAGCTGACACAAGACTGTGTGTGTGTGTGTGTGTGTGTGTGTGTGTGTGTGTGTGTGTGTGAAGCGGGGAGTGGAGTGGGGGGGGGGTGGGATGGAAGAAATCACAGAGGGAGATGAAGAAGGAGGGAAGGGTCAATTCTGGGGAGGAGGGGACAGACAGAGCCATAGAGGGTCAGCCCGGAGCCTGACCGGATGGGGGTCGTCCCCCAGGCCGCAGGGGAAGGGGATGCCCTCAGATTCCACCACCTGCCACCCTCTAACAACCCTTCCCCCCCTCTCCATGCCCCTCGGCTCTCCCCACCCTCCCGTCTCCCCAGCACACACAGCAGCCCCCCAGGCTCTTGCACGCTCCTTTGCACGCCTGCTCACCTCTCCCCCCTCCCTGGGCTACAATTTTGCACAAACTTGCCCTCTCACTGTCTTGCACACTTCGCCTTCACTTCCAGCTTGCGAGGCCCCCTCAGCTCTCCAGCTCATGCTGTTTCCCTGGCACGCCATGCGTCTCTTTCCCCACGCTCCACACCCCCTGCTCTCTCAGACTCTTGCTTGCACACGCTTCCTCCGGGGCGCCCTCCCTTCCACCCCTCACTCCCGAAAAATCTCTGGGCCCTTGCTGCAGACACACTTGGGACACCCTTTTCCTCACCCTCTCACAGACTGTGCGCCTCTCCCGACACTCTCACCTCCATTCTCTTCAAGCACTTTCCCCTTTTATTCTTGCAACCCCGCATTCTCACCCTACTCACCCCTCCCTCACAGGGGCACTGACGCCCCTCCTTGCCCCTCCCCCTCTCCCACTGTTGCTTGCACCCGTGCCTCCCAGGAACCCCCAGGAACCGAATCTCTCGCAAGTGCTCATGCCTCTCCGCTTTGCCAGGCTCCCGACTCCCTTGCACCTTTCTTTCCCAAATCCTTGTCCGTCTCCATTGTCAACTCTTGAGTGAACCTTCTTGCATGCTCGCTGTTGCGCACTCACCCTCCCCAGCACGTCCACTGCTCTCCCGAAGCTTTCTTCTCTTCCTTGAACAATGTTCTTGCCTTTCATGGCCCTGCTGGCACACTCATTCTCGAATTTCTACTTGTTCTTGTCAGCTCCTGGGTGACTTTTTCCATCTCCCTTGGGGAACTCTACTACCTCTTTCTTTTTGCACACTCATCTCATTGCACACGCGCTCTTGGGCTGTATTGTTGTTTCTTTTCCTGGCACTTTTTTTTCTTTGGTCCCGAAAGACCAGCTCTTCCGGTCATTCACACTCTGCCTATTCTCTCAGCTCTTTCCGCTCCTTTTCTCCTTCTGGCAAGAGAAGACCCTACGAACACTCACTTCTTGCCCACTTTGCTTCCATACTTCTTCCTCTCCCTGCCCCGGGCTTGGCCCTCTCTCCTCCTCCCTCCTCTCGCTTTCCCAGCCTTCCGGTCCATCCATTTTGCACGAAGACACCGCTCCCTCATCTCCTAACCTTTCTGGCTCTTCAAGAAACCCCTCCCTCCAGCATGGCTGTTCCTTCCTGCACGCCTCCCCCTCCCTTTATCCCTAGGGCTTGGGAATTTTAAGCCACCCCTTCCCCTGGAAAACCCCCTCCCCTACTGTGGGCGAAGGGGGGAGGGCATCGCCCTCAGGTTCCCCCCCCCATGTTCAGCTGCCAAAGAAGAGAGCTCCCCCTCCTTCCCCCAATCCCATTCCCCCTCTGCTGCCCTCTACCCCCGAGGCGGGGGCGCTCCGTCCACGGGGGGAGGGTGCTTGCAGCCCTCTCCCCTCACCACGTCAGGGATCTGCGGGGAACCTTGTGGGAGGGTCGTGGGAGGGGGGAGGGGTGGCGAGGAGGGGGGCGGAGGTCGCGCTGGACCCCTACCCGCCCCCTCCCCCTTGTCCGCAGGATGCCCCCCGTCCGCAGGGGGCCTGCGCGGCGCCCGTCTATCAAGGGCTTGTTCATTCTGGATGGGTGCCGCGGGGTTGGGGAGGGTATGGGGGGTGGGGAGGGGGGAGGGGAGGTTGGGGTCGGGAGGGGGAAGGGACTGGACGGGGGGCAGCGCGGGGCAAAGAGAAGAGACAAAGCAAAAAGAGGAACGATAACAAAGGAAAATACAAAAAAAAAAAAAACTAGAACACACAAAAAAATCCAGAAAAAAACCTGAAATAAAAGCCCGAGAATTGTCTTCCAAGGGGGGGTGGGAGGAGGAAGAGGAGGGGGGCGGATGAGGACGTCTGGTTCTCGCTGGGACAAGGACCGCACGCGTTCAAAGCCCCGGCGCCCGGGTCTTCCCTCTCTCGGGCCTCAGAGTTCATCCCTCAAGGGATTGGGACCCAGGCGTCCATTTCCAGGGACGGGGGGAAGATTAGGGAGGCGGGATTATATCATGGGGGTTCGTCCCTTACCCCCATCACCTCCCACCCCCTGACTCCCCACCAAGATTTTGCAGAGAGAAATGGCTTTTGTACCAGGTCATTCTTTATAATTAAACTCACAGTATCCACCCCCTCGAGCCGACCCCGCCTCCTTCCTGGGAAGGCAACGCCCCTTTCCTTCGGGGTTCCGGGTGGGTCGCCTGAGCCCGCTGGGCGGTGCGCAGGCGCAGCCGGGGCCCGCCCCCAAACGTCAGTCTTCCTCGGTCGGCTCCGCCCCCAGAGCCTCGAGCATGCGCCGTCGGACCAGGGAGCGGCGCAGGTGCAGGCGGTAATCGCCCAGCAACAGTTCGTCGTGGCGCACGAGAGGGTGCTGGAGCCCGCGGAGGCGGAGCCCCGAGCGCAGTAGGCGCGAGCGAGTCTGGAAGTCCGTGACCGTGATGAGCCACCTGCAAGGGGGCAAGGCCAAGAGGAGAGGGGCGGGGCGGAGACGGAAGGGGAATCGCTGGCTTTGATTGTCCCAGAGCCCCTGCCTGGTCCCTGTTCGTTTACCAACTCCAGGCCCTCAACCCGTCACTACATCCCTAAACTCTCCAACCCTGCACTCTCGCCGAGGTCAATCTGTACTTCGACCCTCACCTGGGTCAGTCGAGGTCCCGTCTTCTCTCTCAGCCTGGCTCTGTCGAGGCTCCATCTTTTTAAACCGCCGCTCCAGGGCCCTATCCTCATCCAGCAACTCCAGGTCCCGCCCCTTCAGTGTGGCTTTCAGGCCCGGCCCCGCCCCCAACTAGACACTCCAGGCCCACCCGATCACTCTGGCCCCGCCCCTGCAAAGCGCTCTGTCCCGACTACGCTCCCGCTCAGAGCTGTTTCCCATGCTCCGACCACACACCTCGGTCTTGCGCATCCCCGTCACCACCCGGGTCACTGAAAGTCCGGTTCCTCACTCCAAATCCCACCTTCTTTCTGATCTCACCTGACCCTGCCCCTTCACTGCGCCCACTCTCGCCTTAGCCCCTTCTCGGCTCTCACTCTCAGCAGGGTCTGGATCCTTATACCAACCACGCTATTCTCCGGGCGCCCCTGGCCCCGCCCCTCACTGCCCTCACTTCTCCGCCCCGCCCCTCACGGAGCTTACTGTTGGCCCACATCGCCTATGAGCTCCCGGCCACGCCCACTCAGAGCCTCCGCCCCGCCCTCACTCCCCTCCCGGCTCCCCCATCGCGTTCACCGCGGTCCTGCCCCTCCCGGTCGCTCCAGGCCCTGCCCCCCCGCCAAAGGCTCACCGGTCCCGGCGCCCGGCAGTCCCACAGATGACGTTCATGTTCTCAAAGCGGATGCTGCTCACACGCCCGCTCTCCATGGCCCCGGGGAACTCGGCCTCCAGCGCCTCCAGCACCTCCAGATGGGTAAGGTCCTCTTCGGGCTGCGGAGGTCGGAGAGAGAACCTCAGTCAGTGACACCCGGAGTTCAGTCCGGGTGCAGAAGTCCCCACCCGAGACCCCACCTGCAGAACCTGCCAGAGCGGGGAGGATAGGAATCGTTCAGGTAGAAAGGCATCTACTGCCATTCTAGGTCATTCTCCAAAAAAAAATCAGTTCTCACCAAACCGATTTGCCAAAAGTCAATGAACAGTTGACTGAATGATTCACCAATTTGGCCAACTTTGCCGATCTACTGAAAACTTTTCCAGCAACCTGCGTTGGATGGCGAGCTTTTGGCAGACCTTGAAGATTTCCGCAAGGATTTAAGCCGTAAATTTGTCCTTGTATAGTCATATTCGCATTTTAAGAACTATTCAGTTCTCAAAAAATAAGGATCGTAGGAGGATTTGACATCTTGTCAATCTGTTTTACATTCAGAAACATATATTGATCATTAACCACGTTTTCGGTCTGAGATCACCATGTCGAAGGCGATGCCATATGTCATGACATATAAAATTGCTGAGAAACCACAGTGAAATCATGAAATTGGTCACCTCCAGGAAGGCAAGCCTTGGATGTGTATGTTGGGTGTGTGTGTGTGTGTGTGTGTGTGTGTGTGTCTCATGTTCAAAAACACAAAGAAGAGGAGCAATAGGGTGGGCACTGGTCCCATAAACAAGAACAGCAATCCCCGTGTTGAGGTCAAGTCACACAGATCAGCTGAGGCAACACTTCCGAGGCTTGTGCCTGGCAAGCCTTGTTTAATCCTCAAATGGGTGAGGCCTTAATAGATGCCTCCTCTGAGGCAGGAATGCCCAAAGGATCCATGCACCGAATAACCACGTCACTGAATCTGTCAAAAAACGGGCTTTTTGAAATGAATTTTTGCGATATCTGTAAATTTTACAGAATTTCATAATAAGTGAATTAGCGGGACTCCCTCTGTCCTCAGTGTCCCCTCCCCTCTGTCCTCAGCGTCCCCTCTCTCTGCCTCTCGGTCTCCCCTCTGGGGTCAGCAGTGATAAATTTGATGATGAACGCTTTGACAAATTCACAATCAATTTTCAGCCACTTATCCTGGTGCCAATCCCACAGCCGATAAGCTGCAGAACCTGGATTCAAACCCCGTCCACCTCACTTCTGAGCCTGTGTCCTTCCCACCACGCCACCAGGGGCCTGGGATCATGGGGGTGGGGGTGGGGGACACTCACTGAGGTCTCCATGCACAGACAGAGGGGCTGGGCGGCAGGTGGCACGGGGAACTTGCGGATGTATGGGAGCTCTCGGTCCAGCGCCTCATATTCTGCAATGACCTGGCGCAGATACTGCTTCCTGGGAAGACAGCCAGCGGACAGGGACCTCCCAAAGTCAGGGGTCCATGCCATCGCACTCAGAGGAGCTGAGATCAGAAATCACGGGGCCAGGGACCACTCACGAGGATTTGACAGGTCTGCCCAGGCTCCGAGCCTGCGTCTCCTCTAGGGTCTCTAGGTCCACAAGAAGTGCTCCTGCGGATGGAAATCCCAGTCTCAGCTGCCTTGAATGCTCCTCGCACATCATCCCACTTAAACAGCATCACCAAATGACTGTCCGTGCGTGCCACCCCCTGGATGGCTCTTCTGCCAGTTATTAAGCTGTTGTCTCTCAGCCCCAAACTCCGACCTACACCACCCAGCTGTCCGATACCCCAGGGCTGGGACTCTACCAACCCCATTTCCACTCGGACAGTTGGGGTCCTGTTAGGCTCTGCCTAAAGGGGGTGCTAGCGGGAGACTGCAAGGCAGGAGGAAAAGGAAAGGACTTGCTCCTTTTTGCTTCCTATTCCAAACACCCCAGCCTAGCTTCTTCCCTGCAGCAGCATTTGAATCCAGTCTGTGGTTTTTCCAACACTCTCAGAACTGGCCTCCTGATTGGAACTTGATTCATAACAGCTCTCAAATCTGGGCTCTTCTACACAACCCCTCCATCAACTAACTGGTCTCTTTTATGGCCAACTGCTAGTTGTCCCACATAATCCACTTCCCTTTCCTCTACAATCCTAGAGTTTTATCCAGCTGGAAACAACAGTTCCCAGCCTCCCTTGCAGCTAGGTGTGGCCACATGACCAAGTTCTCGCCAACATTGTTAGCAGAAGGGAAGGGTGCAACTTTGGAATCATTTGCTTAAGAGAAATTTTCTTGGCTTAGACTCAGTGCCCCTTCCCTTGGACTGGAATGTGCATGTAGCAATTAGCCAGCTTTATTCTTGCTAGAGATGATGGAGCGCCATGGGTCCCTGTATTCTCGTGGGGCTGAGATATCCCACCCATGCAGACCACCTTCCTCCTCTTACACGAGAGAGAAACCAACTGTTTTCTTAACGCCATTGAGTTTGAGGGTCTCTTTGTTACAGTAGCTGAAAAAAGCAGAAAGCAACCCCTGACAGCCAGGAGCTGGCCTGGCACTCCCAGAGAGACCCTGGTGCCCTCCCTTCGGACATAAGGAATTTCACAGAATACCAAGAGCAGCCAAGGTCACTCTGTGACCATGATGGACCAAGATAAAAATAAGACCCCTCTGGAGTCATGTCTCAACACAACACAACATCGACGCTGCCCAAACCACAAAACTGACCAAATATCCCCCTCTTGGCTCAGGGCTGATGCTGCTTTTCCCCCAACCAGTGTTAGCGCCATTCTGATTGCTCTCATGTCATGGACTTGCCTCTGCTTCCTGCCAGCATCCGATCCAGAGCAAAGCCTGCTGTCCTGATTCCTCCGCAAGTCACCTAACTCGGCCCAGGTGTCTAAAAACCTCTTACTCAGACATCGATGTGTTACTATCTCCCTCATTCAGTAAACTCAGCGGCGTGCTGGTAAATGTCCTCCCTCTCTCCCTCTCCCTCTCTCTTTCTCTCTCTCTCTCTCTCTCTGTCTCTCTCTGTCTCTCTCTCTCTCTCTCAGCATCTGCCACTTTCCTGACCAATTTTATGCTACCCATGGTTTTCACAACCAGCTTGCAAAATTCACCACTCGGCTCTTGTGAGCTGGGACAGGCTCTCTCCAGCACAGGGCTATGCCCCAGCTATGCTCCTAGCGGTCTTTGGCTTCAGCACATCAGCACAGCTTAGCTTGTACCATAGTAAGCCCCCCTCTCCGGTCCCTGTTCTTCCACCTCCCATCTGTTTTGGCAGGGCAGCTAGGGTGATCTTTTCCTCTCAGCACCACCAGAGGCTTCCTCTTGCCTTCAGGATAAAGTTCTCCCTGTGATGGGGACTCATTCCTCAATGTGTGGTCTGGGGAGCATTTCAGGGTCCACCCCAGACCTATTGGGTGAGAGTCTGCATTTTAGCAAGATCCCCTTTGAGAAGCACCTGCCCTGCGTGTGGTCACTCTGATGACCTCTCTGATCATTTTTCTCCAGCCATGCTGGCCTCCCTTCCATCCCTCCAACATAGTAATCTCCTTCTCAAATCTGTCCACTTAACAATAATAATAACTACGTGTCTACAGCCCCCTTTAAAAAGCCAAGCACCTTTTAAAGTTTTTTCCACTGAATCTTCAAAACAGCCTTCTGAGATAGTGTAGTTTAACAAAGGATGAAACGGAGGCACAGAGAACTTAAGTGACTTGCCCAAGGTCACACAGGCCAAGTGATAGAATCAGGATAAAAATCTAGGCACTGGATCCAGAATCTGTGTTCTCAATCCCCCAGTCTGCTGCTTCTCACCCCACTATTGTCTAGACAACAGCTTCCTAACTTCTCAATATATATCTCTCTCTCCCTCTTCATTCACCCCATCAGAAGCATTTTGAAATGTAGATCTGACCACATAGCCGTCTCCATTTCCTCAAAACCCTCCCAGGACTTCTCATTGTCATTGGGATAAATTAAGACCAAGATCACACATGACCAGACCCTGCTGATGTCTTAAGCCTGATCAGACACTATCGTCCTCCTCACTTGCTGCATTCCAGAAACATTGCCCTTCTGTGACTTGAACTCTCCATGCTCCCTCCTGCCACAGGACCTTGGCACATGCTCTGACTCCACGTGGAACTCTCCTCCCCCTCACTTAGCTCATCAAGTCTCCCTAAGTGTGTGAACAGTTCCTGTCATGAACTCATGACACCATGTATTTGCTCTCATCACAGTTGCAATTTTACATTTACTTCTATGAGTCTCTAATTATAATGTGAGCAGCATGAGGTCAGGGACTTGTCTTTCGCTCTTGGCATCTAGCAAAGCGCCAGGCACCTAGTTGTAAGTATTTATTGAAGAAAGACTGAAGGAATATAAGCATCAAATGCAATATGTCAACTTTGGGTCTTAATTAAAACAAACCAACTGTGAAAAATAAAATTTTTAAATAATTAGGGAAATTTTAAATATGTACTAGGTACGAGACGATATTCAAGAAAAATTGTGAATTTGTTAGGTGGAATTAATGGCATGGTAGGTCTGTTTTCTAAAAATCCTTAGCAGTTAGAAACACATGCTTAAGTATTTATGGGTGAAAAGGAATTACGTCTGGGATTTTCTTTAAAACAAATTTGTCCTATAGAATGTCCCCCCAGAAAGTGTGTGGGGGGGTTGCTTAGATGAAACAAGATTAGCAAAATGTATATTGTCTCTATTTTTGTGTATGTTTGAAACTTTCCATAATAGAAAAAAATCTTTTAAATGTCTATCACAAGTAACTTAGAAATAAAATTATATGCCCTGGAAATGTGTGTGAAATGGCTAAAAAACTGACTCTAGCAGCATCAAAGGTGTATGTTTAAAATGTGAATAAAACTGTTTCTCATGAAATGTGGCATTAGAAATAAAGATTTCTAAATTACAACTGTGATTTTAATATATTTGTTTCGAAGTATATGTGTAACTTAGTAAAGGTATAAATTTAAAAATAAATACTTATTGAATAATTGAGGAAACACGCCACTTTCAAACTTCAACAGGCATCTCCAAGGCCTCCTGTGTACCTTGGAGACTGCTGCAGACCAAGAGATTAATGAGACCCCAGCCTGCCCTCCAAGAGCTTCCAGTCTGGTGGGGGAAGTGTTCACTATAAAGGGCAATACTTGCTACAGTGGACGTGTCACGAGGTGGAGAGGAAGCCCAGTCTGGGGGCAATCAGGGAAGGCTCCTTAGAGGAGGTGATGTCTACAGCAAGACTTAAGGGATAGGGAGGATGGGAGGGAGGCTCAAGAGGGAGGGGATATGGGGACATGTGTGTGCATATGGCTGATTCACTTTGATGTACAACAGAAACTAACACAGTATTGTCAAGCAATTATACTCCAATAAAGATGTATTTTTAAAAATAGTAGAAAAAAAAAGACTTAAGGGATAAAGGAGGAGTTTGCCAAATAAAGAAATGGCAGAGAAAGGGATGTTTTATGCACAGGGACCACGGGGTGGGGGCGGGGGGTGGGTGCCAAGGTCTTTAAGCGAAAGAGAATATTCCCAGAATTCTCTTCAGGTCCAAGGCTAAGGAGTGCTTATTGCAATTGTAGGTTATTAATTATCTGTGAGATGGTGTGTTTCATGTCTGTCCTCCTTGCATGAGAACCAGCTGGGTCATTTCATTCATTACTATAGGCAAAACACTTGGGACCCACAGGCTTTCTAACGGCCTAAGCCAAAGTTTGCAACCTGACAAGCTAAAAATGTTATTGGTTCCAAAACACCACAAAGAAAACAGCAAAACTGAAATGAACAAATATCGATCTGCAAAACGAGCCAACTGGTCAACTCAATTTCACTCATCTTTTCTGGAGCTACACATAAAGTATACTTATCAGATGGGTGCCTCAGTCTAGGTTAGAGATGATGTGGGGTGGGGCGTCTCCAAATGAAAGAGGTCTTCAAAGACACTAAAAGAGACCTGAGGACAGAGAAACTGTCTGTTTTGCCACTAGAGCATTTGCTATGCCTAGCCTAGCACCTGGCACAGAAGAGGTGCTTATAGCCGACCCCTAGAAAGGAGACCCCCTCAGCCATTCCCATCCTTCTTCCTCCATTTGAGGAGTGTCCATTCCCCACCCATGCAACCCGGTGAGGCTGACCAAGCCCCAGTATCCTCAGGGATATCCCATCCAGTGTAAACCAATGCCTTCTGACCCTTACTGTTCATCATAATTACCTGGCAAGCATTCAAAAACTATAGTTGCTAGGCCCCCCAGCGCTAGAGATTCTGGTTAATTGGGACCTGAAGTAGGATTAGGTATAGGTTTTTTTAAAAAGTTTCTCCCACCTGATGCGTAGCCCCACTGACTAAAATAATCATGATAATCTCGTTCCTTTTGCCAGGGATTGAGACAAGAGTGAGTGGATGACTTAGTGCTGGCCAATGAGATGTGAGATTATTGGGGGTTCTTAAAGTGAAGACCTCTGGAAGTGATGCCTGAAACTGTGGCAGCCATTTTGTAACCATGAGGTATGCAAGCTGGTGGGCAAAGGGGATATATCCCAGACCAAAAAGCAGGGACATAGAAACTGGCTTCTCAGTGACATTCACTGAGCTGCTGACCCAACCAAACACAAACCCTGATCCACCTCTGGGCTTCTTTTTGAGTGAGACAAATGACTTTCCTATTTTTATACTGCATTAAGTCCAATTTTCTACTACCTGCTAGCCAAATGAATCCTCACCAAGATATTACTTGAGAAATGTTGAATGAGTGAATGAATGAATGAGCTGTGCTAAAGTAGAGTAGAAGTAGGGAACCCTGGAATATGAGCCTGTCAGCTAGCGTCAGGCCACACCGGGCCTCAAACACCAGCTTGAGGGGCTAAGACTCTATCCTGGGAGTGATGGGCAACATGGGAGAGCTGTGAGCAAGGGAGAGACAGGGTTAGTGCTGGGTGTCAGAAAGGCTCCTCTGGAGCCATGTGGGGGATGGGCTGGAGGGGAGAAACTGGAGACCAGGGAGTTAGGTGGAGAAAGGGTCCAGTGGAAGAGGACAAGACCTGAGCTGGGGCTGTGGGGAAAGAGAAGTAGGGACAGGGCAGAGAGAGTAAGCAGGAAGGTGGGGCTGGGACTGATGGCTGTGGAGGTAATGGGAGTGGGGGAACAAAGCCTGGGGTCTAGACTGGGTCTAGACTGGGTTAGCACCATTCAAACATGGGAAGCAGGGAGGAGGAGTGGCTCTGGGAGAAGATGCTGAGGTCAGTGTGGGAGACAAGGAGAGTGTGAGGGACCAGGGCAGGGAGTCTATGGGGGATAATGGCCTCAGAAGAGTTGTTATGGCCCCAGAGATTCATGGGAAATGTAGTTCTGGGTCCAGAACATGGGTCAGGGAACTGAAAAGTCTCATGGGAAATGTAGTTTGAGGTCTAAAGGGTACTGCTCAGGAATCTGGTAGACATAAGAATTTGGGGTAGCTCTTTCTTTGGAAGGCCAGTGACTCACTTAAGGTCACACTGAAAGCCAGGGCTGTGACACAATGCTCAGATGAAGGACCCCACCCGCCCAACCCCACACTTGGATACAAACACACAAACAGACACGGCTCAGTACCTGCCTCCCTGTGCATGCTGGGGTTGCCCATGGTGGAGGAGCAGAGGGGTTCCACCTCGTGTTGCATCCTGAGAAAGTGGGTAGGGGTTGTCTCAGGAGGATGGGGAGAGGAGCTCTGCCTGGGCCACCCACCCCAGCTCCTTCACCCCGGGAAAAAAATATGGAAGGCTGAGACCACATGGAAATCCAGGTTCCCTTAACTTCTGGGACTCCCTGTGTGCCCCAATTATTTCTTTCCCACTTTCCTGCCTCCTCCTCAATGTCTCCCAGTCTCCTCGAGTTTCTTCCCCCACCCCTCTCTCTCGCAGTCTCTTCCTCATCCACTCCCCATCTCTCTGCCCCACTCCCTCCCTCCCTCTCTCCCCATCTCTTTATCCTGATTTCTCCTCATCTCTCTCCCCATCTCTCCTCCACTCTTTCCCTTGATTTCTCTGCCCTCTTTCTCCCCACATCTCTCCCCTTCCCTTGTTCCATCTCCCCAGTCTCCTCCATCGGTTTCCCCAACATCTCCCCAGCCCCCCACCCCGTCCCTCTCTCTCGTCATAGTTTTCTGCCTCTCTCTAACCCTATCACCCCCTCTCTGCCTCCCTACCTCTCTCCCCATCTCTCCCATTCTCCTTTTGCCCTCTCTCCCCATCCCTCTCCTCTCTTGGCTGCCTCTGCTGGGCTCCTTGCCTTCCCTCCCTCTGTCATCCCTTTTCTGTTCCCACTTGCCCTCCACTCATCCCTGTTTCACACAGGAACTGGTTAGGTACAGGTGAGATTCAAACAGAAACTGGGTTCTATATGGAGGAGGGAAAGGTGAGCAGGGGGCCTGGTTGCCATGGTACCTCCAGTGGATGGGGGAGGGGCTGGGGGCTCCTGACCCCAAGGGCAGGAGTGAAGGAGTTTAGCCACAGAGGTGCCCACTGGGCATCCCTTCTTTGTGTCTGCAGAGCTCTCAGCAGGAACCATGGGAGAGGAGCGCAGACTTTTTCAGTTATTTTGTCTATCTCCCCAGTCTGTCTCTGTTACCTGTATCTCTAGTCTTCTCTCGAATTCATCTGGTCTCTGCCTTAACTGTCAGTTATTCCTGCTTGATAAACATTGATTCTCTGCTTGTTAGGCAGTAGCACCTTGATTTTCTGAGTCATTTGTTCAGGGATGAGCTTAAAAATCAACGTAGGATACAGATTTAACCCTTGGACTTTTGCCGGACCTGTTACAAAAGAGGATCTTTCTTTTTCCAGTGAGGTTGCCAGGCTGGTCGGAGCCTAGGTTGGAGCTGCTGGGGACCATCACATCGCCATATGGGGAGAGAGCCTGCCTGAAAGCAAAGACAACACGAGGAAAGCAGAAACCAAAGATGCAGACAGATTCCTGAGGATGATTGAGGACACCTAGATCTAGCTGTCCCTCAAGCCCTCATCCACCCAATTAATTCCCTCTTATGCTCAGGTTATTTGCGTTTCTGTCATCGGCAATTACAACAGTCCAGACTTAAATGGACTAATTTCCAGATCCAGTTCCTCTGTGGCCCTGACTCCCTGTTGGCATCCTTATGTCTTTTTCTCTCCTAACAGGCTGTCCTTCACTTCCAGTTGCCAAGTCCATCCCCATAGGACAGGAGACATCTTTCATTCTCATGACCACAGGCACACCTAGCCCCCACAGCCCATCAGTCTCCAAACTCTATCCCTTCTGCCTCCTGACTCTGCTATTTCTTCTCTTCATTCCCACAGCCCCACACCCACTCAGGTTTCAAGGTCTTCTCCTTCCTGGGCCCTCGCCCCAGCCTCCTTGCCCTCACATCCTCCAGTCTCTCCCCCCTCATTCCCCTCCCACAAGGTTTCAGAGGGGTCTTTCTGCATTTGGAGATGACCCTGCCCCTCCCCTGCTCTCAGCCCTCCCATGGCTCGGAGCTGCATGATCTGGTCCCAGCTTCCTCTCTCACCTCATACCTTCAAACATTCTTCAGTCACCTTTTATTAATTACTTTATTTAATTAATCCCTCCCACCCTTCACTCCTGTCTCCACTCTCCACATGCTGCCTTCTGCCCTTTTCCTGGTGCCCAAACGCCCTCATCCTTTCATAAGAAGCTCAAGTGCCCCCTCCTCCAGGAAGCCTTCTCTGACTCCTCCTCCTACCAGTTGTGTTTTCTGTCTCCATCCTCTGCATGTTCTTTATCTGCTCTTTTTTTTTTTTTTTTCAGATCTCTGAACAATGTGCACTCTGCCTGTCTTGCTCAGGAATTTGGGACTGTGTCTGCCTCCCCCTCCAGACCAAGGGCCCCTGACTCATCTCTGGCTCTCCAGCATCAGGGAAGTGCGGAACATGTATGTTGAATGAATAAACAAGTGACGATTTCCCTCTATCGCTGTGACTCACACTCAGTACCCCCTAAGCCCACTGCCCTGTGTCTCTTGGTCTGCATGAGGTAACATAGGATGAAGAAGAGAATATGGACTCTGTAGTCAAACAGGCTAGCATCAAACGCCATGCCCAGACTGTGCAAACTTGGGCAAATGTCTTTCCCTCTCTGAGCCTTGGTTTCCTCATCTCTTACCAATAATGCTGCCTTGAAGGGCTAATGGTGCTTAAATAAAGCACGATACAGCAAGCCCCCTCATGTGAGCCAGGCACACAGGAGGCACTCAGTTGAAGGTTGCTCCCTTTCCAGAGTTCTTTATCTCTGTGACCAGCTTTAGCTGCCTCTTCTGGACCTCTCTCTTCTTCCTTCTTTGGGTGTCTTTGTCTTTCTCTCTCTCTCTGCATCTGTATGTGTGTGTGTGTGTATGTGTGTGTGTGTGTGTGTGCGTCTGGCTCTCTCTCTCTCTTTTTCCCTCTGGTGTCCGGGTCCCTTAAGTTCCCATCTCTCTGTGTCTCCATTATTTTTCTTCCTCTCTCTACTTGTCTCTAGAACCCTTCCTCATCTCTCTGTGTGTCTGAATTTGAATTTCTACATCACGTGCCTCTGACTTTCTTTGTCTCTCGTTCTGTGTGTCTCTATACCTTTCTGCATGTCTCTATCTGTCCGTGTGTGTGTGTCTCTCTCTCTGTGTCCATCACTTTATTTTGCCATCTCTCTGTTTCTCTCTCTACCTCCTTCCCGGTCTTTCTGCCTTAGCCCCACCTGCCTCCCTCTGCCACTCACCCCAACTCTCTTGGGCCATCCCTGTCCCACTCCCTGGCCTGGCATGCAGCCCGGGACACAAATCCCTGAATCAGCATTTTCCTTCTATTCCAGAAATTATGTCAGCGCCGCAGTGGGGGGCGGGGGGGGCTGGCTGTAGCTCTGGTTAGAGGGTTTGCCTTCCTTCATCCTCAACCACACAGGCCATGGCCAGCTTGGTCTACCTCTGTTCTTGGTGTTTGTTCTCCGAGGGGAGCACCAGGAGAAGAGGCGAACCTGTGTTTACACACAACGTGCATGTCTCTGGGTGTGTGTCTGCGTTTGTTTGCAGGCACATTTGTGTGTGAATCTGTAGGTACTTTGCAGACTCATCCGTTCACTCCTGCATGGATGCATCCATCCAACGATCCACTCATCCACTCATTCAGCTATTCATCCGCTCATCCATCCACCCATCCAACTCATACATACATACATACACTTCTCTAGTTATCCATCCGCTCATCCATCCACCCATCCAACTCATACATACATACATACATACACTTCTCTAGTTATCCATCCGCTCATCCATCCACCCATCCAACTCATACATACATACATACACTTCTCTAGTTATCCATCCGCTCATCCATCCACCCATCCAACTCATACATACATACATACATACACTTCTCTAGTTATCCATCCGCTCATCCATCCATCCACCCATCCAACTCATACATACATACATACACTTCTCTAGTTATCCATCCGCTCATCCATCCATCCACCCATCCAACTCATACATACATACATACACTTCTCTAGTTATCCATCCTCTCATCCATCCACCCATCCAACTCATACATACATACATACACTTCTCTAGTTATCCATCCGCTCATCCATCCACCCATCCAACTCATACATACATACATACACTTCTCTAGTTATCCATCCGCTCATCCATCCACCCATCCAACTCATACATACATACATACATACACTTCTCTAGTTATCCATCCGCTCATCCATCCATCCACCCATCCAACTCATACATACATACATACACTTCTCTAGTTATCCATCCGCTCATCCATCCATCCACCCATCCAACTCATACATACATACATACACTTCTCTAGTTATCCATCCTCTCATCCATCCACCCATCCAACTCATACATACATACATACACTTCTCTAGTTATCCATCCGCTCATCCATCCACCCATCCAACTCATACATACATACATACACTTCTCTAGTTATCCATCCACTTGTTCATTCATTCAACCAACCAATATTTATTGAGTGCCTACTGTGTGCCAGGCACCACGTCAGGCAGCGGGGACACAGCAGTAAACAAAAGTGCTACCCCCATGGAGCTTACGTGCTCATCAGTCCTCCTCCATGTGCCAAACTCGCTCCTACCCCAGGCTTTGCATGGACTGTCCCCTCTCCCTGGAGCAGTCCTCTCCCCCACCCCCATCTTCACCTGGCTTATGCCAACTCAAATGTCACTTGCTCAGAGAAGCCTTCCATTGACCTCCTTCTCAGACACACAGCACCCTGGACTTTCCTTCCTAACATTGATACCCATATGGAGTTATTTAATGACCACCTGTCTCCACCACTAGACCGTGAGCCCTCCCAAGGCTGGGATTTTTGTCTGCTTTGTTCCCAGCCAAATCCTTGGTGCCTAGAACAGTGCCTGGCAGTCAGTAGATGCTCAGTAAGTATCTATCAAATTGGGTGCGTGGATTGAATCGAACGAATGTCTCTGTCTCCTGGTTCCCTGTCCAGTGCTCTGCGCTCTTCTACACCCCTGGTGGTGATGATAGGCAAGGTCCTTAAACTTCCTATAGGCAAACAATGTAGGCTGAACGCAAGGAGTCTAGACCGGACCACATGGCTTTGAATCTCAACTCTGACACCTCCCAGCTGTGTGACCTTGGGCAGGGCACTTCCCCTCTCTGAGCCTTAATTTCCTCACTTGTAAAATGCAGTGAAGGAGTCCATGAGCAAATGCATGTAATTACTAATTATGACAACAGTAAACATTAACCATTTTCTCTAAGCATCTCTGGTGAATTTAATTCAATCCTCGAAATAACTTAATGAGGTGGGTTTTAAAAAAGATTACCCTCCCAATAAAAAAAAATGAGAAAAAAAAAAAGATTACCCTCTTTTACAGATGGGGAAACTGAGGCACCAAGAATGTAAGTTATTCACCCAAGGCCACAAATGATGAAAGAGCTGGGATTTGAACTCAGGTACCCCACTTCCAAAGTCACACACACAACCAATGCACTACAGCTATTCCTTGATACCCAAGTGCCTCTTTGGGAACAGGTCATGGGAGTCTGACAAGCCCATCTGTGTGCACATCTCTGAAAGTGTGCATTGCTGCATACTCCTTCTGTGTGTCTCTCCCTGTGGAACACAGCTGCCTGTGGACCCTGGGCGGAGGTCTGGCTGTGAGAGTGGTATTTGGGGTGCCTGCACTTGTGTGCACATATCTGTGGGTGCACCACTCCCCCATGCAAGCTTCCCTGGGTGCAAATGTAGGTCCATCCGGGAGAATACAAGAAGCACTGGGGATAGGATTCAGAGTGAACCCGGAAGGCATTTCTGGGGCATTCAAAAATATGATGGTGACTGCAACATGTATACATAGGCATGAGTTGGGCGGATTATCTAATTAAAGGGAGGGCCTAGGGGACTCGTCTTAAAGTATTTGCAGAAGAAGCAGCAATTTTTTACTTGGAGATTATATTTATATGGGTGTCACTGAGAGGCAGGGGGCAGCACTGAGGAAGACTGGGGGTGGTGAGGGGGCTCCAAGTCACCTCTATGGGCTGCCACTGAGACCAGGTAGCTCTGGATCTTCTTCAAGGGATTTAACCTCTGTGGGCCTCAGTTGTCTCTTCTGTGAAATGGGAATAACATAACTGCCCCCCATCTCAGAGGGCCAGAGTGAAGATTAACTCAGAGAATGCTTTCAAAGCACTTAGCCCAGGGCCCAGATCACAGTGGCAATTGTCATTCACTGCTATTACTATACCGGTAAAGGTATACTTGCTGCTTTTAAAAAATACTCATTAAGCACCTACTTGGTGTCAATGCTCTCCCTCTATATTGACTGGTTTTTCAAACCTCTGGGTCCCTTAGGAAACAGGTTTATTGTCTATATCTTGTTGATGAGGAAACGAACTCAGAGCAAAGAGTGCAAGGACACAAAGGCAGTGGCTGGCGCTCAGCAGATGCTCAGCAAGTATCTGAGAATCTACTCAGGAGCCGGCCCAGGAAGGACTGAAATCCAGGTCCTTGTTTCTACCTCCACATCGGGCTGAGACTCAGGACCGCTGATTCTGAGGCTCTGCCTCCCCCCGCCCACCACCATCCCTCAGAGTTCCTCGGCTGGGAGGACTGGAAGTCCTGGGTCCTGCGGAGAAGGGGGCTGGGGAGTTGGGACTCCTGGGTCCCCAAGGGAGGAGGGAGTAGGAGGGGTGGATTCCTGGATCTGAGAATGGAGGGAGTTGGCAGCTCAGTACCCTGGGTCCTGGGGGAAGAGATGACTGGGGCCCCGGACTTCTCTGAGAGAGGAGGGGCTGAGGTCCAGGACCCTTGGATCCTGGGGGAGCAGAGGGTCATGATCTCAGATCTCTGCATCCTCGTCTGTGGAAGAGCGCTGCGTCTCAGACGCCTCGGTCTCGGGAAATCTCCCTTCCTCCTCGCTGCGGCCGCGCTATTTGGGCTTTGAAGCCTCAGGTTCCGAGGAGAAGAAGGAGGGGGTGCAGGGGGAGGAGCCGAGGACCTGCGACAGGGGCGGGGGGAGGAGCCGAGCTGGCACCTCGGCCGGCGCGCGGGGCTGCGGCGGCGGCGGCGGCGGCGGCGGCGGCAGCTCCGGGTGAGTCTGCTCCTCCCCCTCCCCCTGCCACAGCCCCCGCCCCAGTCCCATCCCGGGGGGCGGCCACGGCGCGTGAGGGCGGGGGTCGGTGCAGAGGTGCGCGGATCTCCCGCCCGGGAGTGGGAGTGCTGCAGCGTTTGCTGGTCGCCCCGGGGGAGGGGGCACGTGGCCCTGGAAGGGGGGGGTCCCGAAACACCTGGGTGTACCCCAACCTCGTCCACCGATCCCCCGAGCGTGGGGATGGTTTACCCACTCCATGGCCCCTAAGGACTTAGGACTCCGCGGCTTCTCGAGGTCCCAGACATTATTCCTCTCCCCTGCAGCGCCTTGGGACCCCGGCATCTCATAACCCCCCCACCTCCAAAAAAATTCCCGTCTTCTCCGCAGCCGGGAGAGGTATTAAGGACTTCAATTCCCATCAGTCCCTGCAGAGCCTGGTCTATGAAGCCGCAGCAACGCGAGCGCAAGGCCTGCAGGGAATTGTAGTCTTTAAGGCCCCCACCACCACCTCCCCGGAGCTGGGGACCCGGAGGTGGGAAGGGGTGGCTGGACTTCTCGGGGGTCGCCTGGGGTCGAGCGTCTGGCCCGAGTAGGACAAGATGTGAGTCTCGGACTGAGCTTTTTCTCACGACCACGACCCCCAGATCCAGCACCCCCTCCCACCACCTGGCTCGTAGGGACAGGCCCGCAGCCCCGTGTCCACCCTACAACCCCCATGGGCTACCGCCAGCCGCCGCCTCGGCTGCCATCCAGGACACAGCAGGGATAAGCGCAGGTGAGTCTGATATGCCTGTCTCGGAGTCCTGGCCTTCTGCAGCACCCCAGGACACCTATCCCTCTGTGAGCCCTATCTGTCTGTCCTTAATTTCCCCAGCGCCCTCCTTCCAGCCCATCTCTGATGTCTAGTTCCAAACCATGTGTCGCTAATTCCCCTTCTCCCCACAGCCACCTATTTCTCCTGGTCCCCTCTCTTTTATGCTCCCCCCTACCAATCCAACCTTCCTTCTGCACCCATGTCTGTCTGCCCGGTCCTTCTCTGTATCCTTTTGTCCATCTGTGATCTCTGGCCATGATTTTTCTGTCCTTTATTTCTGCACCCCATCCATCCTCTTGTCCGCTGCTTGTCTCTCAAAGATATTTCTGTCCATGCTCTTTCCTGGCACTTATCACTGCCCCTCTGTCCACCCATCTCTCACACTCCCGTGAATTACACACCAGCTTATTCTTTATGGTTTGTCCATCCCACGTCTCAATCCTTAACTTTCCCTCTGTCTGTTCATCCGTCCCTCTCTTCTGGGCCCCAGTCTGCCCTTCCCATTATCTCTGTCTCCCCTCCCCTTATCTCTCCCTCTCTCAACTTGGTCCTTATCTCTGCATCTTTCATCTCCATCCCTCCCCAGCCAGCACCACACATAACCATCTCTTATCTTTCTACCCCTATCCATCTCTCTCTCACCCCCCCTCTCTCCCTGTCTACACCTTCCTGTTCCCTGGACCTACCAAGCCCTTTCCCACCCTGGGCCATGACTCACGCTATTCCTGCTGCTTTGAATGCTTTTCCTCACTCCAGCCCCACTGCCCCCTGCCCATGGCTGGCTCCATCTCATCCTTCAGATTTCAGAGAGCTCCCCCAACTGCCCACCTCCAGGTGCCCTTGTGACACATCCTCCAACTATTTCTTTTAGAGCACTTCTCACAGTCTGAGGGCTATGTGTTTATGTGTGCCTGTTTGTTTATGTGTGTTTGTTGATTTGTTTACTCCTTGTCTCCTCTCATTGCATTGTGACACCAGGAAGCTGGAGACCGTGTGGGGTTTGTTCCCTGCTGGATCTGCAGCAGCTGGCACAGTGCCTCTCATGTAGTTGGTGCTCAGTGAATATTTGTTGAATGTACGAATGAGAAATGGCTGTTCCGTTGTCTCTCCCTCCCGAAATTCCGTCCCTGCATCTGTGCAACCCTAATCTTTGTCTCCTTGTCTGTCCACCCCTTTATTTATGCATCCTTAATCTCTGCCCCTTGACTGGCCTTCCCAGTCTCTTCCCCCTTGTCCATTTGCCCCTAATTTCTTTTTCCTTGTCCAGTCCTCCCCTAATCTCCATCCCCTTGTCCATCCACCCCCAATCGCTGTCCCCTTGCCTATCCTTTTTCTGTCTCTTTCCGCCCTTTATCCACCCCTCTCCCCCATCCCATTCCCCATCTGCACCCTTGCCTGGCCCCTCCCAAGAACAGGACCCGCTGGCCACCATGTCAGGAGACTACGAGGATGACCTCTGCCGTCGGGCACTCATCCTGGTCTCGGACCTCTGTGCGCGGGTCCGAGATGCCGACACCAGTGACAGGTGCCAAGAGTTCAACGACCTGCGAATCAGAGGCTATCCCCGGGGCCCCGACGCAGGTCAGCATCCCCAGCCGTCTTGGCCAGCCCCCTGCTTCCACTATAGCCAGGAGTTTTAGAGATTCACAACAGCCCTGCTCAGCTTTCTGTTCCTTATGGGGCCAGACCCTCTTACAGTCTTGCCTCCATCCTGCCTGTTGCTGGTCCCCCAAACCTCTGATCTAAGAAGAAGGAGCTCTGTGGTCCATCTGACCTGTGGGCCTGCTGTCCGCCCTCCCTCGCCACCACTCCACTGCTGCCATACATCCCCTTCAGGCATCTTTGTGCATTTCACATAGTGCTTAGAAGCTCAGGCTCTTCAGTCAGTCTGTCTGACTTGTCTGGGTTCAAATCCCACCTCCCCCACTTACAAAATGAATGGCTTCTTCTGTGCCTCGATTTCCTCATCTGGAAAATGGGGATCATAAAAGTGACGACTTCATGGGGCATCTGAGAGACTCAAATGATATAACACATGTGAAGTGCTAAGAACAAGCTGGGCGCACAGTGGTCATTCAATATATGTTGGAATATACTTACTGAGCACCAGCTGTGTACCAGACAGTATACAAGATCCACTACCCTTTGTGGTACATATAATCCCTATTTTCTCTTTTTTTTTAATTTTATTTTTTAATTGAAGTATAGTTGGTTTACAGTGATTCAGCAAAGTGATTCATATATATTCTTTTTCAGATTCTTTCCCATTATAGGTTATTACAAAATACTAAATAGTTATAATCCTTATTTTCAGTGGGGGAAACTGAGGCTCAGAAGGTGGAGTGATTGGCTCCAGGTAACCCAGCTAGGAATCAGCAGGGTTCTGAGAGCTACGGAATATCATGAGTGCCCTCGTTCAGATGAAGAACCTTCAGGAAGCATGAGCTGGGAGGTTACAATGACAGTCACACTTGCTGAGTGCCAGGGCGGGGCTCAGCATCTCAAGTGCAGGATGTCCACAGAACAGTGATGAGGAATGAGGCCCAGAGAGCTGAAGCAGCTCGCTCAGAATCTCATAGCCCGTATGCAGGAGAGCCAGATTTTGACCCCAGGAAGTCTCGTACACTACTGCAATTATGGGGGGCGGGGAATCCCAAGACCACCCTCAGGTTCAGTGATTTCTAGGACTCACAAAACTCAGAAAAGCTGTTATCCTCATGGCTACATTTCATGACAGCAAAAGGATGGAGATTAAAATCAGCAAAGGGAAAAGAGGCACAAGGTAAGGTGCAGGAGAGACCAGCCATGAGCCTCCAGTTGTCCTGTCCTGATGGAGTCACGCAGACAGCCCTTAACTCTCCCAGCAACAATGTGTGACAACATGCACAGAGTAGGGCCCACTAGGGGAGCTCACCAGAGCCTCGGTGTCCAGGGTTTTTACTGGGCCTCTGTCATGCAGACAGGGCTAACTGTCCATGTGGCTGAACTTAGTCTTAGCCCCTCTGAAGGTCAAGCTGATAACACGTGGCCCAAAGACCCCACCATCCATCACATCGTTACACAGACTATCTGATGTGGCCCAAGTTTCTCAGGTAAATAAAAATGCTCAGGCAGGACCTTCCAAGGGCTTAGACGTTCACCCCCAGGAGCTGATCAAGGGCCAAATGTTTCTTTGGGCAAGGTTAATATTTTACTGCACAACTACACTGCCTTGCCCAACCCGAATAGCTCCCCAGTCCAGGCAGACAGGAATGAGAAATCTGCCAGAGTTTGGAGGATTGATGTTTTGACTTGGAGAGGGTCCGGGTCAGGCTGACAGTGGGGGAAAGCATCTCTTCAATTCTTCTCCCCCCTTCTCTTCCAAAATGGCCCCCTTTTCTCAATTCTTTCCACGTTCAGGAGGCCAGAAAGTCCTTGCTCTGGTTTCTAACAGGCCCCCAGAACTCTAAGTAGATGTCGGTCACTTCGAAAGGAACACCCTAAGGGGTTGGAGGTGGGGTGGGAAACTCAGAGTTCTGCCACTGCCCGCCATGTGGGCCTGCAGGGTCACGTCCTCTCTCTCAGAGACTCAGTTTCCTTATTCGTAAAATAGGATCCATCATCCTTAGGTTGCATAGGATCCTGAGGATTAACGCCATGGGCCACTGACTTAGATTCACTGGGCAACTCAGGACTAGAGGGCATCCCCTTGCCACCAAGAGCTCCCTGAGGTGACACAGCCCTTCCACCCAGCTGAGCTCGCTGCCAATGGTTTAGTCACCTGTTCCTCCCCCTCCCCCCCATAATCCATGGTCTGCACAGAGCAGGAATTTCCCCCGTGTCCCACCTCGCTGACACCCGCAAGTCAACCCCAAATAAATTCACATTTCCTTGAAAAACCCCGCTCCTGGTACCAATTACTGAATGAACCAGAAACCTGCAGTTCAAGATCTGGGCTGTCCCTGGGTTTCTCTGAAAGGCATGTCAGCACATAGTAGGCATTCAGAATGTGTTAGCTGCAGTGGCGGTGGTGTTGGATACACGTGGCAGCAGCAATAAGATTTACTATTCTAACAAAACTTCATGTTTGAACTACCATTAATTGGGAAATACTGAGGTGTGGTAGCATAATGGTGAAGACGGTAAAGCCAGGCACCCAGACTCGAAGCCTGACTCCCCTGCTCCAGCTCTAGGGCTCTGTGTCTTTGGTAACTTCGTGTCTCTTGGCCTCAGTTTCCTTTTGTGGAAAATAACAATGGGCATAATGATGTTGCCAGCCTCCTAGCGTGCCTGTCAGGCATAAGAAAGCTAATGCCTATAAAGCACTTAGGTGTCCAGAACATAGTAACCTCTCAAGAAATGTTCACTATTATCTTCCCCAGCTTGCTCTGCACACCATTTACTCCCTGCATTCCTTAAAAGCACCATGAGAGGCAGAACTGATTTTTCCCATTTGTCAAATGGGGACTGTCAGGCTCAGAGAGGTTAAGATATGTTCCCAAAGCCACACAGCAAGCTGGGATTTGAACCCTGACCTGCATAACTATGCCATACAGTCTCCTTTCTCCTTGATCAACTCTTAGCATTTTAGGGAACCTTGGTCCTACCTCGGATCGTGTATTCCCTTACAGAGAGTCACTGTGGGCTAGCAATCAAGAGAATAAAAAGATTAAAATCCGAAGACAGACTGCCGGTTCAAATCCCAGATCTGTCACTGACCACGTGTGCAGCCTTACACAGGTCACTCAACCTCGCAGGTTCCTCATCTTTAAAATGGTTAGATAGAAACACCGACCTTGAGTAGTCGTGGAGTTTATACTAAGTGTTACAGGTAGAGTGCTTAGGACGGTGAGTGGCAAATACTAAAGGTTAGCTCTTGGGGACAGCAATGGGAGGATAAACTCTGACCCCGCCCTGACCCCTGACCTTTGTCCTCACTCTCTCCAGACATCTCCGTGAGCCTGCTGTCGGTCATCGTGACGTTCTGTGGCATTGTCCTTCTGGGTGTCTCCCTCTTCGTGTCCTGGAAGCTGTGCTGGGTGCCCTGGAGGGACAAGGGAGGCTCAGCGGTGGGCGGTGGCCCCCTGCGCAAAGACCTAGGCCCTGGGGTCGGGCTGGCAGGCCTGGTCGGCGGCGGTGGACACCACCTGGGGACTGGCCTGGGTAGCCATCCCCTGCTGGGGGGCCCACACCACCATGCCCACACTGCCCACCATCCGCCCTTCGCTGAGCTGCTGGAGCCGGGCAGCCTAGGGGGGTCGGACCCCCCAGAGCCCTCCTACTTGGACATGGACTCGTATCCAGAGGCCGCAGCTGCCGTAGTAGCCACTGGGGTCAAACCGAGCCAGACATCTCCTGAGCTGCCCTCTGAGGGCGGCGCAGGCTCTGGGCTGCTCCTGCTTCCCCCCAGTGGTGGGGGCTTGCCCAGTGCCCAGTCGCATCAGCAGGTCACAAGCCTGGCACCCACCACCAGGTGAGACAGGCTACTGGGCTGGGGGTCCACTCTGAACTTCTGGTCCTCTTATGTGTCTCTTTCCCATCTATGGCTCTCACGAGTCCTGGGGAAGGAGGGAGCTTGGGGTGTGGATTCCTGAATCCTGGGGAAAGAGGGGGCTAGGGCTCCAGACTCCTGAGTTGGAGGGAGGAGGGGGCTAGAGGTCTAGGTTCTTGGATCCAGAGGTAGGAGGAGGCCAAGGACAGGACTCTGGGATCAGGAAGGTGGAAGAGAATGGAGATCAGACCCCTGAGTCCCTGAGGCACAAAGCAATTCATCTCTTTCTCCCTAAGCCTGGATTGGTGGTGGGACCTGCAGTTCATCCATCCATTATTCATCATTCTGTACATGTATACTGAGCACCTAATATGAGCTAGAGCTGAGCTGGGTGTTGGGAAAGAATAGAGGTGAGCATGGCAGACAGACCCTGCCCTCATGTCACTCACAATCCAGGGGAAGTGGGTCCCCAAATCAGCTGTCCCTATCCAGCCAGGCCAGGGCTGCAGTAAAGCAGCCTAGGGGACGTGGGCAGGACCAGATCACACAGGGTCTTGAATGCTGGACTGAGGGCTTGGCACTTTGTCCTAGGGCACTGGGGAGCCACAGAGGGCTGTGAGCAGAGGAGGTCAGCTCTGGGTGTAGAAAGACCTCACTGGGGCCACACAGGGGACAGACTGGAGAGACAGATTGGATACCAAGAGTCCAGGCAGGAGAGAACAAGGCTGAACTGGGGATGGTGGAGGAGGAGATGAGGCAGAGAGAGTCAGGGGGCCGAGAGTCAGGGATGGAACTGGGGGCTGACAGCTGTGGGTAGAAGGGGGTGGGAGGAGGTAAGAACAGCACCCAGGGGTCTGGCCTGGTGATGGATTGGGTGAATGGTGGAGCCGTCAGAGGATCTAGGAAGAGCAGCGGGTTTGAGGGAGACCCTGAGCTTATCTGGGTCTTGTTGAATGGGAGGGGCCTGGGGGAGCGTCCGGGGAAAACTGCCTCCCGGAAGGATTGTCTTGGGCCCCAGAGGTTCATAGGTGATTCTTGTCCAGGGGGCTGGCCAAGGGCTCATGGAAAATATAGTTTGAGGTCTCTGGGGAGGTCTTCCAGAGGTTGATGGATACACCAGTCTGAGTTCCTCCTTCCCCCATTATACAGATGAAGAAACTGAGGCCCAGAGGGTGTTAATGACCTCCTCAAAGTCACTCTGGGAGCAGGGAATGGCCCACTGATCAGTAGCTGAAGGCATCTCTCCCGGCATCCCTTTCCATGGCTTGGTACCCTCCCACCTCCCCCAGCCTCATGCCTGCCTCTCAGCGCATCTGGGGCTGCCATGTCCGGTCATGACTGCCCATCACTAGGGGCCCGGGTGTGATGGTCCATGCAGGAGAGGATGGATGAGCAGGGACCACAGGGATGGGGAAATTCAGGAGATGGCAAGGAAGGGATTGGAGGGGAGAGAGGAGATGAGGATGGCCCCAGGTGTCTGACCTGCAAATCTAGGTGGATTCTGGGGAACTGGGAGAGGAAGTGGGCTTGGGAGGAGGCACTGAGCCCAGCAGGGAACACGAGGGGTATGTGGTGTCTGACGGGCAGCTGAGGCTGGGGGCTGAACCAGGCTGGAGCTCAGAAGACAGATTTAGCAGACATCAGGCTGCTGATGGTCGTGGAAACCTGGGGCATAGCTGAGCTTGTCCAGGGAAAGCGTGTGAGTGAGAAGGGGAGAAGATGGCAAAGATAGTTAAGGATGGAGCTTTGGGCTTCCAGAGTGTTCTACCAACACAGACAGCCAGAAAAGGAAGTTGAAAGAGAAAGAACAGCCCAGGGGGAGCGATGGTCAGGTGGGAGAGGATGAGGCTGGGACTAGGACGGGTTAGGGAGATTTGGAGAAGGGCAGGTGCAGGACCAGGGGGTCTGGGCTGTGTGAGGCCCCAGGGGTCCATAGAGAAGTTATTCTGGGTCACCCCTTGAGGTCAGAAGGAGGCTTCTAGAGGCTGGTGCAAGCCCAGGTCTGGGGTGCAGCTAGCTTAGAAAAGGGGATAGGTCACCCTCCTCACACAGATGGGGAAACTGCGGCTCAGAGAATTCAAGTGCCTTGCTCAAGGTCACAGTGGGCACAGGTGGGGATCTGTGGACACCTGGCTATGGGGTTTGGGGAGGAGGCAGGGAGCAGCCTCCCAGGTCTTCAGATGCAGCAAAGATCGGAGCCACTGACTGCACCTTGTCTTCCCCACCCCCGCAGGTACCCGGCCCTGCCTCGGCCCCTCACCCAGCAGACCCTGAGCCCCCAGCCGGATCCGGGCAGTGAGGAGCGGCCGCCCGCCCTACCCTTACCCTTACCAGGCGGTGAGGAAAAAGCCAAGCTCATCGGACAGATCAAGCCGGAGTTGTACCAGGGGACTGGACCCGGTGGCCGGCGGGGCGGCGGGGCCCCAGGTTCCGGAGAGGCCGGCGCGGGGGCGCCCTGCGGCCGCATCAGCTTCGCCCTGAGGTACCTCTACGGCTCCGACCAGCTGGTGGTGCGGATCCTGCAGGCCTTGGACCTCCCGGCCAAGGACTCCAATGGCTTCTCAGACCCCTACGTCAAGATCTACCTGCTCCCTGACCGCAAGAAAAAGTTTCAGACCAAGGTCCGGAGCGGTGGGCTGGACATCCGGGTCCCAGGGAGGAGGGGCTGGGGGCCGGGACTCCTGGGTCTGAGGGAGGAGGGGTTGGGGGCGGGGACTCCTGGGTCTGAGGGAGGAGGGGTTGGGGGCGGGGACTCCTGGGTCTGAGGGAGGAGGGGCTGGGGGCCGGGACTCCTGGGTCTGAGGGAGGAGGGGTTGGGGGCGGGGACTCCTGGGTCTGAGGAGGGAGGAGGGGTTGGGGGCGGGGACTCCTGGGTCTGAGGGAGGAGGGGTTGGGGGCCGGGACTCCTGGGTCTGAGGGAGGAGGGGTTGGGGGCGGGGACTCCTGGGTCTGAGGAGGGAGGAGGGGTTGGGGGCGGGGACTCCTGGGTCTGAGGAGGGAGGAGGGGTTGGGGGCGGGGACTCCTGGGTCTGAGGAGGGAGGAGGGGTTGGGGGCGGGGACTCCTGGGTCTGAGGGAGGAGGGGTTGGGGGCCGGGACTCCTGGGTCTGAGGGAGGAGGGGTTGGGGGCGGGGACTCCTGGGTCTGAGGGAGGAGGGGCTGGGGGCCGGGACTCCTGGGTCTGAGGGAGGAGGGGTTGGGGGCGGGGACTCCTGGGTCTGAGGGAGGAGGGGCTGGGGGCCGGGACTCCTGGGTCTGAGGGAGGAGGGGTTGGGGGCGGGGACTCCTGGGTCTGAGGAGGGAGGAGGGGTTGGGGGCGGGGACTCCTGGGTCTGAGGAGGGAGGAGGGGCTGGGGGCGGGGACTCCTGGGTCTGAGGAGGGAGGAGGGGCTGGGAGCCTAGACTCCTGGGTCTGAGGGGGGAGGGGCTGGGGGCAGGGACTCCTGGGTCTGTGGGGGGAGGGGCTGGGGGTCTGGATCCTGGGTCTGAGGAAGGAGGGGGCAGGGGTCCAGACTTCTGGGGCCTGGGCAGGAGGGGCTGGTGGGCATGGTGTCTGTCTCCCTTCCTCACCCACCCCCTCTAGGTACACAGGAAGACCCTGAACCCCGTGTTCAACGAGACATTTCAGTTCTCCGTGCCCCTGGCTGAGCTGGCCCAGCGCAAACTGCACTTCAGCGTCTATGACTTTGACCGCTTCTCCCGGCACGACCTCATCGGCCAGGTGGTTCTGGACAACCTCCTGGAGCTGGCTGAGCAGCCCCCCGACCGCCCGCTCTGGAGGGACATCGTGGAGGGTGGCTCGGTCAGTGGCTCCTGCATTCCCCACCCCGGGGGACCTGGGACCCCTCAGTTTACCATCTCCTTGCCCTCCACTTCATAACCTCGTAACTCCTTGATCCTGGAGTTTTCTTTTTAGCTTTATTTTGTTGTAAAATATTGCAAACGTACAAGCAAGAATAGAGACTGATATAATGGACCCCAATTCCCCATCCGCACTTTGTCAAATATTAATATCATAACTGGGCCCCAGATTTCCCAACTTCTGACACCACCACCTCACCCCCCCACCCCGTTGACATCTGATGGTGACCATTGAGAAAATTATAATAGACGCCCATGTACCCACCGGCCAGCTTTATCAAACTTCCATGCCATGACCCCATGACGTCTGCCCTCTGGCCCTAGATTCCTGACCCTCCAACTTCCCAAGCCCAAAGTTCTTGGCTTTTGTTTTCCCAACTTCCTTCCCCTCACAACCTCCCAATTTTCCAATTCCCAGACTTCCTGAACTCCCCCAACCCCTCTGATCTCTGGACATTTTGTTTCAAACCCCTGACTTGCAGATTCTCTAATATAATCTAATCCTCTGTCTCTTCATGGTCTCCACTAGAATCCTGATAGCCTGATGCCCTAAGCCTCGGACATACTGGGATCCCCAATATCCTGACATCTCCCCAATTCCCCCAACACCCGCCATGGGCCCCTTCCTCATTTCTTACAACCTCATTCTCCTGTACATCCAATCCTTCCCCAAACCCAGCTCCTAAGTCTTCGTTGGGTGTCCTGACCCCTTCCACGCCCCAAACTTCACACCCTCCCAACTCCTCAGCCCTCTCAGTTCCAATCTGTGGGTTTCCCAACATTCCAGCTCTCTGCCAATCTGGGGTAGCTGTGTGTGTCAGCGGTGGGTGAGCCCTGTCTTCATATCACGAGAGGGCTGGTTTTGCCCACCTGATGGCCCTACTCAAGGTCCTTCCCTTCTCCGAGCCTCAGTTTCCCCATATGTACAATGACACGGTTGAACCAGGTGCCCATGGCTCTTCCTAAAGTACCGTTCACTGGACTCTCCAGAGCCGGCTTGCTCAGTCCCCCAAGCCTGGCCTCTGAGAACCACGTGCCTAGTTGTAGGGTCCTGATCCCCAGGACCCACGTCTGTCCCACCAACCCCCGCTCCCTGTCATTCCCCAAGGCAGCCCCACCCGAAGGCACCCTCCTGCATCCATCTTTGTCTCCTTTGGTCACCTCTCGTTTTCTCTCCCCCTCCTGATCGCTCCAGGTATCGCTCATTCTTTCATTTATTCATGCATTCCTTCAACAACTGTTTTTTTTCAGGATCAAGACCGGGGGACCCCAGACAGTCCTCGGGAGCTGTGGGTCTAGGTTGTCACACAGTTTGCTGTCAGGGGTCAGCACTATGGGGACACACAGGGGGAGCATCTGCTCAGGGCTGCAGGGAAACTGGGAGCTTGTGGGAAGAAGTGACAGCTAAGCCGAGGTTTGTTGGCTGAGAGGAGATGGGGAGAAGAGTATTTTAAGCCAAGGGAACAGCCTGGGCAAAGCCTCAGGGGACTGAGTGGGGAGTCTAGGGACCTGGGCTCCTATCAGTGTGGGTGGGAGGTGAGGGGCCGAGATGAGGCTGAAGGATGGGGCAGGCGGGTCATAGGTCCCCTAGCTCTGGCCACTGTTCCAGGTCCATCTGTGTGTGTCACAGCGGAGGGTCTGCCTTCCTTGCAACCTCTGTCTGGTTCTTAGCTGTCTCCTGCCTTAAGACTGACCTCTCTGTGTCTTTTCTCTGCCCCACTCTCTCTGGATCTCTGTCCCTTTCTCGATGTAGGTCTCTGCCTCTGTTTCTCTCTCTCTCTGGGTCTTTTCCCCTCCCCTCTCATTCTGGGTCTCTGTCACGCTCTCTGGGTCTCCATACCCCCCCCCAAGTCTCTGTCCCCCTCTCTGGATCTCTAGTCCTGCCCCTTGGGGACTCTGTCCCCTCCCAGGCCTCAGTGCTCCCTCTGAGTCTATGCCCCTCTTCCTCCTACCCACCCCCTCTGTGCTCCCCTCTCTGGGGCTCTACCACCCCTCTCTCCTCTGGGTCTTTCTGACTTTAGAACTCTGTGGGTCTGTCTTTCTGACTGTATCTCTCAGAGTTTGCATCTCTATCTCAGTCTATTTCTCACCGTGTTCTTCTCTCTCTCTCTCCCTCTTTCTGTCCTTCTCCTGCTCTCTCCCCCCACCCATGCCTCTTCCAGTCTTCCCTGCAGAACAAATAGGATTTGACGGTGGCAGGCAGCTGTGGCCGAGGAGTTACCAGGTTTGGCCCGAAGTCAGATTGTTAAGTAGATCGGAAACCTGAGCCCTGGAGATGTGGGAGGAGAGCTGGAGTCTGGGGATGGGAGAGAAAGTCAGGGAGAGACGGGAGGCTGAGGCAGGGCATCGCTGACCCTCTTTCCCCAACTGCAGGAAAAGGCGGATCTTGGGGAGCTCAATTTCTCACTGTGCTACCTCCCCACGGCCGGGCGCCTCACCGTGACCATCATCAAAGCCTCTAACCTCAAAGCAATGGACCTCACCGGCTTCTCAGGTGGGTTCCGGGAAGGCGCTGGCATCTGAAGGGGGGGGCGCTGGGACTCCTGGGTCTGAGGGAGGAGGGGCTGGGGACCTGGACTCCTGGGTCTGAGGGAGGAGGGGCCGGGCGCCTGGATCCTGGGTCTGAGGGAGGAGGGGGCTGGGGGTCTGGATCCTGGGTCTGAGGGGGGAGAGGCTGGGGGCCTGGACCCCTGGGTCTGAGGGGGGAGGGGCCGGGGGTCTGGGTCCTGGGTCTGAGGGGGGAGGGGCCGGGGGCCTGGATCCTGGGTCTGAGGGAGGAGGGGCCGGGGACCTGGATCCTGGGTCTGAGGGAGGAGGGGCTGGGGGCCTGGATCCTGGGTCTGAGGGAGGAGGGGCTGGGGGTCCGGATCCTGGGTCTGAGGGAGGAGGGGCCGGGGACCTGGATCCTGGGTCTGAGGGGGGAGGGGCCGGGGACCTGGATCCTGGGTCTGAGGGAGGAGGGGCTGGGGCCTGGATCCTGGGTCTGAGGGAGGAGGGGTTGGGGGCCTGGATCCTGAATCTGAGGGGGGAGAGGCTGGGGGCCTGGATCCTGGGTCTGAGGGAGGAGGGGCTGGGGGGAAAAAGGCTGCGGATCCAGACCCTTGGGTCTGGGAGAAGAGGGGTCTGGGGTCCGCAGTCGGGTCTGAGGAAGTCGAGGTTCAGTGCTCTCCACAACCGCCCCCAGACCCCTACGTGAAGGCCTCTCTGATCAGCGAGGGGCGGCGTCTGAAGAAGCGGAAAACCTCGATCAAGAAGAACACGCTGAACCCCACGTACAACGAGGCGCTGGTGTTCGACGTGGCCCCCGAGAGCGTGGAGAACGTGGGGCTCAGCATCGCGGTGGTGGATTATGATTGGTGAGGGCGCGGGGGAGGGGCGAGGGGCGGGGCGAGAGCAGGGGGCGGGGCCGGGCCCGCCTCCCTCCCTCTCAGGTGCTCACCGACCCCCCACCCCTGACCCCCAGCATCGGACACAACGAGGTGATCGGCGTGTGCCGCGTGGGTCCCGACGCCGCCGACCCCCATGGCCGCGAGCACTGGGCCGAGATGCTGGCCAACCCGCGCAAGCCCGTGGAGCGCTGGCACCAGCTGGTGGAGGTGCGTGGGCGCCACCCGAGGCCCCTCCCCCCGCCGGTCGCCCCCTCACTCACGCAGCGCGTCACGCCTCTGTGGGCTGCGGAGTCAGCCTAGGTTCCAATCCCCGCTCTACCATCTCCAGCTGTGTGATTTAGAGCAAGTTACTTGAACTCTCTGTGCCTCAATTTCCTGTGTTGGGAAATGGGACCATTAATAGCACCTATTGTTAGGATAGATGCGAAGATTCAGTGAGTTAATGCAGGACTAAGTGTCTGCCTCTTAGTAAGGGCTCAGTAAATAGCTACTGTTATAATTATTACCCATGGTGCTAAGTCCCAAACGAAAGGAAAACACTAGGTGATAAAATAGAGCGGGGGTTTTCTTTATTTGTTATTTAAAGCAGGCTGTGAAAATTGGTGGATTGTGGTTTACTGGGTAGGGATCAACAATTTTTCTTTTGAAATGAATAAGAAAATAAAGTTGAAATAGAACAGAACAGACATTTTCACAGGGCAGCAAACCAAGAATCATAGTATTAATTTATTTTTCTCTCTGTCAGATTCCAAACGTTTTGGAATCTGGGAGGTAGAGGGAATCTGGATGGGGGATGGAGGATGCCCTTTAGATTAGGGGGTCATGGAGGGCTTCTTGGAGGAGGTGACATTTGAGCAGAGGCCTGGAGGTTGAAAAGGAATGGGCTCAGGTGAAGAAGATTGTAGGGAGAGGGCAAGGCTGCCCGTTCCTCGGAATCATCGAGGAGGCTGGTGTCAGCGGTGAGCCTGGAGCAGACGAAGAAGGGGTGCGAGCAGATCCCAAGAGGCCTTGTGGGTCATGCAAGAACCAGCCTGACAATTTTTAAATTAAAAATTTAAGATCACTTAAGATCATTACTTGGTCAAGAGAAATTTTCAAACGTGGTTCTCTCATTTGAAACCAAGAAAAGCAAAGAAGTAGATTTTGAAACTATTGATGAATTTGCTGTCACTAAAGCCAAGAAAGTAAAATTATACTAAATTCTTTGTAGGGTATAAATTAAACATTTAAACTTAAGACAATGTGAATTTCAGCACACTTACTCTTCTTTTTTTTTCAACATTTTCTCAATTATTTTAATATGCCAGGAAAAAAAATTTTTTAATACAGAAAAATCAGGTGCCTATTTCTCCTTTCGTCTCCAGTTCTTGAGCCCAGGAACTGACCCTTATTTACAATTTAAATAAATTTTAATTTTAAATAAATAAAATAAATTTTAAATAAAACAAGTTTCATTTAAAATTTATTTAAAATGGCACAGGACTGGCTTTTATTTAAAATTTATATTTTGTTCATCATGGATTTTTTTTGCATTAATTTTGATTTTTTTAAAAATTGCATTACAATAGCATTTATCTTGATTGCTGAGTTTGGATGCACCTTAAATTTTACACTAGGAGTCAGTTCCTCACTTGGAATTGACTAGTCTGGCCCTGCTTTGGACTTTTTTCCTGGGTTGAGGGGGCGGGGGGATTTAAAGGGCTGAGCACAGAACTCAGATGTGAGTTTTGAAAAGACTGTGATTCTACTTAAACAGATGGCAGCTTCTCCGTCCTTCCGTCACCCACTCTTCTAATTCACTCACTCATTTATTCACAAACTTCTCTGGAAGCTCCTGTGTGCCCTGCTCGTGCTCCTCAGCAGAGAGGAGCTGAACCCCGGCAGAGTCTGGCCATGACCTTGACTTTCAGCCAGTAGTGTTATGTGGCCCCACAGCATCTTTCTACTCCCAGAGCTGACCCTGCCCCTTCTCTGCTCAGCCCTCCCATGGCTCCACGGCAACCCCAGGACTAGGTCTCAGCTCCTCCGAGGCCCTGCAGGGTCTTCCCCATCACCCCAGTATCCTCATCTCTCCTCACATTTCCCCTGACTGCATCTTTGTGTCTCAGTTTCTGCATCTGTAGAATGGGACTGTTGTACCGCTTGTCCCATCACTTCAGAGCCAGGCAAAAAAGAGAACTGTAAGTGATGAAAACAGGGAATTCCCTGGCAGTCCAATGGTTAGGACTTGTGCTTTCACTACCGAGGGCGAGGGTTCAAGCCATGATTGGGGAAGTAAGATCCCACAAGCTGCGCATCGCAACCAAAAAAAAAAAAGATGAAAACAGGTTTGATGTCTTATTAGATTGATTATTAGCAACTGTTTTGTCTCTGTCCCCCACTCCTAAGCCTTCTGGATTTCCCCTTTCAGGAAAAGACTTTGACCAGCTTCACAAAAGGCAGCAAAGGATTGTCAGAGAAAGAGAACTCAGAGTGAGGGGTAAGGAACCCAGACCGGGGGTGGGAGGGGCTGGACTCCTGGGTCTGAGGATGGAGAGACATAGGACCGGGAATCCTGGGTCCCTGGGGTGGTGATGGAACTACAGCAGGTCATGGGCCAGCTCTCTGCCATCACTGATGTTTCCTCCCTGCCCGGTCCTGCAGGTCTGGCCTAAGCTCAGGATCGGACCAGGCCCCCTCAGGACCCCATCCCTTCCTGCCCGGACTGTGAATTCATCTCCTCGAAGCCATAACGTCCGAGCCATGTGGTGCGGGGCAGCCCTGGGCCTGCCCATCCTTCTACCCCTAGAGGCGTGGGGATGGAAGGCAGGCGGGCCCAGCTCCCTGTTTCAGGGTGGGGGGCATTCAGTCTCCACTGTGTCTGTCCTCCCTTCCCCGGGGCTCCCCATCCAGGCGAGGGGCCGTGCATGTCTGGGGGACCCCTACCCCTCCCCAAACCTCTGTCGGTCTGTCTCTTTGCTGTTTGTACAAGACTTGGTGTCCTAACCCTTGTTCTCACCGTGAATGTCAACAGACCAATCCTCCGTGTTCCCCTAGACACACGCACACCTGTGTCTACCCTATCTGTTCACCACATCCCCCGTCTGACCAATCCCCCCACTGCTGCTGCTATCAGTGCCAGAATAAACACATACCGTGGGTCTCACTCCATCTAGGGCTCCTGTCCTTTCTGGGACCGGGAAGCTGGGTTGGAACATCCTGGCTCTGCATTCAGACAAATGTTTCATTCACTGCCTGGGTGACCTTTGGCAACTTAATTGATTTATCTGAGCCTTTCTAAATTTCACATTGGCCAGGACCACTGTGATTATAGGACACAAAATGCAACCCAAGGGCTTCCCTGGTGGCGCAGTGGTTAAGAATCCGCCTGCCAACGCAGGGGACACGGGTTAGAGCCCTGATCTGGGAAGATCCCACATGCTGCAGAGCAACTAAGCTGGTGCGCCACAACTACTGAGCCCGTGCGCCTAGAGCCTGTACTCTGCAACAAGAGAAGCCACTGCAATGAGAAGCCCGCGCACCGCAACACAGAGTAGCCCCCACTTGCCGCAACTAGAGAAAGCCCACGCACAGCAACGAAGACCCAATGCAGCCAAAAATTAATTAATTAATTAATATTTTAAAAGGCAACCCAAACTACTGTAAGCCACAAGCAGAATGGAAAGACATCCAGGCAAGTCTGAGAGTACAGAAGGACTTCAGGCATGGTTGGATCCAGGTGTGCGAGTGATTCTGCTTTGTCCTTTATTGACTTCATTCTCAGGCAGGTCTTTGTGGTGGTAATAAATGGCCATTTGGAACTGCAGGCTTATAAAGCTGCGTCTGCCATCATGCCTTCAGCTGCAGAAAACAGAAAGAGCTGAAATGGTAGAGATTTCTTTTGCTCATCTAACAAACATTTTAAAGATACAAAGTCACAGGGTTAGTTCAGCTGCTCAGTGTCAGGCATGCGTTGGCGTCTGCGAGAATTGTTTTGCTTTCCCCTCATGGGTACAGACTGTCTGCAACGGTACCACATGTTGTGTTCTCAGACGGTGACATCTAAAGCAGAAAATGTGGACAGGGGCCTCCCCTTATGTGTTCGCTTTTTTTCCTCCCCAGAAGAGTTCTCCTTCTCATTTGCCAGAGTGGGTTCTATGGCCAGCCTGGGTTGCAAAGCAGTCTGGAAAGTGAGCATGTGTCATTTCTAGTCTATATCGTGGGATGTAGCCCTTGCCAGCAAGGAAGCCCAGAAAGGGGAATGATTGTTGGGTAGGAAATTAACAGGACCTGCTGCAGTTGCAAAACACTTGGAAACAAAATTAGGATAGTCTCTCTCTCTCTCTCTCTTTCTCTCTCCCTGCTTCCATATCATTCAGGAAAAGGATTCTGATTGGTCCTGCTTGGCCTTGGATCATCACCTCAAGCTAAGCATGTGTCCAGTTGGCAAGCTTGCTCTTGAGCCTTCCCCCTGCCATGGCTGAGTCTTCCTCCGCTGCCCATCTCACCTGGATTGGCTCAGACCCCCTCAGGAACTCATCCCTTCTTGCCTAGCTGTGAATTCATCTCCTGAAGTCATAACGGTTTGTTAGTAGAGAACATGGCGGGTCCCTTGATTGACAGCCCCAACAAAATCACATGGCAGCGCGTGCCGCAACTACTGAGCCCACACACGCTGGAGCCCGCACGCCACAACTAGAGAGAAGTCCGCGTGCCGCAAGGAAGACCCTGTGCACCACAGCGAAAGATCCCTCATGCCGCAACTAAGACCCAACGCAGCCAAATAAATAAATAATTTTTAAAAAAGAATCACATGGCAGTAGTCAGGGGACCGTCCTTCAAAGTAGTGAATGTCCACTACATGACTAGTTGACATTAGTTCACACCCACTTGCCCATACACACCATTTCAAAAAATTCTACCATGAAAAAATAGTACAGCCACTGTATTCATTTGCTAGGGCTGCCATAACAAATTATCGCAAAGTGGCTGGCTTAAAACGACAGAAATGTATTCTCTAATAGTTCTAGAGACCAGAAGTCTGAAGTCAAGGTGTCAGCAGGGTTGGTTCCTGCTGAGGCTCTAGGAGAGAATTCGTACCATGCCTCTCACCTAGCTCCTGGTAGCTGCCTGAAATCCTTGGCGTTCCTTGGCTGGTAGATGCGTCACTCCAATCTCTGCTTCTGTCTTCACATCGCCTTGTCCCCTGTGTCTCTGTATCTCAAATCTCCCTCTCCCTTTCCCTCTATTTTAAAGCACATAGAACACTGATTTTTTTTTTTTGCACTCTAATAGGAGTACATGTACTCTCTTTTCTTGAGGAATGAGCACTTTTCAAAACTCTAATAAATGTCAAGGTTAGAAAGGTACAATACTATTTGTAAAGTTCAGCTTAAAGGCAAACAAGGCAGCCTATTAGCATCCACAAGAATTGCAAGTTGATTTTAACCTAATAAATATCTTGAAAATACCCTTAGGAAGACAGTCTATCATGCCAAACTTATCCTTTAAATTAATGTCATACTCTACTGGGCATGCTGCTCGTTTATTCTTTTTGCCAACTTTGATGATGCCACTACGTTCAGCAAGTTTATCTGGTACACAAGTGAGCTTTGTTTTTTGTTGTCATTTTTGTTGTTTGTTTTTTCTGGCCACACCACGCGGCTTGCAAGATCTTAGTTCTCCCACCAGGGATCGAACCTGTGCCCCCTGCAGTGGAAACGCGGAGTCCTAACCACTGGACCGCCAGGGAAGTCCCTACAAGTGAGCTTTGAATTTGAGCCTAGACTCAATTTCTTCTCCCCATGTATTAGCTCTGGGCAAAGACTTTGGGCAAAGTATATAACCTCTCTATGCCTCAATTTCTTTAACTGTAGGGTAGATAAATGATAATACCTACTTCACAAGAATGTTATGCAGATTAAATGAAATAATACACGTGAGACACTTAGCGTGGTATTTGGTATATAGTAACTGACTCAAATGTTAGCTAATAATATGGATAATAATGGTGACTATACTAATAATTATTATATATTATTAGAATACATTTGTGCATTAGGAATCTTCATAATCACTTTAATATTGACTGACCTAAAATATAAGTATCAGCTGTTCCAGAAGAGAGAAAGATGTTTCAGGGTAAGGAAATGTAAGCAGGACAATTTTTTAAATCACTAATTTGCTTTGAATAGGCATAAGTTGGTTACAATCAACCCTACATGGGGTTTGTGGGGGGTTTTTTTTGTTGTTGTTTTTCTGCCTTTCTCTTATAAAGATACCTGTCATTGGATTTAGGGACCGCTCTAAATCCAGGATGATCTCATCTGGAAATCCTTAACTCAATTACATCTGCAAAGACCCCTTTTCCAAATAAGATCCCATTTGCAGGTTCTGGGGAGTTACGACAATGACATATCTTTTGAGAGTCACCATTAAACCTCTTGCAATCACCTCGAAAAACAGTTTATCAGTTTTTCATAAAGTTAAACATAAACTTACCATGTGACTCAGCAATCCCACTCCGAAGTAATGTTTACCCATGAGAAGTAAAAGCATATGTCCACACAAATAGTCACAGCAACCTTATTCACAATAACCCCAATCTGGAAAACTGAAAACAATGGAAATGTTCATCAACAGGAATGGGTAAACAAATTGTATGTCCATAGGATGGAATACTACTCAGCAATCAAAAGAACTACCGACTGATATGTGTGACATCACAGATACATCTCAGAAACAGTGTGTCTTGTGAAAGAAGCCAGACAGAAAAGAGTACAAACTGTATGATTCCATTTCTATGAAATTGTAAGAAGGGAATACTAATCTCTAGGACAGAAGTCAGATTAGGGTTGCCTGGAGCCAAGGAGTGGGGATGGGGGATTGATTATACACAGGTAAGGAGGAACCTTTTGGGATGATGGAACTGTTCTATATCTTGATTGTGGAGGTGGCCGTACACTGTATATACTTGTCAAAACTCATAGAAGAGTAAACTTAAAATTGGTGCATTCTTTTAAATTATGGCAAAATACACATAACAGGGGCTTCCCTGGTGGCACAGTGGTTAAGAATCCGCCTGCCAACGCAGGGGACACGGGTTCGAGCCCTGGTCCGGGAAGATCCCACATGCCGCGGAGCAACTAAGCCCGTGCGCCACAACTACTGAGCCTGCGCTCTAGAGCCCCCGAGCCACAACTACTGAAGCCTGCATGCCTAGAGCCCGTGCTCCACAACAAGAGAAGCCACCGCAGTGAGAAGCCCACACCCCGGAGCAAAGGGCAGCTCCCGCTCGAAGGAACTAGAGAAAGCCTGTGGGCAGCAACGAAGACCCAACACAGCCAAAAAAAATAAAAAATAAAAAAAAATACACATAACATAAAATTTACTATCTTAATCCTTTTGAAGGTTCAGTGCAGTAGTGTTAAGTACATTCACATTGTTGTGCAACCAATCTCCAGAACTCTTTTCATCTTGCAGAAACGGAAACTTTCAGTAAAAGTTTTACTTTTACTGATCACTCAGTAAACAGCTCCTCACCCCCCACCCACCTCAGCCCCTGGCAACCGCCATTCTAGGTACCGCACGTAAGTGGAATCATACAGTGTTTTCCTACAATTGTAACAAATGTACCACACTAATGCAGGATGTTAATAATAAAGGGAATTAGGAGAGGGCATATCAGGGTGTAGAGAATTAGGGTACAGAGTTCCCCTTAGGGTATACGGGAACTTTCTGTACTTTTCGTTCAATTTTTTTCTGTAAACCTAAAACTGCTTTTTTAAAAAGCTTGTTAATTTCTTTTTAAACGATAACAGATGCCAATCAGGCAAAAACCACAGGTGTCTGTTATATGGGTCCATAGTTGCAGTAGGTGTCCACTCTAACGATAGTATGCACGTCTGGGGATGATTATGGAGATTGGAAAGGATAATAAAGGCGAATGCCCTTTGCGTATTGAAGTATTTGAGACCAAGGTCATTCCTTATTCCTGGGCACACAGTTTCTTTCTTCCTGCGTCCTCTAGACCTCTCTTACGACGGCTAGGGCAGAAAAGATGTAGCCAATCAAGAGTGGCTCGCCAGTGACGTCACCAGTCACCAAGGCCTCCAAGGGCTCAGCACACCGTGGCGCCCTCTGGCGGGGAAAAGGGAGGCTGTATCTGAGAGAGAACCAATCTGGTCAGCTGACTTTGGCCGAGTTCCAGCGCCCGGTGCAACACCCCTCACGCCCCCTGGCAACTCAAGTCACTTTCCATCTCCAGAAACCCTACCAGGAGAGAGAAATGCTGAGAGGAAGGAAAGATCAAGAGTCCCTGGCATCCAATCAGATACAGGAATTAACTCAACAGACATCCAATCAGATTAGCGATCCAACCAAATAGCGCAGGTATCCCTTTAGACAGAGGAGAGTTGCCATGACAACACGAGTCTCTATAGAGTTTGCAGAGTCCCTAAGCTCAAACGTTTGAGCGCCATCTGGCGCTCGGCAACTCTTGGCCACTTACTCCAGCAAGCGCCCGCTAGTTGAAGGCAGCCAATAAGGCGGGGCAAAGCCTCTGTGACGTCACTAGTTGCGGAGTCGGTGCCTGGAGAGCATGAGCTCGAAGGCGAGCTCGTGTGAGCTCCTGCGAGCCCGCTGGCGGGTCGCGCACACTTTCTCCAGTACAGCGGTTGGTGCGCATGCGCTCGTGTTTCTTTTTCCTTTGTCCTTTTTTTTTTTTTTTTAAGCGTAAGGAAGCAATAAAAGGCGGGAAAGGGCATGAGGCGAGGCGTGAGGCGAGAGGCACAAGGCGGACGGCTAGGCTGATTGACTGACAGATGGACCGAGGGGGGGCCCCCCTTGGTCCCAGAAAAGGCCTGAGAGACGGTGTGGCCCCATAAAATCTTGCTGAGGGACAGAGCCCCAGAGATGCCAGAGACTGACTAGAAGAAAGAACTCCAAAGGGACAGAGACCTCCCCCCATATGCACACCTACAGGAACAGAACACGATTCAGACACGATAGAAAATCGCAGTGATGGAGAAGCGGGGAAGCGACAGAGGAACATAAATGACGCGACCAGGGGAAGGGCCCAGAGGCGAGAGAGAGAGTGACGGTGATTGGGAACGATAGCGGGCGGTTGTTATAGAGATGGAGGGGACAGAAGTAAGTCCATGGTCACAGAGGGCCTGAAGGCATGGGGGACCGAGGCGAGGGGAGTGAGGACAGCGGCAGAGAGAGAGAGAAGTGGGATCGGCCATGATGAAGAAGATCATCGGAGGCAAAGGAAGAGTAGCAGAGAGAGAAAAGAGAGTGAGTCAGGGTGAGGTAGAAGTTGCAGAAGTGATGGACACGGAGAAGAGGTCAACAGAGACTGAGGGGACTGAGACACTAAGACCCCAAGAGTCCTGGACAGAAAGCAAGGGGTCTAAGAAAGAAGGGCGAGAGACCAAGGGGACCGTAATACAAAAAGAGAGAACAGTGTCATGGGGAGGAAGAGGACGGTGACAGAAGGGACAAAGACCAAAGGGACAGTGGCAGATATAGAGAAGGTGACGATCACAAAGAGAGAGAAGACAGACTCAGGGGTGATCAAGATATAGAGGATAGTGACAGAGAAAGAGAAGACAGAGATAAGAGATGGAAATAATGTGTGGGAAAGTGACAAAAATAGAGGGAAAGGTGTCAGAGTTGAAGGCAAGAAGGACAGAGGCAAAGAGAACAACTTCAGGCAGAGGTGGCGGAGATAAAGGAAGGTAACGATGTTAGAGAAAACAATATATATTAGATAAGGAGTGGACCAATCTACAGAGGGGTCAGAGAGAATGGAAAGTGGCAGAGAGAGAGATGAACAGAAGTAGACGGGGCAGAGACAGAGCTGTAGGAGGGTCAAAGGCAGAGAGGGGACGATGACAGAAATAGAGGACCAGAGAACACAGAAGCAGAGTGGGGGACCGAGATGGAGGATTCAGAGTGGGAGGAGACCCAGACACAGACAGATTGAGAGGGAACGGAAACAGAATGCACAGACTCCGAGTCGAGAGCAAAGTGGTGACAGCACCGGAGTGGAGTAACAGAGCACATTCAGTGACACAGTGACAAGTGAAGAAATCGAGACAGAGAGGATGGTGACAGAAGGGAGTGATGAAGATGATGAAGACAGATTGTAGAAACATAACAGGCATAGAGACCAGGAAGGGGAGTGGGGCAGAGATAGAGGGATTGATGACCAACATAGAGGTTGGCTTGGCAGACATCCTGGAGATAAAGCCAGGGAGCAGGGTTGTGGGCAGTCAGAAATGTTGGAATTGTATCTTACAGAGGAGGATAGATACAGAAAGAGAACATGACCAAGGCACAACAAAAAAAGATAGGGACGCAAATACAGAGACCAAGTCATAGAGATGAACAGTGAGACGAGCAAAGAAAAGACATGAGAGGGTCAGAGTCACCTGAGGCTCAGTGAAAGGTAAGGTCGACAGACGAAACAAAGATGGGTGGGGAAGTGAACAAAGTTCTCGAGAGAGTAAAAGGCACAGACCCACCCATGGATACCAACTGAGACCCACTACCCAGGCTAATACCTGATCCTGGGAAGTCCTGCAAACCAGGGAAGCTCAAGCTTTCTTCTTTATGCCACTTTGGTAAGTTGTGACCTTGATTTGGGATTGTGTTTTGAAAGGTCTCCACACAGATTCTAGATTTGTGACCATGTTTCTAAATCCCCCAGTCATCTCGCTTTGGCCCACTTTAGCCACAGCACAAAAGAGGCTGCACAATCGCTTTTTTTCATTCATTCATTCATTCAACAAATATTGAGTACTCACTATGTGCCAGACACTATTCTGGGTGCTGAGGAAACAGCAGTGGACAAAACGAAGTACATGCACCCATAGAGATTTCAACGCAGTCGGTGGGCAAATAAATACATAACGTCAAGTAGTGTTAAGTGCTAAGAAGAAAAATTAAGCAAAGCTAAGAGGACAGCGTAATTGAAGTTGTTAATAATAGCAGGCTAGGTTATTCAGATCAATCCTCCCACTGGAACATTAAAATTGCTGGATGGAAAAAAATTTTTTTAAGTCTTAAAAGCATTGTAGGTCTCACAAGATTCATCAGGCCATAACTGAAGAGAAATCAAGAACCCAGAGAAATAATCAGAGTACTTCTGCCCTGAGGGAATTTGAACTTTTACTTAGATGAAGGGAATAAAAACAGCTCAGGTCCCACCCAAGGTAGGGAATCCACATTAAACTGGGAAAGCAATGGCTACACCTTCAGGGTAAAGGAAGCTGGAAGTACATGGACCCTCAGTTGTGAATTTGCAGTCCATTACCTGGATGGTTCAAAAGATCTCAGGCTGTGAATTTAGTTTGGCTTCAGACTGGGAGTGTTTCTAGGCTCTTGCCAATAGCACACACAAAAAGTTTTCTCCGGTGAAAAGAACCTTCATTAAAGGCCCAAATCATTCCTGTAAACATATTTTCAAGGAAAGGGAGTAGCACACAGTCAGATATAACCAGGTGGACAAAGTGCCAGGAGAAAGAACCAGCAGAAATAAGAGACACTAGAAATAAACCCATCAAAATACTTGTGTTATTGGAATTATCAGACAAACATAAAAACAATATGCTTTGTTTAGATAAAATAAAAGATTGCCATTTTTTTCATAAACCAAGAAACCAGAAACTTTATCTAGATGTTTTAAAAATAACAAAACTAGTAGAAACTTCAAACTAAGGGAATAGATTTAAAATTAAAATCAACAGTTGAATAGAGAAATAGTGAATTGGAACATAGGTCAAAGAAATCATTCACAATGAACCTTGAAGAGACAAGGTAGAAAACATACAAAAGAAGTCAAGAGACATGGGGAATAGAGTTAGAGGGTCTTATCTATATTTATTCTGAGTCCCCAAAAGAGAGGAGAATGAGAATGTAGCAAAAGGAATATTTAGGGAAATAATGGTGGATTTTTCAAGTTTTCCAAAATTAAAAATGAGAAACTGTAACCCAAAGATTCAAGAAGCCCAATAAATCACAAGCAAGATAAATATAAAGAAATCCACACCTAGAAACATTATTGTATATTTGAAGAATACCAAAAGGCAAAGAGATCTCAGTAGCAGCTAGAGAAAACAGATGTCCTTCAAAAGATCAATAGTTAGATAACAACTGACTTCATAACAATAACAATGGAAGCCAGAATAAGATCAATGTGCTGGTAGAAAATAACCGCCAATTTTATACCCAGTGAAAAATAAATCTCAAGAATGAGATCAGGGAATTCCCTGGTGGTCCAGTGGTTAGGACTCCACGCTTCTCCTGCAGGGGGCCCAGGTTCAATCCCTGGTCAGGGAACTAAGATCCTGTAAGGTGGGCCGCTAGGCCAAAAAAAAAAAATCGTATATTAAAACAACTTTATACTAATACATTTGAAAATATAGATGAAATGGACAAATCCCTAGAAAACTATAACCTGCCAAAAGTGACATGAGAAGAAATATAGAATTTGATTAATCTTAATACCATTTAAACAAATCAAAACAGTAATTTTAAAAAGATAAACCACAAAGAAAATTCTGAGTCCAGACATTGTCACTGGCAAGTTCTGCTCAACATTTAAGGAAGAAATGATTCCAGTATCATGCAAACTCTTCCAGAGACTAGGAGAATAATCGTTCTCCAGATCATCTTATGAGGCAAGCCTAACTTTGATACCAAAACCTAACAGGGAGAGTATGAGAAAAGAAAATTATAGGCCAATATTCAGTTTTAAAATGCTAAATAATAGAATGAATGTATGGGAATCCATGTTCTGGATTTTCCCATAATGGCTCCTTTGCAGCATTAAATATTTGCCAAAATAATTTTGGAGAGCCCATACTTTGCTGGCCCTTGAACATGGACTTGGTCTGCCTCTTGAGTTATCCAGTATTGGTTCCAGGCAGAAGGGAGAGCTGGGAAAAGGAGCATGTTTGACATGTTTGAGGGACAGAAAGAAAGTCAGAATAGCCAGCGGGAGCATAGTGAATGAGAGGGAGGGGGGCTCAAAATAGAGGCAGAGAGGCAGGGGCCAAATCGTATAGGGCCTGGTGGCCATAGTGAGATGTTTCCTTTTTATTCTAAGAGGAAAGGAAAGCCATGAGCTGACTAGGCCAGAATTCAAAACCTTCTATATACATTTGTTGTGTATCTCGGGCAATTCACTGTACCTCTCTGATTCTTTAGTTGTCCCAAGTGTTGGAAGAAAGAAGAAAGAGAGAAATAATCCAGGAAGGAGATTCAAGAGACATTGCATTTTCTCCCACCCTCCCTCTGGTGGATCCCAAAAGAGGGGCTGAGAGATTTCCTTCAAAGAAGAGTGAAGTTATCCCAAAGAGCTTTTTGTACCTTCTACAGAGAGCTCCCACCTTTAATTCCTTGAACCAGTCATTTGTCTGTGACCCAAAGCTCCTCTACAGGAATGGAGGGAGGGATCCAAGACCCCCTGAAGACATTCTCTCTTCTCTCCTTCCCTTTGGTGCCTCCCTGATGATCTGTTTGGAACTGAGCAGGACTTCATAACCTGGGGCCAGACTTCAGGGGGTCACAAGTTTCCCTGAAATTGTATACGAAGGTTTGTCTGCGTGTGTTTGTCTCCAGGCAAAGTGTTTTTAGCTCATCAGATTCTCAAAAGACTATTTCACTTGCAAAGGACAAAACTCCAATTCAGACTGGCTGAAAAAAAAAAAAAAAAAAAAAGGAAGAGGAATTGTTATTGCCTCATATAAATGAAAAGTCGTGGCAACCCCAAAACTTCAAGCACAGATCCAGACACTCGCATGATGTCATCTGGATGCCTCTGATAAGCCCTGATTTCCTCTGATTGGCTTCATCTTCACACGGGCTCTCCCTTCCTCATGGAAATGACCTTGTGATTATATTAGACCACCTGGATAATCCCGGCTACTCTCCCTATCTTAAAGTCAGCAGATTAGCAAACTTAATTCCTTCAGCTGCCTTCATCCCCCTTTACCATCTAACCTGACGTACTGACAGTTTCTGGGGATTAGGGCATCTTTGGGGAGCCATCATTCTACCTACTGCAGGAGGGATAAATGCTGAGGAGGGACCACAAAGCAGTCACTACTGTCTGACTGCTGGGTTAGAAGCAAGGTTAGGGTAAGGAGGGGCTGGGAAATGGAAAGAAAGGGAGTTAACATTTAACTGAACACACACTACCTGTCAGATGCTGTTCTTGGAACGTTATATACATTATTATTTACTTCTTATGACAACCCTATTAAGTTCTTAACCCTATTAAGAAATGAATATCCTCATTTTACAAATGAGAAAACAGAAGTTCAGAGTGATTGGGTGACTTGTGTCACACAGTTAGCTGCTGGTGGCAGAAGTGGGATTAGAAGTCAGGCCTGTCTGCCTCTAAAAGACATTTAAAATAGAACCTTAGGTTTGTATTCATAGTGTGCATGTATATATGTTCATATATACTTCTTCCCTTTTAGAAAATTATTTTTCAAATGTACGAGTAATGTATGGATAGAGTGTCCTTGCTTTTTAAAAACAGTATAACAGATCAAGCTAAAGTCTCCTTTGATCGCCTCTCTGCAATCTCGGTTTCTTTCCTGGAAGTAATCCTTGTTATCCGTTTATAGTGGGTCCTTCTAGATCTTTGTCTATACGTGGGTGCATATATCTAGTAATATAGTGTATGCATAGTATTGTATAGTAAATGAGTAGTATTGTTTTTAGCAAGCATGTGAGTGTATTTTAACATAAATGGATCATGCTGTACATATTGTTCTGCAACTTGCTTTTTTAATGCAACAATATGTCTTGGAAATCTATCCAGATTTATTTAAATAGCTCTGTACCATTTCTTTTAAGAGCTGCAGTGGTGTTCCAAAAAAACTCGTGTTTCTTTATCCGTTCTCCTGTTGCTGGACATTTGGGTTATTTTTGGTTTCTTTGATCTTACAATGTTGCTGTGAACATCTTTATATAGGTTTCCTCAGGTACATGTATGTTGCCTTAGGGTCAGTACGAAGAGGCAGAATCATCAGGTCACATGGGTATATTCATTTTCATTTTAATCAACGCTTCCTGTAACTTTCAACTATTGCTATATAATGAGTACCAAAACTCAGCAACTCCAAATAATAATCCTGTGCTGGGGGACTTCCCTGGTGGTCCAGTGGGTAAGTCTCCATGCTCCCAATGCAAGGGGCCTGGGTTTGATCCCTGGTCAGGGAACTAGATCCCACGTGCATGCCGCAACTAAAAGATCCCACAACTAAGACCCGGCAGAGCCAAAATAAATAAATAAATATTTAAAAAAAAATAACAGTAATCCTATGTCGGATGATCTAGCCTGGCTTATCTAGGGCTGCTCTGCGGTGGACTGCAGGTCCAGCTGGCTCAGGTCTGCTCTGGGTGTCTCATTCTGGGGTCCAGGCAAAGGAGGGTCAGCTACAACAGCAAGCATCTCGTGGCCAGAGCAGAGACACAGAGGACTAACGGCAACACGCTAGGCCAGTTAAGTCCTAGACTCAGAACTGACACACCACTGTTTCCACCCACATGCCATTGGCCAAAGCAATCACGTGACCACACACAGCCTTAAAGGGCAAGGATGAGGCCACGGCAAGGGTGTGGAGGTAGTGTGGGCACACCAGTTTTCACTTCTGCAAGCCATGGGACAGAGGGCTTTCCCACATCCTCATCAACACTTATACACCAGTCAACTTAGTTTTTGCCAGTCCTGTGGGAGAAATGTATGTTGATTTTTTTTTTTTTCCCAAAATGGCTTTATGGCTACTACCAGCCAAGAGGCAGCACAAGGCAGAGGAAAAAGCACCAGGTGGAAATTAGAAGAGCCTGCCACTAATTAACCCTCTTGCCATTCCCTGTGATTTTAAAGTTGCTTCCTTTGTACAGATCTCAGCTTCCCCACCTGTCAATGGAACACAGGACTTGGAGCCATATAGCCCAAGGTCTGAATCCCAGTAGCTCTGTGTGCTTGTTTTATGTGACTCTGAACAAATCACTTAATCGCCCCCAGCTGCCATTAGCTCAACTGTAGAATGGGGTCGATAAACTCTGCCTTCTCTACTTCCTGTAACAAGATTCCTCTAAAATCAAATATATACAATCGGCGTCGAAATATGAAGGGCCGCTGATTCAACTCTTTCATTTTATTTATTTATTTTTTGGCCGCGTCATGCGGCATGCAGGAATCCTAGTTACCCCACCAGGGATCAAACCCGTGCCCCCTGCAGTGGAAGCGCGGAGTCTTAAGCACTGGATGGCCAGGGAAGTCCCAACCCTTTCATTTTAGAGTTAGATAAACTGACAACCCATAGAGGGGACATGAGAGTGTGCTGAGCTGTATGAGAAGAGATAGCAGGCAGTCCCTCCCAATATCGGTCAGTTCTGTCACACTTGCAAGTAACAGAACCCCAGTGAAAACCAGTTTAAGCAAAAACAAAACAAAACGGGGCCGGGGGGAGAGCGTGCATACTTCTTGGTTCATGTAACTAAAAAGTTCAGGGCTAGGGCCAGCATCAGGAATGGCTGGATCAGGCACTCAGACATCACTGCCAAGAGCATGTCTCCCCATCTCTCCCATCTGCTTTCCTGTGTGTTGCCTTCATGGTCAGGCAGCTTCTTTTCCACTAGGGCAGGGTCACCAGGTGTCGTATGGAAAAATTACAAAGCAACAACAACAAAAAGAGGCCCCTGGGATGGACAAATGACAAAAAGCCACCAACTCTGGGTAGATACATTTCAAAAAGTCATCCCTTCCATCCGGCTGGCACAGTCCTGCATCCAGGACATAGGTTTGGCAAGAGGAGCACAGGTTGAATGTGTGCAGAGCACAGATTGCCGGAGCGTGTGCAGCGGCCCTGAGGGTAGCAGGATGGTCACTGGCAGTTCCAGGTTTCATTTCTACAGCTAACCAACCCCAGGATCAAGGCAGCTAACGCCAGAAAAGGTCCTGAGGTTGGGAGACACCAGGCCTAGGTCATGTACCTTCTCCTAATAACTAGGATGGGTTAGCGCCACTGAAATCCCATAGAATGAACGTAGGACAGGGAGAGTTCCCAGTGGAAATTATGGTGCTATTACCGGAAAGAGGAGGAACTACCTGCCATGCTGACAAGACAGCAGAGACCCACGACACCCCCTCAAGGAGATTGCAGTCTAGCCAGGGGAATAATAAACAAGTAGATTAACTAGAGACTTGGAAGTTGGATTTGTAAGAGCACAGATGGTATCTATTCCGACTCCTCTATTTGAAAGATATAGGACTTTCCTGGCGGCCCAGTGGTTAGGACTCCATGCTCTCACTGCTAAGGGCACAGGTTCAATCCCTGGTTGGGGAACTAAGATCCCACAAGCCTCATGGTGTGGCCAATAAAAGAAAGAAAGAAAGAAAGACAGGAAAACTGAGGTGAAGGGATCCTTCAGTGAAGTAGGTCCATCTACTAGACAACAATGTAAGCTTCACGAAGGCAGTTTTTTAGTTCCCCACTGTTTCATTCATCACTATATTCCCAGCTGGCAGCAGAGAGCTTAGTCCGTATAAGAGATGAATGAATGAATGATTAATAAATAGATAGGGCAAGAGTGATTCAAAATGAAAACAACAGGATACAGGTACAGCGACATCCCCAGGATCACATATCCTCTATTAATTTTTAACATTTACGTTTTTGAATTTGGCTTTTACAAATGATGCAATGATACACATCTTTGCATGAATGTTTTTGTCTACGTCTCTGATTATTTCTTTAATATACGTCCCTAGGAGTTGAATTACTAGGTGATTAACAAAACTTTGCAGCAAAAGCCAAAGTGATTTTTCACATTAACTGTTTTGTTTCGTTCCTTTTGATAAAACCCAAGGGCATAGCATTAAAACAAGGTAGTGATTCTTTTTTGGCCTTCAAATGAGCAACAAATGTTTTAAGGTTCTGCTGAATGCTGGTGAGAGTACAGCGAAACAGACATTCATGCCCAAACACGGTGTCAGAATGTAAATTGCCACCACCCTTTTGGAAAGCAATTTGGCAGTAGATGTCAGTGCAGGAAAAAATGTTCACGCTCTTACAGCCTGGGAATCCACCTGCAAGTCAAACAGAGACTCATATACAAAGAGGTTCATCATGATGTTATTTATAATGGTTTTTTTTTTTAAATGAAATTACCAGGGTACCCAACTAGACGGGAACGGTTAAGTTAACCCTACTACATCCACTCGATAGAATATTACACAGCCATTTAAAAGGACATTTTGAAGAATACATATTAGCATGGAAATGTTGGCGAGGTAATGTTCAGTGAACAAAAGCAGAATGCTCGCATTTTATATGAAGTATGGCTATAACGATGCTTCTAAAGACTAAGTGGAAATGCACCAAACTGTTAAGGAGTGACTGGGTTTAGAAGGTGAGAGTATGGACATTTTTTCCTACTTCTCTCTGTTTTCCACCTGTGTTCCGATGCTCGCTGTGGCAGACAGAATAAAGATGCCCACATCCTAATCCCTGGATTCACGTGGCAGAATGGACTTTGCAGATACGATGAAGTTAATAAGGATCTTGAAAAGGAGAGGCTATCCTGGATTGTCAGTGGGGCCCAATGTGATCACAAAGGTCCTCATAAGAGGGAACAGGACGATCAGAATCAGAGAAGGCAACGTGACAACAGAAGCAGAGCTTGGGGCGAGGCGAGGCCACAAGCCAAGGAACGCAGGCGCCTCTAGAACCTGGAAAGGGCTATGGAACAGAATCTCCCCTGGAGCCTCCAGAAGGGGCACACCTTGGCTCCAGCCCAGTGACACTGATTTGGAACTTCTGGTCTCCAGAACTGTAAGAATAAATCTGTATCTTTTAAGCCACTAAGTTTGTGGTACTTCGAGCAGCAATGGAAAACTAATACAATCATGAATTACTTTACTTTAAAAAGTAAACCTTTTTAAAGATGTGTAATATACACAGAGAAAAACACTCACATCATACGTGTCCAGCTCAGTAAGTTTCTGTAAGGTGCACTCGTCTGTGTACCCAGCAGCCAGATCAAGAAAGAGCACATCCCAGGCCCCCAAGAGTCCTCCCTCTCTTGAGCCCATCCAGGCACCACCCTCCCTCAAATGGTACTCGCTATCCTAACCTCAAACCCCGTAGATTATTTTTGCCTCCTTGGTGGTTGGCTTCTTTTTTCGTTCGGTGTAATGTTTGTGAGACCCACGCATGCTGTTGCATGTGGTTGTGGGTCATTTATTCTCCTCGCTGTGTGGGATGCCCTTCTGTGCATAGCCCACCGTTTACACAGCCATTCTATCGTCAATGTGCATCTGGATTGGTTTCCGGTTTTGGCTGGTATAAGCAGTGTCTCTGTGAAAGCCCTTATCCGTGTCTTTGGGTGAACACATGCATGCGTTTCTGGTGGACACAGACCTAGGAGGCAGAGGGTGTGCAGATGTTCAGCTCTGGAGGATTCTGCCAACCTGTTTTCCAGAGTGGTTACACCGATCTGTGCTCCCTCCAACGGTGTGAAAGAGTTTGCTGGTTTTTCTGTTGGTTTCTCTGACTTTTTCTTATTGATTAGAAGGAAATTTTTTTTTGCATATTCTGCATAAGAATCTATCCCCGTCTGTGGCTTGCCTTCTCATCTTCTTAATGGTGTCTTTTGATGAATAGAAGTTCTCTCCTATGCTTTCTTTTAAAAGCTGTATTGTTTTACCTCTTAGGTTTAGATATGTAACCCATGTAGAATTTATTTTTGTAAATTATAGGAGGTTGAGGCCAATTATTTATATTATTTATTATATTTATTTATTTATGTATTATATTTATATATATTATATATTTTATATATATAATTATTTATATATTTTTATTATATATATATTTATATATAAAATTATTTATATATATTTTTTCTAATTGAAGTATAGTTGATGTACAATGCTGTATTAGTTTCAGGTGTACAGCACAGTGATTCAGTTATATCTATCTATCTATATTCTTTTTCAGATTCTTTTCCCTTATAGGTCATTACAAAATATTGAGTATAGTTCCCTGTGCTATACAGCAGGTCCTTGTTGGTTATCTATTTTATATCAATGAATTATTTTGAGGAACAATTTACATACAGTGAAAGGCCCAGATATTAAGGTTACAATTCAGTGAGTTTTGACAAATCTATACACGTGTAACCAACACCTCATTCAAGGCAACAGAACATTTCCATCAAACCAGAAAGTTCCCTCGTTCCCCCTTCCAACTAATCCCTAACCCCATAGGCAACTACTATTTTGATTTCTATTACTAAAGATTAATTTTGCCTTTTCTTGAACTTTATATGAATAGAATCATACACTATGTAATCTTTTGTGTCTCTTTTTCTCGCTCCACCTAACATCTATGAGATTCATTCATGTTGTTGAATCTATCAATAGTTTATTTCCTTTATTCCTAAAGAGTATTCTATTTTATGAATACACTACAATTGGTTTATCTGTTCCATTGGTGATAAAAGTTGGGCTTATTTCCAGTTTTTTTGTTTGTTTTTGTTTGTTTTGTTTTTTTTAATTTTTTTTTTTTAAGAATTTCACATTTTTAAAATTTTATTTATTATTTATTTATTTATTTTTGGCTGTGTTGGGTCTTTGGTTCTGTGCGAGGGCTTTCTCTAGTTGCGGCAAGTGGGGGCCACTCTTCATCGCGGTGCGCGGGCCTCCACTATCGCGGCCTCTCTCGTTGCGGAGCACAGGCTCCAGACGCGCAGGCTCAGTAGTTGTGGCTTACGGACCTAGTTACTCCGCGGCATGTGGGATCTTCCCAGACCAGGCCTCGAACCCGTGTGCCCTGCATTGGCAGGCGGATTCTCAACCACTGCGCCACCAGGGAAGCCCTTATTTCCAGTTTTATGTTATTATTAACAAAGATGCCCCAAGCAGTCTGACCTAAGCCTTTGTGTGGACCGTATGCATCCATGGTCTCATTTCTTTGCGGTAAATACCTAAGAGTGAAATTACTGTGTAATAGCAGAGGTTATAGGACCATAGTTCTCTTCCTATCTGTTTAATGCCTGAAAATAGTGGCCTCATATATCTTGTCCAGCTTTCTAGTGGTTTATCACGGGAGGGCAGTTCTGGTACTAGCTACCCCATCATAGCCATAGGCAGGAGTTCCCAACGTATTACATTTATAATGAAAAGAAATTGTGATTCAGTTAAGTCCCAGACAATATGGCAGAGCAGGAAGAATGTGTGCTTTGGAGTCAAACAGAGCAAGTTTGGAATCCAAACCTAACACTTCTTTACTGTGTGGTCTTGTATCAATAACACCTCTTTGAACTTGACTCTCCTCTGTAAAATGGGGAGGGGATAATAGCATCTTCCTTGGGGGATTTTGGGAAGGATTTTGGAAGGGATAACTTGAATGCCTGCCTAATGCATAGTAGACTCAACAAAAACAGTTCATGTTTTGTTATGTTGAGGGATGATTTTGTTTCAAGAAGGGCATTTGAAGTACCCAGAAGACTGGATGAATTATGTATTATATTCAGTAAATTTAATGAAAATAGACACTTTTCCTGACACATTCTAGACACTGGGGATATAATAGTCACTGAGAATAGACTGGGTCTCTCTCCTCATGGGGTCTGCCTTCTAGGGAGGGAAGACAGTGAGTGAGTAGTAGGTAAAAAAATAAGAAAAGTTCAGTTATCAATAAATGCTATGAAGAAAATAGACAGGGTGTGTGTTATAGAGAGTAACCAGGAAGGGGTAGGAGGGTGCCTTTAAATAAGTTGGACAAGGAAGACCTCTTTGGGGAGATGATATGGAGGGAGCCAACCATGTGACTGTCCGGGAGGGGAGAAGAGTGTCCCAGGCAGAGCAGCCGGTACGAAGGCCCTGAGGTGGGAAGGTGCCCACTGCAGAGGAAGAAGCTGGAGTGCAGTGAGTGAAGGGGACCGTGGCAGGAGATGTCGGAGAGGCATAGGGGCCCAGACCACACAGGGCTATAGAGGCCTCAGTAAGGAGTACAGATTTAACTCAAAGTAGGGTGGAAAGTCTTCAGAGTATCAAACTGGGGGATAATATGATCTCAGTTACATGTTAACAAGATCACCCCGGCCACTGTATGGAGAATGGACGGTAGTGAGGCCAGAGTTGCAGCAGTCAGGCCAGTGTGGAGGCCTCCAGCCCAACACGGGAGGGAGGATGGTGGCTTTTGCTGCCATGGTGGCAGAAGAGATGGAAAGAAGGGACTATCTGCGTGCAGTCTCTTTAGAGGTAGAGCCGCAGGACGACTCAGTGGAAGGTGGTACAATTTGCTGAGATAACGGAGCCGGAAGCAAAACAGGTGTGTGGGCGTGGGGCGGGAGTGGAGAGCCCCGTTTCGGACCTGCTGCATTTGAGAAATGGAGACGTCAGAGGTCCTTTGTGCGCACGCAGGGAGAGTCAGCGCTAGTGACCCACACCGGGGAGTCGTCAGCTGACTGTGAGTTTAAAGCCATGAACTGGGTGAGATCACTCAAGAGAGAGAGCGAAGACCACGGAGAGGGCCTGGCCTCCGGGCTCTCCTCCCACATCCAGAGACCAACAGAGGAGTCTGGTGGGGGAGGAGGAAATGGAGGGTTTGGAGTCACTAAAGCCAAGAGAAGAAGCGGTTTCAAGGAGGTACTGTGTCAAGTGCCGCTCAGTGAATGAGTAGGATGTGGGTCAAGAAGTAGCCCCTGGATTTGCAACATGGAGGTCGTTGGTGACCTTGACCAGGGCGGCTTAGTGTAGTGGGGGGCAGAAGCTCAGCCGTGTTGAAAGAGAGAATAGAACAGGAAGAAGTGGAGATAGTGAGTCTTTCCAGCTGTCTCAGAAGTTTTGCTGAAAAGAACAAACAATGAGGTGCAAGGAGATGTGTTCTCAAAGGAGGGAACTTTGGGGTGACTATTTTTAAGATGAGAGTTACTAGGGCAATCTTTTTTTTTTTTTTTTTTTTTTAACTTCTGGCCGCACCTCTGGGCTTGCGGTGACCAGAGATCGAACCCACACCCCCTGCAGGAGTCCTAACCACTGGACCTGCAGGGAAATCCTTTTTTTTTTTTTTTTTTTTTTAGGGCAATCTTAAATGCTGATGTAGAGAGGCAGACATTATTTATGCAGGAAGGGGAAGGGGTTCATTGCCAGTGACAACTTTCCCTATTGTTACTTCCGTCAGCGGAATGCCCCTCTCCCAATTTTTTAATGAAAAAGAAATGTCAAATATACAGAAAAATTGAACAACAAATTTGAATTAGCCTTCATATACCCACCATTTAGATTCCATAATTGTTAACATTTCAAATGCTGAACTATTTGAAAGTAAGTTGCAGGTGTAAATACTTCAGGCTGAATCTCCTAAGAATACGAACATTCTCCTACATAACCACAATATCATATCGTTATCATACCAGAGAAAATCAACATTAATTCCCTGAGGTTTTCAGATCAAATCCAAATTCACATTTTCCCAGTTGCCCATAGACTGTCTTTCAAACCAGGATCCATTGCAAGGTCTATGCAATTGCAATTGGTTGTTGTATCTCTTTAATCTCTTTTAATCTAGAGCAACTACTCTACCCTTTTTTTCCTCCCTCATGATATTGACTTTTTAAAGAGACCAGGCCAATAACCTTGTCTAATGCTCCACATTCTGGATTTGTCTGATTGTTTCTTCATGGTGACTTGTCCCTCTATCCTATTTTCTGTAAGATGGAAATCAAGTCTGGAGCAGAGGTTCCCAAATATTCTCACTTCACAGTACCTTCAGTGCCTCAATAATTTTTTCATGGTGTTCCGAAGGCCCCAAAGGAATACCTAACTGTTCCATTTATTAAGTAGTTAGGTCCATGCAACTTAAGAAGTATTCATGTCCTAATGAGTTAGCACCAGTTGAAAAAGTAATGCACATAAATTGAAAGAAAAATATTTTATTTCATTCTAATTGCTCACTAATGGGATGTGTGCACCTGCTGGGCACTGCACAACCTCTCAAACTTCAGAATCGGATTAGACACCACCACCCTCATTTCCAATTCCACAAAGATTTTCAGGGCAGTGCTGGCTTTTAACCACAGAACTGCCAAAAACCCAGCTTCACAGAAATAAGTCATCTCAAAAAACGTAGCACAAATCTAATGTCGAAACTGTGAACTACGTCACACACACTCACACACACTCACACGTTACCAGCATCACAGTCATTCTTTTTGGTGCTCCAGTTGTCCCAACTGCCGCCAATGGGAGCCCCTTCAAGCTGGCTACTGTGTCCTTTTGACCTGACCCCATTAGTATTGTGAACACTTTCTTGCCTTTTTGGCACAAAAGATGTCCCATGCTTACTTTGTAATTGCCCTGCCCCCAAACCTGGAAGCAGCCACTTTTCCAAGAAGTCTGGTTCATCTTAGGGGGAACGATATCTAGAAACCAAGACCAGGATGGTACATGGTTTATTTCAACCAAACTTTCCACCACTGATGGATATAGATGGTTTGAGATTGTCCTGTCTAGTAAAGGACTAGAGTGTCATGCTCTGTGTCACTGACTGTTGCAGTTATCTGTTGCTGTACAGTAAATCACACCCAATACTTAGTGACTTAAAGCAGCAAAATCATTATATTATCTCTTCAGGTCTCTGTGAGTCAAGAATTTGGGGAAAAGTCAGCTGGCGGTTCTGGCTCTAAAGTGGATACAGTGAGACTGTGGCTAGAGCTGCAAGAGAAGGGGAGCTAACGCAGCCGTGTGCTGGCCAGGAATTCCTCCCTCTTCAGGTAGCGTCAGGGCTTCTCTGTGTGGCCTCTCCCTGTGGGATAGCTTGAGCTTCCTCCCAGCATGGTGGCCTCAGGGCCGTCAGTGAGCTTATTAAGCTACCAAAGGCACAAGAGCCAATTTCCAGCAAGTAAAGCAGAAGCTGCATCTCTTTTATGACCTAGCCTTGGAAGTCACATGGCATCACTTCTGCCACACTCCATTGGTTGAAAAGGTCACAAAAACCCTCCCAGTTTTGAGGGACCTGCACATGGAGGAGTGCCAGAGCGTGTGGGATGGGGGCGAGTGTTGCAGCCACCTTTGGGAAATATGGCCAGCCACGCTGACACAGGACAAACACAGATGTTCTGGAAATTGGACAAGCAGGACACAGGGGTGTTACTCTGCATCCAACTCTGTGTTCCTTGGTCAGCAGTTGCCATCTCTCCTAAGAGTTAGGGATTAGGTTGGAGGCATAGTGAAAGTCAGAACTGGGGGTTAGGTCTAGGGCTTAGCTGAGCACTTGCTGTGATGTTCACCCACCTCCTAGAACTCTGAGTCAGTGAGGATCTTGTTTATTTCTTGTTTATTTACCCACGGTAGGTAGCTGCTCAGTGGGAGTGTATTGAACAAAATACCTGAACACAGCGGGGGTGGGGGGTGATACCTCTAGCCATTGTCCCCCATGGATCCCACTTTGAAAGAGTTTTCTGAGCAAACCAAACTACTTTAAGTGAAAATTTCCTTCCTTGGCCCATATTTTCTTTATCAAAGGTAAACCTAACTGTCCATCAGAACTTCTGATAAGGGTGAGATGAGTATTTAACACACTGAGTGGATTAAAAGAAAAACAATTTTTTTTTTACAGCCTGAAGCAGAGAGATTTGATTTTGGGTTAACCTCTGAAATGCCATCCCAAAGGAAATGTATACTTTACATTTGGTTGTTTGAAATAGTTAACATACCTTTTGAGTCTCCATTACTATGGGGGGGTGGGGTCCCCAGGTCACTGCCATCCCTTCTTAGGTAATAGGGATTCTGGCCCATCCTAGGCCATCTTAGGCCCCAATCAGTGTTGAAAATGTGAATGAAAAATGGGGATCAGTGCTTAGGATGCTCAGGACTGCTGCTTGAGTTAATTAAGCTTTAGGGCAAAGTTTAGGGGACAGATGGTCACGTGGGGCTTGGTTTTGTGTTTGCGCTAATCCGGGGCTCTTCCTCCCCCTTTTTACTCTCCCTGTGTCTCGCCCTGCTTCTGCCACACCTGTCTTATTTCCTCTCTCAAACAGGCCAAGCCTGTGGCCTTCCCCGGGCCTCTGCTGTCCACACCTCTTCTGCCTGGGGGCTCTTCCCTGCACACACCGGCAGCTGCCTCCTTCTCTCATTTAGATCTCCTGCCTCCTTATTGTCATTTAGATCTCTGCTCCAAAGCCACTTCCTCTGTGAGGCACCCCCCCCATCACCTCCAGCCTGCCGCCCTGCCCGCCCCTGTCTTCCTAGTGCTCTTTTGTTTCTCTGAAATAGGTTCAGACCAGACCAGGAAGCCTCAGGACTTGGTAAGATGTGGAAATTCTTCTCTACTTCCCTGCTCTGGCCTCTCCCCAGCAAGCCTCTAGAAACTAAGGGGTTAATGCTGGGCACAGCAGGGGCCTCCAAGACCCTGCTCTGCCTGTGCCCACCCGTGCTCACATCCCTAAAAGTCCAGTTGAGGCTGGTTGTAAGGAATCAGCTAGATGTTCATGAAGCGCTTGGCATGGCATCCGAGTCTGATCGAAGCAAGCACGTATGACATGCTGGCCGTTATTACTATTATTGTTTTACCAGCATTGCCACTGACCTTGGGCCTGCGCTATGCTGTGGTCTGGGGTGCACGCGTTCACACCTCCAACCTCCTAAACCAGATTTCTGTAGCGCCAAGGTGGGGCCCAGCGCTCCACAACCCACCTGTTGCTCCCAGGCCCTGGTCGCTCTCTCCTTCCTCAGTTTCCCCTCTCTGTAGTTCTCCCGTCTCCGCATTAACCCGCCCCCACCCACAGCTGCTTCTCATGCACCCAAATGTGACCCACTTTCCCTCCCCGCCTCCCAGCCCCCTCTTTCTCCAGACTGGCTTCCACTTCACCCCATTTCTGCCCGTGGGGATATAGGGGACACACTTGCCCCTCCCAGGGCTCTCGGAAGAAGGGCAGATTGGCACTTTATCTTTTCTCTCTCCTCCATATGCAAAGTTAGTAGCTGGACTTTTTGGGGGGACAAAGAAGAGGTGAGATTCCTGCCTGGGAGGAAATTCAGCGCACTGGAAATGGGCTGCCTCTTTTCAGCCCCCTTCTGAGTTTCTTTGCCCCCTAATTCCCCATGCCCCCCATCCTTGGTGGCTGAGCCTTTAGGGGTAGCAGACAGGGGAGTTGATGGGGCAGAGGGAGGGCAAGGTGACCTCTCCGAGGCCCCTGCATCCTCTCCCTGCCTCCCTGCACCCAAGGTGCAATGCGGGCTTCACAGCTCTAAATGTATCCCCAGCACCTGCTGCCAACACCTGGAGGAGGTGAGAGAACTCCGTGGGGGGAGGCTGTGGGCCCCATCCTCTGCCCTCTCCCACGCGTCTCCACCTGACAGGGCTGGACCAGGGGCTCCTCGCCAGGGCCCAGCCTCTTCTCTAGCTCCTTCAAGATACCCCATCCAGAGCCTGGACTCTGCATTTGGATTCTGCCCTCGTTCCCCTGAGAACTCAGTGTCCTTATCTGGGAAATGGGTGAGAGGATCTTTCTGTCCGGCTGCTGAAAGGGGGTGGGGGGTGATGAGGTGGGCGCACAGCGAGGGTTCAAGGCATTCCCTTCGTGCTCTCCCTCAGGCTCCTGCACCCCACCTGTACCCCCACAGCTCTAGCTCCCAGGCTCCTTTCTCCCCTGCCCTGGATCTCCCCTCTCCCCCCACCCCTCTCTTGGTCTCCCCCCCCCTTCAGTCCTCTCATCTGTGTCCAGCTTTGTTTCTCCCCATCAGGCCAGCGCCTCCGCCCTGCTCCCTCCCTCTCCCCACATCCCCCCAAAGCTTCCCCGCCTTTCCTCCCGCCCTCTCCTACCTCTCCCCTCCCTCCTCCCTTCCCCCACTTCCCTGCTCCTGGGCCTCGTCCAGCCCCCTAACCATCTCTCTCCTTTCAGACCCTCTTTTTCCTGTCCTCTGCCTACTCCCTCCTGCTCCCCAGCTCGGCTTCCCCTCCATCCATTCGCTCTGGCCCTGCCTTCCCCTTCCCTCCGCATTCACCCCGCACATATTTACCGAAGGTGTACTAGGAGTTTCTCCCCCCCTGGCCTCCCATCCTGTCCGGGACAAGCTCGCCTCCCTCTCCCCTTCTTTCCATCCTTCCCTGCTCTTCCCTCGGTCCCTCCCTCTCCTGCTTGTCGCTCGGCCCTCCCTCCCCCTCTTTCCTTCCCTCTTTTCTCTTTCTCTCACTTTCTTCCCCTTCTTTCTCCCACCGCTTCACCCCTCCCCCACCCTCCCCCTCTCATCCCTCCCCCTTTCCCTCCCTTCCCCATCGTCTCCCTTTTCCTCCCTCCCCTTCTTCCCCCCCTTCTTCCTCTCCTTCTCTCCTCTCCCCCCTCCGTTCCTTCCCGGAAAGTCTCCCCCCTCCCGGCGCCCTCCCTCCCCTCCCTCCCCTCCCTCCCGCTCCCCCTCCATCATCAGTATTCCGCTCGCGTCTCTGCCGCTCTCGGCTGCTCTCGGTCGCTGCCGCACCGTCCGAGGCGGGGGCCGGGGCCGGGGCCGGGGCCTGGGGGGGGTGGGGTGGGGGGAGAGCGGCGCCGGCGGCCCGACGAGGGAGGAAGGAAGGAAGGAAGGCTGGAAGGAAGGAAGCGAGGAAAGAAAGAAGGAAAGAAAGGAAGGCAAGAAGGAAGGCGGGCCGGCGGACGAGGGCGCCGGGCCGGGCGGCAGGCGGGCGGGCGAGCGAGGAGGCAGAGCGGCCCCCGAACCCCACCGCTGCCGCTGCGGAAGCCCCCTCCCCATCCAGGAGCCGGGGAGGGGGGAGAACGCGAGCGACCCGGGCCCGGACGCAGCCCCGCCCCCCGCGCCTCCCCGCAGCGGGCCTCGCACCCCGAATCCCTGTGCCTCACTGGGGGGTCCTCCCCCCGCGGGCCGGGCATGCTGCCCCCCGGAAGGAGCCCCTTTCCTCGCTGTGAGTAGCCGCCGAAGGGCCCGGGCGGGGGCGGGAGGAGGAACCGCGGGGGGGGGCATTCTCTAATTAGGGGACCGTGGTCTTAGGCCTCCGCGGGGCTGGGGGGCCGGCGGCAGAGGACAGTGGGCGGGGCCTGATGGAGAGCAGCAGCCGGTGGGGGAGGTAGTCGGGTGGGGGTCCTCCGGGCCAGGCTAGTTCTGTGTTGGGGGCGGGGGTCGCCGCTGCCTAGGGACGGGGTGGGGGGGGGGATGTACGTCCGGCGGTCGCTGTGTATCCAGCTGTAGGGCTGAGGATGTAGGCTTGCGGGGCGGGGGGAGGGGAGGTGGCTCACTGGGTGTAGGTCTGGGCCCCTCTTTCTGGGGCGGGAGTTCGGGTTCTTCCCCCCCCCCATTGCCCCTCCCACCTTCCACACCGCCACTGCTTGGGGTGGGGGGGCACGCCAGTGATGGGGAGGGGGGGGAGAGGCGGGCACGGGGTTTCCTTGGTGACCGCGCCTGGCAGGAGCGGTTGCCCTGGCAACCGGGGAGAACCGGGGAGTTTGGGAAGTGAGAATGGGAAAAACGGAGGGGGTGACTGGGGAACGAGACAACCCTCTCCCCAATCTTCAGCCCCTCTCCCTCTGGGGTCCCCCTACCCCTACTGATGGGCAACCGAACCCCTGCCCCTCCCTCTATCCCAAGACCCCCTTCCTTGACCCCATTCTGCTTCGGGGCCTTCTATCCTTGGGCACGTGTCTCTCTGGGACCACTACCTGCCTCCCACCGTCCTTAGCCCTCTCCTCTTGGGGACCTCCCCTCCCCCATTTGCTGCCCTCCCAAGCCTTCCCACCCTCATACCTACTCTTCTAGGACCTTCTGACTGCACCTCGTCTTCCCCTCAGGATCCCCTCATCCCCCCATCTCTCACTCTCTCCCCCCAGATATCCCCCCTTGATCCCCTCTCCAGGAGACCGCAACTTTAGCCTCTTTTTCCTCTAGCCCCCAGTCCCTACCTTGTTCCTCTCAGGACCCCGTATCACTTCCCCGCTCTGCTTAGGACCCTCACCTGGGCGGGGGCCGGTGGAGCTTCTCCCTAGCACACCTAACCTCTTTCACTACATCCTGCTCTGTCCGGGACCCCCTTCTGTGACCTTTCTTCACTTAGAGCCCCCCATCCCTGTCTCCTCACCTCATGGGATCCCCCAATCCCAGACCCCCCCAGTCCTAGGGGCCTCCTGTCTGGAACCTCTCCTTCTCTTTCCCTCGGCTTTTTCCAACTCCCCATCAGTCCTGGGGAGCCCGTGACCCAGGCTCTGTCCAGGGTTCCGCCCACATTTCCAAGCCCCCACTTCCATGGGCTCTTCCTTCTCTCCGGCCAGGGGCCCAGCCAGTCTCTCTCCTGGACTCTGGGTCCTGATGCCCATGGTGCCCCCTCACCCACCCACCCCATCCTGTCTCTGCCACTCCCATCTTCCCCCTCTCTCCCCGCCCCCACCTCTGCCGCTTCTCCGGAGCACCGGCCCCTTCTCCCCGCCCTGCTCCTTGCAGCCTCGGGCCTTGCTTTCTGGAAGAGACTTTCTCAGGGTGAGGAAATCCCCTGGGGAGAGCCCAGATGGGAAGGGAGAGGGGGGAAGGGAGCCACAGGGCTGCCCCTCAGCCCCCTCCCCACCCCCTCCCCAGCTGGGAGCTGCAGTCGAGCCTCCGCAGCGCCCCATTGCTATGCACCTCACATCCCAAGTCCCGGCCGCGCAGCCGCCAGACAGGAACTCGGGCTCCAGCGGCAGCTGGGAATAGCCAGAGTCGCTTCCCTCCCGGTCCAGGCGCAGGCAGGATCCTCTCCCCGCTAAAAACTACCCCCCACCCCGCAGTGGCCAGGATCAGCCCCGCCCTCTTCCTGTCTCCTTGCTCCTTCCAACCTGCACCTCCTTTCCCCTCCCCACCTCCCTCCCGCTCTTCCCTGGGTCTCCTCTAATACTGGGCACTTGAGTGTTCAAACACACACTCAGAAAGGAGGGACAGAGAGCGAAGCAGCCAAGAGGTGAGAGGGAGACATTCAGACAAGGCAGGGAAGGGTGGGAGCCAGAGAGACAGAGGCAGAGCCAGAATGAGAGAGGGGGACCCGACTTCCAGACAGACACACAATTAGGGCGCATCACCAGGGAGCCAGACCTACACAGAGTTACTCAGTTTCCAAAAGAAAGGAAAGTAGAGGAGGGAGGGGAACGCACACCATCCTCGCACACAGAGCGGGGGACCAGGCAAGGCGGAGACACGGGGAGCCGCAGGGAGCCGCAGACCCTGGGCGCCTGGGGGGAGACCCAGCGCGCAGGTGAGAAGGAGCCAGAGGGCACTCCAGCACCCGAGAGGTGCAGGGGGCGACTAGAGGCACCGGGCCCAACTTGCCAGAGTGAGTCAGCCATCAGCGGAGGGCAGGAGGGAGAGGGTGAGAAAGACACAGAGGCGTGTGTAGGCAGAGGTGCACACGTGCGTGGGCGCACACGCACAAACACACACACACACAGAGTCATTCACTCGCAGCCAGAGAGACCCAGATGTGGAATCAGAGAGACCCAGTTACGAACTTGGCTTCGGAACCCAGAGTCAGCCAGAGGCCGGGAGAAAGACCTGGACACACGGAGACACACACAGTCCCTCATACACAGAGACACGGAGGGAGAGACAAAGGCAGCACCTCCTGGAGAGAGGCCCTGCCAGAGAGGCCCTCACTCCTGGTCGCCCTGTGACCTCGCACTCACAGAGACTCAAAGAGGTGTCACGGGGACATCGAGAGGCACGGAGGTGGTCTCAGAGCTGTGAAGATGCAGCCCCACGTGTTGCTGGTACATTCTCAGATCCCAGCGTGAGGGGTCTCCGTGTGTGCTGGAGGGACCCCAGCAGCCGCCCTGCATCCCACCCAGAATCAGATGGGAGAGGGCTCCCCGAGTCAGAGGGCTCCGGCAGAATTAAGACGTCAGGTGTCAGAGGGCCATTGACACGTCTCAGGAAAATGGAGCCAGGGCCCAGCGCGCACACGCACGTGAGCACACGCACCGAGGCCAGGTGGAGAGAGGCAGGTCTCCAGGCGAGGTGCTGCGGGGCACAGCCAGAGTGGGGGGGGGAGGGGAAGCGCTGAGTCCGCAGCCTCTTCCAGCACCCCGGCTCCTCTCCTCCCCACCCCCACGGCTCACCTGTCTCCTCTGATAGGACAGTGCACCCTCTCTTTATCACACCCTCCGCATCCTCCTTCCCTTCCCCGACCTCTCTGGCTGGTCTGGCTGGGCATCTGTCCTGAGGTGTCACCTGGACCTCGAGTCTCTATCTCCGCACCTCCATCTCCCATCTCTCTCCCCTCGGCTGACCCTTCACCCCGCCCCCCAGCCCAGTGCCTTCTGGTCTCGGCTCCTCTGTCTACCCTTGCTTCCTTTTCCACTTCTTTTCAGCCACGCTCGCTCCCTGCACTTTCTTCTCCGTTTCTCTGTTGTCACTCTCCCTCACCTCCAGCCATGTTTCTACCCGCCCCTCTGTCTTCCTTCCTCCTCCTCTCCCTGCTTTCCCCCCCCCCCCCCCGCACTCGCCCTCCCCACAGCCCTGAGCACTGACACCGGTGTCCTGTGGGCCACGATTATTTCCCCCTACTGCTTTCAAAGTGTTTAATGTGTTGCCAACTTTTTTTAAAAAAATTAGCAATTTCACATAAAAACTCATTCACATCACAAGAAAAAAATGTGTAACTTCGCGTGGTGATTTGTAACTAGACTTATTGCGGTGATCATTTTGCGCATATTGAATTATTGTGTTGTACACCTAAAGCTAATATAATGTTATATTCAATTATATCTCAGAATTCCAGATTATCAGCTTCTTTTGAATAATTCTCCCCCTAGGGTAGCAGTGCCCTGTGCTCAGGTACCCCAAGGGCCAACCCTCCCTCCTCTGTTCTAACCTGCTTCATCCATCTTTCTTACCTGCCCAGCACTATAGAGTTTTCCACCTCTGCTATTTTCTCTTCTCTTTCCTCTCCAAGTGGTTCTTCCCACCTCCCCCACCCCACCCCACACCCCCGTCACTCTCTCCACACTCCTACCCTTGGTTTTCTTCCAGAATCAGAGCCCCTTTGCCAGGGGCTCTCTCTGCCTGCCCTTCTTGCCCCATCATTCTTCGGGGCAGTTTTGCCCCAGCTTTGGGCCTCCCTGCCACACCAAGGGCGGGAAGAGTCTTAAGACCGCCAGGCTGCAGAGCACACACAAGTTCTGTTGCAGCCCATCCTTGGCTGGCTGACAGCCAGGGTGGGCCCCAGACCCCACCCTTGTCCCCCAGTGGGTCAGATTGCAGCCCACAGGCAGGGGTGGGTTTCCCTGTGTGTTGAAGGGAGGGCAGGTACACAGTTGAAAGTTCACCTGGTCCCAGTGCAGGTCTCAGAGGACATGAGGCTATGTTCCGGGGGAGGAGGGGCTTCACTCGGTCTCATCTCCGGGTCAGGGTGCAGATGATAGTGGTCCCCTTTGTGCCATGACGGTGCTCAGCCCCACCATCAGTTCCTCCACCATCACCCTTGTCGGGGTGTCGGGAGAATGTCTGTGTTTCCTCTCTGGCAGAGTGTAGGAAGCCTCCTCATCCCTGAGTTTAGGAACCCTCCGTCTTTGCTGGGGAGAAATCCCCTTTCCCTTCCCTTCCCAGTCCCTGAGAGTGGGGTGACTCTGCCGGAGAGGGGGTGGCAGGAGAGTAAAAAGAGTGCCAAGATGCCCCCTTGTTGCCTGGAAACCTACATGCAACTGTTGTCATGGCAGGTGGAGGGGAGGGGCTGCTTCTGAGGCCTGGGAGATGGGCTGGTAGGGCCCCTGCAGGCAGAAGTCCATCCCAGGGGGCGGCTGGGTCCTCAAGAGGGCTGCAGAGAGTGAGAACGCTGGGTCCTGGTGAGGGTATTGAGAAGCCTGTGTATGACCCAGATGGCAAGCAGAGAGGGAGCGAGGTAGGGCTCGGGCAGTGACCCAGGCCACTCCCTTCCTGTCTCAGCTGTGTCCCCCTGAACCCCTCAGCCCACACTCCTGTCAGAGTGTTGAGCTTAGGCCCCAGAGCTCTTGTTCAAGCACTGTGACAAAGGTCAGAAAGCAGTGGCAGCCCCAACCCTCCCAGAGGGGCAACCCCAGGCGGTAAACACGGAGATTTGCCGTCCACTTGCCTGGAACCCGCAGACACAGGGCCGGAGATAATGATGACAAGAGCTGACATTCATTAGCGCTTACCCTGGGCCAGGCTCTGTGCTGGTGACCCCATGTGGATTTGTTCTGTTTTCTCCTCACAGGAGTCCTGGGAGGGAGGCACGATCATCATCTTAGTTTGACAAAAGGGGGAACTGATGCGGGAGAGATGAGGTCCCTTGCCCGAGATCACCAAGGTAGAAGTGGCAGAGCTGGGGCTGCACACCTGGGCGCTGGCCACTCTGCAGATTGCCTCCCCCAGCTGAGATCACTGCTTTCCAAAGGGGGAAACTGAGAGGGCAACATGCTGGCCCATCAGGCCCTCCGAGTGGAAATTAGGATCATTAATAATAACAATAATCAGATTGTTAAGAGTAATAGATTCAGAAGGTTAGAGTTTAAAAGAGATATCGGACTTCTGGTAACTCGCAGGCTCCTGGCCTCTCGATCTTGTTTATGCCCTTCAAACCCCAGAGGGGAGAGGACATACCCAGGCCCATTCTCACGGCGGACTTTCCTTCCCAGGGTGGGGGTGTCCAGTCCATGTCCAGCTGGGTCTGGGGGGAACAAAGACCCTTCAGGTGATTCTGTGGGTCCCCCACCAGTGATAAATGGGTGTTTTTGATCCAGCCAGAAACACTGGATTAACATAAGGTGGGGTGGTGGGGGATGGAGTAAAAAGGAGGAAAAGATTGGTTCTTCTGACCCAGTGAGAATAAGTGATAACTGTTATTAATGATTTATTACTGATAACACTGTCATTGAAGTGCCCAGCACTGGGCAGGTAATGACACCAAGCTAGGTGTCATTACCTTCACAGACAGAGCCTGGGGGACCGGAGGGGGACACAGCGAGAAAGCGGCGGGTCAGGGTGTAAACCCAGGTCTCCCTGACACCCTTGCTCTTTCCACCTGTCCAGCCTTCCTAAAGTGACAGTGTGACACTATCCAGAAGGAGGAGGATAGTCACAGTCATAGAAGAGTTTTACTGAGACCTTTCTATGAGCCAGGCACGAGCTCAGCAACATCACAGATATGGGACCACTGACTCCCCACCATCCGAGGAGGTCGATTAGCTATTTTCCTCATTTTACAGATGAGCAAACTGAGGCCATGAGAGGCGATGTCCCCTTTCCAAGGCCCCATGTCTAATGCGAGTGACAATCGACGTTCTAACCCCGGTCTGCATCCCCTCCCAGCACACCCCTAGACAGGGTGGGGGAGGGGAGGGTTCATTACTCATCTGGAAATGGAACGTGGGAGCGGATTGCACACTTAGGGGACCCTTGTGACCTTGCTCCAGGACCACCATCCCTGGGAAACGTGGGATCTTGGCCTGGTCCTGGATCCACCAAATCAGAATCTGCACTTTCACAAAGCCCCCAGCCCATCTGGATGCGCGCCAATGTCTAAGGAACACTGATCCCGTTCAAGGAGTTTTCAGCTTTTGGTTACTTTTAGTAGAACGCCCCCTTTTTTAAAGTGTAGTAGTTCTGCACGCCCTGAGATGGAAAACAGATGGCAGCGTTGCCCTTCCAGGGGACAGGGAGGGGAGCGGGGGGGCAGGAGGCCACAGTCAGGCTGGCTCACACCAGGACCCTCCCCACCTGCAAACTCACCCCCATGCACCCCTGCGAAGCCTTGGCAATAACCGCTGTTTGGAAAACCGCCAACACCAGGCTAGGTCCTAGCTCTCTCCCTGGGTGGATTCAATTCAGCGGCCGCCCCACCTCCCAGAGTCACACAGTATAGGGGGCCTGGACATTCGGCTTCCTTCCATCTCTTGGTTCCTGCCCGGGTCTGGGCGGTCATGGGTACTACAAAGACTCAGGACCTCACCACGCCCCAGCCTGCCCTTCCGTGAAGTGGAACTGCTGTAGTTCCTCCCCTGTGGGCCCAAGGCGGCCTCAGCAGGGGCCTGGCACAGAGCAGGCTTCAGATGACAAAGGCAGAGCCAGCCTGGCTTGGGTGCCCTACTCTCACTTGAGTTTGTTTCTCTCACTTTGATCTCCTTCCAAGTCCTTCCAGAATCCTGGGAGAGCCCTGTGAGGTTGTGGGCGGAGCCTCTGAGCTGAAGGAGCCCAAGCTCTGGGGACTCAGGGTTCCAAGCGGGACCGAGGCTGAATCGGGAGGCACTGGGATGGCCATACCACGCTGTCCGATCCAGTAACCACTACGGCCACAGCCGTGTGTGGCCATCGACATTTAGATTAATTTAAAGAGGGACTTCCCTGGTGGTCCAGTGGTTAAGACTCTTGAGCTTCCACTGAGGGGGGCACGGGTTCCATCCCTGGTCGGGGAACTTAAGAACCTGCACGCTGCAGGGCGCAGCCAAAAAAAAAAAAAATTCTCGATTAATTTAAAGTAAATCAACAATTCAGCTCCTCACTCACACTCACCACGTGGCAAGTGCCTGATGGCCACATATGCTGGTGGCCACCATACCCGACAGTGCTGATAGCACTTGCACGGTGGGGGACAGCGGCTCATTCAAATACTGAACCGGTTCCACACCGGCTGGCAAACAGCTGCTGTTCTCCCCCCACCCCCTGCCTCCAGCCCTTTGTCATATGCTACCTGTTATCAATTCCCATTTCTCAGACGAAGAAACGGGGACAGCAAGCTATGGTTCCCAGCAGAAAATTGGCAGCAGCCTGGGACTGGAGCGGGTTTGCTTCTTTCCCCACTCACCAGGAGGACTTCGAGTCCCAGCTCACATTTGCTGGTCACTTCCTGACTAGACCATCTTCTGGGCCCCCGTTCCCCAGCCCCGGGCAGCGCTGACTGTCACTGGTGTCCTGATTTAAAGGAGGAAATGGGAGCCCAGAGAGGGGGAGGGCCTGGCCCAAGGTAACACAGCCACAGCGACTGATGGCAACCAGGCTTCGGGTCCCTGCACCACCCGTAGCATCTGGGGTGCTGGCATGAGCGGGTTCGCCACCTACAAGCAAAGATTGGACCGCTCCAGTCTCCTCTCCCCAACCTTCTTCCCTGCCCTCTCCCCTTTCCTGGCTTTAAGAATTTGACCCGCAAATCTATAAGAAGAACCTGCCCCCTCCCTCTGCCTCATCTCCAAGTTCTGCCGCTTTTTGCAAACTGGCAGTATCTTTTCATTCTTTTCCTCCTCGCCACCCCTGTGGCCCGGTCCCAGCCTCATCCTCTCCCCCTGGACCTTTGGCCCAGCTCCTGCCCGGCCTCAGTCTCTCCCAAGAGTCCACTCAGAGGGGTCTTTCCAACCCAGAGCTGACCCTGCCCCTCTCCTGTCACAGCCTCCCACCCTCAGCTCCCAGCACCCCCGCCTCTCAGCCCGCTGTGGAGCAGGACGTCTTTGTAACTGAGCTGGACTCCGCAGACCCCCGACCCCCATCTGCCTCTCTGGCCCCCAGGCCTTTACACACAGGGGTCCCTCTGCCTGACGCGCCCTTCTTCACCCACATGCCTCGCGCTGGTCCTTCAGCTCTCAGCTTTGCCGTCACTTCCTCCCGCAGACGTTCCAGGGCCTCCACCCCGTGCTCACCCTCTCACTCAGCCTTTGTATGTCTCCCCTCTGGACCACTAACTCCCCAAAGACAAAGGCAGGTCTCCTCCGCCCCTGCGCCCCCGGCGCCGGCAGGGAATCCACCGGTAGGGGGCGCTCGCTCGCTCCTTCATTCTGCGGGTATTGATGAGGCGCTGTAGGAGCCGGGCGCATCCTAGGCACCTGGGATGCAGCCAGACAGACAAACTCCCTGCCTGGGGAGCTCACCTTCTAGTGGGGAAACAGACAATATGCAGGACCGGGCGTTATCCATCATATGATGTCGGGCCAGCTGATGAGAGGGTTGTGAAGGAAAGGAAGAGAAGTGTAAGGGATGGGCTGTGGTGGGGGGGGGGGTAAAGAAACCCTCCCGGAGGTGGCATGGAACAGTCCAGAATGGAGACAGAGCAACGCAGACCCAAGGAGGACCGCTTCAGGCAGAGGGAACAGCAGGGGCAAAGGCCCTGAGGTGGGAACGTGCCCGGTGTGTGGGCGGAGCCTCGGGGTGGTGGAGCCACTCAGTAAATATTTGTTAAATGAACATATGAAAGACCAAATAAATGACCCGTCAGTGCTTCTCGTTGGGGAGTTGGGGGAAGACAGGAGGAGACAGTCCCCCTCACCAAGCAAGTCATCTCTCCCCAGCCGACCCCTGCCTCAGGAAACCTGGGTAAGTCCTGAGCTGAGCCCCCAACTCTGTTTCCTCCGCAGCAGCTATGAGGGGCCTGGGCCACCTTTTTCCCAGGGTGATTCTATCTCAAAAGTTAGGGGACTGTCAATTCTCGGGGCTTTGGGGTTGCTTTTATTTTAAAAGCATTCAGGACACGGACCGGCTCAGAGGGACACACGTGTGAAGTTGTTTCATCCATCCCTGAAGCCTGTGCTGCCTGTACCCTCCCCTCCTCCCCCCACCGTAACAGCTCCCGGCCATGCCCGTATGACAGACATCCAGAGAGAGAAGTGTTCATCTCTCCCTGGCTTTGATGTCTCTCCACCCTCCTGGCTCCAGTCCCTCTCAGTTGGGAAGTTCTTCTTTAGATCTAACCTCCATCCCTCTTGCTGCGATGGCAGTCAATTTCCTATCTTTTCTCTCACCTCCTGAACTTCCCCCAGAAAAAGATGAGTCTGCCTGACTGGAATGTTCCCTGCCCCCCTTTTCTCCTCGTCCCACCTCTCCTGGGCCCCTGAGTTTCCAATCTGCCATCTGCCTGAATCCTCTGAGGCACGATGCCCGAGATCTCCCAGAACTTGGGGAGGATGGCGAAGCTAGTGAGGCCTCGGCCCCTCGCCTCGAGTGCCTGGTCCTCCATGCCTCTGCCTTCCCCTGGATCTCGGCTCACTTTCTAGGTTCCTCTGTTCCCCCTTAAAGCCTCTCTCCCTCTTTCTTGCCACCTCACAGGGCTCGCATTGGTCTCTGTCTCTGTTTCTCTCTCCTGCTGTGTCTCTGCCCCTTTCTGCCTTTCACACCTCTTCTCTCTGGGGCCTCTTGCATCTCTGTCTGCTTCGGTCCCTTGCACCAGGTGGGGGTAGAGGACCCTCGTGTTGAGGCTTCTCCCAGGGCCCTGGGGTGAGAGAGGCAGTGTGGTGACCTGGCCCAGGGCTGGGCCTTGGGTTCCAATCCCAGCTGCCCTGTATCCAGGCTGTGTGACCATCAGCCAGTACCTTCAGCCCTCAGGATCTGCTTCTCCATCTGGAAAATGGACACAGGGACAATGCCTTCCTCCTAGGGCCGCGGGGGGGAGCCAGCATCTGGAGACGAGGGCACGGCTAAGCATGGCCCTAGGCCCGTAGTGAATGCCCAACAGAGATTCCCGTCACTATCAGGGGCAGACCGTGGCCAATGAGGGTCACAGAAGGCAGGTCACAGTTCAACAGGCCCCCAGGAGACCTCCAAGGGAACTGTCCCTTCTATCATGACAAGCTTGAGCGTCTCTGGGGCCCCTTGGCTCTGGGGAGGCTGACCAGGGAGGGGCCACTTCCCAGCTGTGTATTTAGCCTTGAGCAAGTGACTTTGCCTCTCTGTGCCTCAGCTTCCCTGTCTGTGAAGTGGGGGTAAGAGCAGTCCCCTGTCAGAGGGCCAATGGGAGAACTACAGTTAATGCAAGTCAAACTCCCAGGGCTCTGCCCTGTTGGTGCCAGGCACACGGTGGACATTACCATTACCGGTGGTGGGGTTATTCAAGGAGTTGGTATGAGTCAGGCATGTACACAGCCCTTGGCTTTGAGAACATGCTCAGAAGAAGAGGGTTAGCCAGCACCCCTATTAGCTGTGTTGGAGGGCTGTAACTGGGGCCAGGTGTCCCCTCGGCGCAAAGCCATATCCAGGAAGGTAGCCCACACAGGTGGCATCTGAGGTGTGGCTCCCCTCAGGGTCTGCATTTAGTGGGGTGCACGCGGCTGCCCTGGGGACCTACGGTATAGTATCTGGGACCCTGCCAGCCAGATGGCGCCATGCTGTGGGTGCAGAAATTGAGCTGAAGGCAGTGTGTTAGCGGCGGCGTATGGAGGTGCTGAGTCTGCCAGGCTGGCCTCCTGGGATGGGAGGGGACCCTCCTGGGATGGGAGGGGACCCTGGGGTCTGGACGTCTGTGGGGTGAGCCTGAGATGTGCAGCTGGGTGAGTGTGTCCTGGGCTGGGTGTGCAGAGAGGGGCATGTGGCCAAGCAGGTGCGTCTCTGTGTGACTATAGGAGAGAAGGCGGGGAAACTGGGGAGGGATCTAAATGATGGCGCTGATAACTAATGCCTCCACCCGATGTTCACTGAGCACCTACCCTGTGCCACGCACCATTGTAGGTGCTGGGAACCAAACTGTGCACAAAACAGACGCAGTCCCTGCCCTCGGGGAGCTTACACTCAAGTGTGTGGGCTTCTAAGAGGTCAGAGGGTAACAAAAGCGATATAGACAATGCAGAGAAGGTTCTGGTGTGGGGTAGGGGTGCTGTGAGATGCAAGGAGGCCTCACTGCAAAGACCTGAAGGGCAAAGACCTGAAGGAGGACAGGGACGCCTGCGGATGAGCGGTCCAGGCAGAGGGAAGAGCACGTGCAAAGGCCCTGAGGCAGGACTGTGCACGCCATTCCAGAAACAGTGAAGAGGCCAGTGTGGCCTGAGGTGGGTGGGTGAGCAGGGGAGGAGCAACCCATCCTGGGGAGAGGGGTCTGCTAAACCTCGGTGAAGTCTCTGCCCTTACACCCCACGAGACAGAGCGTGAGAGCTGTTTAGTGGAGGAGGGGCAGGATCTGACTTGGATGCTGTCAGGACCCCTCCAGCTGCCTGTGGGAACTGTGTGGGAGGGAGGGCGAGAGTCAAAGTGGGGAGACAACTGAGGAGGCAGCTGTGATCATCTAGGGGAGATGGTGGCGGGGATGAGAAGTGGTCAGATCTGCATTTTTTGTAAAGAGAGAGCCATTTACTGAGCCAGTCCCCGAGTGGCCCCATGAGATAGATACTATTATTATCCCTGTTTCACAGCATTTTTCTGCCGCTCAGAAAAATGAAGTCACTGGCCTGAGGTCACACAGCAAACCAACAGCAGATCCAGGACCGAAACCCAGGCCCCCTGGCACTTGATCAATGTGCTCTATTATTGCTGCTTGTCTTTTGGGGCCTGTGCATGTTGGGTTTGGAGGGTGGGGGCAGCATTAGTCAGCATCTACACCAGTGTCTGCACACAGTAGGGACACAGAAAATATTTGTTGGATGGATGGATGGATTAAAAACGATGGATAGAATGAATGGAAGAGGCTGCCCTGCCCATTTTGCAGAAGTGTATCAGGAGGCGGATAGCAGGATATAGCTGAGGTCCAGGGGAGAGGGCTGCATCTGGGGATGGGTTCCTTTGTGGCATGAACAGGGGTTGGCCCTCGGCTGAAGGACTGGGGTGACGGTGACGTGGGCCCAGGTTCGCTGGTGTATCGGGGTGGAAGTCAGGGTGCCTGGCTGTGTGGTGTGGTGGGGGGCTTTGGGGGGGCTCCTAGGGTCCTGGGGGAGCGCCTGCCTGCAGAGGAGCCCGCGCCAGGTTGTCTGCACTCGGGCTGGGGGGCAGGTGCACGAGGGGCGGTGGGTCAGCGCTGGCCCAGCCTGGTTATGCGGCCGATGAGTTTGTCTGTGCCAGGAGGCCAGGCCTGGCACAGCCCAGACGCCCCCCACCCCCCACTTCCCTGGGCAGCCCAGCCTTCAACCTTCCTCCCCGGCTTCCCCGCCCTTCCCCGGCTGCCCAGAACCAATGGGTTAATTAGATAACGGAGCCTTTGATTAACGGGGGAGGGGGAGGCCTCCGGCGCTGGGAAGGGGGGCTGGAGGAGGAGGGAGGAGAGGCGCCCTCCCCGCTCAGGAGGCGAGAAAGAAGGAGGGAGGGGGTGGGGAGGGAGGGAGCTGAGGCACAGCTTGGCTCTGCACTGCCGTGTGACTAGAAATTGTAATCGCGGAGAGAGAGAGACAGACAGAGCCCGGCCGAGGGAGACGGAGACAGACAGACGGACAGACAGACTGAGAATCCGACCGAGACGGGCACCCCGACCCACCTGCGAGAGGGTGATGGGGACGGAGAGAGAGTGAGGAGGAGATGGAGAAGGAGAGGGGGGCCTGGTGGTCCCAAGGGTGGCGAGACCGTGAGGGGGGGACCTGAGGAGGGGGCCGGGGCGCAGAGGCAGAGGGGCAGGGAGAGAGCAGGGGGCTGAGGTCAGCGGGGGGAGAGGAGGCTGGCGGTGGGGGGAGAGTGGAGGTAGAGGGTAAGAGACTGGAGGAGGCGAGCAGGGAGGGGAGGAGGAGACAGTTGCTGCAGTGGCCTAGACGGGCCTCCGGGGGGGTGGGAAGGGCGACAGGCGAGGAGGGGGGGGCGCGGGGAGACCCCAAAAGCCCCTGCGCCCCCCCCCAGCACAACCTCGACGGGAAGCCCTGGAGAACTGGGGAGGCAGAGCCCCCGGCGGCTGGAGGCATGTGGAGGGGGGGACCTGGGGCGCAGGGAGAGGCCCAGCGGAAGCCGAGCCACTGGGGTGAGTGTCGCTCTCTGTTGGGGGAGACAAGGATGGAGATGGCGGAGGGCGATGAGGGGGGGGAGGGAGGCCCAGGCTCTGCAGAAGCCGTCCTGGTCGGGGTGAGGTGGGGGCGGCGGTGGTGCGGGCTGGCAGCAGGCGAGATGGGGACCGAGGCGGAGGTAGAGACACAGCGGCGGCAGGTCTGGACCTGGGGTGGGCGCTGCGGGCTCCCACCGCCCGAAGGGCATCCCGCTCTGGGGGTGCCCCGGCCTCGAAGGCTGGCCCCCTTGGGCTGCGCCGGCCCTTGGCTCCGAGGGTGTGGGCTGGCTTATCACCAGTGTCTTGAGGTGGGAACAGGACAGGGACAGAGCGTAGCGCTCCCTGTCACTCAGGGGTATGCAAAGACCCCACCGCCCTCACAGGCCGCGTAGATAGAGGCGCTCACAGCCCCCAGCCCTCTGGTAGAAAAATGAGTCTGGAGTGTAGACACAGGACCAACCCTGCCCCCATCCCACCCCCATCTTTCTCTCTCTGTCTCTGTCTCTGTGTCTCCGTCTAGCTGTTGCTCTTCCCCTCACACATGCGTTCAGGCACACAGACATACGCACATGTCCTTTTATCTGAGTTAAAATGATGTTGGAAACGGCGGGAGGGAGCGTGTGTGTGCGCGTGCGTGTGCGGGGCGGTGGGGAGGCCCGGCGGCCCTGCGTCCGTGGGTCTGGGAGCGCGAGGGCGCGCCCCGGCACCGCTGCTGCTGTGCGTGTTTGTGCAGACGGCTCCTCTGTCCCCCTGTTCGCCCCACTCGTGGGGAACTCTTGGGCCAGCCGTGTTGGAGCAGAGCTCGCGGGCGTGGGCGCGTTTGCGTGCGCTCGAGGCGCAGACGCTGCGTGGAAGGGTTCGGGTTGGGAGTCCGAGGGGTAAAGCCAGACTACAGACCCCTTCTGTCGCTGCCCAGCCAGCTCCGTGCTTCTCAGTGGCCTCATCTGTCAGCTGGGCGTCCTAACAGCTTCCCCCTGGGGCTCCCAGGAGGCTTAAACGAGCGTGTGCAGGTCTGGCGCGGAGAAGGGGCAGACTCGCAATTCCGGAGCCATTATTATTGTTGTTGTTTTCATTGTTACTGTCATGACTAGCCGATCCCCCTCTCCGTCTCTGGTCCTGTGGAAATGTGGGTGGGAGGCCCTGACCCCCACGCTGCCCACTCCCTTCCCAGAGCTCAGGCTCAGGCTCTCCGGCCCCCCAGCCCCTTCTCCAGCGGGCGGGCGGGCCCGGCACCATCCTGCGCGCAGCAGCCGCTGGCACGGACCCACCAGCCGCCATCGTGGCCTCGAGCACCTGCCGCCCTCCACCTCCTCCTCCCCCGTTATCGTCTCCGGTGTCCTCCCTCCCCAGCTGCCTCACCTGCCCACACCCGGCACCTCCCCACTTGCCTTGTCTGGCACCTCACCTTCTCCTTCCAGTTCCCCCTTTGAGTCTAACTCAGATCCCTCCAGCTGCTGCCGCTGCTGCGAGGCGCACGGACCATGGGTGATGGCGGGGAGTCCGGGTTGCTGGGAAACTTGGCCTCTACAAACACTCCCTGAAGGGAGAAGTGGTGGTGGGGGGGGCGTCCAGGAGGCTGGTCCCCTCCCAGAGGTGCGTGCAGGTGGAGAGGGGACTTGGGTGGCTGCTGGGACAGGAGCCAGATCCTCACTCCGACTTCCCGGCTTGGCTTTTCACCTCTTCTCTGTCACTTATGTCTTGTCTGTCTTGTCTCTCACTCTATCTCGACCTATTTATGTCCCTTTTTGAAATCATGCAAAGAACCAAGTTTTTAATCTGGCCGACATCTCCACTTGCCGGCCAAGCGCCCCTGGGTGAGCACTTCCTCTCCCCCAGACTCAGTTTTCTGTTCTGCAAAATGGGCATAAAGTCTTCCCAGCACAGAGAGGGTGAGATGAGTGTAGGGTGCGCAGGGCTAGCCCTCCTCTCTGCCCACCTCGTCCTGCTGGGCCCTCATCATCAGGGGTGGCCTCTCCCCCCACAGGGGGTCTGCAGGAGCCTTGCCCCCTTGGGTTCTGAGACTGGGCAGGGAGGTGATGGTGGTGGCAGCAGCCGCAGAGAGCGGCCTGGATGTCGGGGAGAAGCTGGGCCACTCGGGGGGTCCCCGTCCCTCACTGAGCCTCTCCCTCTCTCTCCCTGACAGCCCCCCGGCGCCCAGGCGGAGCATGAACATTGAGGATGGCGCGTGCCCGCGGCTCCCCGTGCCCCCCACTGCCGCCCAGTAGGATGTCCTGGCCCCATGGGGCCCTGCTCTTCCTCTGGCTCTTCTCCCCACCCCTGGGGGCCGGCGGGGGCGGCGTGGCCGGGACATCTGCCGCCGGAGGGGGCTCCCCGCCGGCCACCTCCTGCCCCGCGGCCTGCTCCTGCAGCAACCAGGCCAGCCGGGTGATCTGCACAAGGAGGGAGCTGGCCGAGGTCCCGGCCAGTATCCCCGTCAACACGCGGTACCTGAACCTGCAGGAGAATGGCATCCAGGTGAGCCGGGCTGGTGGCCCGTGGGGGTGGGGGAGGGGCCCAGGCGGTGGCCAGCCCCTCCCCCCTGAGCTGGCAAAGCCTCCTGGGCGTCCGCACTAGCTCTTCACGCCCGTACCCTGGGCACTGATGAGATGCTGTTTGCACCCTAGTCACTTGAGCCGAGGCTGTCTGGGTTTCCTCGGCACAAGGCTCCCTGTGTCTGTACCAGCACGCTGGGCCCCAGGGCAGGACCATCTGCCCTCCTCCCACAGCACGGCACAGGTGAGCCCTCAGCCTGGCCCCGGAGGCACAGGTCGTGCTGGGAGTGACCCTCCCCTGAGGCCCCTGGGCCACCTGCACCACCGCACCTGCCGCGTGGCGTCGGGCGCACATGATGCATGGCTCTGCCCCTCAGTTTCTTCACCTGGAAAATGGCGATGATACCATCCCTGCCCCCAAGGGGTTGGTGCGAGGACTGATGGGTGTCACACTTGTCAAGGATTTAGAGCCGTTCTGGCCCCGGGCGAGCGCTCACTTGCTGTGCGGTACGGGGGTCACACCCCCCCCCACTTCCCGGAGCTGGTGTGAGAGCCCAGCGCTCCCCAGTACCTGGCTGGCAGCACTCGGACGGGGCAGTTGCCATCCGATTATAATTGTCATTAAGATGGGCCATGAGTGATGCTTTGGGGGCAGAGCTGTGCTATTCGGAAGCAGGGTCTCCCCTCTGCTTTACTGACTTTGGGGCTGGACCCTCCTCGGTGGGGTTGGGGGGCGGGCATCCCGCGCACTGCAGGGTGTGAAGCAGCACCCCCGGCCACTAGAGGCCAGTAGCGTCCCGCCCCCAGTTCCAAATGTGTCTCCAGATGTTGCCAGATATTCCCTGGGGAGGGCGGGAATTTCCCCCCCCCCCCAGTTGAGAACCACTGTTTTCTGGGGTTTTTTTGAACCCGGGCCACCACAGTGAAAGCGCTGAGCGCTGGACCACCAGGGAATTCCCCTGACCTCCATGTCTTTAAAGCTGCAGCCAGCAACCCCTCCTCCTGCAGCCACCACCCCCTTCCCCCATCCAGTTCCGTCCCCCACGGCCCTTAGCATTTAACACAATGCCCGTTTACTTCTAGACAGAGGCCTGGAATGCGGGATCAGGGAGGGCGCGTGTGGCTGTCAGTTTTATTCACTGATGTGTCCCAAGTGCCTAGACTACGGCCTTCCATGTGTAAGTCAACCAAGAGACACTGAACAGACCAAAGCGTTCAGGGGAAGGACGGGAATGCTGGGGCGCTTTGGGCCCGGAGAGGAAGACGGTGAAGGGAGGTTTGCCTGCGGGACCCCAGGTCCCAAGAGAGGCGTATTCAGGCAGAGGGATCGTCTGAGCAGCTCCCCAGGGCTGGGAGGGCGACTGGTTATCACGGAAGAGGCTGGACTTCATGCCAGAGTCCGGGGGGCTCTGCAGGGCTTTAGGCAGAGGGCACCATCAGGCTTGTGTGGTGGTCCCTGGGAGGGTGGGTTGAATGTATGCAGTTAGGAGGTGGCGGAGCTGTGGCACCCGTGTCTCTTGGTTGCTGTCGCATGTCAGCCAGTGCCCTGCACTGGACTGGGGCGCGGGCGCCTAGCGCAGGGCCGGGCACTGAGCAGCTGTTGGTGGGACCGAATTGTTCATTGAGCCCCCCAAAGAGAAAACGGCCCGGTTCCTCCAAAGGGATGTTGCTGGTGGTGGGAACTCAGTGGCTCCTCGTCGCAGACGCAATCCTTGATGCTCTAACCTCCCCGCTTCCGGCTCCCATTTCCCAGTTATCCCAGCCTGGCGTGCCACCCTGTTTATTGGTGGATTGCCTCTTCCCTTCTAGAATGTAAGCCACTCAGGGGCAGGGAAGGGCTTTGCCCAGAGCTGGTCCTAGCAGCGTCTGTGGACTGTCACATGAATACACAAAGGATGGATGGAGTACCGGCAACAAGGGGGCAGGTGTATGGTGAGAATGAAGGGAGGGTGTCGCCCCCTAAAGGGAGGCATGGACAGAGCAGCTGAGACTGCAGCTTGATGTGTGTGAGGCTGACTCAGAGCACACGAGCAGAAAAGGTAGCCTCTAGGTGGAGGCAGCTGGTGAGGTGGGCCTGGAGCCCGGGGACACAGTCCTGCAGGGGCAGGGGTGTGGTGATGTGACACAACTCCAGCTTCAGTGGTCCTTGCCCCACGGCCACCCAGGAAGGGACAGCCTTGCCTTTGGCAGTCCCCTTGGCACTGACCCCCTAAGAGGTCCCCTCTCTGCCCCCACAGAGGGGGGCTCTGGTCCCCAGGCTGTCCAGGACAGTCAGATGGGGGCCCTGATCCCTTCCTCTTCCCCAGGGTCAGACCAGGATGTGCAGTGGGGGAGGGGAAGTTTAGCTCTGAGCTCTCTTCTCTCCTGGCTCCATGGGCTGGGATAGGAGAGGCCTGCATGGGGACAGGGGATTGACCAAATGCCTTTAAAACAGTGGTTCTCTGGGAATTCCCTGGTGGTCCAGTGGTTAGGGCCCGGTGCTCTCACTGCCAGGGGCCCGGGTTCAATCCCTGGTCGGGGAAGTAAGATCCCGCAAGCTACTCGGATCCGCCAAAAAAAAAAAAGACACAGAGGTCAGGGTAGCCTCATGGAGAAGGTGACATCTGAGCAAATGTTTGGAGGAGGTGACGGTGGGAGCCTTGTGGGGCATTCCAGGCAGGGGGAAGCAGGTGCAAAGGCCCTGGGGTAGAGCCTGCCTGGTGTATAGGAGGAAAAGCCATGAGCCTGGCGTGGCTTGAGCGGAGTGAACCATGGGGAGAGGGCGGGGGGTGAGGACAGAGATGGGACAAAGGGGCCTCGTGGTCACGGTGGGGACTTGGGCTCTTCTCTGCATGAGACAGGAGCCAGGGGAGGCTCTGAGCAGAGGACAGACGGGCTCTGACTTGGGTCTCTCTCTGGCCAAGGTGTGGGGACTGTAGGGGTAAGGGCGATGGCAGAGAGGCCTGTTCGGAGGCTGGTGTAGAGTTCAGGAGAGAGATGCTGGTGGCCCCAGGTTGGCCCAGACTGGTTGCGGTGGAGGTGTGGGAAGCGGACAGATTCTGGGTCTGTTTTTTGGTGGTGTTTTTGTTTGGTTGGTTGGTTGGTTGGTTGGTTTTTTGGCTGCGTTGGGTCTTTGTTGCTGTGCACGGGCTTTCTCTAGTTGCGACGAGGGTGGCTACTCTTCATTGCGGTGAGCGGGCTTCTCTTGTGGAGCACGGGCTCTAGGCATGCGGGCTTCAGTAGTTGTGGCATGCAGGCTCAGTAGTTGTGGCGCACAGGCTTAGTTGCTCCGCGGCATGTAGGATCTTCCCTGACCATGGCTTGAACCTGTTTCTCCTGCACTGGCAGGTGGATTCTTAACCACTGCACCACCAGGGAAGCCCCTGGGTCTGTTTTGAAGGTGGAGACCACAGGATTTTCCAGCAAAGTGGATATGGGAAAAGAAGGAGAGAGGATGACTCTGTAGGTCTGAGTGGACCCGTTGGTTGGACCTGTCTGCTCGTGTGTCTCTCATCCCATCTCCCAGGCCACTGGTCTCCAAACGATGTGACCCACATCCCTGCCAGAATATACATATATGAATTTTATTACTAAAGTCATACAAAGGTCTACAGCATCCATGGATCGTGTATATTATAAAGCTTGCACAAAAATGGCCACCTTAAAGGATGGCAAGCATGTCTTGAAATCCTAACACTTTTGTTTCTCACCCCTGGGGATTCTTGCAGCCCCCTTCTCTGGAGACCTCCGACCCCACCCCACCCCCCAGACTGCACATTCCCTGAGGCCAGGGAATGTCCAGTCCACAAAACTGAAAGATTCAAGATGTTCAATGGAATCTTCCTCCCTCGGTGGACACCTTGCAGATGGCGGGAGGAGTGGGGTCGCCGTTAGAGGGGTTTTACCAAATAACTTTTTAATTATCCAGATAAGAAATGAAAAAACTCACCCCTAGTCCCACTACCTAGATATACATAACTACTGTTTACATTTTGTTTTAAAGCCTTCCTGGCTCTTTTCTGTGCCTATGTAAATGTGGTTTAAAATGATTTATTATAGAATGAGTACAAATTAATTTAGAAAAACTAGAAAAGATACCTAAGTAAGAACACAGGGACAAAAGCCAAGTGTAATCCGACAACCACAGGTCACTCCCATTAACATTTGGTGTCTTTTTATTCAGAGACGCTGCACGCACACCTCTGTGTGCACGACAGGGTTGGGTCTCTAAATGGATATTTTGCTTTTTTTTAAAAAAAAAAGAAAAAATGGAATCACCCCATTTCTTACTGGCTGGCAACTGGCTTTTGGCACCTAAGAGTTCAACCATGAATATCTTTCTCCCTGATTCTGATACTTGTCTATTATGTGGATTTTAATGACTGCATTAGATTCCGATGCGTGAGCGTCCAGTTAATTAACTAGTCCCGTCTTATTTCCAGTGTTTTATTTTATAAATTTGTTTATTTATTTTTGGGTCTTTGTTGCTGCACACGGGCTTTCTCTAGTTGCGGTGAGCGGGGGCTACTCTTCGTTGCGGTGCACGGGTTTCTCATTGCGGTGGCTTCTCTTGTTACGGAGCACAGGCTCTAGGGGTATGGGCTTCAGTAGTTGTGTCATGCGGGCTCAGTAGCTGTGGCTCGCGGGCTCTAGAGCGCAGGCGCACGTTGTGGCACACGGGCTTAGCTGCTCCGCGGCATGTGGGATCTTTCCGGACCAGGGCTCGAACCCGTGTCCCCCACATTGGCAGGCGGATTCTTAACCACTGCGCCACCCAGCGTTTTCATTGATGTAAACAACACTGCAGTGAACATCCTCAGTTCTTGTTCTTTGTACTATTCTGGATTCTGCCCTTGGGATAAATTCCTAGAAGTGGGATTGTGGGGTCAGAGGCTGTGACCGCCCCAAGGTGCACGCACACAAGGCCTGGCACCAAAGCTCCGTAGAGGTGGCCTGAGTTGTGGAGATTCGAGAGTCCCCCCATGTCCATGGTCACCTGCTTGTCATCTGGCTCCTGCCATGAGGGCAGGGACTTCGCCCTGCTCCCTGTGTCATCCCCAGCACCTAGACCAGAGTCTGGCGCACAGTAGGTGATCAGCAGTTATTTGAGAAAGGAAGGCCAGCCCCAGGGGACCTGGCAGAGACCGGGGGAACCTCCGTGAGCGGGAGCAGGAGGTGACTCCTGCAGTGCCCGCCCTGAGAACTGGGGCAGCCCTGAGGGTCCCATCACCTGTTCCCACTCACCCCTGGCCTGCGGTCCAGCGAGGGCGAGGACCACACGGGGGGCACGGGGACGCCAAGCACACGTGGCCAAGTGGCCACGGGGACGGGGCTGAGCCTACAGAGATGCCTTCTAGGCGAAGCCCTGGGGACCCGCCTTCCCTCTGCCCTGCAGCCCTGTTGCCACTCAAGCCGGGCAACTGCCACTACCGGGCGGGCCCAGGGACACCTCTGTTCCCCTGTGTACTGTGGGTCCACATAGACGCTGTGCCCCTGGGCTGGGCTCAGCCAGCCCACCCCTCCTCAGGCAGGCGGGGGTCCTCCCTGGGCCCCCCTCCTCGGTCACAGGTCACGGCCTCGTCTCCTTGTCCCCACTCTGCTCCCCTCCCCTCCCCCACAGCCAGCCTCATGTGTTTACTCTGGATCTTTCTGCTTGTGTGTGTTCTTGCAAAATGCTATTGTTGCTTTGTGTGCATGTATTTTTAATTTATGTGAATGAAGGTGCATTATAGATGGCTTTCTTTGTCTCACTGTTTTCACTTGGCCTGGGTTGTTAAGAGCCATCCACATCGCCCTGTGTGTGTGTGTGTGTGTGTGTGTGCATGTGTGTACTCGAGTGCTTTAACTGCTGCAGAATTTCCTTGATGGGCGTCCCCCCCTTCCTGCCCCACCCCCCACAAAGCCTCCTTTAGGAACCCTTTGGGGGCTGCGGCATGATAATGTGTTTGGAATGTACGCCGGGGGGATTGCTGGGTCAGAAGACATGATGTACTTAACCTCACAAAGTACACTGACCCACCCAGGCCTTTAGGGGGCTGCCCTGGTCCCTCCAGGGGTCTAACATGGGGTCCTGTGGGCAAGGCGTGTAGAGTCACTTGACAAGGAAATATGCTTCCATCCTAAGAAACAGATCAACCCATCCTGAGATCCTCAGAAGTGTTCAGAGAGTCGTGTTGAATGCTGGATGGCACAACAGCCAAAACGTAGAAGCAGTCTCAGTTCCTGATGATTGGGGCACTGGTTCAGTGAATCACTGCACATCCTTACGACAGAATGTCATGCAGCGATTCAAAATGGAGTTTTGAAGACTATTGAAGGACACAGGGGAATGCTTAGAAGATCATACTGAGCTTTTCAAAGGATGCAAGGAGTATGTCCAATGTGTCTTTAAAATTTAATTTAAAACAAAATTCAGGGACCGCCCAGACACTTTCACAGTGCCTTTTTTTTGCCTTTGGCCATGCCGCCAGGCTTGTGGGATATTAGTTCCCTGACCAGGGATTGAACCCCGAGCCCATGGCAGTGAAAGCACCAAGTCTTAACCACTGGAACGCCAGGGAATTCCCTTAATTTCTTCTTTATGTTTTCTTTATTCCCTAAATTTTCTTCAATGAGGGCATTTAATACTTCTTGTAATCAGGAAAAATTCAACTTAAAAATAACAAGTACAGGGCTTCCCTGGTGGCGCAGTGGTTGAGAATCTGCCTGCTGATGCAGGGGACACGGGTTCGAGCCCTGGTCTGGGAAGATCCCACATGCCGCGGAGCAACTGGGCCTGTGAGCCACAACTACTGAGCCTGCGCGTCTGGAGCCTGTGCTCTGCAACAAGAGAGGCCGCGATAATGAGAGGCCCGCGCACCACAATGAAGAGTGGCCCCCACTGGCCGCAACTAGAGAAAGCCCTTGCACAGAAACGAAGACCCAATGCAGCCATAAATAAATTAATTAATTAATTAATTTAAAAAAAAAAACAAGTACAAAATGTTACACGAGCCGAAGAAAAAAGTCTACACTTGCATTTGCTCACCCTTCCCTGGAGAAGGGAGGAGAAACTACAGTTTGTGGAGGATTTGCCCTGACTCGTTTGTTTCCTTGATGGTGGGATTGTTCCCATTTGACAGATGTGGAAACAGAGGCGCAGGTGGCTTGTTCACCTGCTTGTCCAAGGTCACCCAGATGGCAGTGACCCCGGTGGCTTGCCCCAGGCCCCAGGAGCCGCCGTGGAGAAGCAAGGCCCTGCCAGCCAGGGTTCAGCTTTAGGAAAGTCAATCTGCTGCAAAGAAGAACACACTGTAGTGCACGGCCAAGGCAAACACCAGAAATGGCTTTTCAGTTGCATGCTAGTTTGTGATTTTCCGTGTGGCCGATCCCACCAGCATCAGGAAATACAGGGAGTTTTTGACCAGATGGACTTTTCCCAGCCAGAGCCCTTGAAGGAAGGGAATGGTGGACCAAGTGGTGTGTCAGGGCCCTCTCTAGAGGTCAGCAAGGGCAGCCCCACCTGCAGGCCCGTGGGACACTCGGGTCACCTGGGCAGGAAGGAGCAGCCAGCCTCAGGGGCCACACCCAGGCCCCCCAGGACTGGATGCCTAATTCAACCTGTTCAGCTTCCATCCTGACTCTGGTTTCCTCCTTCCTTCCCCTGGAAGCACCCCCAGAACCCTAGATCATCCCCTCGCCCCCTCTGGTACTCAGTTTCCACACCTGTCAGATGGGACTCCAGATGCCCTGTTTCTTCCTGACTTATTTTTATTATCACGTGTAACACACACATAAGAAGAACACGGACGTGAATGTCCAGCTCAAAAGGTCATCAGAAAAGGAAGGGCCACGTCAATGCCACCAGGGCAAGAAATGGAATATAAAGAGCCCCTGAAGCCCCTGTGCTCTCCCCTCATTGCCTCCCCCTTCTCCCCAGAGACAACCCTCCCCAGAGTCCTCACTCCAGGCCACGGGAATCAGGCGCCTACACTCCTGCACGTCCGGCTTCCTTGGCTCCGCGCAGCTGCTGAGACGCATGCTTGGTGTTTCCTGTGGCTGTGGCTTTTCCCCTTTTCCTTTTGTATCGTTGGATCACGTTCTATCTGATGCAGATGCCTCAATTCCTTTATGCATTTCTGTTGATGGGCATTTGGATCGTCTCCAGTTTGGGGTTCTCACTCTGCCTGGTTTTATAAATTTATTTATTTATTTTTGGCTGTGTTGGGTCTTCGTTTCTGTGCGAGGGCTTTCTCTAGTTACGGCGAGCGGGGGCCACTCTTCATCGCGGTGCGCGGGCCTCTCACCATCGCGGCCTCTCTTGTTGCGGAGCACAGGCTCCAGACGCACAGGCTCAGTAGTTGTGGCTCACAGGCCTAGTTGCTCCGCGGCATGTGGGATCTTCCCAGACCAGGGCTCGAACCTGTGTCCCCTGCATTGGCAGGCAGATTCTCAACTACTGCGCCACCAGGGAAGCCCACTCTGCCTGGTTTTGATTTAGTTTTTTCGAGCCGGAGGAGATGTGGGTGGAGCCCCTCCCCCATTTATTCCATGAGAGAGGCCTGCCTGCCTCTGGCCGGGGCAGAAGGTGGGGGGTAGCACAAAGGCTGCCTCAGACTCTGTTGGTGAGCGGCTCAGGAAAGGGTGATACACGCTTCCTGCCTCACACCTCACGGGGCAAGTCTGATGCCAGAGAGCTGGTCCGCTTCTTTGAACATCAAACCCTGAGGTGTTCCCTCTGGTACCTACCCTGATGAAGGCAGGGTCCTTCAGGATGCAGCCCCACCCCTCCCCCCTCCAGCCTCCTGCATCCCGGGCATCACACTGGCCCTTTCCACTCCCTCCTAGCTCAGCACCTTCACACATGGTGTTCCCTCTTTCTGGAATACTCTTCCAGTTTCCCACTCACCTAGGTAACACCAGCACTTAAAGATTGTAAGGGACCATTGGGGTTTGAATCACAACTCCTCAGGAACATTATGGAACTCATCTGGGCCTCAGTTTTGTCATCTGTAAAATGGGGATAACAGTCCTTCCGTCTTAGAGCCACCGAGAAATTCCATGTCTTTAACCTTTGGACCAGCATGTAATGAGCACCACTGCATGCTGGGTGGTCTTGGGGGCCCTGGGGACTCAGTGGTCTCAGCGGCTCAGATGAGGGAAGAGGGGCTGGCGAGCGGTCAGCTCCTGAGAGGTCCAGCTAGTGTTGATAGTGAGACCGTCATCAGGGTCGGTCACTGTCATCTTTCTTGAGTCAGAGAAATGTCTTGGCCTCAGAGGCACCTTCTCTGAGCCCCCGGTCCAGTCAGGCCCACGGGTCCCTCTGGTGCCCAAATCTGTTGGTCACGCTTGTGGTCGTCGCTGGCCCCAGCACTCAGCACAGAGCCTGATGGACTGTAGGTCCCCAAATACAACTGTTAAGTTAATGAATCAGAGAATGGCTTGCCGTCTTGCCAAGCCATGTGGCCTCTGAACCTCACCACAGGCCCAGATCTCACCCCCACTTCTCAGTTGAGCAGACTGAGGGCCTCAGAGGCGGAAAGTGGGAGACGATTCATGCAGCCCCAGCACTGCTCCAAGCCCTTCCCATGGCGACCCTGTGAGCAGGGCCTGTTCTTATCCCCATTGTACAGATGAGGAAACTGAGGTGCAGGAGTAAGACTCTGGTTCAAGAGGCCACAGTCAGTGGAATTGGGACTTAGCCCAGGCAGGCAGGCTGCAAGACTGTATTTCTTCAGCGCCATTCCTTTGATCTGTATTTCTGTTTTTGTGCCAGTACCATACTGTTTTGATTACTATAGCTTTGTAGTATAGTCTGAAGTCAGGGAGTCTGATTCCTCCAGCTCCGTTTTTCTTTCTCAGGATCACTTTGGGTGTTCAGGGTCATTTGTGTTCCATACGAATTCTTAAATTTTTTGTTCTAGTTCTGTGAAAAATGCCGTTGGTAATTTGATAGGGATTGCATCGAATCTGTAGATTGCCTTGGGTTCTTCAGCGCCATTCCTGATGCTTCCTAATTCATAGTTACTGGGCTCTCCACCCTGGTGACCTGATGACAGAACTGTAATCGAGTCCTGACTCCATGTCTGGAGTCCCTGCTCTGGCCTGACCTTGCCCATCAGGACACTCCCCCCGGCTTCCTTCCGGCCACCTGGCCACAGTCTGTTCCCCCACCCTCAGCCAGAGTCACCACGTCATTCCTGGGCTTTAAAACGGCCCATGTTCCCCCAAGAGAAGACCCTTCTCAAACTGGGTGTCCCAGCCGCACCTCACTCAGGGACGCCCCCTGCTGGGCTCAGACACCCTTCCCTCCCTTCGGAAAACACGCTGTCCCTGAATAGCCAAAGTCACCTTCTGTGCTTGCCCACACCGGGCAGAAGTGTGATCCTCAAGATGCCACCGTGAAGTCTCCACCTGGAAACAGGCTCCAACTGAGAGGAGGCTGAGACTCATGTGTCCCTCTCCCTACAATGCCTGTCCCTCCCGTGTCTGACCGGCCCTGGCTAGTCTATCACCCAGTTCACATACCTGATTCATTTATTAAGCACCTACTGTGTGCCAGGCACTGCTGTATGCACAGTGAGCAGGACAGATTCACGTCCCTGCCCTGGTGAAGCTGGGTGGAAACAGAGACAGTGCAGGAGGTGCACAGCACAATGCCAGTGTTTTTTTTGTTTGTTTTGTTTTTTATTTACTTCTTTATTTTTGGCTGCGTTGGGTCTTCGTTGCTGCGTGCGGGCTTTCTCTAGTTGCGGCAAGTGGGGGCTACTCTTTGTTGCAGTGCGCGGGCTTCTCATTGTGGTGGCTTCTCTTGTTGCGGAGCACGGGCTCTAGGCGCGCGGGCTTCAGTAGTTGTGGCACGTGGGCTTAGTTGCTCCGCAGCATGTGGGATCTTCCCGGACCAGGGCTCGAACCCATGTCCCCTGCATTGGCAGGCGGGTTCTTAACCACTGCGCCACCAGGGAAGTCCCAGTGCTGGTGTTCTGGGCTGTGCCACACGGCGTGTGGGATCTTAGCTCCCTGACCAGGGATCGAACCCGTGCCCCCTGCAGTGGAAGCATGGAGCCCTAACCGCTGGACCGCCAGGGAATTCCAATGCCGGTGTGTTTTAGATGGAGATGAGCTGAGTGAAACAGTCAAGCAGGAGAGGGAGGTGCAAGTGGGGGAGGCGGCGTGGCTTGAGCCTGAGCCTAACCCCACTTCCCCACTCCCCCCCACCCACCATCTTAGGCAAAGCTGGGGTGCACTTAGCGGCTGGCACCCCCCTCTGGTGTAGCGCTCGCCCCTGCATTGTCTGCACGCAGGTTTAGATACCCATCTGGGCTCCTGGGTTGGGGGTTGAGGGCATCCTCTCACCAATTCTAGGAGGTAGATCTTATAAGCCCCACTGTGCAGATGGGGAAGTGGCCCCGGGAGGTCTGAAATTTGCTCCAAGTCACAGAAGCAGTAAAGGGCAGTCTGGATCAGGAATCCGGCTGTCTGACCCCAGAGCTTTAACCACCAGGCCGTAGGGCTCAACCTGCAGTGACAGCCGGGCAGGGTTGGGGGCCGGGGACGAGACAGGCCTGTCTGAGCACAGTGGTCTTCTGGGGAGCTGGGGACCCGTGGGGATCAGGCTGTCTCCTCTCTCGCTCTGGCCAGAGCCCCTCCTGCCTGCCTCCTGTAGCTGAGGATGGCCGGCCCATGGTGCAGGCTGAGGTTGGTTCCAGCTGCCCTCACCCAGGATGGCTGCTGGGGGTGGGGCATGGAGCCTCTAGGATGCCCCCCTCCCCTGTTAGAGGGGTTGCCCGGCATGGCCTGGACCCTCCTATCAGGGACAAATTTAGGATTTGTTGTTGGTGGTGAGGGGGTAACGGTGAGGATGGAGAGGGTGCTGCATTCTGAGGGGCCACCCTGCCCCTGGGCTGGGCTGTGTTGTCGTGGTACATGCTTGTTCTCTCTTAGTCCTCAGGGCCCCTGTCCCCACGTTACAGAGGAGACTGAGGCCCCAGGAGGCCGAGTCTAGGCCTGGGGGGTGGGGGACTCAGTGAGCAAGGCAGGGGCCTACACTAGCCCCCATGCTTGCCCGGCTCTGGCCACATCCTGGCGGTCAGGGAAATCCCGACTGAAAAGCGATGCACAAGACCCTGATCTCAGAGAAGGAAGAAATATGAGGAGTTGTCATAAAAACAGTTGGTACGGAGGAAAAAAAAAAAAAAAAAAGGCTTTTAAATTATGAACGTAAAATAATTAACGAGATAAAAAAAAAAACCCAACAGTAAGCTTACTAAACTTTTGTTATCGGTTCATTACATTCAAAACCCATACAAGCAATTTATCTTAATAATGTTAAGATGAACAATTCACTTCATCATTTTCCAACCACAGTTAAATTTTTAATAAGGGATTTCTTGACAGTTTATTTTCTTAAAAGTCCCAAAAGAGGGGCTTCCCTGGTGGCACAGTGGTTAAGAATCCACCTGCCAATGCAGGGGACATGGGTCCGAGCCCTGGTCCAGGAAGATCCCACATGCTGCGGAGCAGCTAAACCCATGTGCCACAACTACTGAGCCTGCACTCTAGAGCCCGCGAGCCACAACTACTGAGCCTGAGTGTCACAACTACTGAAGCCCAAGCGCCTACAGCCCGTGCTCCGCAACAAGAGAAGCCACCGCAATGAGAAGCCCACACACCGCAACGAAGAGTAGCCCCCGCTCGCCGCAACTAGAGAAAGCCCGTGCGCATCAACAAAGACCCAACGCAGCCAAAAATTAATTAATTAATTAATTAATTAAATTTTTTTTAAAAATCCCAAGAGAACACAATGGGGTTTTTTTTCTAGAGTTAGTAGCGTTTACCTACCACCACCGAAGTGGAAAGTCTCCTAAATAATAGGCCAAGTTACAGGATGGAAAGAGAGGGGAGAGGCCCCCGTCAGGTTGGGAGGTGGTCATTGATGGGACCATGTTCCGGTGCCTGACTGGTGTTTGCATCCTTGGCAATCAGCACAGAGCCGGGCGCACAGGTTGGGGAGGGCTTAGCAAACGTGGGCTGAAGGAGGGAGGGGACTTGGTGACTTGGGTAGTTAGGACTCCAGGCCCAGCTCCTCTGCCACATCACAGGATGTCAGCGTCCCATCAGGCCAAAGATGTCAGGCTGGGAGGACAGGGGGATTTGCCTGCTCTGAGAACCAGTCTTCACCTTGCCTACCCGACTCTGTATCAGTGAGCCAGCCCTCGGCATCAAAGAGGATTTGAGATCATCTGGCCTCGGGGGTTTCAAATTGTGCTGTGAAGGGGCCACAGGTCTGCCTCTCCCCCTGCAACCAGGGCATCTCCCGAGATCCAGATCCGTTTATACCATTACCACTTAAATGATCATTTGCATAATAATGTTTAGTGTTTCTCTTCCCCTCTCAAGGTCAGGCTCTGGGAATTTGGCTATGACTGTCTTGTCCATGCTGGATCCCCAGAGCCCGGAATGATGCTTGACACATAGCAGGCACTCCAAGAATATCTGTCAAATGAGCAAATCGCTACATGGGTAATGTTTGAATAATGAACGGGCTCTGCAGCTCAAAAAACACATCAAAACCCACACACAGCCCAACCCTCTTGGTTTAGGTGGGTGAGTGTGGTGGAGACCTGGTGTTTAGATTCAGGAGAAGCTGACTTTGAGTCCTAGTTCTGCTACTTTGGAGCTGTGAGACTGAGGGCAAATGACTTTACCTCAGTGAACCTCCATTCCCTCGGCTGTAAACCATCAAATATGAAGAAGGAAGGCAGGGACATGTGGTTGATAATCTCCATGTGACAGGATTTCCACAAGGATTAAAGGAGATCATGACCTCAGAGTGTTTAGCATAGGGTCCAGTGAATACTAGGCACTTAACAAATACTGGCTCCCTCCTTTTGCCTTATTAGAAACCTGCCCTGGATGGCACTTTGTCAGAGTCAGAGATGGGATCAGCCTTGTATTGTTTGGAAGAAGAGGAGAGGAGTTGATTGGCTTTAGTCTTTAGGTATGCATGTTAAATCTTAAGGCTAACCACTAAAAGAAGAGAAAATACATAAATCTTAAGATAGTAAATGGGGGAAATGGAATAAGAAACTCGATCTTTGCAAAAGGTCATAGGAAAGGGGAATGAATAGGCTGCAAAAAAAAAAATCAGGACAAATAGAAAGCATGAAACAACATAGGAAGAATAATTCCAAATAGATTAGTAATTACAATAAATGTAAACACACTAAACTTCCTGTCAAAAGACAGAGATTTTCAGACTGAATTAAAAACAAAATCCAAGAGACATACCTAAAACATAAAGACAGAAAGGATGAAAGCAAAATTGATGGCAAACACTAACCTAAAGAAAGCTGGTGTGTCTTTAATAATATCAGACACATGAACTTTAAGGCAAAAAGAAGAATAAGTTGGAAACAGAACCAAAAACAGAACACTGGTGCTCTCTCAGTTCCCAAGTTCTGTCACTGAGGATTTCAACATTTTGGGTGCTGTCACCCAGGCCAAAAGCCATGCAGGCACATTGACTCACACAGTGGGTACTCTCCAAATATGAGCCTTGTCCATTCTGAAGTCCGCCGTGAACTAGGCCTTGACCTGAGTGCAGGGAATGCAGAAATGATTCAGATGGAGTCTCTACTCATGAAGACTCACAGCCTAGACAAGGAGACAGATGCATTGAACCAGTGTGATAAGGGTCTGATAAGAGAATGCCTGTGATGAGTCAGTGAACAGGAGGCCAAAGAGAGCCTCCTGGCAGAAAACAATTGGAACATCCCAGAGAACTAGGAGGAAGATGGCATTCCAGGCAGAGGGCACAGCCTGTGCAAAGGCAGAGAGGCTGAGCAGAGCATGGTGAGCGTATAGAACCCCATACATCTCCCTGTGGCTGGAGTAGAGGAGAGGCCAGTGGGGCAGGTCCTGCAGAGCCTCTGACACCAGGCTGAGGGTCAAAGGGAGCCATGCGAGGGCTGTGAGCAGGGATTTGGCAGGGTCTGAACTGCATCTTAGACAATTCTGACAGCTGATGTAGAGGAAAGAGGCTGGGGAAGAAACTGGAAGCCCAGAGGCAGGACAATTGTTGATGATCATTATCAGCTGCATCAACAATTTAAAAATATGTATTACTGCCTGCTTGCCATGTCCCAAGCATTCACTATCTCGTCCAAGCCTCACAATAACCCTGCAGGACCTGCGAGGAAAGTGGGCTCAGAGACGTTAGGACACTCAGCCAAGTTCACACAGCTGGTCAACAGCAAAGCCGAGATTCAGACCCAGCCCTGACTCCACCCCCCACCCCCCACCCCCGCCCACTAGGCTGCTCCCCAGTCACCCTGCAGAGAGGAGGAGGGAGAAAAGACTGGAATCCTGTTAAAAATAAAGGGACTCACTATTTTAAGCAATCCTACAGCACATCCTCAATAAAACCAGACTTCCCTTCTCAGCAACACCCCCGTCCTGCTTATTCCCAAGTGCATCATTCAAATGACTGGCGGGGGGACCCCACCCGCTTTGGGAGTGCCCCTGCATCTCCCTTCACACACCCCCTTCTCGTCGCAACTGGGACAAAGCACGTGGAACAGGAGCAGCCGCAGCCTCGGGCTCTGCCAGGACGCACCTTATGGACATGGTGTAGTTTCACTTGCTTTGTCCAGAGGATCAGGGAGACCCGGGCTGGACTCCCAGCTGCGGGCTTCCCACATCCCCCGGGGAAGGTGAGCAGCCCTGCTGAGTCGCCTGACCTCGCTGAGCCTCGGCTCCTGATCTCTGAAACGGGGCACGATGCTGGCCTGTGGGCTGCCCAGGTTCAAACCCCTCATCGAGTAACCTCGCCGAGTGGTTCCTTCTGTGAAAGGGAGCGAACAACACCTGCCCTGCAGGGCTGGTGGGGACAAGCCGAGCTGATGGATGCGGACACCCAGCCCAGAGCCTGGCATTCATCGCTGCAGCCCAGATGCCACCTGCGAGGGCCACGCCTTGTGCTGAGCGAATCTCACCGATGACCTTGCATCCTCGAAACAGCTCTGCAGGGCTGACATTACAACGCCCTTCCACAGAGAATGGTCCTCCTCCGTTTGCCCCTTCAGAGCTCCTTTATCCCCGTTCAATAAATAAGCGACGGATGGATGAGTGTGAGACATCTGGACTGGGTCCAAGAGCCTGTGAGATAGCTCCACGAAGTTCATACTGGCTGAAATGTAGCCGGAGTGAGGGCTGCAAGTGAGGGGAGCCTACAGGCCAGGCCAAGCGGGGCTTGCAAGGCAGGCTGAATTTCCTCGGAGGGCACTGGGGAGCCACGGAGGGCTCTAGAGGAAAGCAGAGGCAGGGCCAGCTCTGGGTGTGGCAAGGCCCTGGAGATGAACTTGAGGGGAGAGACTGGAGGCCAGGCAGGTTGAGGCCTGAGCTGGACCGTGGGGACAGAGAGAAGATGGCTGTGAGACATTCAAAAGGATTAGAACCGGCAGGCTTGCTGGCTGACCAACCCTCACAAGGTGGGGCCGTGGACGATGCAGGGGCCTCTAGGCTGCAGGCTCGCTTTCGACTGGGAAGGCAGGCTGGAGGGGCCGCGCCGAGAACAGGGACCCCGGCAGGAGCAGGGGCAGGGTGGGGCATGCAGACGGGTTTGCTGGGAACTGGGGAGGCCCCCGGAACTACATGTGACTCAGACCAGGCAACGGGCCACTCCAACACCTGGGCCAGCAATCCCTTTGTTCTCAATTTGTCCGTCCAAACCCTCAAGTTTGACCTTCAGACTTCATTCTCTCCCTAGCGATTAGTAATGACTGGATCATTACTTCATTCTCTCCCTAGCGATTAGTAATGCCTGGATCCTCTTATTATTATTATTACCACTATTATTATTATTACTATTATTAATAGAAACAGCAACTAGAGGCCTGCTTGGTGCTTTGCCAGCGTTTCCTGGGGCAGTGATAAAAGGCAGCCTGTGAGAAGGGTTCTTGGGTTATTATATTTGGGAAACTCAAGAGTCGAGCAAAGCAAAGGGGCCAGACTGTTTGATCAGGAAAGCTTTTCGTTGTGCTGTTGTTTAGCGCCTCACGGGTTGGGCAGGCAGCAAGAGAGCAGGGTGGGAGGCGAGGGGCTGGGCTCTTCCCGGGGTCCCTCAGAGGAGGAAACCAAGGCTCCAGCAGCCCACGCAGCAGAGCTGGGGCTCCAGGGCCCGAGGGCTGTCAGGCCAAGGCTCTCCGGCCCCCCCTTCTTCTCACCCCACACAGACACGGCCGCATCGGCCACACCGCCGGCAGGCTGCAGACACCCCAGGCCAGCCCTCGTGGTCCTCGTCCAGTTCTAAAGATTAGCAGTGTTCGCTGCCAGAAATGAGAGGAGGCGGAATCACGTTAAGGAAAATAAAAAACTGACCTTGTCAATTCCATCTCAACATCAGAAAGGAGGTGTAGCCCCGGGGAGGGATTCTAGGTGGCCACGGAAGTCAGGTTTTAGAAGCATACTCATGATATGGGAAAACGCTCACAATATACTGTTATTGAGGGGAAATGCAGGACCTGCTGCCGAGGGCGTGTACTGTGAAACACACATCGGACCCCCGCAGACTTAGTGTGAAAAGAGAGTAAAATATCTCATTTGTAAGTTTCCCTCTTGGTTACATGATGAAATCATAATATTTTGGACCTATTGGGCTAATCAATTATTAAAATTGGTTTCATCTGTCTTGGTTTTTTTTTTTTTTAATGTGGCCTCTAGGAAATTTAAAATTAAACAGGTAGCTGGTGTCGTATTTCTGTTGGATCGCGCTGGCAGAAATGGTGGCTGTTATTGTCTTATGATGATAACGGTACCAGGAATATTATTTTCCTTATGCTGGGTGCCTCCCAGGTACAGTCTTTTCTTAAAGTTTTTACAGTGTTTTTCTACTTAAAAGTAATTTTGGGGACTTCCCTGGCAGTCCAGTGGTTAAGACTCCACACTTCCACTTCAGGGGCACGGGTTCGATCCCTGGTCGGGGAACTAGGATCCCACATGCCACGCAGCACAGCCAAAAAAAAAAAAAAGGAATTTTTGTTCATTAAAGAAAAAAATAACTTGAGTTAAAATTGCCCATAATCCTCATCAGCTGGAGTTCACCACTAAGAAGTGGTTAGGGCATTTCCTTGCAGTCTTTTCTTGGTGCATATACGCAGATACCTAATTCCTCAGCTGCTTTTTTCAGTTCTACAAAGTCACAATCACACAGTATGCTACCTAGAGTTCACCATTATCCCGTTAATTTTTTTTTTTAATAAATTTATTTATTTATTTTTGGCTGCGTTGGGTCTTCGTTGTTGGGTCTTTGTTGCTGCGCACGGGCTTTCTCTAGTTGTGGCGAGCGGGGGCTTCTCTTTGTTGTGGTGCATGGGTTTCTCATTGTGGTGGCTTCTCTTGTTCCGGAGCTCAGGCTCTAGGCGCGTGGGCTTCAGTAGTTGCGGCACATGGGCTCAGTAGTTGTGGCTCACGGGCTCCAGAGCGCAGGCTCAGTAGTTGTGGCGCATGGGCTTAGTTGCTCCGCGGCATGTGGGATCTTCCTGGACCAGGGCTCGAACTCGTGTCCCCTGCATTGGCAGGCGGATTCTTAACAACTACGCCACCAGGGAAGTCCCTCCCCTTAATATTTTAATGCAAGTGTTTCCATGGCGTTAACTAGGCTTCAGAAACGCTATCTGATGGCTGCATGGTCTTCTGTGCCTCAGTGTACCTGAGTGATCAGTGGGGAGAATCTGGTAAGATTCTGCCTTCCATGCCCAGCCCAACACTGCCCCTTCTGTGGTGCATCAGCCTCAGCCCTGAGACGTGGCAGCCAAGTTCAGGGATTAAGAGCCGTGACTCTGGAGCCAGACAACCTCGGTCCAATCCCAGATCTGCCAGCGCCTCCTGTGCATCCCTGGGCAAGTCGCTGCACCTCTCTGTGCCTCCATCTCCTCCTGCTTAGATGGAGATAATTCTTAATCCCTCATGTGAAACACTTGAGGCTAGTTGAGTTTGGGCATCTGATATTAGAAAGGTATTACTATACAGCATAGATTTTTACAGCACCCCCAGTGGATTTTATACCCCTTATCAAATCTGGGTATGTTTCTAGAGTGGAATCTTTGAATAGTCACATGAGTGGGATCAATAAAAGCTTTGAACAGCTTCACATGAGTTCTGATCAGGTTTGGTGCCAAAGTTATGAGAAATGTGGTTTTCGGAGCTCTGTGGATTTCAGAGTTGTGTGTATTGAATAAGCACCTATCTCACAGGGCAGTTTGGAGGATTGAGTTGTCGGCTCTAAAGCACTCAGAACAGCGTCTGGCACCCAAGAAGTGCCCGATGCATGTTAGCTGCTGGTATAACTATTTTTAATCTTTTTTTTTTTGGCCATGCCACACAGCTTGTGGGATTTTAGTTCCCCAACCAGGGATCGAACCCAGGCCCTCCACAGGGAGAGCGCAGAGTCCTAACTACTGGACCGTCAGGGAGTTCCCTATTTTTAATCTTTTTGATTGAGGTGTAATTTACATAGAATAAAATGCCTCTCATGTTATGGGTACAGTTTGGGGAGTTTTGTTTTCTTTTAAATATTTATTTACTTGGCCCCATCAGGTCTTAGTTGCGGCATGCGGGCTCTTCATCGCGGCACGCGGGCTTCTCTCTAGTTGTAATGCGCGCGGGCTTAGTTGGCGCGCGGGCTTAGTTGGCGCACGGGCTTATTTGCCCCACAGCATGTGGGATCTTATTTCCCCTACCAGGGATCAAATCCACATCCGCTGCACTGGAAGGCGGATTCTTAACCACTGGACCACCAGGGAAGTCCCCAGTCTGGGGAGTTTTGACAGTTACATTCACCCTTGTAGGCACCACCCCAACTAGGGACATTTCTATCAGCCCGGAAAGTTCTCTCGTGCCCCTTCCCAGACTGTCCTCCCCCTGCCCCAACACACACACACACACACACACACACACACACACACACGCTTGTGGAATGGACAGGGTCCCACGGCATGTGCTCCTTTGCATCTGGCTGCGTTTGCTCAACCTGACGCCCGTGAGATCCATTCAAGTCATTGTGTGGAAAGTTCATTCCTTTTCATTGCTGAGCCATAGTGTTCCATCCTACAGCATAGAGCGTGGGTCCCTCACCTGCTGCCGGACACTGGGTCATTTCCGGCTTAGGCTGTAATGAACACAGATGCTGCAAGCACCTGTCACAGGCCTTTGGATGGATATCTGCTGTCATTTCTCTTGGGGAAATACTCGGGCGTAGAATGGCTGTGTCCTGTGTAACTAACTCTCTGTTTAACTTTATAAGAAACCATCAAACTGCTTTCCACAGTGACCTCATGGTCTTACAGGAAAGGTGGAGAGACGGGGCGGCCCAGCACCCTCACCAGCACTCAAAACTCTTGTGATCCAGACATAGAGAACAGACGCGTGGTTGCCAAAGGGGAGGGGGGAGGGGGGAGGGATGGAGTGGGAGTTTGGGATTAGCAGATGCAAAGTAGTATATATAGAAAGGATAAACAACAAGGTCTTACCATATAGCACAGAGAACTATATTCAATATCCTGTGATAAACCATCATGGAAAAAGATATGAAAAAGAATGTGTATATATATTCTTTTTCATATATCAATATATACATATATTTTCATATATGTATAACTGAATCACTTTGCTTTACGTTAGAAATTAACATTAAATCAACTATACATTAGGGACTCCCCTGGCGGTCCAGTGGTTAGGAGTCCGTGCTTCTACCGCAGGGGACTCGGGTTCGATCCCTGGTTGGGGAACTAAGATCCCGCAAGCCACAGGGCACGGCCAAAAGATAGATAAATAAATAAATAAATAAACTATACTTTAATAAAATAAATTTTTTAAAAAACCCTCTGTGGTCGACTCCGTTAGTATCAGTATCACTGATGGTGTCTCCCCTTCCCGACCCCAGGTGATCCGGACGGACACATTCAAGCACCTGCGGCACCTGGAGATCCTGCAGCTGAGTAAGAACCTGGTGCGCAAGATCGAGGTGGGCGCCTTCAACGGGCTGCCCAGCCTCAACACCCTGGAGCTGTTCGACAACCGGCTGACGACAGTGCCCACGCAGGCCTTCGAGTACCTGTCCAAGCTGCGGGAGCTCTGGCTGCGGAACAACCCCATCGAGAGCATCCCGTCGTACGCCTTCAACCGCGTGCCCTCGCTGCGCCGCCTCGACCTGGGCGAGCTCAAGCGGCTGGAGTACATCTCCGAGGCAGCCTTCGAGGGCCTGGTGAACCTGCGCTACCTCAACCTGGGCATGTGCAACCTCAAGGACATCCCCAACCTGACGGCCCTGGTGCGCCTGGAGGAGCTGGAGCTGTCGGGCAACCGGCTGGACCTGATCCGCCCGGGCTCCTTCCAGGGCCTGACCAGCCTGCGCAAGCTGTGGCTGATGCACGCCCAGGTGGCCACCATCGAGCGCAACGCCTTCGACGACCTCAAGTCGCTGGAGGAGCTCAACCTGTCCCACAACAACCTGATGTCGCTGCCCCACGACCTCTTCACGCCCCTGCACCGCCTCGAGCGCGTCCACCTCAACCACAACCCCTGGCACTGCAACTGCGACGTGCTCTGGCTGAGCTGGTGGCTCAAGGAGACGGTGCCCAGCAACACGACGTGCTGCGCGCGCTGCCACGCGCCCGCCGGCCTCAAGGGGCGCTACATCGGCGAGCTGGACCAGTCGCACTTCACCTGCTACGCGCCCGTCATCGTGGAGCCGCCCACGGACCTCAACGTCACGGAGGGCATGGCCGCCGAGCTCAAGTGCCGCACGGGCACGTCCATGACCTCCGTCAACTGGCTGACGCCCAACGGCACCCTCATGACCCACGGCTCCTACCGCGTGCGCATCTCCGTCCTGCACGACGGCACGCTCAACTTCACCAACGTCACCGTGCAGGACACGGGCCAGTACACCTGCATGGTGACGAACTCGGCCGGCAACACCACCGCCTCGGCCACGCTCAACGTCTCGGCCGTGGACCCCGTGGCGGCTGGAGGCGCCGGGGGCGGCCCCGGGGGCGGGGGCGGCGGCGGGGGCAGCGGCGGCTACACCTACTTCACCACGGTGACGGTGGAGACCCTGGAAACGCAGCCCGGAGAGGAGGCCCTGCAGCCGCGGGGGACCGAGAAGGAGCCGCCGGGGCCCACGACAGACGGCGTCTGGGGCGGGGGCCGGCCGGGGGACGCGGCCGGCCCGGCCTCGTCGTCCACCACGGCGCCCGCCCCGCGCTCCTCGCGCCCCACGGAGAAGGCGTTCACGGTGCCCATAACGGACGTGACGGAGAACGCCCTCAAGGACCTGGACGACGTCATGAAGACCACCAAGATCATCATCGGCTGCTTCGTGGCCATCACGTTCATGGCCGCCGTGATGCTCGTGGCCTTCTACAAGCTGCGCAAGCAGCACCAGCTCCACAAGCACCACGGGCCCACGCGCACAGTGGAGATCATCAACGTGGAGGACGAGCTGCCCGCCGCCTCCGCCGTGTCCGTGGCCGCCGCCGCCGCTGTGGCCGGCGGGGGCGGCGTGGGCGGGGACAGCCACCTGGCCCTGCCCGCCCTGGAGCGCGACCACCTCAACCACCACCACTACGTGGCGGCCGCCTTCAAGGCGCACTACAGCAGCAACCCCAGTGGCGGGGGCTGCGGGGGCAAAGGTCCGCCCGGCCTCAACTCCATCCACGAACCTCTGCTCTTCAAGAGCGGCTCCAAGGAGAACGTGCAGGAGACGCAGATCTGAAGCCTCCGGCCTGCCGGGCAGGGGGGACCCCCGGGGCGGGGGCCGGACCGGCACCCTCCCCGCAGCCCCAGCCCCGCACCGGGGAGGTCGGGGCAGGCAGCTCGGAGCCCCACCCGCGTCCGCACCCCAGGGCAGCTCGCCCCAGCGAGGACAGTGCGGGGCTCCGGGAATGGAACCCGCGTGGTTCCGGCCTCGCCCCCCTCCCCGGCCGCGGGAGGGGACGCAGGACGGGAGTGGCCGGAACCCTCCGCTTTTCCTCCTCGCTCTCCCGACCAACTGCTCCCGGCCCTCCGCCTTCCGGGGGAGAGAGGAGCTTTTTTCAGGGGTGTCCTCTCCCCTCACCCCCAACAGCCCTCCTTTTACGGTTCATTTTTTGCAGTTTGACGCCTGTCCCACCCCCGACCCCCGCCCTCTAAACTGAAGAGACAGCCACGTCGTCAGAGCCTCCCGAGCCCCTGGCCCTGCCCCGGGGGAGTCCATTCCCGGCCCCTGGTCCCCACTGGCGGGGGGCGGGGCGGCCTCAGCCCGCCCCCCGCCGTTGCCCCCAGCCCTCTCCTGCCCCACAGACTCTTTTGATACTGAAGGGAGGTTTGCGTCAACGACTACCTGCTCTGTAATTACTTTAAAAAAAAAAAAAACACGGAAAAAGTAAAAAAAAAAATTTTTTTTTTGGTTATGAAAGCATGGAGGAGAGAGAAAAGAAAGGGAACATGGGTGGGCAGTAGAATGAGAAGATGGAAAACTCCAGGCCCCAGCTGGAAGGTCAGTGGGAGAGCCGGCACCTCTGAGTGGTCTTAGGCCCCTACCCTTTCACCTCCGAGGCCCTAGAGAGGGGCTCGGTCACCCAGCACGCCCGGCATTTGTGTTTATTCTGCCTGCACCCCTTTTGAGGCAGGTACTGGGGTCCTCTCCCCCAACTTCCCACCTCACAGCAGAAACCTAGGGGGCCTATCTCCTGGGGCTGCCGTTACAAGGTACCACAGACTGGGTGGCTCAGAACGACAGAAATTTAGTGTCTCAGTTCTGGAGGCCAAGGTCAAGGTGTGGGCAGGGCCGTGCTCCCTCTAGAACCTGTAGGGGAGGGTCCTTCTCTGCCTCTTCCAGCTTCTGGTCGCCCCAGATGTTCCTTGACTGGTGGCAGTGTCACCCCAGTCTCCACAGGGCGTTCTCCCTTGTCTCCTTCTCCTCCTTATACGTCATATTGGACTGGGAACCGCCCGACTCCAGTACAGCCTCGTCCTGATCATCAGCAAAGACCCTATTTCCAAGTAAGGTCACATTCACAGGTCGTGGAGGTGAGGACGCAATTCATCCCATCTCAGAGCCAAACCAGAGAGGGTCGGTGTCTACCGCAAACCCATTCAAGACACTGCCGTGCGGAGAAAGCGGGTCACGTTGAAGGGGGGGAGGCAAGGAGTGAGCTGGGGGGTGGGGAGGGGTGCTCGAGCTGGGGCCAGCGGAGCAGCAGGGGGGCTGCAGTCGGTCTGGTTAACTCAGCAGCAGGAGGCAGAGTCCAGGCCCAGGAAGTGGAGGGGGGCTACGCTGCAGCTCAGGAGGGCAGCTCACACGCAGAGCCCTCGGAGAGACAAAAGCCAGCGAGTGGGTGCAAATGCCAGCAAATGCCAGCGGTCGGCCAGGCCCTTGGGCAGGTGCTGGTACGGCTGGGGCAGGCCAAGGTACCAGCGTTGCCGCCTCCAGAGGGCCAGGCCCCCGCCCCAGGGCAGCCGTTTCGTGCTGTCTAGACAGACAGAGGCCAGTGGAAGCAGGATGAGGCACTGCTCTGGGCAGACATAGCTGCGGACACACGGGGCTGGGCCCCCGGGAGCAGCTCTCGTCTCAGCCCCATTTTCCCCTCGGTCAAGACTGGCCCGCGTACAGGGTAGGCCTGGCGCATGCGCAGGACGACCAGGCCCCGTGCAGTCCACGACTGAAGGTGGGGCGGGCAGGAAACCCCTACGACCCCACCGGGGCCCTGTGTCCTCTGAGAGGGCCTGGACCGGGTCCGTGCGCCCGGCCCTACGCCTCCTCCCTGCCTGTTTCTGCCCCACAGCATCTTATCTCCCCCCACCGCCCCCACCTGGAGCTCTTAAAGCAAATTCTTCCCTTATCACCCGTGGCAGCTGCCTCTGCTGCGACGTGTCTGGGGTCCCTGACCCTATCTGTCTGGCCTGTCTGCTTGGGACTCTCCTCTAGTGCGATGCCTGGCTCCCCCTCGCTCCCGCTTTCATGCTCTCTTTCTCTCTTGTCCTCTTTCAGGGCCCCCAGATCCTGGTTGCCATGGTAGCGCTGCAGCGGGTACCAGGTGGTGGTGGGGGGCAGGGAGCCGACACTGCCGCAGTCTCCGCCATTTCCGATGCCAGGCACCCGCGAGGCGCCCTGGCTGGGGCTCATTTGGGGGGGCACTCGGCGACTCCCCAGGCCTCGCAGGCTTCTCCTTGGCCATGGGAGGTGGGGAGAGCGGACGGATGGGCATGGGAGTGAGAATATAAGGGGGCGAAAGAGGGGTGAGTGGTGGCATCGTGGCCGGGGGAGAGAAGGATACAAGGTGAGAAGTCAAGGTGAAAAGAAGGATGATCAGGCTGCAGGGAGGGAGGTTCGAGGAGGGGCCGGAGGAAGGGCCCCCTCCATGGGAGCTGGTGGGGTTGGGGGCCACTGAGGCTAGGATGAGCCGAACTCCAGCTCCTGCAGCCTTGTGGGGAAAGGGGCATGACCAGGCCAGGCCTCCCTCGGACCTTAGGGGAGATGAGGGCCTGGCTGGAGACAGAATGGCAGCCAGCCCAGAGGAGGCAGGGGCGGCAGCTGGAGGGATGGAGACCGGAGGGATGGAGATCTGGGAAAAGGTGGAGAGACAGCGATGGGAGTGAGAGAGATCTGAGATGGAGACAGAACCAAGGGAGGAAAACACAGGAGGAGGAATGCTGACGAAACACGGGTGCCAAGGCACGGGGTGGGGGGTGGGTAGCGGCCGCAAGGGTGGGGATTGGAAACACAGGAGCAAGGGGACAGACAGAGCTCAGAGTCCCCTGTCACCATCTCCTCTCTCTTGCTCCCAACCCTCTCTACCCCGACCCAAGCAGGATGCAGTTTCCATGACAACCTGGCCGGCCAGAAAGGGGGGCAGGGGACTGCAGAGGAAATTTTCCACATCAGCAGGAAGAGGATGTGATGCAGAGAAGGAATGGGCTGGATACATGGGGGGGCGCCACACAGGGCCCTGGAACCCCAAAACATCTCGCCCACTGCCTCCCAGGATTCTCATCCTGCCCCCAGGTGGCGCCCCCCCCCACACCCCCACCTCTGGGCCACAGCGGGGGGAGGGGGAAGGTTCCAGAGAGGCTCAAGGGTCAAATGTCCAAAGCTCAGCCGCTGCCCAAATCTCGTGTGTGGGGTGAGGTGGGGGGATGGGAGGCAGCAAGCAGCTGCGGAGCTCAGACCGCAGGCCACCAAGTCCAAGGGCATGGCTCTCACCACAGTCCCGAGGAAGGTGGGGATACTGGGCTACGGCCGCGTCGGTGAGTCCTTGACTGTCTGGGGCTTCTTCCCCAGGCCCCTTTCTAGAGCCTCAAAAGCCCGTGTGTCCTCCACAAACATACTTTTCTTCTGTGTCTTTATCTGTGGCCTGGCTGCCTCTGTCTCCCTAAGTGTCTTCCACTCCTCACCGCGGGGCTCCGGCCCCCTCAGGATCTCCGTCCTCCCCTTTCTGAGTCTCTGCCCCCCACCTAAGTTTTTGTGCCCCCAAACTCTGGGTCAATGTACTCCCTCCCTCACCTCTGTCATTCCCTCTCTGGGCCTCTGTCCCCCTCTCTCTGGGTCTTTGTCACCCTCCCTCTGGGCCTCTGTCCCTCTCTCTCTGGGTCTCTGTGCCCCTCTCTCTGGGTCTCTGTGCCCCTCTCTGAGTCTCTTTCCCTCTCCCCAGGACAGTCCCTGGTCTCCCACTTGCTGACTCAGGGACCAGAACTGGGCCTAGAACTTGTTTTTGTCTGGAATCGTGACCCAGGACGAATGGCGGGGAGTGTGCCCCCTACCCTTCAGCTCCAGAACCTTGCTGCCCTCGGGGAGAGGTCAGTGACCTCGCCGTGAGAGAGTGGGACTCTCTGAAGCTCCTGTTCTGGCCTCCCTTAGGTGCTGTGTGCTCTCAGGCGAGTCCCTTACCCTCCCTGGACCTTGGTTCGCCCAAATGTGAAATAGGACAAGCCTCTGTCCTATTTCCCCTCCCAGGCCAGGGTGAAGAGTGACAGGCCTCCATAGACTCAGGGAATCTGGGGAGGGGAGATCTAACACCTCTTCAAGGCCCTCGCCGCCTCTCTCCCCTCTCCCAGGCACCCTGACCTTGTGGTGGAAGTGGCCCATCCCAAAATAATCCACGAATCTGGGGCAGAAATCCTGCGCTATGCCAATCTCCTGGTGAGCTCTGTGTCTTCCGCCTTGGCATCACCCCCCCCCAAAGCGGGATCCATCTCCTGACCTCAGCCCCTCCCCACCTTCATCTGCCCCAGGTGGGATCCCCCTCAGCCCTAGCTGACCAGGCCACAGAGCGGCAGCTCCTGGAGGCCTCGCATCGCTGGGGCCACGCTGTGTTCGTGGCCCGAGGGGCCCTCTGGGGCACTGAGGACATCGCCAGATTGGACGAAGCCGGGGGCCTCCAGGTGAGGGCCTGCTGGGCTCCCTGGGAACCGGAGGGGTCCAACAGAGACCCCCAGTCCCCCCGACTCTGGCTCTCACTTCCAGAGCCTCCGTGTCACCATGGCCACACACCCTGATGGCTTCCGGCTCGAGGGACCCCTGGCTACCGCGCACAGCCCCGGGCCTCGCACTGTGCTCTATGAAGGCCCTGTCCGTGGGCTCTGCCCCCTTGCCCCCCGAAACTCCAACACCATGGCTGCCGCTGCCCTGGCCGCCCCCGGCCTGGGCTTCGACCACGTGATTGGGGTGCTTGTGGCCGATTTCAGGTGAGCGAAGCTGAGCGGGGGTCTGGCCTGGGGCCAGGCCAGCTGGACTGACCACCCTTCTTGCCCCAGCCTCAAGGACATGCATGTGGTGGATGTGGAGCTGAGCGGACCCCCGGGCCCCACAGGCCGAAGCTTTGCTGTGCACACCCACAGAGAGAACCCCACCGAGCCAGGCGCGGTGACCGGCTCTGCCACCGTCACCACCTTCTGGCGCAGCCTCCTGGGTGCGGCCACGCTCCTCCCCGGCGCTCCTCTCCCCAAGCCCTGGGCTCTTGTGCTCTGCAGAGCTTGGGTCTCAGGCTCTCTGAGTCTGCAGTTCTGATTCTGTCTCTATCGATTGATCTTTATTTCTGAGTCTCCTTAACCTTCTACTCCGCAACGCTGAATCTTTATAGATCTCTCTCTCTGTCCAAGTCTCCTCTCTCTGAGCCTCTGTGTCCCCCTCTCTCTGGGACTCTAGCATGTGAGTCTCTGTCTACCCCCAGGTCTCTGTCCCTCTATCTCTGGAATTTGGTCCCTCTCTCTGGGTCTCAGTCCCTCCCTCTAGGTCCCCACCTTGGTCTGTCCCTTCATTCCAGGTGTCTGTCACTCCTTATCTCTCTGTCTCAGCCTTTCATTCCCCGTATCTCCTCCACAGGTTGCTGCCACCTTCCCTCCAAGCCGGGGATCCATCTCTGCTAAGAAGCCTCCTCCTTCCCAAGAGGACGTCCTCATCTCATTATTTACCTCCCACCGCCACCGTCCCGCTGCTGCCTCAGTATCCCCAGACCTCCCTCCTGTCTCAGTAAATATTGGAGGCTCTTCTCCCTACGTAGTCTGGTGTCTGATCACTTGTTTCCCTTCTGTGACGTCACGCTTTGTCCTCACACTAGGCATGATGTCATCACAGGAAGCGGGCATACAGGGTAGCAACACCCCTGGAAGCTATCGCGAGAGCCTATTCACTACATTTCCCAGAATCCTTCGAGAAGCAGGGGGCGTGGAAGTGTGCGAAGGAGAGGGTCGCCTCAGGGCACATTTCCGGGACTCACCGCAGGGGGCCGACGGAAGTTGTAGTCCCGCGTTCTCGGGGGCGACAGAGGACTTCCGGGCCACGCTGCCCGGGCGTTCCGTGCGGAACAAGAGCTCTCGCCAGGGTCGCCGGGAGTCGTAGTCCGGCTCGCGGGGGCCGCCGGGAGCTGTAGTCCGTCCCTCCTGCCCAGTCAGCGCGGTGCTGCCCGCCCTGTTCTCGGAGGCCAGAGCCGCCGCCCAGGGGGATGCGGGAGCCCCCGGTTCGGGGGAACAGAGAGGCAGGCGGGGTGAGGGTCGTTGCCAGGCAACGGGCGAGCGCCACGGTTGGGGTACGGGTCGGGGAGAGGGCTCTGTTACTCGGTGTCCGGGGAGGGGGCCCTGTTGCCAGGTGACAGGAGGAGAGAACTCTGTTGGTTAGTGACAGGGGAGGGGAGTCTTCTGTTGCTAGGCGACCAGAAGAGACCCTGTTACCTAGAGACAGGGGAGGAGGCTTCCTCTATTGCTAAGTAACCTGAGGAGAGACTGGTTACCTAGTGGGGTGGGGGTGGGGGGGGTCCTCTGCTGCTAGGTAACCAGAGAGGAAGCCTGTTACCTAGGGACAGGGGAGGGGGGGTTCTCTGTTGCTAGGTGACCACCATAGGGACCCTTTCACTTTGGGATGTGGCGGGGGTGGTCCTCTGTTGCTAAGTGAGCAGAAGAGAGCTTTTTTCCTAGAAATAGGGAATGGAGGTACTCTGTTGCCAGGAGAGCGCCAGGAGAGCAGTCAGTGGCCCGGTGGCCGCTCAGGCTGCCTGAGCCCTCACTCAGTGACGGTACCCCCAGGGCCTGCTGGCAGGTTGGGCTTCCAGATCCCAGGCCCCTGAGTACCTTTTCCCCCACCCCCACCCCCAAGCAGGAGCCGAGGACGGCATGTCCCAGGCCCCAGGGGCTCAGCCAAGCCCGCCCTCCGTGTACCACGAACGGCAACGCCTGGAGCTCTGTGCCGTCCACGCCCTCAACAACGTCCTGCAGCAGCAGCTCTTCAGCCAGGAGGCTGCCGATGAGATCTGCAAGAGGTGACCATCACCCACCCCAACCCCTGGAGAAGCAGGGCTCACAGAGGCGGGGCAACCCACCTGGGTCTCAGAGCAAGGCAGGGGCAGAGCCCCGGGGCTTTCTGCTGCCCCATCCCCTGCCTGGACTCTGGGACTCAGAGACTGAGAGTGCCTCCTGTGCCTGTTCACCCCTCTGGCCTCAGCCCCAGATCAGGCCACATCCTTTTATCTGGGCCCTCATCCCCCACTCTCCTCTGGCCTCCCAGCTTCCGGTTTATCTCGTTCAGTCCAGGCTACATAGAGCTCCCGCGATGACCCTGCCCCTCCCCTGCTCCCAGTCCTCCCATGGCTCCCCAGCACCCCTGGCAGAAGTCCCAAGCTCTGCAGTCTGATAACCAAAACCCTGTGTGCTGTGATCCCCACCCGTCTGTCGCTTCATATCTCACTGCTCCCCTCCAAGCAAATTCCTCTCCAGTCCCCGAAAGAGCCCCGCCATGGTGCCTCTGGGCCTTTGCACAGGCTATTCTTTCTGTCTGGCACAGCTTTCTCCTCTTGGCAGCCTGGAATGTTCCTCCTCACTATTCAAGATTTCAAACATCACTTCTTTGTTATCTCTCTGCCTGATCTCCTCCTCTCTGTCCCCACAGCTCTGGCCCCACCGTCTCCTAGACCCTCCCCTCAGCCTCCAGTCAATTCCCAGCATGATCCTACACCCAGAGATGACCCTTTTTCCCCATCTCTTGCTCACAGCCCTCCCGTGCCCGTGCCCCTGCCCCAGCATCCTCAGGCAAAGTCCCAGCCCCTCAGACTGATTATTTTAGAATGTATTCATCTCCTCTGTCATTCAAAACAGGGATCAATCAACTCTTTCATGGCAAGTCCATGCTGGAGACCCAGAGATGAGTCCGCTATGAGCCCTGCGCTGAGGGAAGCCAGGGAAACAGATACACAGAAAAAGAATACACAACTTCCCCTCTCCGACCCCTCCCCCTGCCCTGCCCACCAAAGGCCCAGAGACAGAACAAAGGTGCCATTGTCCAGAGGAGGCAGAGCCCAGAGAGACAAGCGGTGGCGGGGTGGGCCTCTTGGGCTGGGGGACAGCAGGACGAAAGGCTGGGGGTAGCAGCACAGGAGATGTGGTTGGGGACAGGTGGCTGCAACGGGTGGGATGGGCCTGAAGCCAGGAGGCCAGCAGGGGCCAGATCATGCAAGGCCAGGCTGAAGGGCTGGGGCTCTCTCCTGGGGTGACGGGGGTGCCAGGAAGGGCCGGGAGCAGGGTCAGGGCCGAGGCAACGCTGGGTGTAGAAAGAGCCCCCAGGAGGGGGAGGATTGGAAGCTGGGTGAGGGACAGGGCACACATCCTTGAGGCCAGGGCAGAGAGAGTGAGGGGACAGGAGCAGGGCTTGGGGCTGATGAGTCACGGGGATTGAAGAGAGGGAAGAGTCCCAAGGCTGGGTGACTCACGGACCCTGGGACTCTTTGGCTTTGTGGGGGAGGGGGAGGCCTTTCCAGGGACCCCCCCATCTCAGGAGGCCCTGCCCACCTCCCAACCAGGTTGGCCCCAGACTCCCGGCTGAACCCCCATCGCAGCCTCCTGGGCACCGGCAACTATGACGTCAACGTGATCATGGCCGCCCTGCAGGGGCAGGGCCTGGCCGCCGTGTGGTGGGATAGAAGGAGGTGCGACCGAAAGCACTGCGTCCTGTGTGCTGAGCTTGGCACAGTGGGTGCGGTGTGATGGTGGTCAGTGTGGGACAAAACAGGAGGAGGGGATGGGTGGAAGGTTTGCATGGGTGGATCATGGACGCTGACAGACTGAGGGGTTGGGAGGCGGTAGAGGGATGACTAGGTCGTCAGTGGGGTAGGTTGATGGTGACTGGGTGAGTGGATGGTGAATGGGCGGCTGGATGTGTCGGGTAGGTGGTTGGGTGATGGGATGATATGAATGGTTGGGTGGTTGAGTGGTTGAGTGAATAAGGGATGAATAGCTGGTAGGCAGTGGATACCAAATAGGCGGTTGGGTCGATGAACGGGTAAGTGGCTGGATGGGTGGACGGAAAGAATGAATGGAGAGTTGGGTGGATGGTGGAGAAGCCGCTGGGCTGCTGGCTGGCTGGCTGCTGGTTGCTTGAATCAGCGGGTGGATGACGGCTGGGTGAGGCGTTGATGGGCAGCTGGATGGTGGGTGGTTGTTAGGTGGCTGGGAGGCCTGGACGGGTGAGTGGGTGGGAAGGTGGTATATAGTGGATGGATAATGGGTAGAGTCAGCAGTAGATGCGTCAGGAGTGGCTGGGGAGTGGGGTGGGTGGTGGACTTGTTGGGCGCGTGGCTGGATGGGTAGGTAGGTGCGTAACGGGCGGGTAATGGATGGTCAGGCACGTGGCAGATGGTGAAGGGGGAGTTGTGGGTGGGGGGTGGTTGACTGGGAGGTTTGCGTGGGGAGGGGGAGCAGGTGAGTGGAAGGAAGCAAGGGGTGGGTCGGTGGGAGAGAGTCCCTGGGTGGGCTCGGGCAGCCACCGCTGCCACCAGCCTGGGGCCCCACACCCGGTAACGTTGGGCCGGCGGGCGCCTGCGGGGGCTGGGCCCTGACCATGGCGTCCCTGCCCCGCCATGCAGGCCCCTGTCCCAGCTGGTGCTGCCCCGGGTGCTGGGGCTGATCCTGAACCTGCCCTCGCCTGTGTCCCTGGGGCTGCTGTCCCTGCCGCTGCGCCGGCGACACTGGGTGGCCCTGCGCCAGGTGGACGGCGTCTACTACAACCTTGACTCCAAGCTGCGGGCGCCCGAGGTCCTGGGCAACGAGGACGGTGTCAGGTGAGGGGCGGGGGCGACTCCAGGGCTGCGCGCCAGACCCCCCTCCCCGGGGGGCAGCCCCAGGCACCCCCCAGGCCTCAGTCTCCCCGTTTCTCCGCCCAGGGCCTTCCTGGCAGCCGCGCTGGCTCAGGGCCTGTGCGAGGTGCTGCTGGTGGTGACCAAGGAGGTGGAGGAGAAGGGCTCCTGGCTGCGGGCAGACTGACCCCGCGGAGGAGGGGACCATGGGTGCCCGCCGGTCGTGGCCCCCGCGCGTCCACATCCGGTTCCCAAGTGCCGGGGGAAGGGCCAGGCCCCGCCCCTCGTGGACCCAGCGGAGGTCCCAGCCCCTTCCCCGCATCCCGTCTCCCCCCCCACATGCCACTGCTGCCTCAATAAACCCGATGATTTGCTCCCAGCCTGGCCTGAGTCTCACTGGGGGCCCCTTTCCTTCAGTTACGCTGGTTTATCAGAGAGGCCCAGGCAGGCCTGGCCAGGATCCAAGCTCTCTGCCACCTCCCGGCTTGGCCACCTGCAAGTCACTCATCTCTCGGGCCTCAGTTTCCTCATGGGGGTGGGCCCAGGGGAAAACAATGCAAATGCCTGCCCTCTTGAGGCACCTGGGAGAGACCAGGAGCGAACAGAGAGATGCAGTCCAGGGTGTTTAGGGAGATAAGCCCCAAGGAGAAGGAGAGGGTTTACTTCTTGACTCCCAACTCATGTACCAACTGCAGTCGTGGCCCCAAAAGATGTCCAAATCCTCACCCCCGGAACCTGCGAATATGTTCAGATGCGTGGCAAAGGGGAACGAAAGTTGCTAATCCGCTGACCTTAAAATCGGGAAACTACCCTGCATTGTCTGAGTCGGCCCGATGTAATCCCGAGGGCCCTTAAAAGTGAAGCAGGCACGGGAATTCCCTGGTGGCCCAGTGGTTAAGACTCCACTCTTCCACGGCAGGGGGCACGGGTTCGATCCCTGGTCAATACCGCATGCATGGGGGTGCAGCCAAAAAAAAGAAAAAAAAGTGAAGGAGGCAGGAGAGGAGAATCTCAGACATGACTAAGGAAGCAGCGTCAAAGAGATGCTACACGGAGGGGGGCGCTTTGAGACAAGAGGGGTCACGGGCCAGGAAACGCAGGCAGCCTCTAGGAGGTGAAATACACAGGGAAACGGATTCTCCCCCAGGCCCCCAGAAGGAACCAGCCCGGCCCACACCTTGACTCTAACCCAGTGAGACTCATTTTGGACTTCCGACCTCCAGAAATGTAAGAGAATCAATGTGTGTTGTTCTAAGCCACTACGTTTGCTAGAGCAGCCAGGGAAAGGAACACCAGGGAAAGGAACACAGCGTAGAATTCCTCAGGGCAGTGGAAGGTGTTGCTGAGGAGGTGTTTGAGCAAAGACTGGGAGAAGGGGAGGGAGAGAGGCAGGCACAGAGAGGTCTGCAGGAGAAGCATTCCAGGCAGAGAACAGGCAGTGCAAAGGTCCTGAGGCAGGCTGGTGTGGCTGGAGCTGAGGGAGCGAGGGAGAGAGAGGGTGGAGAGGTGACGGAGGGGGAAGATGGTGGCCGGTGGGATTTGAGCAGGGGAAGGACAGACTCCCACTGGGCGTCCTCTCCACAGTCTCCCCTGAGCAGCCCCCCATGTACCCTTCCCCCAGGGCCCCCCGTCCCTCCGGGTCTGGCCTGTGCAGCTGGATGCTTGCCCTCCCCAGCTCTCAGGCTGCGAGGAAGACACAAGGGGATGGAGGTAAAGACCCCCAGTCCCAGTGGTGGGGTGTTTTAACAGGGGTCCCATGGGACAAGGTGGGGGCCACAGGAAGATGAGGGGTCCTGGGGGAGCTGGCTGAGGGGCATTCTCCAGGGAGCCAGTGGGAAGGGAGGGAGGGCCCATTCCAGAATTAGAAACAGCCCAGATTGAGACCTGGAATGTTGAGGGAGATGATTTCTCCAGTAGCTATTTGAGGAGGTGATAAAGAGATAAGGGTGGATCCTGGCAGGTCCACGGCCCACAGGGCCTCCAAGAGCAGCTGAGGGGCTGGATCTGGTCCAGGGCAATGGGTAGGGCTGTGAGCAGGGGGGGCAGGTCGGTCCCGGGTGCAGAAAGACCCCTCTGGGGCCATGTGGGGGAAGGCTGGAGGCTGAGGGTCCCAATGGGAGAGGACAAGGCCTGAGTCAGGACCCTGGGGGCAGAGTGGAGGTGACAAGAGAATCAGGGCAGGCTCTGGGGGTGAGGGGCAGGGAAGGAGGTACCCGGTGTCTGGCCCTGGGACCTGGGGGACAGTAGGGCCGCCCCAACAGATGGGACCGAGGGAGGAGGAGTGGGTGTGGGGGACATGCTGAGCTCAGGGGGATGTAAGGAGTGTGACAGGCCGGGTGACATCAGGGGAGGAGGACCAGGGTCAGGGACCCAGGGGATGGTTTTAGGGGTCACGGGCCTAAAACTGTGAAGGAGGAACATGGGCAAAAGAGGGGCCCCCCATTAGGTGGCGGGCAGATATGGGGGACCTGGAGGCACAGGGAGGCCGTGGGCAGGGAGAGGCAGGCAGGGCCCCAGCTGGGGGCGTCTCCCCGAGCCCGCCTGAGGCTGCACTCCACCCAGACAGTAAATTCTGAGGGACACAAGAAAGAAGGCGGGGAGCAGGCGCCGGCAGGACACGCTGACCCGTGGTGATGGGGGCACTTGGGCTTGGTGGGTTCTGGTTCCCAAGACCTCAGAGGTCAAAGGGCAACTTGTAAAGTGAAAAGTCAAGCAGCACGTGAGGGGAAACTGCTGGGGTCCCGGGACACCCCAACTCGGGGGTGCCCCCCACACCCACTCAGTCTCTGACTCCCTCTGTTCCTCCCTTTGGGTCCCTCTCTTGGGCTCTCTTTCTGGATGTTTCTGTCTCTCCATGTTGCTCTCAGCTTCTGGGGCCCCCTCCTGCCCCCTGTGCCTGTCGCCTGTCCCATCCGGTCCCAGACAGCCTGGCGGGGCTCCCTGAGTGTTTCTATTCCTGGGCCTGAGTGACCTCCCCAGGTGCCTTCTCAGCGGTGGCCTAATATGGTCAGAGCAGGAGCCCAGAGGGCAAGGGTGGGACCTGGGGAGGGGGCGTGGGGGGTCCCTGCAGCCTCCCTCCTCCTGCTCCCAGCCCCCCCCCCCCAGGTGCTAACCCCTCCTGCTCTGCAGGCTAGAGGATCGGCAGGCTGGACCAGTGCATGGATTGAGCACTTACTGTTTGCCCCTTACGGTGGGTGCAGACGGGCCCATGCAGCCTCGAAAGCCCCCACCTGCTGGGGCCACCCCACTTCTCACAAGCCTGAGTCAGGCTGTCCCTTGTCCCAGGGTGCCCAGCCAGGCTGGTCCCAGAGCATCGGTTGGCGGGGGCTCCTGGGGATCCCCGGTTGCCCTTTGGGGGCGCCCCACACAGGCCCCCAGGGGCCTCTCAGTGCCGGCCTGGTTGCAGGAGGGAAGGAGGGGGGCCGGTCACGCGGAAGGTGCAGGGGGAGGTGACAGCTGTTCCGTGCCCCCCGGGTGCTGACAGCTGAGGCCCAATTTAGCTCTCGGAGCCCAGGGCTAGCCAGATAAGGCAGTGAGGGGTGCAGCCCCGCCCCCAGGGCACCCCTTAAATCACCCGGTCGGGCCCTGGGGGGTGGCCGCCAGCGATGCCAGGTGAGAGGGGCTGCGCTCCTTCCTGACTCCCCGCGTCCCGCCTGCACAGCGCTGCCCCTCTCTCTCCGGCTCTCCTGTCTCTCTCTCTCTCTCTCTCTCTCTCTGTCATCTCTCTCCCTCTCGTCTCTCCATCTGTCTTTCTGTCTCATCCGATCTCCGACCCTCCCGCTCTCCATTTCTCCCCATCCTGTTCCTAACTCTGCCTCTATCCTTCTTTCTCTGTCTCTCTTGCCCCATCCTCTCTCTCTTGTCTCTGTCTTCCCATGTCTATCTAATCTCTCTTCATCTCTCTGTATCTCTCCTGTCTCTTTCCATTTCTTTGTCTCTCTGTCTCTGTCTCTCTCCCCATCTCTGACCCTTCCGCCCATCTCTCTCCCTTCTCCCGTGTGTGTGTGTGTGTGTGTGTGTGTGTGTGTGTGTGTGTGTGTGTGTGTGTCTGTCTCTCTCCTCACTTCTCTCTTGGTCTCTCTCAATCGCTCCCTGTCTCTGTCTCTCTGCCTCTCCCTGACTTTCTCTCCCCGTCTCTCTCTGACCCTACCTCTCCATCGCCCCGGATGGAGGCCGCCCGGGGCCTCTGCTGCGGTTTCTGCTGAATAAAGCTGTTTCTGTCCTCACCTCTCCGTTCCTCTCGCCTCTTTTCCTTTCTCACCCCTCTGCCTCTGAGCTCAGCACCCCCGCCCTGAACCCGGGTGGGTGGAGGTCGGGAATCCGGGGCTGGGGTCGGGGTCGGGGTTCCTCCCTCCCAGAGACTGCAAGAAACAGAGTCTGAGAGACAGATGGAGGAGATGGGGAGAAAAACCGAGAGATGGATGCAGAGGGAGACCCAGCAACGGCAAGAGACAGGGACTCAGAGACAGAGAGACTGGGATGGGGGCCATAGACTCAGAGATGGGAGAGCCAGTGGGACAGCAGGACCTAGATACGCGGAGAAACACAGAGTGAGACGGGGCGACGTCTCCATCTCAGAGGCAGGGAGATGCGGAGACACGGAGAGACTCGGAGGCCGAGAGACAGAGATTAGACGGTGCCCCGCATCCCCCCAGACACGGCAGACTGGGCTGGGCAGCCCCCTCCCCCTCCCGCCAGGCGGTGCCAGGCCCCAGACGACGGGCCCTTGTCCTGACAGGGCCTTGACTCTGTCGGGGCAGCTGGGGGCTGGGCTGGCTGGGCCCCGGTGTTGGGGGGGTAGGGGCGGCCACCAGAAGCCTGGCCTTGGCCTCCACCCTCAGACTCCCCCTCCTCCCTCGACCTCCTCCTTCCAGCCTCCCTTCTGGGGTCTCTGCCCACTCCCAGCCTGCTTTCTGTTATGCCGGGGAGGGGGACAGGCATTTATGGAGCACCTGCTGGATGTACCTGAAATGCCTCCGTGCCCTCCTGACACCCTCTTGTCTCCCCTGTCCCTTCCTCTGTGCCCTCTGCTTGTTCTTCCTGGGCTTCTGGCTCCCTTCCTTGGAAAAGATGGGCATTTATTAAGTTCCTAGTGTTTGCCAGGCAATTTCCATACACTGTCTCTGCACCTTATACTTTTTGCTCTCCTGTCCCTTCCACCCTGTTTCCTTTCCCTTCTTCCTGATCTGCCTGGTCTCTCCTCCAAGGAAATGGGCATTTATTGAGCACCTACTGTGTACCAGGGAATTTACAAACCCTGTCTCCTCTCTTATTATATACACCCTTTTCTCCCCCAATTCTTTTCTTCCTTCTCTATTCATTTCCTCTCCTTTCTGACTCTGCTCCCTCCTAGGGGAGGGAATGAACATATATTGAGGACCTACTGTGTGCCAGGCAGTTTACACACCATCTCACCCTTCCTCACACCGTCTTCCTCCCCTGTCTCTCCTCTGTCCTCTCCTTGTCTTTCTGGGCTCTCTGCTCTCTGCCAAGGCAAGGAACACACATTTATTGAGTACCTATGGTATACCAAGCAATTGCTTGTGCTTTCTCTACTCTCCTCTCACCCTCTCATCTCCGCTGACCTGTGGTCTCTGCTGTCCTCTGCTTCTTTCTGCTCTCTGTCAGGAGAGGAACTGGGCATTTATAGAGCACCTATTGTGTGCCTGGTAATTTCCTTCCACTCCCCCTCCCCCTCGATTCTCCCTGTTCCTTCATCTCTGACTTCTTATGTTCTGCTCTGTCTCCCCTTTCTTGGGGGAAGAAAACAAGCAATTATGGAGCACCTACTGTATGCCAGGCAATTAACACCCCACCTCATCTTCTCTTGCCTCTTTCTCCCTGCCCCGCTCATTCTGCCAGCTTCTCCCTTCCTGTGTTCTCTGCGCCTTCCTCGGGGAAGGGAACAAGCATTAACTGAGCACCTCTATGTGCCCCATGATTTGCCGGAACTGCCTCCTCTGACATCGCCTCCTCCCTTCTGCTCCATCCTATTGCCTCCTCGGCCAGCCTTCCTCTCACCAGTGTCTTCCGCTTCCTCTTGTTTGCCTTCTCTTCCAAGGAAGACAGTGGGCATTCACTGAGCACCTCCTGTGTGTCTCACCCACACACTCGCATGGTCTTTTCCTCATTTCCTCTCTTCTCCCTGGTTCCTGCTCTCCTCCAGCTTCTCCCCTTCCTCTCTGCCCTGCCAGCTCTCTCCTGGGGGAGGAACTAGGCATGTACTGAGCGCCTGCTGTGTGCTACTCCTCCTATCAGCTGTCTGTCCCGGCTTGCCTCATAGGCCCTGCGCTCCCTTCTCTCTCCCTCTCTGCTTGCTTTCCTCCTCCTGGCTGCCTCCTCTGCTCGCTGCCAGGAAGGGGGACGGGCATTTATTAAGTGCCTATTGTATGCCCACTGCTTTACCGACACTGTCTCCTTCCATCACAGCTTCTCCTGTTCATCCTCTCTGCTGGAGTTTCCCCTCCCCGCTCCTTTTCTGCCTGCCTTCTTTCTCCCGGGAAGAGAACCAACACTTAAGAGCACCAGCCATATGCCTAGCTATTTCCACCCCTGGCCCTCCCTCCTTTGGCTGTCTTTCCTCCCGTTTTTCCTCTGTGGTGGTTTCTTCACTTCCTCTCTGACTTGGCTCCTCTCTCCTGAAGAAGGGAATGAATGGGCATTGATTGAGCACCAGCTGTGTGCCAGGCTCTTCATAAGCCCAGCGTCCCCTCCTCACACTCTCTCCTTCCCCCTCTCCCTTCCTCTCTACCGCCTCTTCTCTCCCTTCCTGCTCTCCGCGTTCTCCACCAGGAAAGGGTAGGGGCACTAATTAAGCACCAGCTGCGTGCTGGGCAATTCACACATGCTGCTGCCTCTCCTTAGACCCTGTGTTCTCCCCTGCCCCCTCCTCTCCTTCTTCTCTCTCTTCTCTGCAGCGGAAGCTCTCAATTTTTCCAGACGGAAGGGATGTAGGCAGCGATCTCAGCCGCCACGGCTGTAGAAGGGGCCCATCATCTTCCCCGCATGGTGCTGGGCACCGCGAGCTGATGACCCACTGGGGCTCCATTTGGATTTCCTCACTGGGGAAAAAAAATGCCGATCACAATAGCCACTCCCTAGGGCGGGGGAGGGAGGGGTGACTGAAGGAGACCAGGAGGGAAAGTAGGATAGACTGTGCTAGAACAGTGCCCACGGGAGGAGGGGGCGCCGATTCTGCTTCTGGCCGTTGAGTCCTGAGTTGTCGCCCTCGTGGCCCCCTCCCCCACCTCCCTGCGCGCTCTGCTCCGCCCCCGCCCCCGAGAAGCAGCTGAGGAAACTGAGGCTCAGGCGGGGAAGAGACTCGCCCGCCACTCGGCCCCGTGTCTCCCCCCCTCTGTGAGCCTCGCCCCCTCTCTCCCCCATTCTCGGGATCGCTCCCTGATTCCCAGTCTCTCTCTCTCACTAGCTCTTTCTCCCCGCCCTCCCGTTTTCTGGATCTCGTTCTCTCTGCATCTCTCGCTCCATCCTTTTTCTCTTTCTCTCCTGCTCCTCTGTCTCACACACACTTCCTCTGCCTCTGCCCCATCGGTTTCTCTCGACGCACACACGGTCCTCCCCGAAAGGACTTCCCTCACACTGTGTTGTCGTTTCCTTCGCTCACACCTTCTTGCTCAGGTCCTTTTCATTCTTTCTTCGTGCTGCTGCTCCTCTTCCTCCTCCTCCCCCTTCTGACCTGTCTCTACCTTCTGTCCGTTTGTCCGTCTCTCCACACCCACCCGCCCCCAGGTCTCCTTCCCCTCACCCTTGTCTTTCACCCCGATCCTCAGTTTCTTCCTCTTTAATTCGCACACACACACGCTCCCCCCCCCCTCCATTTCTCTTCCTTAAACCGCGCTCCTCTCCTTCCTTCACACCTTCCTCCGCCCCAGCCCCGGCTTGACTCCCCTGCGCTGTCACTCCCAGCCTTTCTGGAAGCCCTTCTGCTTTTCCCGCTGCCTTTGCCCCGCCCCCCGCTCCTGGCTCCCACCCCCGATGGGGATGGGGCGCGGAGTCCCCAGTCCTGGGCTTCCCGCTCTGGGCTCTCGGCTTCGCCCTCCGCTCCCCCTTCCTCGGCTGCTGCTGTGTCTCCCCTCGCTCCCCTTGTCCCCGTCACCTCGTTTCCATTCCTCACGTTCACCTCTCACGCCAGCCTCTCCTGCAACTCCGGCTCCTCCCATCTCCCCCCACAGGGGCTCCTATTTCCTTCCCTTCCTAGCTTCACTCTCTCTGTTTTCCTGGTATCTTCTCTCCATTGGCTTTTTACTCCAGACTCTCTCCTCCGCCGTCTACTCCCCCCTCCCCGCCTCCCTTCCCTGGCGTGAGGGGCCAACCGCCCCCTCAGCCCTCACCGCATCCCTCGTCTCCGTCTCTCACGTTCTCTTTCTCCCACACCTGTTCCCATATACCTGGGGTTTGCAGCGTCTCCCTCTCCCCGCTCCTGTCCCCCATCCCGTCCTTGCTCGACTCCCACAACTGGGGAGGCCCCTGCGGTAACCAACGGGGGCGGGGACAGCTGCGTCCCCGCGCCGGTGGTATTTTTATCCTGTCTCGGAACAGACGGTCCTGTGATTAATGTTTCACAGTTTACGGAATTCATTTCATGTCCTGCCAGGTCCTGGGCCCATCAGCTGCACGTTTTCGCCGTCTGCAGCTCATCATTAACTGGGACACGGGGACACTGTCCCGTGACTTGGCGCGTTATCACTCGAGAGGGGGCAAACCTTCCCTTCCCTCCTCTGTCTCCCTGTTTCTCTCTCTCTCCCCCTTCTCCTTTCTGAGCCCCGTTCCTTCTCTCCCCTCTTTATTCACCTGGCTCTTTCCTGTCACACCTTCGGCTTTGTTCTGTTTTCCCTGCTGTCACTCTTTTCTCTCCCTCAGTCACCAAATGCCCTCGCGGTGGTCACCCGGGTGTCGAGGAGGGAGACTGTGCCCTGTGGGCCGGGCTGGGATCTGAGGGGCCGCCGCCCACCCCTCCCGGCGTCTCCGGGCCTCGTGCTGCGGCCTAGTCTTGCCTGACTTTCCACTTTCCTCATTTCCTCCGTGTTCCCCGGTCCCTTCTGTCCACCACGTGCCTCCCCGCTGGCCTCCCTCCATCCTCTCCTCAGCCTGGACCTCCCCCTCCCTCCGCCCCTCCCCGTGGCCTCCAAGGGTGCGTGTGTGTGACACTGGCGGGACCCCTCTTTCCCCTGCTTTGGTGTCTGCGCCTCTCTCTCCCTTTCCCTCCTCCTCTCTCCCCGCTCCCTCCATCCTTTTCTCTCTCCTTTCCTCCTCTCCCACTCTCTCTGCCTCTCTCTCCGTGCCGCCTCTCACACCTGTTCTCTTACACACATGTATACACACACTCACTCATTCTCTTCTCATCTTCTTTTTACCGTCTCCCCTCCATCCTTTTCTCTCTCCCTCGGTCTCCCCTCCCCTCCTCTCCCGGCTCCTCGTCTCTTCCTCTTTCCTCCCTGGCTCCCTGGGAATCTCCCCAGGGCTCACACCCGTTCTCTCTCCGCTTGCTTCTCTCCCGTCTCCTCCCCTCCCTCTCGGGTCTGTCTCCTGAGCGGTTCTCTCCCCACTTCGCCCCATCTCTTCTCTCCTCCAGCCTCCCTGTCTCCCTCTTTTCTTTCTCCCCCTCCTGCATCTCTGCCCATGGCTTTCTCTCCTGTCTCCCTTCTACTTTCTGTCTTGTTTCCTCCTCTGCCTCTCACCGTTTTTCTACTTGCTCCCTTTCTCCTCCCCACTCCAGTTCGCCCCTTTTTTCTCTCGTCTTTCAAAACCACTTGCCTCTTCCTCTCCTCCTTCCCCTCCTCGGGTCTCAATGCCGCCTCCTCCCTCTTCCTTCCGTTTCCTCTTCCGTCTTCTCATTCTCCTGCTCCTCCCTTCTGTGCCCCTGGCCGCCCCGTCTCTCCTCTCCCCTCCCTCTGTTCCTTTCCTCTCCCCTCCCTCTGTTCCTTTCCTCTCCCCTCTTTCCTTCTTCCTCCTCCTTTCTCTCCGACCCTCTCCCTTCTCGTCCCCGCCCCGTCCCTCCCCACACCTGTCTTTTCCTTGTTTCTCCTCTCTCTGCCCCCTTCTCTCGGGGCCTCCCTCTGTCTCTGTTCCTCCCATTTCTCTGCCTATTCTCCCCTCTGAGTGGCCCCCTCTCTCCTCCTTCTATTTGCCCTGCCCTTCCTCTCCCCTCCTCACGTCCGTCCCTTCTCTCTCCTCTCCTCGCTGAATCTTTCCTTCTCCTCATCCCTCCTCTTTCTCGCTCTCCAGTTTCTCTTTTTCTAGCCCCACGCACCTTCTTTCAGTCTCTCTCCTTTCCTTCCTCTCCCCTCCCAATCTGTCGTCTCATCTCCTCTTTCTCTCTGTGCCTCGGGAGGCCCCTGCCCTGCCCAGCACCCCCTCCCCCGTGCGTCGCCCTGAGGGCTCCAGGGGCTCGTCTCTCCCTTTCCCTCTCCTGCCCTTGGGGCTCTGAGGTTTCCAGGTTCTGCGCGCAGATGGCAGAGTCGACCCCGGGAGCCCAGGGCCGGGCTGTCAAGCCACAGTCCCCGAGGTGGAAGGACCTTTGTGACACCCATTTTCTCTCTTTTTCTGTCTGCCCTGGACTCTGGACATCTGCCTGGAGGGATCAAGTCTGCCCCAGGTGCAGGAAGGACGAAGCGAAGAACAGGCTCAGAGGCGGGGAGCAAGCTGCCTAAAGACTCACAGCGCGTAAGTGGCGGGGCCAGGACAGGCTGGGCCGCCCTACAGTTGGCTGGGAATCTGCTCCTTCCTGACTCTGCTGAGCCCTGGACTCCGGCCTGAGCTTGGTGAGAAGGGGGCTGCCGCCTTTCTGCTCTGTTCCCCTTCCCAACCCTCCACCAACTTCTCTTCCTCAGGCAGCGTGAAGCACAGCAGCGGTGGGGAGGACCTCACACGACCCCACTTCACAGATGAGAAAATAGGCACCTGGTGTTCCTGAGGACCAGCATCTGCTAAGACAGAGACTTCATGGGAACCCCAACCTTCCCAAAGGATCGACAGTGCCCCCTCTAGGGCCCTTCTCTCCGCTGAGACGGACCACACGGGTCAGCATGATGCCTGACCTCCCGCAGTACCGCCTGAGAGGCATTCTCAGACTGGGTGTCATCTTCCATCGCCACCTACTGGCAAAGGACAAAACTGCAACCCAGCTCTAATAAACACTGGGAATGACCCCGACAAAAAAGGACAGTGCCAGGGGGTGGCAGAGGGGCTGGGGGAGAGGAGAGGGAGAATTTGCAAAATTCTGTAAAAATTAAAAACTTTACTCCTAACCAATACATAAACATCATACTCAGCAAGCTTCTTGGTATGCCAACTTAAATCTCCAGACTTCATGGGTGTTTTCAAGTCATGCTATGGGCAGGTTCTCTCCTGCACTGCCATGGAAATGCACATGTCGCTGCTTTGGGAAATGAAGGAGAGTGGGATCTGGTTTACACAATTTGCTGAGGAGCCTATTTCTAGGAATTAGGCCAAACTGAGTTTGTTTCGTCTGCAATGACCTTGCTGAATGGAAGCTGGGTGCAAGCAAAGGTGAATGGCTGACAGCCAGAGAGACCCCAGCCACTGGCCCCTGACCCTCACCTGGAGTCTCTCTGATGGGCTAAATAAAGAAACCTCTAGAATTGTTTCCAGAAGCTACCTGCTACAATGCACAATTTGGGGGTGGCAAAGATTCTTTAAAAATACTAAAATTAGCCTTATATATTTTAAAAGACTGCTTGTCAAACAACTCTGTTTTAAATACGCCCAAATGACAATATGAAAGCCCAGGCTGGGAGAGGCGAAGTTTCCTCAGTGCCAGGGAACAGGTGACATTTTGTGGGGCAGAGAAGGGCATCCAAGAGGTGAGGCAGGAAATTGGGGAGGGGGGCATTCCTTTCACTGAGCATTTACCTTGCAGGTGCTCCCCTGTCTTAGACCAGAGGTCAGGAGGCTAGGGTCAGGGAGCAGGAGGGGGAGAGTGAGGGCTGAACTCAGTGGGGACAGAGAGGAAGGAATGTGGCAGGAAGAGGAGGGATGGGGCTGTGGAGGGGTGGAGAGGGGGAGAACGGTGCCTGCAGCCTGGCCCGGTGGCATCTAACTGAATCATTAATTGAGGCTGGGGGTGGTAATTCATGAGGCCGAGGAGGAGGAAGAGATCAGAAACCAATGGGCCTCAAAGGCCAGGCTGAGGGGCTGGGACTTTGCCCTGACGGCACTGGGGAGCCATGGGAGGGCTGGGAGCAGCGGAGTGGGGGCAGCGCTGGTGTCAGAAAGCCCTCCATGAGGGGGATGGAGTGGAGGGGGCACACGGGAGGCCAGGGAGGAAGTACAGGTGGGAGAGGACGAGGCCAAGGCTGGCGCCACGGGGGCAGAGATGAAAGGACAAGGCCGGGAGGAACAGTGGGTAGGGCAGACCAGCACTCTGGTCTGTGAGGCCGGGTAGCTGGAGGCACCACTCACGGGATAAGGATTCCTGGGTGGCACCAACTTCCCCGGTGGTCCCTGAGGCACATCCTGGGGAAGGAGCCTTAGGTCAGGAGAACCTGGAGGGGAGTCTGGGCTGGAGACGGGCTTGGGAGCCACCAGGGAGGAGGGGCTGTTCAGAACCTCCAGTGTGGATGGGGGGCAGTGAGACCCTCCCCCAGGAGGTCCCCAGCCGGGGGTGTGTCCTGCAGACACAGACACACGTGTGAGGAATAATGCAGGTACACAGGGATTCCTGCAGCATTGCTTGAAACCCAAAGGTAAGACTCCACGCTCCCAATGCAGGGGGCCTGGGTTCGATTCCTGGTCAGGGAACTAGATCCCACATGCTGCAACTAAGAGCTCGAATGCCACAACTACGCATCCCGCATGTGCAACTAAGACTCGGCACGGCCAAATAAATAATAAATAAAAATAATGTAATCAGATTGACAAAGACCTCAAACCTCGAGCCACTAAAAAATAACAAAATGGGGACTTCCCTGGTGGTGCAATGGTTAAGAATCCGCCTGCCAATGCAGGGGACATGGGTTTGACCCCTGGTCTGGGAAAATCCCACATGCCGCAAAACAACTAAGCCCATGCGCCACAACTTCTAAGCATGCGCTCTAGAGCGCACGAGCCACAACTACTGAGCCTGCGTGCTGCAACTAATGAAGCCTGCACAACTAGAGCCCATGCTCCACAACAAGAGAGGCCACCGCAATGAGAAGCCCACTCAGCACAATGAAGAGTAGCCCCTGCTGGCCGTAACTAGAGAAAGCCTGTGTGCAGCAACAAAGACCCAATGCAGCCAAAAATAAGATAAATAAAATAAATTAATTAAAAAAAAATACCAAGGCAATGTGAATCAGCGGGAGGCTTTGGGGCTCTCAGGCCGCTTGCCACTGTGCAGAGGGGCGTGGCTGGCGCCCCAGGGAGTGGGCTCTGAGCTCCCATGGGGCTGCAGGGAAGAGGTGCAGCAGGATCAGAGTCCAAGGGCATCAGAGGACAGAGGTGGCACGTGGAGGTCTCAGCAATATCAGATGAATCACGAGAGGAATTCAAAAACACAAATACTGCCACGGAGCAAAGGACAAGAAGAGTTCTCAGAAAATGCCAATAGTGCTGCCACGCTCCACGGTCACGTGTGCATTTAGGTCACGTGTGCATTTAGGTCACGTGTGCATTTCGTTGGAAAGTCAGTTGGAGGAGGGCGGGCTGAATGAGCTCAACGTCCCTTTCTGGTGGCACACGAAGGACGAGGCCACTCTCTGGGCAAGGACAGAACTGCAGAAGATACGGCGCAGGAGGAAAGTGGCAAGCACGGGACAGTGTACAACCTCGAACGTGTTACTTTTGCTACAAAGAGGGGGAAAGAACACACGTTCCTGTTTGTTGGTGCCCGCACAGACACTCCGGGAGGGAAAACAAATGGACTAAAATGATCAAGTGATCAGGGAGACAAGACTCCACTGCACACCTTCCTCGGCTGTTTTCCCTGTTCACAAAACATCTCTAATCTGCCTTGGTAGTCTACTTCAGGTCATGAGTCTGCGGGAAGTCATGCAAACTCACATCAGAGGCAGATCAACGACAGACCCGCGATGTCGCACTATTTATAACCACATAAAGCAGGAGGCAAGCTGAACGTTGAACGTTTGGGGGACCGTTTAATAATCTGCTACCCAGACACCGTGGAGCCTGACGCAGCCGTTACCATGACAATGGCAGCCATTTTTTGGTGTTTCTGAATAACACACACAGTGACCAGGGGAATTCAGCAGCGCTGGTACATCCTGACTGCCTCTCAGCCAAGTCAACAGTTGCACTGGCTGCTGCAAGTTGTAACTTTCCAAAATGTTTACCTATTTCAATATGTTGCTTTGTCAATGTTTTTAAATAGACGAAAGGAGAAGGAGATATAGATAGCAAGGACCCAGCAAAGTCCCAGGGAAGATACCCAGGCCAGGAAAGGGATTCTATTTACATCATCTGGCCCCTGACTCCACTAAATGTTTGTTTTGACTTTCAACATCACTTCTTCAAGCCCAGAAGCCTATGGAGGGCCTGGCATCCTGATGGCAGGAATTCTCAACTCCCACTCAGAGCCGTGGGCAGATATAGACCAAAACAGGGGACAGGGCTGCACGGAGGGATGGAAAAGGGGGCGCCCGTGGCCAGCCCCCCCCTGCTCTGTGCCAGCTCTGGGCTGCGAAGAGCCCAGGGTGCCCTCAAGGGCAGACAGACAGGAGGCTGGTGTCCCAATCCAGTGTCAGACAAGTTAGGGGTATCATCTAACCTGGCCAGGCAGAGCGAGAAGACCACAACAAAGGCACAGAGGCTGGAGAGAACTAGGCATGTTCCCAAACTGCAGGGCCTCAGGGGGTGGAGTGGGGGGAACCAGAAGTGAGGTCAGAGCTGGACCAGGAGCTTGGGCTCTACCCTGTGGCAAAGGGAAGCCTCTGGGGCTACAGCGGGGCCACAGGGGAGGGCGGGGTGCAGCAGGGCCCAGAACCCACCGCCCTTCCGCCACCAGTAACGCCAAGGCCCAGAGGGAAGGGACTCCTGGGGAGGGGGCGCTCTCCTACCCTCATGCGATGGGGAGACAGGAGGGGCCGGCAAATCCTTCCTGTGATGACCAAGGACACGAGCACGCTGGGCAGGAAGGGCGTCCGCTGAGCGAAAGAGGACGGGGCACTCACGGGCCCTGGGCCCCTCACCGGCCACCACCTCCGCCGCCACCGCCGCCCCCGCCCTGGCCCCCGGCGTCCGGTGCTCCCGACATCATGAGGAACAGGACCACGGGAATGATGTACATCCACTGTGAGCCAGACAGGATGGCAGAAGGACAGACGGACAAACAGGGAGACAGAGAGAAGAGAGGGGAGAATGAGCAGTGTCCGGGCCAGGGTGGGGAGGCGGGGGCCGGCGTGAGGGGAGGCAGTGAGGGAAGGGGGCCCAGGTCCCCTACTCCACTACGGGTTGGGGAAGGGCTGGCGGGGTGCAGGGGCGGGGGAGGCGGGAGGGGGCTCAGTCCTCACTCAGGCCTCGTGCGGTGACGGTGCGAGCCCGGGGGCAGCAGGACGCAGGGCTGTGAGCAACACGGCCCCCCCCAGGATGAGGTGCCACTGAGGAGGGAGGGGGGCGCAGGTCAGGGCCAGTGGCGGCTGTGGCATCCCGCGGCCATGAGGGAGGGCAGAGCCGGGAGTGGGCAAGCTCTCGGCCTCTCTGGGCCTCAGTTTCCCCGCAGCCCGGCTCTCCTGACATCTCCTGACATCAGGGGCTCCCGGCACACTAACCAAGGCCCCATGGACACGGCGCCCAGCACAGTCAGGCTCAGCAGCCTCCGACCTGAGGCCCCAAGGGCCCAGCCACACTGGCTTCCACTGCCCCCTGCCCCTGCCTGGGGGGGGGACCACCTCCTGCAGCCCCAGCGCCGCCAGCGCCCCCAGAGCCGCCAGCGCCCCCGGCGCCAAGGGCCCCCGGAGCCGCCAGCGCCTCCGGCGCCAAGGGCCCTGGGCCTCAAGAGCTGCCCCAGCAGCAGCACAGGCTCACCCTCAGCTGCCGGCTCCCGGCCTCCCGGGCACCACCCGGCACAGCCCCTCCACCCACCCCCCTGGCCCGGCTGGCGGAGCCCACCCGCTCCCTCCTTTCCAAACCTCCCGTTCCTTCGAGGGCTCTGCCGGGTGCCCCCCACGCCCCAGCCTCCCAGCCTGGGTCAGGCCTCATCCTCTCCCCGAGACCTTGGTCCCAGCCTCCTCCGAGCTCGGACCCCGCCCCTCCCGTGACCACACCCTCCTCACCGCACTCCCTCCCGACAGGCAAGGCCGACACTGCCCCCAGCCCAGGCACCCGAGGGGCTGTCCCCAGTCCCCCTCACTGCCCAGCTCCGGGCCGGCCATTTGCGGAGACCGGATGCCCCGTGAGCACCACCACAGGCTGACAGTGGCAGGGGCAGGGGCAGGGGCTCCGGCCAGGGGCCAGGAGGACGTGCACAGAGACGCCGGGGGAGCCAAGCAGGCCCGACATACAGGAGGCCCAGAGGAGGGCCGTGGGCGAGGGGAGCAGGGCAGAGGGGGGCTCAGCATGGGAGGGGGCGAGCCGGGGGGGAAGCGGCCGGGGGCGGGCAGAACCCTACTCACATATTTCGCGAAAAAGGACTTCTGCTCCTGGGGGTTCTTGGCTTTCTGGGCCTGCTCCATCTCCAAGCGCTCGATGAAGGCTGCCGTCTCGGGCCTGGGGGGTGGGGGTAGAAGGAGGAGAGGGGATGAGGGCCCGGGAGACCCCGCGGCAGCCTGGGAGGGGCGGGGCCGGAGTGAGAGGCAGCGGAAGGCCGGCCAGCCGGGGACAGGGCTGGCTCTGCCCGCCGCCCCGCAGCCGCTCCTCACCCTGGCGCCGGGACCGGCGGCTGCAGCTGCACTGAGGTGTTGAACAGCTCCAGGTCCACGTCCTCCACCTCGTGGCCCCGGCAGCCTCCAGGGTACGTCACCACCGACACCCCCACCACGTTGCCGGCCACGTCCACGTGGAGGGTCAGCTGGTCCGAGAGGTGCGACTCTACCAGGGAGCACTGGGGGAGGAGGGGGGCGGTGAGAGGAGGGAGGCCAGCAGGGGCTGCTGCCCAGGCCTCGCAGCAGGCCAGCCCCCCCACCAAGCCTCCTTCCCCACCCCACAGGGCCCCCGAAGCATCTTTCAAAGCCCTCCATGGCCCCCTGCCCACCTCCGGCAGAAGCAACGGCCTCCCCAGGGCCCACCAACTGGATTGTCCCCCTCCAGCCCGGGAGACCCTTGAGGGCAAGGCCAGGTCCTTAAATGCTGGGGCATTTAAGAACCCAGGCTAGAGCGGGTGGGCAAAGCAAGGATGGGGGCTGACCTCATCACCGACTCACCGCGGGGACAAAGGAGGAGACGTAGCCACCGGCTTCTGGGCCGTCAGGGGCCCCAGGCCGCCGTGGAATCCGGACACGGTACAGGCCATTCAGTGCGGCCACATCCTGCAGGGCGGAGAGGAGAGGGTGGCGGTGAGAGGCACAGTGCCCAGCCCCCACCTGGTCTGGACACCCACTGGGCCCACAGCCAGGAGGGCCCTTCCCCAGTCTCGCCCAGCCAGCATCCCCCACTCCCTGGCCCGGCCAAGCCCAAGACTCCTCCCACTGGGTGCCCCACCCGGGGGGAGACCACCACGAGGAGAGCAGAGGCCAGCCCAGCGACAGAGTAGGTCCCGAGGACACTTCCCGCAGGTCTGGGTCCAGCCCCACACCCGGACTCCCCGGTTATATGAGCAGCTAGTTCTCTCTGTGGGCAACTGTGACAGGAATCACGCGGGCACCACGCAGGAAGGCTGGCCAGGGCGGGCCTCAGCCTGATCTCTCCCACAGCGCTGGCACCCACAGGCCCACAGCCGCCCAGAATAAAGCCTGCGTCCCCAGCTTCCCTTGCAGCTCCAACTGGCCAAAGGGACGGAGTGGAAGTGGATTGTGGCAGCTTTCTCGAGCTTTCCCCCAGAGCCGGCTGTTCCCTCTGGCCCTCCTTCTTCCCTTCCTCTACCTTGCTGCCTGGAACCTCCCCCCCCGCACCCCCCCAGCTCCACACCATCCCTAGGGAGGACCCAGGCGGACCTGAGGGGAACCCAGCCCTTGAGGAGGCCACAAAGCAGAGCGACAGGAGAGGTAACGTTCTCCTGCTTAACCATGGCTACCGTGGGAATCCCTTTCTCCTCACAAGCAAATCTTGCACTAAGTGTGAAGCATCGTGGCTGAATCTAGAAGAGCGAGAGGAGCTGACCGTACGAAAACTGTGGGGAAGAGGGAGTGCTGCGCAGAGGAAACAGCTCGGGCAGAGGCCCCGAAGTACGCGTGCTGTGCTCTGAGGCACGTGCCCCCAGCCCCAGCAGAGCCGGGGGTCCCGTCCTCACCCGGAGCTGGCCCCGCTCCTCCTCGCTGAGCTGCCGCTGCGACAAAGACAAAGTGCCATCTTGCTGGTTCCAGAGCAGCGAGCCCCGCTTCCGGAAGTGGGCACTGTCATCTGTGTGGGAGCCTGGACGTCAGCCTTCGCAGTGACCAGGTCGCTTCCCCATCCCAAGCCCCCATTTTCCCACTTAAAAACTGGGGACAGCCCCACGTGTCTCTGAAGCCCTGCCTCTGCCTTGCCAGGTGACCCAGAGTCGCTCACGTGACTTAAGTGGGCCTCAGTTTCCCCAGCTGCGGAATACAGGGGCTGCAGAGCTCAGGAGCTCCCAACCACCAGGCTTTCTTGGGCAGATGCCAGGGTCTGACTGGGGAGGTCTGCAGAGGGTCCGAGCTTCAGTGTTTAAAACAGGTGCCCCCAGAGCTTGGGGCCTCAGACTCGATTATGAACCCCTGGGCCACACTGACATCTATGCTCTGGGAGTCTGGAGGCCTGAAATGCGGCAGTTTAAGCTGGGCTTTAGAAAAGGTCCCACCTCTGCCATTCGCTTGTCTGGTATCTCTCTGCACCTCAGTTTCCTCTTCTGGAAAATGGGGTTATCCCTAACACCTCCTATTCTGCTTGACTATGCTGAGGATATCTGAGTTAATACAGATGTTTGAGATAATACATCTAACCACTAGGGCAGGGCATGGGGTAATTGGTCAGTCTGCTCTGAGGTTATTACTGCCATACTGACCTTTCTGAAACTGGCATTTGTCTTACAGGTATGGGAGTATTCAAAGACAGAGCTTCTGTTCTCCGCCGCCTCCCACCTCCCCAGTGTAATGCAAACACACTCCCAAGTGCAAAGCTATAAGTGAATGGATGGCATGTCCCACGCTGAGTGGCACCCGAGTTCCTGACACAGGGCACTGGGTAAGTGTCCAGGTCAGGACGTTGCTGGACTCACCGATCTCAAATGAGTGCTCCAGCAGCAGCCCCACGGCGCCGCAGCTCTCGCCCTCTCGACCTTCTGCCCCCACCTGCAGGTCGGATAGAGATAGAGAGGGCCCCAGGTAATGACCATCAGAGCCCTCAGTCCGGCAGGATCCGCGGACCCCAGGACAGACAGACCTACAGGCTGCGTCAGGAGCCTTATTTTCATACCCATATCCAAACACTGACGCTTGCCCACTATTCCACCGTGAACCGCCCATTTCATGAAAATTCATGATCTGCACGGGCTAGAGAAAACCCGAGCCTGCAAACCAGCGGAACCTCGTTTCCAAGGCAACTATCTCCAGGTCACTTTCGCACCTAGCATCATAACTATTCATGAGTTAAAGGGCATCCTTCCCAAGCTAATATCCAAGTGACCTCGTTTTCACCTTCACAGCCCCAATAGCCACGATGCCGCCCGAGTTCCATCCCTCTCAAGCACATTCCAGATTCCATGCCTTCCTTTTCTCCAACTCTCCACATCTCTCCTAACTCTGCATCCTCCTCTCTACGCCCTCAAGCCTGCGCTACCTCGTTCCAGATTTTAATCCGCGAGCTCAAGATCCCGCCCTCCTCATGCATATTCGGGAGGCGGAACTCCTCCGAGAGCCCCCCCCCCCCGACGCCTCTTTAATTTTAGCCACCCCGACGTCTGATGTGCCAGGATTCCACCCGGGCCACACCTCCTCAAACATATTCATGACTGCGGATCCCTAGCGTCCTAACGTTAAGGAAGTTCTTGCCCCAAACTTCTCTTTCGGTGCAGCCTCGTTTTCACCGCACCCAACGCCCAGGTGCCAAAGTCCCATCCCAAAATGGGATTAGGGATCCCCTTAGGCCCATCCATAAGAAAAACTAAGGCCCAGGGCTTCCCTGGTGGCGCAGTGGTTGAGAATCTGCCTGCCAATGCAGGGGACACGGGTTCGAGCCCTGGTCTGGGAAGATCCCACATGCCGCGGAGCAACTAGGCCCGTGAGCCACAACTGCTGAGCCTGCGCGTCTGGAGCCTGTGCTCCGCAACAAGAGAGGCCGCGATAGTGAGAGGCCCGCGCACCGCGATGAAGAGTGGCCCCCGCTTGCCGCAACTAGAGAAGGCCCTCGCACAGAAACGAAGACCCAACACAGCCAAAAATAAATAATAAATAAAAATAAATAAATTTTTTAAAAAAACAAAAAAAAAACCCACTAAGGCCCAGAGAGGGGATGGCAAAATCCCATAAGGAGCACCGCCTCCTTATGCATATTCACGAGCTAGAGCCTTCCTAACTATCCTCTCGCTTTCTCCCAGTTGTGCGGCCTCATGCGTGCGCAGAACTGCAGCCTCGCTTTCCACGGTTCTTTTACCTCGTCTTCCCTCTCGGTCCTGCGCAACTTCGTTCCCACCTTAACCGACCTAAAGGCCCGAGACCCACGATTTCCGTCAACCCCGCCCTATGTGCACAGTGAATAAGCACTCACCCCCCGCACAGCGGCCCCGGGCCGGCAACCACTACCCCGCGCCCGGCTGGGGGCTGCTGCCGCCATCAGCAAGAGCAGGAGCAGCCGAGTCGCCCCAGCGCCGGGCGCGACCATTTCGGCCCCGTCCCACCAGCCAAGGGGCTGGAGTGAGCCGGGCGCCGCGGAGCACGCCGGGAGGAACGGCCCACATCCTGTCGCCCGTGCGCCTGCGCCGGCTCTTTGCGTCTGCGCACTAGCGCCCGCCCGCTACCAGGGCCTGACGTCACGGGGCGGGCGCCGCTCCATCCGGGCCTCCGGGCACCGCCCCTTGGATGACGCCACAATCGCGGACGTCTCCTCCGTGACGCAGTTAAACCCGGTCCGTCGCGTTGTGACGTCACAGAGCCCCGGGGCCCCGCCCCCCCATTTTCTCTGTGGGCGCCTCCCTCCGCTCCCCACAAGGGGCGGGACGTTGCGATGAAACGGGGGCACAAGCATAATTCGGCCCTTGGTGGAGCAGGTGAGGCGGGACCAGGTGGGATGGCAGGTGAGAGGCGGAGCCGGGCCTGGAGGGGTTGGACCAGGTGAGGGAACCAGGTGAGGGATGGAGCCTGCGATACGGAGACCGGTAGCCGGGAACCCTCTACCCTCAGCGCGGGGCTGACCCGGGGACCTTGGCCCAGCCTCCTGGAACTGACCTGCGAACTTTGCCGCCCATGTAGAACGCCCCCTGGTTCCAGCCTGTCCCACGCGCCAGCCGGGACGGCTCCAACGCCATCTCCTGAGCGGCGAGTTCGACCAGCTGCGGGATTTACCCATCTTTGAGAGCAACTTCGTGCAGGTGTGGAGCCCCAGGGCCCTCCGAGCCCAAGCCTGAGCCCCGGCCTCCTGACTTGGGGAACCTCTGTTCGCCCTATCTGATCACTCCCCCTAATGCCCATCTCCTGAAATTCCTGCTTCCCTATGAACCCTGGCCTTTGATTCCCTCGGTCCATTTACCCTGACTTCATACCCATATGACTCTTGACCTTTGACCCCAGGATCTCTGATCCCCATCTTGCTGGTTAACTAACTTGGTTCCTGATCCTTAACCCTACCAAAATTCCTGATTCCTCCCCAATCCCGCCCCCCATCTATCTGGCTTCTAACCTCTGACCCCCGGCCCCAGGTGACCCGGTTGGGAGAAGTTGCCAACAAGGTCACCATGGGGGTGGCAGCCTCCAGTCCTGCTCTGGAACTCCCAGACCTGTTGCTTCTGGCGGGCCCTGCCAAGGAGAACGGACGCCTGCAGCTCTTCGGGTGACTGCCCCCACCCCAGCCTAGACCTCCTTCCTCCCCAGCTCTGGGCATCCTAGGCCCCCTGCAGCACCTCCTTTCACCCACACGACCTCCAGGGCCAGGAGCCATGAATGGCTGCTAGCCTCTGGGCTACTGTCCACCCAAGAGAACAAGGACGGGGCCATCCACAGGGGCCAGGAATCAGGGATAGACAGACGTGAGGGGGACTGTCCTCAGCTACACCCTGGCAGGGATCAGGAGAATGACCATTTATGCAGCACTTACTGCATGCCAGGCGTCCCCTTGACCATGCACATCATCTCTTCCCTGACCTCCTACTGTCATATGGTGGGGCCCCTTAGGCCCCTCCATAAGAAAAACTGAGGCCCAGAGAGGGGAGCTACTTGCCCTGGGTCCCACAGTGGGTCAGGGGTGGCCTGGGATCAGAACCTTGGGCTCCTCAGGATTGCTGACCTCACGATTCTGGAGCTCCTGGGCCACACTCCACACTGCCCCTTCAGGTCTTTGGTTTTTTCATTGAAAAAGTAATGCAAATACACTCCAAGGTACAAAACACACATAGCACAAAATACACCTTTCTTCCATCCTAGGCTCCTGTCTCCAACTCCAGCTGCAAATACCAAGACATTTACAGGCATAGAGTATATTTCCAGAAACATTCTGCTGGTGGCTTTCAGTTTTTTGGCTACATCTCACAGTTAATGAAAGAAAGGGGGATGGGGGAAGGGAGGTAAGGAAGGAAGGATGGAGTCACATTGTCACATACACACACACGCACGCACGCACACAATCCTTTGTCTGCAATTTTGGATGTAACTCATTTGGTGGTAGAATCTGATTCTGACCTGAACAAACTTGATGCCACTTACAGCCTTTATTTATCCCCCCAAATAAGTTTAAAACATCTCACAAAGCAGTATTCTGATGCCGGAACCTTGTACTGGGACATTCTCTACCATCTTGCTTTTCTTTTCAATGCTAATTGTATCCCACCGTATGAGTCACAACCTGCAGTTGGAAGGATGCTAAGGATGGTGCTGAGAGGGGGGCTTTGACCCTCATCATCTCCTTCAGCACTCTCCCCTCCCAGCCCCAGAGAAAACATACCATCGAAGTAAAATCATTGAACTTGCTCTGCCAACTCAGCCTCAAGACACATCCCCCGGCCCCTCACTTCTAACCAGCTTCCAGCCCTGAGTGATTCTGTGCCAGTGCACACAGATCCAATTTTGGACACACACAATTCAACAAACTCCGTCCCCTTGGACACCTAGCTTGCATCCGGCGTCTTGCTGTGATGATGTAATAGGGAATGTCCTTGAACGAATGGCTGCCTTCAGACGGCCTGGTTTCAAATCCTGGCTTCACCTCTTCTTCACTGTCTTTGGCCAAGTTTCCTACCCGTCTGGGCCTCAGTTTCCTCATCGGCAACATGAGGATAAGAGGAGAGCCCACCTTCCAGGGCTGTCAGGGGATAAACTAAGTAAATGTCTGTAAAACTCTTGGAACAGCACCTGGCACAGAGTATGCGCTCTGGAAATGTCAGCTGTTATTCTTCCATTTGGGGAACATACTAATAGATCGAGTTGCCTACTGAGGGAGTCTGATGTGTCCTGTGCCTTGGGGTGACAACCAGTGTGGCAGGCAAGGGACATCCATGTGCTCAGCTGCGAGGGTGTCTGTAAGACCAGTTTCTAGAGGTAGTCTTGCAGGGCCTGAGGGAGGTGGTATGTGGCTACCCAGTGTTGTTAAGAACATGGGTAAGACTTGGGTTCAAATCCCTGCTGTGTGATCTGTGCCAAGTTACGCATCCTGTCTGGATTGTTTCCTCCACTGCCTTGTTGGACCTTGAATCAGGCTGGGGGCCTGAGCATTCACTCAGCACTGACCATGGGTCAGCTCTGGGTACTACGGAAGGAGCACTGAATAAAATTGGACCAAAAATCTCTGCCCTCAAGCTCACCTTCTACTAGGAAAGCAGACAGATGTCAATTTGTCCAGTGGGTGAGGTCTGTGGAGACAGATGGGGCATGGGGGTGGGCATGGGGAGGTCTGCAAGGGCGAATGTGGTTGTATATAGGCTGGAGGTTGTAAACAGATCTTCTCTAAGAGAGGAAGGGGCCAAGCTATGGGGATGGCTGGGGGATGACAGAGGGAACGGCCTGTGCAAAGGTCCTGCGGTAGGACCAATATGGGACAGTGAGACCAGTATGGCTGGAGCCGAGTAAGCGAGGAGAGTGGGTGGGAGGGGAGGGCAGAGAGGGAACAAAGGGGGCAGATCAGATCCCGCAGGGCCTTGTAGTCAAGGCGAGGACTCTGCTTTTACTCTGAGCCACGGGAGGGATTTGAGCTAACGCGGGTGTTGATTGGCGCCCTCTGGCGGCCGCATGGGAACAGACTGGGCTGAAGGCGGGAAATTACGGTGGCTGGACGGCGGGGGTCGGGGGCGGCTGGTGGAGGGACTTAGAAATCATCGGACTGTGACTGCATTTTAACGGTGGAGCCATCAGGATTTGGTAGGATTGGCTAAGAATGTGAAAAAGTCGACCCCCACGGTTTCTGACTGAGCAAGTGGGAGGATGTAGTTAAGATGGGGAAGACGGAGAGGAGCAGCTTCGGGGCTGGGGGAAGGTCAGGAATTTGGCTGTTGGACATTTTATGTGTCCGATGTCGATCCAACATACAAATGGAAATTTCAAGTAAGCAGCAATATGAGTTTCGCGTTTAGGAGGGAGGACCAGCGGGAGACACGGATGGGCTCTGTGTATGGAAGAAAATTGGGGATGGATAAAATGCAAGAGGCAGAGAAAGTGGAAAAGTATCCTTCCGGGCGGGGAGAGGGGCGCTGGGGTGGGCGCTGCGGAGCCGGGGAGGATCAGACGCTGAGGCTGCCCTTCCCGCCCGCCAGGCTGTTCCCCTTGCAGTTCGTCCAGCTCTTCGTCCACGACGAAAGCCGCTGGCAACTCAAGGTCAAGTTCCACACCGGCCGCGCCTTCTACCTGCAGCTACGGGCCCCGCCGGAGACCCGCGACCGCGAGTTCGGCCAGTGGGTGCGGCTGCTCTACCGCCTGCGCTTCCATTCGGCCCAGGGAGCCGTACCTTTCACGCAGGAGTACTCGGCGCTGGAGGACGACGAGGAGGAAGACGAGGACGAGGATCTGACCGAGCAGGAGGAAGTGAGCGGAGGAGGTGAGCGGAGGAGGGCGGGGCTGCAAGGAGGGGGGAGAGGGACATGGGCGGGGCTGGGGGCGGGACCCCTGGGTCTGAGGGAGGAAGGGGGCTGGGGGCCTGTGCTCCTGGGTCTGAGAGAGGAGGGGCTGGGGACCTGGACCCCAGGGTCTGAGGGAAGAGGGGTCGGGGACCTGGACCCCTGGGTCTGAGGGAGGAGAGGCCGGGGCCCTGGACCCCTGGGTCTGAGGGGGGAGGGGCCGGGGGCCTGGACCCCTGGGTCTGAGGGAGGAGGGGTCGGGGACCTGGACCCCTGGACCTGAGGGAGGAGGGGCCGGGGGCCTGGACTCCTGGGTCTGAGGGAGGAGGGCCTGGGACCTGGATGCCTGTGTCTGAGAGTAGAGGTGACCAGGAGCCCAGACTCCTAAGTCCTGACAGGGTGTGGCATCTGTACCCAGAGGGCAGGTGGCTCTCAAAAGCAGGGCAAGGTCTGCAGGACCTTGGCGCCCCAGCAAAGGTGGTGATGGTTTCCTAACTGGGCATCCCCCCACCCCAGCCTCGCTCCCCTTGACCTAGCATGGTGGGATCTGGGGAGGGAGTGCCCAGGCCCTGAAGGAGTGGGGTCAGCCAGACAAGATGCCAGTTCCGTGTAAGGCCTGGGGAGGGGAAATGTCCCAGTCCTTGAAGGTGGGGACACTGGAACCTATGGGGCCTCTTCCTCTTGAGACACCCTGCTCCCCAGGCCTTCCCAGGAAGTACAAAGTGCCCACTCACCCACCCCCAAACGGCAGATACATCCGCAGTCAAGGCCTCTGAGACAAACTCTCTCTTGTACCCAGCTTCAAGCCATGGAAGCCAGACTGGACCCACAGACCTCTGAACTCTGGGGACTCTGATTCCTCCAACATTCTTTTGAGGTCACTAAAAGACCAGAGATCAAAGTGTACCCTACCTCGGGGCCGGACAGATGAATTATTAAAGTTAATAAAGATTGGCCACTTAAGAACCAACAACCCGGTCACGAGCAGTTTCCCCATCGTCACCGATTCAACATGGCAGAAATAGCTCTTCCAGTGAGACTGCCCCAGCGCAGTCTTCTGTTCATGGTGTCTGGCTCCTCGGGCCACCACCGAGGCCCAGCGCCCACCATTCCATCATGGCTACCTCACTAGAGTAGCCCTCCCCAGTCTGGCCTTTGGTTCTTCTTTGCCCGCTGCATCTGGCCCCTGCAGCCAGCCCACCTCCTCCCCACTCACAGTAGCTCGTCTAACAGGGCTGCCTCCACAGAGTGTCAGGTCCACCCGTGATTTTGTAGTTGCCACGGCAACGTGGTAGCCTCGCTAAAGTAGCTGTTCCCAGATGGTGGCCTCAATGTGGTCTGTTTCATCAGGGCTGCCTCATCGTGGTTGCCATTCCAACCTAGCTGTCCCCATCACCCAGCCCCAGGTGACTAAGCCCTACAGGAGGAGGAAGGCGTGGCTACAGACTCAAGAAGGACAGACATATGGGAGTCCAAGACAAGACTATGATCTTCTCATTGATAACTCGGGAAAGGGAAACATGTTGGGGGAGGTCCGGGTTAGGAGTCAGCAGCCAATTATCTTGGCAGGTGGAAGAGAGAGCTTCACTGCGGCACTGTCGGGGGAAAACAGAAAAGGGTGGTAAAAATGCTTGTCCCACAACCACCCGCCCCTGCCCCCGGCCCTCCGCCCGCTGGATTCGCTTGACCAGCGTGGGGAGCAGGTTTTCCCTTCATCACCTAGCTCGGCACCTGGTCAACCCAACTCCATAGAGCCCTGATTCCTGTAGTTTTGAACCCAAAACTGGGACGTTCTGATTACGGAGCAGCTGCTGGAGACCAGCCGTCACTGGAATCCTGAAGTAGGGATATTTCTGAGCGGATTCAATGGTTGATGAGGGGGGCGGCAGAACCCTAGGAATCATCAGTAGGTCGGCCTGGCAGGTCAGGGCTTCAGAATGAGAGGGAGTGCTCCCTCTGGACGCTTTGCTAAGGGTCTGCAGCCCCTTCTGTCTACTGGGCCGTCATCAGAGCCAGGGAGGGACTCTGGAAGCCCCTATGAACGTCAGTCGCCTCTGAGGGACTTGGTTAGCGGCCTCCCCACGAGTCTTGGCTGGTGGATGCTTGTTGGACTGAAGCCCAAGGCGGCGGATGCAAGGAAGAGCATTCTGGGTAGAGGGAAAAGCATGTGCAAAGTCCCAGGAGCAGGAGAAGGCACAACCAGTTTGTCCAACCGCCAAGTGCTCGGTGTGGCTGGAAAATGGGGGCGCTTGAGGCTGGAGAGGGGCTGGGGGTGGCAAAGGCAGGACCATGACCCCAGGAGGAAGGGTTCCGGGGCTGCCGGGGAGCCCTGGGAGGGCTGTGAGCAGGTCAACTGTGGATATGGGCCAGGCACCCTCTAGGGCCAGGAGGTGGAACCAGAGAGAGAGACTGGAGGCCCTGAGGCCCGAGAGGAGGCTGGGGCAGAATTCAGGAAGGAGGACAGATGAGGCTGGGGCAGAATTCAGGAAGGAGGACAGATGAGGCTGGGGCTGTGGGGCAGAGAGGTGGGGACAGGAGGGGGACAGGGACAGGCTTTGGAGGGGGCTCATTTTTCGGGGCTCCCACAACCCCCGTCCTCTGCCGCTACCCATGTTGGTTTCAGTGCTGTGCCACACACCTCCCCAGGCACACTGGAAGCCTTAGCGATCATTTGCTAAGTTCTTCTCGCCCTCATCCACCTCTTATTTGTCCTTCAGCTCCTTTGGAAAACCTCAGACTCCTGCCCAGGCCGGGTCAGGCTCTCCCCTTCCCCCACCCCTACAATACCCTGTGCTGCCTTCCCTCCCCCACGTGTCGCCCTGAAACGTCCTGCTGGGGTCTGAATCGGCTTCCCAATCATACTCGCAGAGGGCGCGGGTCTGCCTAGGCTCCGGTCTCAGCCTGCTCAGCCCCGGCCTCCCGTTAGCTTGGTAAAGGGAGTGGGTGAGGGTCGGGCAGGCGCAGCACTGGGGCCCGCCCCGTGCTCACTTCGGACTTCCAGCTTGCACTCGGCCAGGGCCTCCCCCAGCTCGTTGACGGCCCGACACGTGTAAGTCCCCGAGTCGAAGGAGGACGGGCGGCGGATGTTCAGCGTCAGGACCCCCAGGTAGTTGTTCATCAGGTACTTGGGATCTCCGCTGATTTCCACATTGTTCTTCATCCAGACCACCTTGGGCTGTTGAGGAGAGTGGGAGAGGAAGCCATGTGACAGAGGGTCCCCTGGGAGATGGCAGAATGGGCCTTGGGAGGCAGATTTGGGTTCTCCTTTTGGTTGTGCCACCTCCTAATTTTGACTGGCTGACCTTGGATGAGTCGCTTCTCCTCTCTGACCCTCAGTCTCCTCTTCGGTAAGAGGAAGAGCCCGCTTCTTGTGGCGGCCCATAGGGCCCTGCACGATTTGGCCCCATTACTCCTCTGCCCTCACTTCCCACTCCCTCCTTCCATCTGCTGCACCCACACGGACTGCCTTACTGTCCCTCAGACACAGGCAGGCTCCCACCTCAGGACCTCGGCACTGGCTCCTGCCTCTTCCAAACTGCTCTTCCCTCCTCTTTTCACCTAACTAGTGCGTGCCTATCTTTCCGGTCTCAGTTCCCCTGTCACTTCCCGGGTCCTAGACTGGAACAGGAATGCCCACGTTACACTCTCACAACTGCCTGCATTTCCCTAGCACACTCACCACCCTTTATAATTTTATAGTCATTTGTGTGACTTCGGATGAATGGCGGTCTCCCCCAACAGACGGGAACTCCTTGTTCAAATCACCAGCCCATAGAAAGCCTCTGAAAACGTGTGTTGAATGAATGAATGCATGATGTAAATAAATGAAGCGAATGAATGAACTGAATAAATGAATGGATTGGTAGGGAAATAAATGAGCGGAATGAATGAATGGATGGAGTTAGTGAATAAAGCAGTAGACAGCGGTGATGGTGGAAGTGAAGGAAAGAATCCACGGGATGCCTACAGGAGCTGACGCTAAAAATTGGCAAAATGTGTCAAAAGGGCCAGGCAGTCAATATTTTAGGCTTTTTGGGCTCTGTGGTCTCTGCGTCATGGACCACACGCAAACCATTAACGTGAAAGCAAAATAACAAAAAAGAAAAAGAAAAAAACGTTTTAAAAATTATTTATCCCCTTGTGGTCCAGTGGTTAGGACTCGGCAGTTTCACTGCCAGGGCCCGGGTTCAATCCCTGGTCGGAGAACTAAGATCCCACAAGCCACGTGGCACAGCCAAAAAAAAAAAATCTTAGAGAAACCGGTGGCAGGCGGATTTGGCCCGAGGGCTGCAGTTCGCCAGCCGCTGGTCTACGTGGGTCCTTGGAGTTCAAGGTTGCAAGTGTCCACATTCCCAGACAGCAGTCTGGAAACCAGATAGGGCAGGAAGATGCCAAGGAGCCCTGCAGGTTTAGACCCCCTCCGCCCCAAAGGTTTCTGTTTTTGAGGGAAGTCAGAGTGTAGTGAGCTGAGACTTGGGCTCTGGTTAGAGCAGAGAGACAGGAAGTGGGTTAAAAGTGAGCAAATCCCACGAGCAGAGAGAGAACTCAGGGAGGAAGAGCCCGTGTGGCGGGCAGGCAATGGGGCTTCACCTTGGTGAAGATTTCCCTACAGGGTTACACATTACACACACTGCGCGCGCGCACACACACACGCGCACACACACACACACGGCACCTTCGGGTAGCCTCTGACGGCGCAGTTGAGAGCTGTAGCGTAACCAGCCACGACTACCCGGTCAGGTAGAGGCGTCAGGAACTTGGGAGGCGTTCGGAAGTCATGCTCCTTGTACTTAGGCATTTTGAAGGTGGCACCTGGGGGAGGGGTGACACACCTGTAAGGGGACAGATCCTGACTGTCCCCGGACCACCTCTCCTCCAGCACCAGGTGCCATCAACTTTGAGTCCAGGGAGGGAGACTGTATATAAAATAGATAACCAACAAGGACCTACTGTATAGCACAGGGAACTCTACTCAATATTCTGTAATAACCTATATGGGAAAAGAATCTGAAAAAGAATGGATATATGTATATGTATAACTAAATTACTTTGCTGTACACCTGAAACTAACACAACATTGTAAATCAACTATACTCCAATAAAAAAAAGTTAAAAAAACCGAGAGAGAGGGGGCACTGGGGCTGGCCCCCTCGGAGCGGTGGCAGTGGCCATACCTGTCTTGAGGATCCAGGCCGTGTTCTTGGAGACGCCAGGCAAGTCACTGAGCCCACAGATGTTCTCGCTGTAAACTCGGAAATAGTATTCGTTGCCCATGATGAGGTCTGACACGGTGCAGGAGGTTTGCCGGTTGTGTTCGTAGACGTTGAACCACTCCTACGGCATGGGGGATGGGGAGGGGCCGGGAGAGTCAGGGACACGGACCCAAGCAGGCGCCTCGCTCATAAAACCCACCGTTCCCCAGCAGCTCTGTTCACAATGGCCGGAAGGTGGGAACAACCCAGGTGCCCATCAGTGGATGAATGGACAAGCAAAACGTGGTCCATTCAAACCAGGGACTGGTAGGGGAATTCCCTGGCGGTCCAGTGGTTAGGACTCCACGCTTCCACTGCAGGGGGCACAGGTTCGATCCCTGGTAGGGGAAATAAGATCCTGCAAGCCGCACTGCGCAGCCAAAAACAAAAATCAAACAAAAAACCAGGGCCTAGCACTCAGCCGTGAAAAGGGCTGAAGCACGGATACCTGCTACAATGTGGATGAACCTGGAAAACATGGTGCTGAGTGAAAGGAGCCAGACACAAAAGGCCACATAGTGTGTGACTGTATCCGTAAGAAATGTCCAGGAGGGCCAATCCACAGGGCCAGGAAGCAGATGGGGGGTCGCCAGGGACGGGGTGGGAGGGAAAGGGCAGTGGCTGCTTCATGGACGAGGGGTTTCCTTTTGAGGTGATGAAAATGTCTTGGAACTAAATAGGGTGTTGCACAACACTGGGAAGGTGTGAAATGCCACTTGAAAATGGTTAATGCTAAATTTGGCTAGATGAATTTTACCTCAATAAAAAAGAAAGAAAAAGAAAACCTAGGGCTTCCCTGGTGGCGCAGTGGTTGAGAATCTGCCTGCCAATGCAGGGGACACGGGTTCAAGCCCTGGTCTGGGAAGATCCCACATGCCGCGTAGCAACTAAGCCCGTCAGCCACAACTACTGAGCCTGCGCTCCGCAACAAGAGAGGCCGCGATAGTGAGAGGCCCGCGCACCGCGATGAAGAGTGGCCCCCGCTTGCCGCAATTAGAGAAAGCCCTCGCACAGAAATGAAGACCCAACACACCCAAAAATAAATAAATAAATAAATAAAAATTAAAAATAAAATAAAACCTATTAAAGAGCTCCCTGGTGGCCTAGGGATTAGGATTCCAGGCTTTCACTACTGGGCCCGGGTTCAATCCCTGGTCGGGGAAATGAGATCCCTCAAGCCGCCTGGCACCGCCAAAAAAAAAGAAAAAAAATCTATTATGCACCAAATCTCAGTCAAAAGGCTTTCCTCCCTGTCCCGGCCCATTCTCCCACATTTCCCGGTGCCTCAGTTTCCCCAGCTGGGAAATGGGAACAACACACCTGCTCTGACAATCTGGCCAGCTTTTCTCCCCGCAAGCCCACTCCAGCCCGGGCCCCGCTGGTCTCTCACCATGGTTTTCTTGTCGGCTTTCTGGATGAAATACCCGGTGACCTCACTGTTGCCGTCATCCTTGGGGGGTTTCCACTCCACCAGTGCGTTGCTGCCCCACACCTCCTTCACCATCACCTTCTCCGGTGGCCCTGCCTTTTCTGGAAGATGGGGGGCGTGTTGTAAGTCACCCCAAGCATCCCTCAACGTCCAGTGCCTCACCTCCTCTCCCCTGTCCATCCCCACACCCTCTGATCTCTCTTAGGCTTTTTCCCACTCCACTTTCCTCCCCTTCTGCCCCACGGCCACCTCACACCCTCCCCGGCTCCAGTCTCTCCACTTTCCCCTGTCCTGGGTCCTCCTCATCTCCTCCCATCTCCTCCCCTCCCCCCTCATCGCCGCCTCCTCCATCCCCTCCCGGCCTGCGGGCCGCGCACCCACGACCCGGATGTGGATGGTGGCCGTGTCCTTCATGTTCTCGATCTGCACGCTGAGCTCGTACTCCCCGGAGTCTGAGCGGGCAGCCTGGCGCACGAAGAACACTGTGTCCAAGTCGCTGGTGCGCACGTGCACGCGGGAGGTGTCTATGGGCGCCCCGCCCTTCGTCCACACCACATGCGGCCTCGGCTTTCCCTGTGCGGGGAGGCGGGGAGGGCGGCGAGGTTAGCCCGGGTCTCGCCCGCAGAAGCTGACCCCTCACCCCTGCCCCACCCCCCGACCCCAGCTCGACGCACCTGGAAGGGAATGACGAGGTTAATTTGCTCCCCCACTTTGCGGATGTAAGTCTGGCGGAGGTGGCGGGGCAGCCGGATCTTGGGTTGCTCTGAGGGCACAAACCCAGGGAGGGGCTCAGCGCCGGGCCGAGGAACTCGTCGGAGGGACAGACAGACCAGGGGCGATGAGGTTGTCGCGGGAGGCCCTAATGATGACACCAACTTGGTCTTTAGGAGAGCAGAGTCGGGGGTCAGGAGTCCTCACCCACAATCTCCTGGATGGTGACCGGCTGGGCCAGGGTGGCCGGCTGGCTGCGCCCGGCGATGTTGACCCCAACGACGCGGAAGGTGATTCTGGCTCCCGTGGGGAGGTTCTTGACAGTGAAGCCACAGCGCTCCACCAGCTCCGTGTTAGCAGGGATCCACTCGTCAGCTACGAGAGAGGAGCGAGGCTGGGGACCTTCCTTCAAGACCTTCCTAGGTGCCCCTCCGTTTGTGTCCTTTCAGCGCCTAGGGCCCCACCGCAATGAATAGCTGCAACGGACATTTCTTGAGCATTTCTTATGACCAGGTTGGTGCTAATTAATGTTGGCTCATTAACTCCTGCCTCCATTCTGTTATCCCCATTTTAGAGACGAGGAAACTGAGGCTCAGAGAGGGTAAGGGATTGGGGGTGGTAGTTACAGACAGCTCCTCGGATTTCCTGCTTGAAAATGAGTGCTTTTCCATCGTGGTTTTATTGCCATGGGTTGGTGAACCAATGTGAGTCAGACCAACAATCAACAGGGTGAACTCTAACAAAAGTATAATAGGTTCTGAAAGACAGATTGGGGAGGGGTGGGCAAGGGTAGGAACTGGGTAAAGAGCGCTGGGAAGAGAAAAGGAAGAAATTGACCAGAGCCCACCCGTCCATCATTTACATGCATCCCCAAATTCTGTCATCACTGTATCCCGTCAAAATGGAAACTGTTTTCGCCATTTTTAGATGAGGAAACTGAGGCTTAGAGGCTTGCCCAAGGTCACACAGTTACAAAGTGAAGGGACAGGATTGGAACCCACACCTGTCTGACTTAAAGCCTGGGATACAGTGTCAAAATGATCTTGTCTGTCTCCCCAGTGAGAGGACCATGTCGGAGATATCCCCAGAGCCGGGGCACTGGGCCTGGCATGGAGTCAGTGCTCAATATGTGTTTGTTCCGTGGAGGACTGAGAGTGGGATGTGTGGAAATATGGATAGGTGGATGGACAGACAGATGGAGAAACAATGCATAATTAGACGGTTGGATGGTCATATAGGCAAACGGATGGATGGAAAGAAGGGAGGGAGGGAAGAAACGCAGTGGTGAAGCGATAGATACATAGATGAAAACAATGTTACTGGATGGATGGATAGTTAAATGATCCAAAGAATTTTCAGATGGATAGAGAGATGGTTGGATGGATGACTGGGTGGGCAACTGGAAAAAAAGAAGGAAAGAAGGGAGGGAGGGAGAAATAAGAGGTGAAAAAGAAGGAAGGAAAAGAAGGAAGGAAGGAAGGAAGGAAGGAGGAAGGAAGGAAGGAAGGAAGGAAGGAAGGAAGGAAGGAAGGAAGGAAGGAAGGAAGGAAGGAAGGAAGGATACATGGATGGAAGGATGGATGGATGGATGGATGAAAGATTGGTTGGATGGTTAGATGAATGGATAACTAGACAGAACAGAGGAGGAGCAAAGTCGGTAGTAGATAAATACTTGGATGGATGGAGAAAAAGGTATCACTGTATGGAGGATGGGTGTAGGGGAGGGAGGAAGGGAGCGGGGAGGGAGAGAGGGAGGGAGAGAGGACAAGCTGGTCACTGGGGGCCTGGCTTGACCCATCCCATCCCAGGGATTCAGGCAAGCGCAGACAGAAGGGCAGTTCGCTATGGCAGAGATCTGTCCCTGCACTGCCCTATTTGCAGTCCTCTGGACCAGACACCCACTGGGACTCTGTGTGTGCCACTGCCCCCCAGCAGGCCAGACGGGGTAACTCACAGCCCTCCACGCAGTACTCCACCAGGTACCCATCGATGCCACCTGCCCCAATCCTATCTGGGGGCCGCCACTTGAGGGTGGTGGTGGTGTCTGTCACGTTCTCCACTGTCAGGTGCTGGGGTTCACTTGTGGGCGCTGTAAGAATCCACGGAAAGGGGAGGTGGGGTAAATGAGGGCTCAGGGGTCAGAGCTGGAGTCACTGGTCAGGAAAGGGATCAATATGGTGGGCCAAAGGTCAGGGAGCAAGGATGTGGTATCACGGGTCATTAAAACAAGATTTCAAGGAATCGTGAGGTCTCCAAGGGCAGGGATAGGTGTCTGTGTGGTAGGTCAGAGGTCAATGACATATTCGGGGGACAGCATGGAGTCTAGGATCATAGAGGTCGGTGGCTGTTGTACGGGGTCAGGAAGAGGTCAGGAGGATGCGTGGGGCTGGGGGGTCAATGTCTTGAGTTGTTGGATGAGAGGGGACAGAAGTCAGCGGAGTCAAGGGAGTAAAGGCCAGGGTGTAGGGTTAGAGATCAGTGAAGGGCAGGCCATGGGTCAGAGGTGGACGGGGACTCGGTGAGGGTGCAGAGAGGAATCACCAATAGGCAAGAAGGGCTTGGTGTTGACGCTGGGCTGGGAGACCCCAATGGCGTTGACAGCAAAGACCCGCATCTCGTAGAGGATGCCCTCGATCATATTGGTGGACTCATAGGTGGTCTCCGGGAAGACCTCGAAGTTCAGCTTCATCCAGTGCTGAGAGCCCTTCTTCTTCCGCTCCAGGAGGTACCCTGGAGGCCCCCGCAAGTGGAGAGAAGTGGGAAGTCATGGGGAGGCCTGGGGTCCCAGGTCAGTTGGGGCAGTCAAAGGCACATCAAAAGGTCACATGACTCAGAGAGGTCTGAGGCCATGAATCTTGAGTTGATCTCAGGGTCACAGAGCAGTCAGAGGTCACCCGTCATGGGGTCAGGGATCAAGAAGGGCCACAGGTCATGAATCAGGGCATAAGGAGTCACAGAAAATCCTAGGCTGTTAGCCAAAGTGAGGATTCCCAGGTTGCTGGGGAGTGAAGAATGCTAGGGAAGGCAAAAGGGACTGTGAGATATTGAAGACGGAAAACCGAGTTTCTGAGGGTGGTCATTGAGGATGCTAAGGGCTCTTGGAGGTCAAGGAGAAGTCAGGGGACAGAGGAGGTCAGAGGTCATGAGCACCGTGGCACACGGGCACTCACCGGTGACCGGCTGTCCCCCGTCATACTTGGGTGGCTCCCAGACTAGGGTGGCCCAGTCTTCTCCAACCGATGTGACATGCACAGCCTCCGGGGGGTCTGGGACATCTGGGGAAGGGGAGGCAGGGTGGTCAGAGGGCACCTCATGGCCTCGGGGAACCACCCGCTGGCTCAGCCCCCTTGCTCCCCTCTGCTCACCCACAACCTGCAAGAAGATGGAGGCCATGTCCTCGCCGACGGGGTTGGTGACCTTGATGGTGTAGTGGCCCTGGTCAGCTCGTTCCGCGCTCTCAATCACGAAGCTGCTGGTGTCTGCCCGCTTCTCGATGCGGACCCTGCCCTCGGTGCCTGAGAACACCTGAGCACAGCCCACCAGATGGCCTTTTTCTACCCCTCTCAAAAGCCAGACCGGCCTCCACCCCTCCCCTGCCCGACAGTCTCCAATGGCTCCCCGTGACCACACGACGCACAGGCTGTGGACCCAGCACAAGAGGACCTGCTGGGTCTGCCCGCAGCCTCATCACCCCCTGCCACTGCCCTCCTTGCCTTCCAGACACCACCCTTCATTAAAAACACCAGCCTGTCTCATCCCCAAGATTTTGCAAAGCTGATCCCCAGGGCATGCAATGCCCTGACCCACTTCTCTATCTGCTATACCGTTACCCATCCTTTAGAACCCACCCAGAAGTCGCCTCCTCTGGAAAGCACTCCTGGATGCCCTCAGCTGAAAGTGACAGCCCACTTTGTCTGCTATGACAGAATCCTCATAGCTTCTGGTACCTCCCTTTCTCTCAGCCCTGATCACCCTGAACTGTGACTGTTTGGGCACGTGTCTGCCTCTCTCCAAAAGAGAAGGCTCCAGGAAGGCAGGGGCTGCATCTGATTCATGGCTGTATCCTCAATGCCTATGCAAGAGCCTGACATACAGGAAACATCAGGGGGTGTTTGCTGAGTGAAGGAATGAATGAAGATTGAGTCAAGTCTATCCGTTTTACAGAAGAGGAAACTGAAGCCCAGAGGAGAGAAGAAAAACTGAACTGTTCCAGGGCCTGGACCATACAAGATGAAAATATTTGTTGGATGGATGGATGGATAAGTGGATTGATTCATGGATAAATGGACAAATGGATTAATTACTGGATGAATTCATTAATCAATCAATGAACTGATGAATGGAAAGATGGTTAGATGGATGAATTGATGGATGGCTGGATTGATTGACTGATTGATTGATTAATGGGTTAATGGATGGATGGATGAATGGACGGAGGGCTCATCATGTGCTAGGCCAGAACCATGTGATGAACAAATATAATCTCCAACACTCAAAACAACCCTCTGAAGAAGGAATCAGATTCCTTATTTTACAGACAATGAAACTGAAGCTCAGAGAGGGAAACCAGCTTGCCTGAAGTCACCCAGCAGAGCTGAGAGGGCGAAGTCAGGGCACAGGGGAAGCTCCACATACCTCGTCCTCCTTCATCCAGGTGGCGACAGGAGGGGGCTCCCCTGTGATGGACACGTCCAGCCTCAGCTTGTTTCCAGCCACGACCACAACTGAATTTTCTGAGGTCTTCCCCGAGAAGTCTAGGTGGATCTTTGGTGGCTCTGGTGGCAGAGGAGAGATTCTGGGGAACTTGGGAGTGGGCAGCTGGGCCCTCCCAATCCCCTCCAGAGGATCTCCTGAGAAGCTGGGTTCCAACAGCCACAGAGAACCAGCGGTCCAGGTCCCCTGCCCCTTCGCCCTCAGACCCAGGAGTCCAGGCCCCCAGCCCCCTCCTCCCTCAGACCCAGGATCCAGGCCCCCAGCCCCTCCTCCCTCAGACCCAGGAGTCCAGGCCCCCAGCCCCTCCTCCCTCAGACCCAGGAGTCCAGGCCCCCAGCCCCCTCTTCCCTCAGAACCAGGAGTCCAGGCCCCCAGCCTAAGGACCACAGCAGCCTCTGGTCCTTACCTTGCTTGGGGACGTACTCCACCGTGATTTCTGGAGGACAAAGAAGACTGATGGTTAGGTCTATGGGGCCCCTTATCCCACCCTCACACCCCATCACCCTGGGACCTGGGGGGTTGGGAGGTGGATTCAGGCCCATGACTGTCCCTCCTCCCACAAGCACCTGCTGTCACCCCCAGCGTACAGTTAGGGAAACTTAATCCTGAAGGGGGTTGGGGTCTGGGAGGGTGGATGCTGTGGCACCCAGGGGGAGAACAAGGAGGTGTCCTCACCCAGGAATTTGAGTTTGGCCGAGAGGGACAGGGCAGAGCCGTCGGGCACAAATGTGTAGTCTCCCTCATCCTCAGGGTGGACATCGTCAATCACCAGTCTGTGGAACCTAAGGGGAGTGGGGGGGTGCAGGGCAAAGGTCAGGCCGGGTCGCCCTGGGGACCACCACGGAGAAACACGCTCCTCAATGCGGTCCCCGTGCTCAATGCAATGCTAGTGCCTGGGCTCACATCTCGCTCTGCCCCTTACTAGCTGTGTGGCCTTGGGCAAGTCACTTAACCTCTCTGTGCCTCCGTTTCTTCACCTATAAAATAGAGGTAATGTTCACAATCTACAAGGGGGTTGTTGCAAGGCATTTAGAAGACTCCCTGGCACCTGGTAAGTGCCCTGTAAAGCATTAAGATTAGTTCTCGGCATTATTGACACCATCAGCAGGCAGGGGCCTTACACAGAACCCAGAAAAAGTCTACGTCTGCCAAGAGCTATTATCAGGAAATCCACGGGGGCACGATGTTCTGCTGGCATCACAGTGGTTCTCGGCATTCTGCAGATTACCAGGTGTTTATCTCAGGTGTCCATGTACTACGCTTGGAATTCCAGCCCCGTTTCCCTAGCTAGGTGGCCTCCCCGCCAAAGTTGACTCTTTGCAAATATAGTCACAAGTTTCCCGTCCTGTAGCCGTGACCCTTGCAAAGAGACCTTGCCGCCTGTGACCTCCTTTGCCCCATAGGATATAGTGGAAGTGACACTGGGACAGCACTCAGCCCAGCCCTCAGAGGCCCTCTTTGCTTCTGCTCTCTCTCGGGACACCTGTGTCGGCCACATGAATATGCCAGGACCGGCCTCCTGGGGAATGAGGCGTCCCACGGACCAGAGTGGAGGCAGCCCAGGTGACCCAGATGAGGGCCTGAGGGAGCCCAGGAAGATGGCCATCTGAGATCAGCCAGCCTCCAACCAACCCTGAGACTCACAGTGAAATAAACCCTTGTGTTTTATTGTTGTTGTTTGTTTTGTTTTTTCCCAGTCCTGCATGGTTTGTGGGATCTTAGTTCCCCGACCAGGGATTGAACCCAGGCCATGGCAGTGAGAACAGAGTCCTAACCACTGGACCGCCAGGGAATTCCCTAAACCCTTGTTCTTTTAAACCACAGAGTCTGCAGACCACGTCCGCAGTCCACTCCGTACCTCCCGACGTGGGTTATGGTGATCCTCTTGCTGGGCCGCACCTCGACCCCATTCTTGTACCACTTGCCCGTGACCTTCTCATCGGACACCTCACACTTGAACACGGCCTGTTCTGAGGCCTTCACCGTCACATCTGCGATGTCCTGCAGGACCTCCAGCTGTTTCTCTGGATGGGGAGGGAAGGAGAGGGGGCCATCAAACTGCAGTCAGTCCACAAAGATTGGCGAACACCCATTATGGGCCAAGCAGTGTCCCAGGTTCTGGGATTCTGGCCGTGAAACAACCCAGAAACAATCTGCGGGCCTCGTGAGCTCACGTTCTAGTGGGGAGACAGGCAGTGAATGGGAAACACATAAACCAATAACTAGAGGGAGTGATGAGGCCTGAGGGATGGCAGGGAGGCCGCAGAAGGCTCCCAGGTAGAGGGCACAGCATGTGCAAAGGCCCTGCAGAGGAAAGCAGGCTTGTTGGTTTGGGAAACAGCCAGCAGGCTGGTGCGGAGTGAGCAAGGCAGATGTGGGAGATGGCACAGGCAGGACACATCCCATGGGCCACGGAGAGCACTTTGCATTGACTCTGAGTGAGGTGGAAACCGCTGGAGGGTGTTGGGAACATGGCTGGGGTCTGACTTACACTTCTTTTTATTTTAGTTTTTTAAATAAAAAAATGCACTTGTATGGCTTAAAAATAAAATGATAAGAGGATGTAGATATAGAGCGGGAAATCTCTCACCCAACCACTTCCAATCGCACCAGTCTCGATCCCTTCTCCAAAGACACTATAGCCAGTTCATAGCCAGAAAAGCAAAGGCGTACATACAGTTCATTCCCTTCTTTCTTTCTCTTTCTTCCTTCCTTCCTCCCTCTTCTTTCCTTCCTTCCTTCCTTCCTTTCTTTCTTTCCTTCTTTCCTTCCGTCCTCCCTCCCTCCTTCCCTTGCTTCCTCTCTTTCCCCTCCATACAAATAGTGGCATATTTGCTTCTTCACCTAACAATATATCTTGGAAACCCTTCCAAATCACTAACTAAAAATTGTCCTTTTTTATGGCTACAGAGGGAACTACCATCATTTATCTGGCCTATCAATGACTCGGGCTTTTTTTTTTTTTTTTTTTTTTTTTTACTTTTTATACTGAAAATATTACAGACTCACAGGAGTTTGTAAAAATAGTACATAGAAAAAAAAAGGGGGGGAAATAGCATGTAGAGTCCCATGTACCCTTCACCCAGCTCCCCCAATGGTGACATCTCTCGTAACTGTAGTCCACTATCCAAACCAGGAAACCGACATGGGTCCAGTCCTGTGAACTAGACCACAGAATGTGTTCAGTTTTCACCATCTGACATTTTGCAAGGATCACTCTGGCTGGAGTCAGGGTTGAGGCACAAGTGTAGAAATAGAGAGAGCAGTGAAGAGACTATTGCATCAGTTCAGGGTATGAGGGGGATGGAGACCTGGGCCAGGTGAGGGCAATGGAGGTGGAGAGAAGTGGTGAGATTCAGGATATCCTTTGAAGGTGGAGCCACCGGGATTTGCTGGTGAATCAAATGTAGGGTATGAGGCAAAGAAGGAGTCAGGGACAGCTCCAAGATTTGGGGCTTGGGCAACTTCGAGCGGCGTGTTGAAGCATGTGCAGTGCAGCTCCCTGCCCCACCGGGAGGCCCCCTACCTTCCACGATGAGCTCCGCCTCACACTGGCCGCCGTTGGTCATGACCTGGTAGTGACCACTATCCTCCAGGGTCACATCCGAGTAGATGAGGATGTGACGCTTCCCATCCTTCTTTAAGCGGTACATGGCCTTGAAGGAATCCTCCCGCGTCAGTTCCACGCCATCTTTCATCCTGGGTGGAGGGGACAGGAAGGGGAGAAGTGAGGGGCCCGCTTAGGCCGGAGTCTGGATGTCAGAGGTGAGTGAGGGGCCAGACAGACGGTCCTGAGCAGGAACCAGGGGTCAGAAGGGAGATCACGAAAAGGAGGAGAGACAAAGGTTGACAGAGGCGTCTAGAATGGATGGATCACAGGTGGGGATTGGGGAGAGAAAGAGGAAGAAGAGGTCACAGGCCACAGGTCTCAGTTGGAGGTCAGGAGACACAAAAAAGGGTCATGGGGAGAGGTCAGAACATGGAGGACGTTCGGGGTCACAGAGAGATGTCAAATATTGTGGCCTCAGTAAATGGTGCTTCCCTGCTTGGGCCAGTCTTCCCACTTCACTTCTACCTCCTCGTCATTCAAACCTCAACTCAATCATCACCTCCTCCAGGAAGCTTTCCCTGACCTCCTGAGTCCTTTTCTCCTATTAAAAAGTGGTTATAGCATCAGTTATTGCTCCTCTGCAATATCAATACTTGTCAAAATAGAACTTTGATATTTATTTGTGTGATGACTTTATTAATGCCTGTTTCCGTTTTCAACACACACACACACACACACACACACACACACACACACACTCCGCCCCAGCAGTTTGCCAGATCATAAACTCCACAAGGGCAGGTGCCATGTTAATATATATTCTCTCCATTTTCTCTCTAATACATAGAAGAGTGCCACCACACTACAGGTGCTCAATAAACACTTGTTGGATGGGGGAATAGATGTAAGAATGGACGAATGGATGGGTAGATGGGTGAGTGGGTGGACGAGTGGGTGGATGGATGGATGAATCAATGGGATGGGTGGGGAGATGATGGATGGATGGATGGGGGGCTGGGGAGATGGATGGTTGGATACATGAATGAATGGTCAAAGGATGGATAATTGGTTGAATGGGTGAATAAATAACTTAAAGAATCAGAAATAGCAGGGATCAGGAAAAAGACCTGGAAGAGGATGGGATGGGGAGAGGTCAGAAGTTTCAGAAAGAGGTCATGGGTGAAGATCAGGATTTATAGAGAAAGACTGAGGTCTCCTGGAAACTACCAGTTAAAGGTCTGAAATCTTCAAGAGAGGTCCTGGGGCTTCCCTGGTGGCTCAGTGGTTAAGAGTCCGCCTGCCAATGCAGGTGACACGGGCTCGAGTCCTGGTCCTGGAAGATCCCATATGCCGCGGAGCAACTAAGCCCATGCACCACAACTACTGAGCCTGTGCCCCACAACTACTGAAGCCCGCGGGCCTAGAGCCCGTGCTCCGTGACAAGAGAAGCCAGGGCAGTGAGAAACCCACGCACTGCAAGGAAGAGTAGCCCCTCCTCGCCACAACTAGAGAAAGCCCGCGCACAGCAACGAAGACCCAATGCAGCCAAAAATAAATTAGTAAAATTAAATTAAAAAAAAAAAAAAGTGAGAGGTCCTAAAGATCAAGGCTGAGGTAAAGACGCTGTGGGCATCTGTATGGAGATCAGGGGTCAAAAGTCACTTACCACATGACTTGGGCACCCTCTTCTGACACCTCCACTGCCATTTCTACCCGGTCGCCCACAAACACCTGCTGGTCCTCGAGGGGTGTGATAATCAAGACTGGGGGTTCTGTGGGGTGCGGGGCGACAGGAGGTCAGTAGTTTCAGGATCCCCTCCAGAGCCCCACTCCCCAAGCTCACGCCCAAATCCCGGCCTCACCTCTGACGAAGACCTCAGTGAAACACTTCTCATCTTTGACGACGACCTCATAAGCAGCATCGTCCGCCAGTGTACACTTGTTGATGGTGAGAATTCGCTTCTTACCAACATTCTCAAACACGTGCCTGATGCAAAAGTCTCAGCTCAAGCCAGGGCATGGAGGAGATTCTGCCTCCACCCATCTATCCTCAGGACAAGCCACTCCCTCTCAGAGACAAATTGTGTGGGAGGAGATCGATGGTCCAATTTCTAGTATTTAAGTAACCACAGCGGAAATACTAACCGTCCGCCCATATCCGTCTTCTTCCATTTAGCAGTGACACACAGCTACCCACCTAGAGAACTACATTTCCCAGCCTCCTTTGCGGCTGGGCGGGCCGCACCACTGAGCTTGGACCAACGGAACGTCAATGGATGTGATGGCATAACTGCTAGGTCATCTCTAATTTTGCGGTGCTTGTTCTAGACTTCTCTCCTTCCAGCTTCCTGTCTGATAGACACAGATGTGCCCATGACCCGCTTCAATCATGCAGATGAGGACAACACCACAAGAAATGGTGTAGCCAAAAAATATGGAACCTGCGTCTAGCTCAATCCGCCAGAAATATCTTTCTCTATAAATTAATATGTTCTAGGGACTCTTTGTTACAGCAACTTAACCTGTATCTTAATTAACATAATTTTTATCTTATCCAAAATGCTCGTGATGAGAAATTTAGAAAACACAGCCAAGGGGAAAATAATAAAAATAGAACCCATCCATAATTGTATCACCAAGAGATAACAGCTACAAATATTTTGGCCTCTCTCTTTCCAATCCTTTTATATCTAATCTATATGTAGATTAACATTTTGTGAAGCAGAGATAAGCACTATGCTTCTGCACATAACACTAATCTTGAACAGCTTCCCATGTTAGTATAAATTTTAGAATATCTTTTTTAGTGACTGCACAGCACCTTAACATGGAATTGTATGTTTTGGTTATTTGACTTTTTGCTACAGCAGCAAATGCTCCAGTGAACGTCCTTGCAGCTAAATATGCATAACCATGATCATGCCCTTACAATAAATACCTAGACTTGCACAATCTAAAGGTTTTGGGGGGACTTCCCTGGTGGTCCAGCGGGTAAGACTCCGCTGTCCCAACGCAGGGGGCCTGGGTTCGATCCCTGGTCGGGGAACTAGATCCCGCATGCCGCAACTAAGACCTGGCACAGCCAAAATGAAATATTTTAAAAATAAATAAAGGCTTTTGAATACACTGCCCTTTTAGAGATTTGCCGATTTACATTCCCACCAATAACATGTGGACCTATTTCCCTATGTCTTCTCCAGCTCCAGGTTTTATCCTTTTTGGCGGGGGGGGGCTGCACCCTGGCATGAGGCATTTATCATTTTGTAAAGTTTTTGCCCATCTGGAGAGCAGAAAGACCGTTGGTGGGTTTTTTTGTTTGTTTGTTAATATTTATTTTATTTATTTATTTGGCTGCGCCGGGTCTTAGCTGTGGCATGCGGGATTTTTAGTTGCAGCATGTGGGATCTTTAGTTGTGGCATTCGGGATCTTAGTTCCCTGACCGGGGATCGAACCCGGGCCTCCTGCATTGGGAGCGCAGAGTCTTAACCACTGGGCCACCAGGGAAGTCCCAAGACCGTTGTTTTGAATTGTGTTATTATTATTGGTGGTGGTGGTTGTGTTTGCAAGGTTGAATATGTACTTAGTGAATTAGCTATTGGGTTTCTTCTAACTGAATTCCTGTTCTTCATCGCCTTTGTCTATTTTTCTACCGAGGTATTTGCACTTTTCATATGGATGAGGGAGCGCCCTTCCTGGGTTAAGAGTGGCCAGCCTTATTTCTGGACTCCCTCTCTGGGACTTGGATACCCCCCCAACCCGGGGACTGCCCCTCTCACATACTTGTTACTTGGTTTGATTTCCTGGCCGTTCTTGAACCACTTGAGGGGAAGGTCTGGGTTGCTAATCTCTACCACCAACTTGATCTTGTTGCCTCTGTCCACTTGGTAGGCTGGATCCAGCTTCTTCGTGAAGGCTGGAGATTGAGGGATGCAAGAGGGATGGAGCTGAGAGGTTCTCACTGCCTTGAGCTGTCAAGTCTCCCTCCCCAGACCACCAAGGTCAGAGAGCTTCCTATGAACTTGGAGGCCCCTGAGAACTGGCATCTCTATTACTCCTCAGATTAGGACCTCCAAAAGATAAGTCCAGGGTTCAAACATCAGATACCTACGATGCTGGAGTCCCTATGGGCAGGGCCCATCTCCCCTCAGACCAGCACTGACCTGAACCCTTCTTGACCTCGACCTTGGCCTTCTTGAGCCGCTTCAGCATGCCCCGGAGGTCAGTGATGCCATACTGGAAGGCAATCCTCTCATACTCGCTCTTCTTTGCCCCTTTCAGGAGCTCCCAAATCTCAGGCGGGATGCCTAGATCATCGTCATCTTTCTTCTTTTTCTTCTCCTCCTCAACCACCTGCCTGAAGGTGGGGAGAACAGGCCGGGGCCACCAGAGAGTGAGGCGGTGAGGGTCTCCCTCTGCCTTCTCCACCCACTTGCTGTGTCACTTTCTCTCTCTGGGTCTGTTAATCCTTATCCTGTCCCACCTGAACCATTGCCCCAGCCTCCTCCCTGGCCTCCTGACCTCATCTCATCCCTTCCGCTCCAGTTGGTTCCCCACTTGGACCCAGAGGGCTATTTCTGCCCCCACATCAGATGCCATCCCTTCCCTGCTCAAAACTCCTCCATAGCTCCCCATTGCCCTCAGGAGGAAACCCCAGCAACTCAGCCTCGAAATCACAACCTCACCCTCTGTCCCATCAAACTCCCACCACTATCCAAACCACGCTACTTGCCTTTTCCTGAGCACTCTGGGCTCGCTCCTGCATCCCAGCCTTTGCACAACGTCTTTCCCTGCCTGGACGACCTATCTCCACCTGCTCTTCAATCCTACAGATGCTAGTACCGAAGTTCCCTCCTCCACGAGGCACCCCCTGTCCTGCCAGCAACATCAGTTGCCCTCACTCTGAGCTCTCACAAGGCCCTCGTGGGACCTTCTCTCTGACCACACTAAACCGTCTTGGTCTGTGTCTGTGTCGGCTGGACCAGACCCATCTTCCCAAGGCAATAAGTGACTCAATGTCAGGGAACCAGTCAAACTTCTCCCTGTCCCCTGATCAGGGCCTGGTAGGCGGGAGGCCTCAGAAGATGTTTGATGAGTGAGAGAGAGTGAATCTCTGGAAAGAAGGAAGGAAGGGAAGGGAACAAAAGAACGATAGATGAGTGGGTGAATTTGGGGGACATATGAATATCTGGATTGATGTACAGAGCATTAGGTGGGGAACTGGTAAATGGGTGGAGGGGTCCATGGATGGCTAAGCTGATGGATGAATGGGTCAATGGATGGGTGGGTTGGTAGGGGATGGGTGGCGTTAAGATAGGTGGATGGGTTGATGGAGGATGGCTGGGTAAGTGGGTGGATTGATGAGTTGGTGGCAGATGGTTGGGTGAGCACAGTTGGGTGAATATATTGATGGAAGATGCCTGGGAAGATGGTTGGCTGGGTAAAGACAAACAGATGAATGTATTAGTAAATGGAGTTGTTGGGGATTTGGTTATGGGGATAGTTGAGTGAGTAGAAGGATGGATCCGTGGACCAGCAGATAATGAATAACTGAGTGACTGGACAAGCATCATGTAGAATAATATAAATTTGCCAATATTCAATCATTTTTTACCTACAGAATAGCAATTTCATATAGATGAGTCTAACAGAGAGCTATCTGGGAGGATGGGTGTGCCATTGAAGAGGTGAACAGTTGACAGAGGAATGCCTGGCTAGATGGGGAGGTGGATGAGTAGATGGGTGGGATGTTGGACTCAGTTGAAAGAGAGATACAGGTGCAGATGGATACACAGGTGGGAAGGTGGATGCATGGTAGACAGATGGCTGGTGGAAAGGTGGATAGATGGGTGCTTCAATAGATGGGGAAGTGGATGATGCAGTAGGTGGGTGAAGGATGAATGAATGGGTGAATGAATGGGTGGCTGAGTGTAATGGCCGATGCATGGATGGACAAGTGGGAAGAGGGGGGTAGATGAATGGATATGTGGGCAGATGGATGGGCGGTGGGCAGGTAGGTAGATGGGTAGATCCGTAGATGGATAAATAGGTAGCTGGTTGCCTGAATAGATGAGTGGGCAGACTGATGAGTGGGTGGGTTGATTAGTAGATGGATAAATAGTAGCTGGGTAGATCCGTAGATGGATAAATAGGTAGCTGGTTGCCTGAATAGATGAGTGGGCAGACTGATGAGTGGGTGGGTTGATTAGTAGATGGATAAATAGTAGCTGGTTGGATGGATGGATGAGTGGACAGCCAAGTGGATGGATGGATGGATGGTTGGTTGGGGGAACAGGCGGATGAGTGGGTGAATTGGAGCCTGAGTGGACAGGAAAGTGGATTTGAGGGTGATGGGTTAAAGGGTGGGTAGGTAGGAGAATTGATGGGCAGACTGTTGGTTGGGTGGGGCTGTGGGTAGGGGTGTGGGTGAATGGGCGGATGGGTGAATGGACAGGTGGCTGGATGGGCAAGGAATGGGTAGATGGAGGGGAGGTAGAGTCCCAGGATGGCAGTGGGGAAGCAACGGGGGGCAGGGGGGCCTCACCCACCATCCTTCTCCTCCTTGAGCCCCCACCTCCCCTTTCTGTGCCAGGCGGGGGGGGGGTACTCACCTCTTCTTCAACAGGCTGCTGAAATCCAGCTCACCTTTGCCTTCCGGTGTCCTTTCACCCCTGTGGCCATTGAGAGGGAGTGTGAACCCCAAGGAGGTCCCGACCCTCAGACTCACCCTGGGTCCCCACTCCTTGCCCTCCCTGATCCTCCCCTTCTCCCACAGCTGCCCCTCCCAAGGGACACCCTCCCACGGTCCTTGGCACCAGGACATACTCCTGCCCCTCCCCAGGGTCCAGGGTCACTTACGAACGCTTGAAGCTTTCTAGAGTCTGCCCAGCGGCGTCCTGATGGGGCGCTGGGGAGAGGCAATGGGGGAAGGGAAGGTGAGCTCGGAGACAAGGCCTGATCTAAGACCAAGGGCGCCCACCCCGGGCCTGCACAACCTCCCCCAGACCCCTTTTCCTCCATCTCTTGGGCCAGCACACCCTCTCACTTGGGCCTGGACACCCTCTGCTTGTGGACGCATTTCCCTGGCTGCCATGCACCACCCTCTCTCAGCGGCCTGTATCCCCCTCACACCTGGACCGGCTGGCCCTTCTGCCCGGGGCTGGGCAACCTCATTCCCTGTGCCCTCCATGTTTAAGTCCCCACACATCCTGGTCTGCAGATGCCCCAAAACCTGTACACCCTCAGAGTTCCATACACATGCTCCCAAATCTGTGTAACCTCCCATCCATCCTGTATACCCTCACCCTAAACCTGTCCACCCTTAGACCCCCCTGAAATAAACAGGAGACAATACAATGGAAATTATACTTTAAAAAACAAAAAACAAAAAAAAACCTGGGACACCCTCACTTCCCGAGCCCTTACTGACACTTTCTCAAGCTTGTACACTGTGACCCTGGAATCTACATAACTCACCTCCCAAGCTCCACGTGAACACCCCCAAACCCTGAACCTTTTCACCCCCAAATCTACACCTCCTCACCCTCTAAGCCGGTAGACTGTCTCCCCAATTTTGAAGAACCTGAGCCCTGCCTCTCTGCTCCATCTTCCGAAAACCTGTGCCCGCCTTATCCCCACATCAGTACACTCTCCCAACACCTGGCTGACAGATCCATCCCCCCAACCAGACCCAAGACCCCTGGCCCCCACCCCCGCCAGCGTACCCTCCACATCAATTTTGAAGGTACAGCTGTCGCAGATGTCCTTGGCTTTGACCTCGAGGCGGTAATCCCCGCGGTCACCCAGTACCACCTTCCCGATGTGCAGCTCCAAGGCGTATACCTGGGGGCCAGGCCAGGGGTATGGGTGCACATGACCGACCCCCAGTGCCACCCCACCTCCCCCAGAGCCCACCTCACAACTCTCTCTGAGTGCCCCCAGGAAGGGCCAGCTGTCTCTTCCCATGCCTGGACAATCTTGACCTCTGGGGGCCTGCGTCCCTGACCCTGAGAGCTCTCTGGGCACGCACACGCCGTGCCCAAGTGCACCCTGCCCTGGCCCAAACATTCTTCCCTCCTGCCCGGCACAACCTCTACCAAGGAGCTCCACACGACCTCCAGCCCTGGCCCACAAGCCCTCGAGTCCCCACAGGGTCCTCACATTGCTGGCAGGGTCGTGGGACTCCTTGAAGGAGAATCGGGCCCCACTCTTGCTGACCAGCTCCAGCCACTTCCCCTTGAACCACTTGATGGTTGGTTTGTCCGGCAGCTCTTTCCCGTTCAACTTGGCCAAGATCACGGCATCCTTTCCTGGGTAGGGGTGGAGGGGTGGGAGGGAATGGCCAGGCAGGAGTCATAAGACTCCACAGAGAGGACTGGGAAGCCGGGAGACCCCAGCCCCGCCTCCCTCAGACCCAGGAGCCCGGCCCCCCACCCGATCCTCCCCGAGGCACCCCTCACCAGCCTCCACCGACACAGAGTCTGGTTTCTTCAGGAAAATGCCGGTGGGCTCCTCAGTGGTGGGAGACTGGTCCTCAGGTGGGGCTTCTGCTCAGGAGACAGGATTAGGGGGTCTAAGGCCGGCCAGGGAGGGGGCGGCAGGCCACTTTGGGGGCGGGGTTGAGAGCGAATGAGGGACCCTCTGCTCAGCAGTCAAAGACCTTGGGGGCACAGTGGCTTCTCCTGACCTGGGAGAGATCACGCGTCATCCAGGTAGCTGCGTGACCAGGTTCCCCGCCCCTTTGGGCCTCAGTTTCCCCATCTGTGAACCGGATGGTCTGAAATGGGGCTTTGGGGTAGGAGAGGGTAGACTGGGGCGTTCAGAGCTGGGCAGGACTTGGTGATGAACCAGCCAGTTGCTGGGGGCTTGAAGGCCAGGCTGAGGGGCTAGGCTCTGTCCCGGAGGCACTGGGGAGCCAGGGAGGGCGGTCAGCACTGGAGCTGTGGGGACGGTGGACTAAAGGAGAGAGAGCGGGAAGGTGCAGAGGGGCCGGGGTGGGGGGGGCTGGGGGATAAGGTGCCAGGTTCTGCCCGACCCTCTGGAACACCATCTCACCTTTGGGGGGCTCTGCAAGAGCCTCTTGAGGTGGCGCTTCCTTGGGAGCCGGTTTGGTGGCATCTTTGTCTGCGGGGGCACCTTTGGCCGCTGTGAGGCAGGAGATGTTCACAGTTGAGCACCACGTGCTCAGCGTTCTCCTCTTCCAGAACCCAGGAATGCATGTCCCTGGGCCCCTCCTCCTTCAGAATCTGGAGTCCAGCAGTCCAGGTGTAAATTTATCTCTAATCCCAGAGTTTGTGAGATCCGGTTTCTCCTTGCCCCAGGCAGGCCATGCCCCATCTACCCAGGCCACCAGCCTCTGACCTTTTAGGACTTGGTGGTATAATTAGCTCTTCCCCTGGGCTGGAAACTGGATACTCGTGCTGACCACAGCATCTTTCGCCCGCCCTGCCTGCTGGCGCCTGGCCCGCTGGGGCCCCAGCTGCAGCGAGGGGCTGGACCACCATCCCTCAGCCTGGCTGGTCTGGTGCCAGTGGACTGGACCCCCCGGGAGGAGGGGTCCTCCCTGGGGGCTTGTGCCTCCTCTGTTCACTGCCTCATAGAGAGAAAGCCCCATCCCCATATAAAGAAATGCCTCCAGTCCCATTCAAAGAAGGGCCCCAAAACTACACATAAAGAAAGGCTCTCCAGCCTCTATATGGAGAAGGTCCCCTAATTCCTACACGGGGAAGCCCCAATTCCCATTGAAATGAGGTCCCCTCAACCTTGTACAGAGAAGTCTCTCCTCACCACACAGAGAGGAACCTCTAATATCTAGGCACACAAGGACCTCACTCCCCTGCCGCGAAAGGCCCCAATCCTCACTCAGAGAAGAGACCCCAGTCTCTTCCCAGAAGACCCCATCCCCAAATGTAGAGGACCCCAAACGCCCTGCAAAGACTCTGCAGTCTACAACCACAGGACTCCCATCCTCAACGAGAAAAAAGGGACACAAATCCATAATCAGAGAATCTCCATCTGCACCCAGAGATAACCCCCCAACTCCCTACAGAGAAAGGAACCCCTACCACCCCACAGGGAAGGGGAACCCCCCTCCCACCTAACACAAGTATGGGACCCTCCCATCCCACACAAGGAAGGGAGCTCCTCCCCACACAGAGAAGTCACCCCATTCTCCCAACCCCACAGAGGGAGAAGCCCCCAAACCCCATTCAGAAAACAGAATCGCATCTCCACATAGGGAGGAAGTCCCCAAATCCACCTGGTTTTTCCTCAGGCATGTCGGCGGATCTGCTCCCTCTCCTCTGACCGCAGCTGCGTCCCGATGGGCCTCAGGGAGGACAGGTGGGCCCCCGGGGGAGCCCTTTAAGGAGTCCAGAGACTCCCAGGAGGCCCTGGGAGGCATCAAACGCGCCTCCCCACCCTCCCCTGCAGCCCCACATTCCGCCCGTGTGTTCTAAAGGGCGAGAAATAACAGCTGGACAAGGAGAGATGGCTGAATGCCAGGTCCCCAGGGAGGAGGGGCTGGGGTTCCGACACCTGGGTCCGAGGCAGGACGTGCCGGAGGCGGGGGACTCCTGGGTCTGAGGGAAGGGGGCCTGGGGGCCTGGACTCCTGGGTCCAGGTGCAGAAGGGACGTGGAGTCCAAATTTTTGGGTCCCAGAGAAAGAAGGATGAGGGCCTGGACTCTTGGGTCCTAGGCGGAGGGACAGTAAAGGACTGGGGTCTGAAGTGGGTGAGGGCTCTGAGCCAGAACTCCCGGCATGGGGGTTGAGGATGGTGGGGAAGACAGGGTCTAGAAAGCCATTCTTAGTATCTGCAAGTCAGGAGTTTTCGGGAAACCAGAGCCGGGAGGGAGGGTCCGGTTTCCCAGGGTAGGCAGGATGGCCGCGGGGGAGGCGGGGGGGAGGTCTCTGTGCCCGCAGGGAGGGCACTGAGGGTCGGGGACTCCGGAGTCCCACCCCCGGGCGTGGGCATACATGATGGCTTGGGGCCCCGGCCGCCTGGGACCCCGGATTGGCCGCGGCCCCTCCTGGGACCGCGCCCTGCGGGCTCCCCGCGATGGTTCCCGGAGCGGGCGCGGCGGGCACCGGAGGCGGGGGAGGGGGCGGGTGCGCCAGCTGGGGCGGGTGGGGAGACCGGGAAGGCCCTGGAGGGCTGCCCAGACATTGGCGCCCTTCCCGGCAGGGGTGCCTGTGGCTTTCCGAATGGGGGTAGTGGTGGCCGGACGCCGGGTGGGGGGAGGTGAAGGAGATGAGGGGATTGCGGGAGGAGAGGGTCTCCAGGACTCCAGGTGTTTCGGAGAGGAGGGCGAGGTGGGTGTGGCTCGGGGTTAAGGCGCAGGATGGGCGGGGAAGTAACTCCGGGTGGAGGACCCGGTGTCATTGACGACAAGTCCCTCACCGTTTTCTTCCTGCCCATCGCCACCATCACCCCCCCCCCCCACCATTCTTTTCCAAAACCCCCTAAGAGCCGGAAAATTCCCCGCCTCCACGGAGAGCGGAGCCAACCCGAAGGCAGTCTCCTTGTGACGTCATGGGTTGCCAGGCAGACTGCTGCGCGGCGCCTGCGGGCCCAGCCGGCTGGTGGAGCGCCTGGAGAGCCGAGAGCCTCGCTCGCTACCCGCGGGCTGTATCCAGCGAGAGTGGGACAGAGAGCCGGAGGAGGGCAGAAATTCAGAAAGGGGGGAACAAGACCCAGACGGAAAGGGAATCAGGAAGAGGGTGGGGAAGAACTCCAATCGTCAAGAAGAGACGGAGACAAAAACTGAATCGAACCACCAGTGCCTGCATCTCAAGCCCTGACCGCGGCCTTCAAGACTCGGCCTGGTCTGGCTCTAACTGCCTCTTGCATCTCCTCTCTTATCTCCCCCCTCGCCGTCCCAGTGTCTCTGAGGGCCAGCAGGCCCGTATTGATGGACAGCTTTGCGGTCCCTGACAAGGGGTCCTAGACGGTCTGTCTACCTTGATTTATTTTATTTTATTCCACACTTGGGGTGATGATGATAGTTTTCGTGAAAGGTACCTCATTTGCAAGAGGAGGCCCTCCCAAAAGACATTTCGTCCCTGGCACCGCCCCAGGGAGGGGGGTGTGCTGTCCTCCTGAGGGCAGGTCGCAGCCTGGGCTCTGCTACCAGCCGCTGTGTGCCCGCCTCAAGGACCTCTTCCCTCTCTGGGTCCTTGATGCTCCTTCCTCGTCTTCCTTCTGGCCACCAGTGGGCGGATGGGCGGATTTCAGGAGATGTATCAAAGGCTTGACAGGGCTGCAAGGGACTTCCGAGATCTTCCTCCTCCTCCTCTCCCCTTTCACAGAAGGGCCAAACTGGCCCAGAAGCAGCAAGTCTTTCACCCTAGATCCCCCAGCCACCCAGGCTCAAGGACTTGGGACTCTGGCTTCTTAGCCCACAACCTCTGACACCCCCTGAGGGTTCCAATCAGAGCTCCCACAGTTCATCCAAGCTTCTGCTCAGGCTGGATTCACACGAGAATGGTTGGCGCGAACGGACAACTGAGAGAAGCCACCGGGGTATGACAGCCAGGGGCGATGAGGACTTGAGCAGATTGGAAAACAGATTCCCCATTAGAAGCGGCCACCACCCTGCTCCAGCCTCTCCACACCGAAAAGCTGGCCCACTGTTGCTGGACTGTGCAAAGTCTCTGGTTAGAACTGACATGGGGAGGGCTGCCACGGTCATCCAGAAATCAGTTGAGTGGCCAGAATTGATCCCCAGCATGGCCCTAGGGAGGGCATTACAGGAGGGGGAGGGTCCCCAGGAGAACTCGGAGCTGTTGGTGGGGTCCCCAAAAGGGCATACCAGATGAGGATCCCAGAGGGGCCTCAGATGTGATTGGAGGATTCCAGACAAACAAGGGCATCGCAGAGGTGGCCCAGATACAACAAGGTTCACTGAGGTCCGCCCTCCAGACCTGACAAGGGTGTTTTCAGACATGACAAAAGGATCCCAGAGGCACCGTAGATGTGATCGGAGAATTCCAGACATAAACAAGTGATAGCAGGGTGGTTCCAGAGAATTAGGGGGTCTCAAAAATGACAAAGGGATCTGGGGGGACAGACAGAATGAAAGTCACAGATGGGCACAGAGACATGTATGCAAAGGGTTCCCAGAGGGACCCAGACATAACTAGATCTCAGATGGGACAGGAGGGACTCAGACATGAGAAGGGGATCCCAGAAAGACCCTGGACAGGGCTTAGGGGTGCTGGCAGAGTCCCCCTCTTGGTGTGATGATCTGTAGGCTCACCCTCCCCTAGATGAGATTGAGAGATCGCAGACACACAAGGGATCTCAGACATCACAAGGGGATCCCAGAAAAGCTCTTGGGATTCTGGAAGCACTGCTCTGCCCCGCCCCTCCACACAGACACATAAGTATAGTCGTCTCTGGGTCCTTCGACCCAAGACATGAAGATCTTGGGGCCCGTGGACATGACAAGGGAATCCCAAAGAGGCCCCAGACATGACTGGGGGGATCCCAGAAGGACCCTGGGCAGGGCTTAGGGATTGTGGCAGCGCCCCGCCCCCACAGCCAGGGTGGGGGATCCGTGGGTCCTATGACCTAGGGTGTGGGGACGCCCACGTGACACAGGCGTGGAGCCCCTGAGAGCCCCCGAGAGGCCGCCCCGGGCTCAGGCCCGGCGGGCGGCGGGCAGCAGCGCACTATCAAACTGGTAGGTGAGCTTGCGCTTGACCTTGCGGATCTCGCCGGTCTTGGCGTAGTTGCGCAGGGCGCGCGCCAGCTTCTGGTAGGTCATGCGTTTGCGGTTGCCCTTCTGCTGGCCCCAGCGGCGCGCCAGGAGCTCCTTATGCTTCGAGGAGAACTGGAAGACCCCGGCGCCCGGCTCCACCCACCACACGCACTCGCGCATGTCTCCGCGCGTCAGCAGCCCCAGCAGGAACTGGTACAGGCGCAGCTTCTTGCGGGCCCCTGCGGCGGGTGCGGGGCGTGTTAGCTGGAGCTTCCTCCGGGCCGCGCCCCACCCCCTCCCCGCTTCACCCCGCCCCGGAACCGCGAAGCCTCTGTCTCCCCATCAAGAGAATTGGGGTGACGAAGGTGGCTGCTAGGTACACCTGCCTGTCTCTGTCTGTGCCACACCCCCATCCGGGGCAAGTTGCTCCCCTTTCCTGAAGGTGTCACCCCAGAACCCCCATCTCTCATCCCTGCTTTATTTTTCAGGATGTGTGTCTGTCCTGTGTCTGCTTGGTGGCCAGCACATATCTGTTGAGTGCATGGATGAATCTGTGAAATGGGTTGGCAATGCTCCTCAAAGGCTTATGACAGAGCTGACTTGTGGTGAAGAGATCTGGAGTGGGTTTGAATGTGGCCATTTCTTCAGCTCCGGGTCTCTCAGCGTGTCAGTTCCATGGGGACTGGGATCCTGGGAGAGGCCAAGGGGTCTGACTCCCGGGCTCCTATAAGCAGCAAGGGCCCCACAGAGTTGGGGGGTTCACAGCAGGCATTGGATACAAGAACCCCACCTCTGCCATTTTCCAGCTGTGTGACGTTGGGGTGGTGACTTAACCTCTCTGAGCTGGTGTTTCCTCAGCTATAAATGTGTGTGTGTTTTTACAGATCTTTCTGAAGTGCGTAGTACCAGGTGCTGCGCTAGGCACTGAACAATTATGAGCTCATTTAATCTTCATCATAACCACACGAGATAGGGATGATAATAACAATGCCCATTTTACAGATGGGAAACTGAGGCCCAGACAGGGAAAGTAACTAATAATTCCAACTTCCAGGGGTTGTGAGTAATGGAGGTCGGGCACAGGGACAGAAGCAGGGGTTGAATAATAGATGGGAGTTGATATTGTGATGATTTCTTTTGCTATTGTGTCCATAATGATGGTGAAGATTTATTGAGTGCCAAACTCTGTGCCAAACACTGCTATCTCATTGACACGTATGATCCCCCCTAATCCTCCCAACCACCAGCAATAGACACTATTACTGTCATCCCCACTGTACAGAGAGGAGACCAAGGCACAGAGAGGTAGAGACAGTTGCCCAAGGCAACACAGCCAGCAGATGGCAGATGTGGGAACTGCCCTTAGCGCTGGAGTATATATAGTAGTCGCTTGGGAAGACACGGTTCCTTTAACCTCCCACCCCCATCTCCAGCTGGAGTCCCTCCCACCCCACTTGCACCCACATACCTGCCTCAGATCCCCTCCCCTCGGGGCCAGCCATGAGGGCCTCATCCGACTCGCTGTCCGAGACCTCCAGGGCGGGACTGTCCAGCAGGAGGTCCTCTTCCTCTGACAGCACGGGGCTGGGGTATGGGGCGTACGCCAGGGGGCCCAGGGTCTGTGGAAGGTCAGGGTTACCTGTAGTCCCAGGGGGAGGCCCCCCTTCTCTCACTCCCTCTGCTTTCGTCCCTTGGCTTCTTCCTGGCCCCTGGCCGTGGCCCTCCCTGCTCTGCTTACAGCCTGCACTCTGGCCTCGGTTCAGGTCTCCATGGCGTGGCCAGGGGATGCCCAGGCCACCTCCATGACAGCCTGCTCCACACAGATAATGGCCTTTGGTGCTGCCCCTGACCCACGTTTGTGCCTCTGTTGGCTCGATGGTGCAATGGAGTAATAATGCTGCTTAACCTTACAGGGTCGTCACAGGGATGAAGGGGTTCCTGTGTGCACAGGTTTTGATGCAGTGCCTGGCACCTAGGAAACCTCAATCAAATGATGGGGATTTTCATGGTCACCCTGCCCCCTCACCTGGCTTGTGAAGTCCTCCATGGGGTATGCTGGGAAACCAGGCCCCGGGGCCTCCAGGCTGGGGGCCGGGTCCAGGTTCCCCACAGGGCTGTAGGTTGAGGGTCCGTAACAGAGCTGGACACCCTGGGTGTGGCCGAAGGTGGCCACAGCCGGGTCAAAGGTTTCATAGGAGGCGGCTGGGACAGCTGGACTGAGGCCGTAGCTCCATAGATCTGGGGGGAAGGGCGCTGAATCAGAAGCTGAGAGGTCTGGCCTCGGCCCCCTCCCCCTTGAAGCCCCTGCACTGGCACAGAGGGGCCATTGTGGGCTGTGCAAATCTCTGACCCCAGGATTTGCATGGGCAAGCGGGTGAGTGGGAGAGGAAAGGGGAGGAGGTCTGGAGGCCTGGGCTAACCTTGTCCTGCTGTGCCAGGTGACAGCCTCCCCTGGGCCTCAGCTCTCCCATCTGTAAAATGGGCCCAAGGGACAGGTGGGGAGGGTGCTGGGCCAGGGTCACTCACCAGGAGCCCCGTCTGAGTCAGGGTAGCTGGAGTGCTTGCAGCTGTCCAGGTCATAGAAGACCCCATCTGGGTACTGGCAGGGGTTGGGAAAGAAAAGGGGTCAACCCAGGCTGCAGGGACACCCCACCCCTCCCTGGACCAGCGGGGAGACTATGACAGGCTGGGAGAGGGAGAGAAAGAGAGACACAGAGACTAGGCACCAGAGACAGGGGCAAAGAGAGGGACATTCAGAGATACAGAGTTGGGAGATAGATACAACACAGCAGAAACACACAAAGGCCCAGACCCAGACGCGCGCGCACACACACACACACACACACACACACACACACACACACACAGAATGAGAGACACAGGCAGGGACACATAGAAAGAGACCAGGGTCTCGCAAAGGGACACAGCAGCCAGCTCCCACTAAGACTGTGGGCTCTCAGGAAGCCCAGCACCTCACCGATACACGGTTGTGACATTGTAGCAGCTGGGGAAGGTGTAGATGAATTCCCCCAGTCTTGCCTGCCTGGGGGAGGGGGAGGGGGAGGGGGCTGAAGGGTGAGAGGCACAGAAGTGTTTTTAACAGAGGCAAAGATGCTCTCCATGCTTTTTTTATCCACCTCCATATCACTCCGATTCATCCCAAGAGTCATGTTGCTTTAGCAATTAAAGTCTAAAACTAGATATAGGCCATCCTGATAAACCAGTGATCTCACTGCAAGGTATTTACCCATGAGCACTGAAAACGTATGTCTACGAAACAGCCTTGTTCAAGAATAATCAGCACAGCTTTAGTAACAGCCCCCAAACGGGAAACAGCCCAAGTGCCCAGAGACAGGAGAATGGACACACAAACTGTGGTGCGTTCCTAGGACGGAGTACTATACAGCAAGGAAAAAGGACCAACGTCTGACACACACTTGATGTCGCGTGAGGAAACCAGACCCAAAAGGGGTCACCCTGTGTGATTCACTTTATATAAAGCTCAAAACCAAGCAAAACTAATCCGTGGTGGAAAATATCAGAGGGGTGTATTGATTGGGAAGGGACGTGAGGGAATCTTCCGGAGTGATGGTAATGTTCTATATCGCAGTCTGGTTCGTGGTTACACAGGTGTGTGCCTAAGTTAAAACCTCATTGAGCTGTACACAAGATTTGTCTCTTTCTTGACTTGTCAGGCAAACCTCAATTTTTTTTTTTTAAAGCAAAACTCTTCAAGTTGGAGGAGGGTGGGATGTGCTGGCGAAGGGGCACCCACAGGGGTTTCTTTCCAGCACGTGAGTGGGGTTTTATTTCTTGGACTGAGCTGTGGGTTTGTGGGGGTGGGGTATAGTATTCTGCGTGTCTGAAATAGTCCAGACTCAATTTTTTAAAATACGAAGTAAAGCAGAGAAGAAGGAATAAGTAGATTTACTAAATGTGGGATGGACGGAGGAAGGGACACAAAGTCAAAGACACAAAGACCCACCCCTCCCCATTCGAGGAAGTGGACCAGAGTCTGAGAGAAAGAAAGAGATGTTAGAAAAACATCTGTGATGGGGTGGGTGGGAAGGGGGACCTTGGAGATACCGAGGAAAAGTCAGAAAGCCAAAGGGACAGGAAGGAGTGGAGGGGGAAACTGAGGCAGGGAGGTCTCGATGGGCCACGTGGGTCCCCCCACCCCTCCCTGACCCCCAGGGCCCCAACTCACCAGACAGCTGAAGTGTGGCCCGTCAAGCCTGGAGGGGGAGAGACACAGGGGCATGTCAGGGGAGTCTTCAGCCTCCTGAGTCTCGAAGTGGTTGGGCAGATGGGGGATAGGCGGCTGCAGCTGTGACCACCACAGCTCGTTCACTGCTGCGTGTCTCTGTGTGAGACCAGCCCCACCACACTCACCCCCACCAGGACAGGAAGTGGGGGGCGGGGGCCAGGCAAATGTTTCCCCCTCCCCCGGCATTTGCATAGACAGAGGCTGGGCGGGGGCAGGGAAAGTGAGGGAGAGAAAGTCCCCGGAGAGATGTGGGCGCCCGAGGGCGGGTGGGGGTGGGGAGGGGGCCTTGGTGAGCGAGTCGGTTAAATGGGTCCATCTTGGACCGGAGGAGAGAGATGGACAGATGGACGTCGGGGTGGAGATGGAAAAACACAGAAGAGGCTCAGCAGAGGGGAGAGGAGAGGAGGGAAGGGAGAAAGGTGTGGAGAGACAATTCACATGGCATGGGATGTAGGAAGTATTTATTAAGCCCCACAGATAGATGGGGTGGGGGACAGATGGGGAGACAGAAGGAGAGATGAGACAAACTGGAGAGACGGAGAAAGACACAGAGACAGAGAGGGAGCAAGAGGCAGAGAACAGAGACCCAGAAATAGAAAAGATGTGCTAAGCAGCAGAGTGAACAGACCCAGTGAGTGAGTCGGGGATGCAGTGAGACTCCGAAGGAGACGGGGACAGACACAGAGATGGAGGGCCACTTGGGAGAGGACAGCAGGGCAGAGAGAAGCAAGCATCCCAAGGAAAAGAGATCTTTGGGGTCCAGGGGAGACAGGGATGGGACGCAGGAAGGAATCGAGGTGGCAGAGGAAAGAGATCCAGGAGGGGCAAGAGACAGTGTGGACCACCCTCCCCTCCCACCCACCTGCCCCCCGGGTGGGGCAGAGACCACCACCCCTGGGGCAGGCCCGGCAGAGGGGTCAAAGGTGAGGTGCAGGGCAGGGGTCCTGAGTACCAGTTTCGGGTGGCCCCCACTTACTGTGCAGCCTCTAGGGTGAGCATGGTGGTGCTGGGCTGGGCTTGCTGCTGCCTGCAGACACCACCCCTATTTATACCTTGGCCCAGCCCCCTGGGGGGGGCAGGGGTGCCGGCCGCTGTGAGCTCAGCCCTCCTCGAAAATCCCCTCAGGGAGGGAGTCAGGGGAGGGGGCTGGATTGCACAACCCCTTGGTCACGTGGCAGGGAGGGTGGGCCCAGGGTCTGTCTGGATTTGGGGATCCCCAGGGTTGGGATGGGGGGATTGACCCTAAGGAGTGGAGATGGGAGAGGAGCCAGATTTGGGGGGACCCTGAAAAAGTAAAGGAGGGGTCAAGGGGTCCTGTGGGCAGGGGGAGGCTCTGGACCCAGCACCAGAGGGGAGCGGGTGGCTGGGCGCTGGGGGCATGCAGAGACCACCGGCGGACGAGAGCACTGGGGTGTGTCAGAGGTGGGGGGGTGTCAGAGGTGGGGGGGGGCCCGGGCTCTCAGAGTAGACGTGGGTTGGGCTGGGGTCCCTGAGAAAAACCCAGGCCCGAAGCCGGTGGGGACCCCAAGGTGGAAACATTGTGGGTGTGTGACATGGGAGGGGGGTCCCCCTGGTCGTTCCGGGGAGAGGGAGCCTCCAAGCCAGGGGCTGCCCCAGGCCTGGAGGAAACAGGTCAGCACCTGGAGGGCGGGGCAGCCGGGCCAGAGGAGCTTGTGCCCATAGATGCTCTGCTCACTGGGGCCTCGAGGGAGGGCTCGTGGGGGTGGGGGCGAGACCCGGCCCAGGGATCTTGCAGGGAGGGTGAAGGAGTCCGGTGAGGGCCTCCTGGGGGTCAGCGGATCCCACTGAGTGGAGCTAACCCATCTGGGCCAGAGCTTACGACAGTGGACCACGACCCCCCAGGGACCACAAAGCACCAGGTAACAAAAGGCCTGAACTTTATTAATTCTCCGCCCATCCCACGCCACAAGGCCCTTGTGGGAAGTCGGCCGAGGTCAGAGGTCACCAGGCCTCGGGGCCGGGGGGCCCGAAGCGCCTCAGAAGCTGCTCCTGGTCCTCCAGGTCCTTCCGCACCTTCTTGCGCATGTAGAAGATGGGGCAGTCCCGGCTGCGGGTGAGGACGGGGGTCAGGGCCACTGCCGCTGCCCGGGGCACACCAGAGTCCCGTTGCCCAGCCCAGTGGTGGGGCAGGGGCCGTTCCCAGGACTTTGGCCCCTGTATGCTGCCCACCCAACCCCCCTCCCACGATGGGCTGTTTGCTCAGCGGGCATGGGGGGAGCCGATAACAGCGGGTGCTCGCTCAGGCGCTGGGCCACCAGCCGTATATCACCTGGCGCCTGGCGTGGGAACCCGCCCCGCCCACCCGTTCCCTGGGGAAAGGCTGGCCCCGCCTTGGCAGAGGGGGCCAGGACCGTGTGTGTGCGCGTGTGTGTGTGTGTGTGTGTGTGTGTGTGTCTCCATTTCCCGGGCAGATACTGGGTGCCCAGCGCTCCCCACTCAGCGGCCCCCAACCCCACCCCAAGAAGGCTGGGATGGGCACTGGCCCGTTTTGCAGGCCAGGACACCAAGGGTCGGCGATGCGGGGGGCGCCAAAGCCTGAGAGCCCGGAGCCAGGGCTTTGGTCCATAGGCCTCGGCAGCTCAGAGGAACCTGGGCAGTCCAGCGCTGGGGCCCAACAGGCGTGCCCACCTGGTGCAGATGACGTCCTCGTGCAAGCTGCCCTGACAGCGCTGGCACTGGGTCCAGAGGCGCGAGAAGCGCTCCTCCAGGGCGTTCAGGTGGGACACCTGGGGATGGAAGGGCTGAGTGGGCGGCCCTGTGCACCCCCAGCTGCCCCTCCCCGCCTCCCCTGACCCCTCACCTCCTTCTGATACAGCTCCGACCCCCGGGCTTCGCAGAACTTGCACACGGCTCCTGGGGTGGGGGAGGGGGCAGGTCAGCCTGGGCCGCCCCACCCCTGCCCCTTCCCCGCCCGCTGCCCATCCCGGCTTCTGAAAGTCCCCATCGATGAGAGAACAAGGGAGCAAGTGTGTGGAGAAAACTCCCTGGGGAACTCCCGGGGCGGGGGGCCCAGGACCCTCGTGGGGCTGCCTGCAGACAGGAGCCTCCCACCCAGGGGCCGGAGCCTATCCAGGTAGCCATGCCAGCTCGTGGGGTCGGTGCCGGGGACCTTGGGTGATGGCAGAGGTGGGAGGGCCGGGGGAACGGGGTCGGGGTCGGGGACGGTGCTCACCCTGGTGGCTGAGGACAGTGCGGCAGCCGATGCAGCAGTTTTGGCGTTTGGCGAAGGCCAGGAGGCCGCCCACCTTGCCCGTGAGCACTGTCTTGCAGCGCGTGTGGTCCCCGCCTGCGTGTGAAGGCAGGCGGTGGGCCAGGTGCCCTCCCCCGACCCCCACCCCGGTACCCCCGCCTGCCCCCCGGCCGTACGCAGCAGCACGGCCTCGGCTCGGCCCTCGCCCAGGATGGGCTCGAAGATGCGCAGGAGAGGCTTGGCGAGCTGCTGCTCCAGGTAGTACTGCGTGTCGATGGGCAAGCTGTGCTCCAGCACGAAGAGGGGGTCCTGCGGGCAGAGCAGCCGGTGTGGTCTCACCACACACACAGGGGCCCGGGAAGGGATGAGGGGCTGCGGTCCCTGCCAGGCAGGGGGGCAGGGGCTGTGGTCAACAGCGGGCAGCCAGGGTGAAGGGCACTGTGAACTGCCGTGGGTCTTCCAGTCATGAGTGGGGGCAATGGTGGTGGGCAGTCACTGGGCCCAGACTGGGATGGGGTCAGAGGTCATGGGGGTCCCTGGCCACGGGCCCTGTGATCCATGCTAGGGTCCACAGGTAGGAGCCCTCAGGTCACCAGGGAAGGGTCAGAGTTCACGGTGGGGACAGGAGATGTGAAGGTGGATGTGAGCTGGAGCTGAAGATTGGAAGCCAAGATAAGAGGCAGTGGGACAGGAACTGGGGACTGACGAAAGGGTGGTGGGGGTCAGAGGTCACTGGACATCCAGGTAGGATGGGGGAGGAGGGTATGAATCCAAGAGAATTATAAGTTGGAGAGCCAGGATCAAGGAGCCAGTAAGAGACACAGAAACAGAGGTGGCGAGACAGACACTCTCGCTCTGTGCAGTGAGGCTAGGCCCCCTTCTGCAGGATGGAGCCAGGAGGAGTCAGAATAAGGGGGGGTGGGGTGGGGGCCTCTCCAGAGGGTACCGGGAGGCCCGGGAGCAAAGCATCACGGAGCCAACTCCCCGGGGTGTGTTGCGGGGCGGTTCTCAAGGCCCCGTGGGGCCTGCGGAGAGAAACACCCTCCCCGCCAGGCCTGGAAAGCAGAAGTGAGAGCAGAGGAGAGCTGGGCGGGAGCGGGCAGCCCAGGTGGGCCTGACCTCGGACTTCATGTAGGCGGCCACGCCCTTGGCGGCACTGATGATCACGTAGGGGACACGGTCGCCCAGGCTGGGCGCGCTCCCGGGGTCCCGCTTCCTCATCCTGCGGGGAGACCGAGGCGGCGGGCCGGGTGAGGGCAGGTGGGATGGTGGGGGCAGGCTGGGGGGTAGGAAGTGGTGGGCCCAGCTGGCGGGAGAGGGGCTATTTCTGGCCGGTCCCGCCCCCTCCCGCGCTGGGCGGACCTCTCGGCCAGCTCCACATGGGCCTGCTTGCCCGCGTAGTCTGCGGCTGCGCGGGTCAGCTCCTTGGTGATGACCAGCTGGGAGATGTCGATGCGGTTACACAGCAGGTCGGAGATGACGTCCTGCGCATGCGCCACGGCGCCCTCGGGGTCTCTGCAGGGGGGCGGACGGACGGACGGGCGTCACCGGTGGCTGCGGCCGCCCGGCTAGCACCTCCACTGCCCTGAGGCTGGGGGACCGGGATGCGCTCCAGGGACGGGGAGGGGCCCTGCCCGGCCGCAGGCTGCCAAGTGGCAGAGGCAGGGCCGGAACCCGCAGCTGTCCGACCCCACACTCTTTCCACAGCTCCGCCACCGACGAAGGGCTGGGCCTGACACCTGTGTCCCCAAGGGAGGAGGGGCTGGGGGCCGGGCTCCAGGTCCGGGTGAGGGTTCCACACACCGGTCGATAAGCAGGCGGCGCAGAGAGGCGGTGACGAGGTTGGCCACTAGGGGGCAGTTGTCCCTGCGCACGGCCTCCAGGCCCTTGCAGTCCATGCGGTCATGGGCGTCGGACCGGGAGGAGAAGAGCAGGCCCGCATACCGCTTCTTGCTGATGAGCAGGTACGGGAAGTAGACCTGGGGGGAACCCGCGGCTGAGACCCCCTGAGGCTGTGGGGGCCAGTGCCCCATCCTGAGGCTTCCCCAGAAACAGACAGGGCCAGACAGGGATGGTCCCTGGGACCCAGGATTGAGACACGGGAAGATGGACCCCAAGACCCCAGCACCTCAGCTCAGGGGGACACCCTCAGCATTCCAGGGACCCCAAGTTGGAAATGGGCTGGGATAAAGCTAGACCCTAAAACCCGAGATCCAGACACTGGGGTGAAGTCTGGAGAGCCCCAAACGGGGGCCTGAAACAGACCTGAGGCAGACGGGGGAGACCAGGCAGCACCCCCGCAAAGAGAGGAGACTAAGGGCAGGGAGTGAGCCCTGGGGCAGGGACCTCCCCAAATGGACAGGCTCCAAATCTGAGAGGTGTACCCCAAGGCCTGACCCCAGCTTTGAACGCGGGGGATGAATCCGGCGTGAGGGCTCCCAGACCCAAGCCTGTCGCACGCTGGGAGGCAGGGAGCACCGGGCAGCGGTGCCTCGATCCAGGAGTTGCCCCGTCAGGGCCGCTGCTGCACAGGACAGCCCCTGAAAACACCTGAAAACCAGAGACGCTCCGAGACCGACGGGGTCTTTAGGAAACAGACACCGTTCTGCGTAGCAAAGCCCAAGGCTTTTGGGTTTCCAAAACCAAGGTCCCCAAACTCAGGAGGATCCAGGCAACATAATACCTCAAAACTGGGGCTTACGAAAAAAATTTTTAAGTAAATAAATTTTAAAAAAATAAGGGACTTCGCTGGCAGTCCTGTGGTTAAGACTCCACGCTTCCACAGCAGGGGGTGCGGGTTTGATCCCTGGTTGGGGAACTAAGATCCTGCATGCCACACAGCACGGCCAAAAAAATTTTTTTAAATAAATAAATGAAACTGGGGCTGATGAACTCAAAGAATAGGATACCCAGGGCACCCAGATCAGCGCACCTCGAAATGGAGACATAAGCAACAATGGGCGTTCCTGGATGCTGACGCAGTAGGAGAACCCTACCCAAACGCACTCAAACTTTGCAGGCACCCTGAGAATCAGAGACCCCCCGAAAACTGGCAAGACCCACGTCTGCCCACTCCAAGCGCTGGGGGGCCCCCACTTACTTTCTCAAACTCTAGCCGGATGGGCGAGGGGAAGTGGCCAGACACCCAGTCCGCAGCCTCCCGTCCCAGGGCCATGGCCTCAGCCACAGAGGAGACGCCAAATCGGCACATTACAGAGTCAGTGTCACCATACACCACCTGGGGAGGGGCACGTGTGACCCAGAGGGTTGAGGAGATGCTGGCGGCCCCTGCACTTCCCACACCAGCCCCAGGCCTGTCTCAGGCCAGCAGTGGGCAGGCAGGAAGCCCCTGACCTTGGCATTGGCACTGTAGCTGTTCTCCACCGTGTACTTGGACTCCACGAGCTGCTTCGTTTTCTCAATCATCTGGCGCCCGAACCCAGTGACGCTCTGTCAGAGAGAGAATCAGGCAGAGTGAGGGCCCAGGGGCCGTCCCCAGGGAACACGGGCTTAGGGTCCCACCTCTGCTGCTTTCTGCAGGTGTGAGTATGGGTGAGCCACTGCCCCTCTGGGCCTCAGTTTCCAAATCTGCAAAATGCGGCTACTGAGCTGCTCCTTAATGGTCTGTTGGAAGTAGGTCCCTGGCCCAGAGCTCTGGGCACAGAGGAGGAACTGACCGCAGCAAATAGTGGTGGAAAGGCTGGAGCCAGAAGAGGCCATCAGCTCAGTGTTTCTCTCCACAGAGGTGCTGAGAGTCTGCAGACACTGCAGGCAGCTCTCCGTGGTGCAAGGCTACCGACATTCCTGGTCCCATCCCCCTATCCTTGGGCAATCAGAAATGTCCCCCCAAAGGTAGGGTGCTATGCCAGGGCCATGGAAAGACCATTCCTTTCCAAATAAGGAAACTGAAGCTGGGGGAGGAGAAGGGACGCACTAAGGAGAAACAGGCGTGACTCTTCTGTTTTTGTTTGGATCCACCCAGAAAACCTTTGTCTTTACCTAGAGCATTGAGGCCACTTATGTTTAGTGTAATTACTGATTATATCTGAGCTTAAATCTACCATCCAACTAACTGTCTTCTATTTGTCCCACCTGTTCTATGTTCCTTTTTCTTTCTAACTTCTTTCTGGAAGGACTCAGTATTTTTTTTTTTTTATTATTCCACTCTGCTGCCCCCATAAGCTTGAGAGACAGAAATAGGGAAAGAGGCTAAGAAACAGAGACATAACAGAGACTGAGGGAAGGGGCTGAGAGGGAAATGACAGAGAGACAAGGCCAGGAAGCAGCAGCCGCTACGAGGAAGCCCCAGGGGAAGCAAAGCCACACCCTCCTGCCTGGCCTCCCCTGGGGGCTGGAACCTGACAGCCAAACATCCACTTCTTTCCACCAAGGAGGATGGGAGATGCCCCCAGAGATTATGAAGGGCCAGTCAGAGCAGTAAGGGTGGCCTACTGTAAGAGATTAACCTCGCCCAAAGAGAGGCCTGGCTCTTGGCTGGCTCCTAGGAGGGAACCTCTAAGCCAGGGGTCCCCAACCCCCGGGCCATGAACCAGTACCGTCCGTGGCCTGTTAGAAACCAGGCCGCACAGCAGGAGGCAGGCGAGCAAGTAAAGCCTCATCTGTATTTACAGCTGCTCCCCCGTTGCTCCCATTACTGCCTGAGCTCCGCCTCCTGTCAGGTCAGCAGTGGCATTAGATTCACACAGGAGCACGAACCCTACTGTGAACTGTGCGTGTGAGGGACCTAGCTTGAGCGCTCCTTGTGAGAATCTAATGCCTGATGATCTGAGGTGGAGCTGAGGCGGTGAAGCTAGCGCTGGGGAGTGGCTGCAAATACAGATTATCATTAACAGAGAGGTTTGACTGCACAGAGACCATGATAAATCAGTTGCCTGCAGACTCATATCAAAACCCTATCAGTGAGTGGCAAGTGAAAACAAGCTCAGGGCTCCCACTGATTCTGCATTACGGTGAGTTGCATAATTATTTCATTATATATTCCAATGTAATAATAATAGAAATAAAGTGAACAATAAATGTAATACACTTGAATCATCCCCAAACCATCCCCCCCCAACCCCAGGTCCATGGAAAAATTGTCTTCCACGAAACCGGTCCCTGGTGCCAAAAAGGTTGGGCACCACTGCTCTAAGCCCTTGGCGTGTCCTGCCTGACAAGTGTCTTTGTTCATCTGGGACCTTGGGTCACATCAGGTGATCTGTGCTAACATGATTTACGGTGGGGCCCTGGGCCACATGGTATCCAGCTTGACGTCTGGAGGGACTGGAGACTGAGTATCTAAGGTCAGTCACGTGGCGCTCCATGCACCTGACCCCCAATAAAAACCCAGGACACCAAGGCTCAGGGGAGCTTCCCCAATGGGCAGTACCGTGTGTATGGTCACACATCAGTGCCGGGAGGAATAACTGCTGTCTGCAGGACTACCCTGGGGAAGGCAACTGGAAGCTTCCACCTGGTCTCCCCTGGACTCTGCCCCACGTGCCTTGCCCTTGGCTGGTTTTAATCCCTAGCCTTTCACTGTAATAAATCATAACCATGAGTATAACAGCTTTTCTGAGTTCTCGGAATCCTTTTAGTGAACCACTGGATCTGAGGATGGGCTCGGGGGCCCCTGAACTGTAAGTGGGTGTGTGTGTGCACAGGCCCCTCCCAGCATAAGGCCCACCCACTGCCAGTGCTTCCAAGTGTTCCACCCACAGCCATGTGAGGACTGACACAATGTTCATGAAGGGAGCTCCCTGTGGCTGGAGGTAACCAAGTCTGGAATGTGCAGGGACCCCAACCCCAGGGGAAGGGGCTAGACAGAAGACCTCTCTAAGAATCTCTCAGGCCATGAGCTGAGGCACTGATCCCAGCGTGGCAGAGCCTCAGACTCGGGCGCTCTGTGGTCGTGCCGTGGGTCTGTTTTTCTGTCTGAACAGCAGAGTACACAGGCCTAGGGTGCTGCTGTGGCGGGGAGGGAGGTAGCGGGCTTTCATGCCCACATTCCCTCAGAGCAGAGCACTGCCCTAGCCCCGGCCAAGCATCCTCACTGGGACGGGACGGGGGACCCTCGTGCCTGTTCCAACCGTGACCGAGAACACACCGCGCATCAACTGCCAGAGCCTGACTGTGCTGTTGGGTGACCCCCCAGCCCCGCCCCAGCCCCCCGATAGAGACACGGCCCTGTTCTCCTGTCAGGAGGAGGGAGGGAACTTGCTCTCTGCTCCCCCACCCTCATGCGGACCAGGGGAGGAGGTGGGCTGGGGTGGAGACTGCCAGGGACATAGGGGCTGTCAGGTGACTGTGTGACAGGTAGAAAGAATGAGCTAAACTGCTTCCCTCCCTCAGTCCCTCGGCCTCTGCCTCCCCCGCCCCACCCCACCCCAGCCCTCCCGGAATTTATTTGTCCACAGAGTGCCAACTGCTTTCCCAAACACATTTACTGCTGTCACCATCTGTGTCCCCGTGAGGCTGGGCACCAGGGGAGGAACTCTCATCCACTGTGTCACCTGCTGGACCCACAGAGCACAAGGCCCAACCTACAGTGAACGGTCAGCAAGTATTTGCTGAACCAACAAATTAACCAATCGCACAAGCATCCACTCTCCAAAAGGTCGGCGGGTTGGGGCGATCTGGGCCCTGACCTCTACTATACTGAGCCCTGGTTCTCCCCAAGGGGTGGTTGTCTGTCCCCTACCTGCCGCGGTGCACTCACCTGTGAGATTTCCAGGCACGGCAGCTTGCCCACCTGGGCACCAGTGAAGCCGTACACAGAGTTGGCGCTCACTTTCAGCGCCAGCTGCCGCCCGTCCAAGACCTGCCGCCGTAGGGGGTCTGTCTCCTTGGCCAGCTCGGCCTTGGCCCTGGGAGGAGAAGGAGGAGGGGGAAGCAAAGACCATTCAGGTGGCATCTCAGGCCTCAGGGGCAGATAAGAGGCCCGGGCCTGGGCATTGGTCAGGGTGCCTTTCTAGAAAGGGGTGCCACACACATTTGTGCAGGTTGCACACTGCACAGAGGTGCCCAGCAGAGGGGCTGGAGGGAGCTGCCTGCAGGGGGTGGCTTGTTCTAACTCCGGCACAGCTGCAGCTAAGGGCACCCATGACGGACAGGGATTGCCAGGCCGCCTCAGCAAGGCTGAGCTCTGAGCCGGGGCGGGCGGGGCGGGGGTGGGCGGCCAGGCTCAAGGGCCCACCTCTTCCGGGCGCTGAGCAGGTTCTCCAGGATCTGGGGCAGCAGCCCCTTCCGCACCGTCGTCTTCACAAACTCGTCCCCCGTGGGCGTCTTGATAAACTGATCCTCGGTCAGGCTGGGCCGAAGACGGTGGGGGTGATGCCTGGCCTCCCCAGCTCCTCCTCCTCCATCCCGTCTCAGGGTCCCCCCACCCCTTGCCAGTCCCCTCCCCTCCCCACTAGCTCTGGATCCCCAGCCCCAGCCCGCCTGAGGCCGGCCCCTGGGCGGTCTCGGGGTACACGTGGCGAGGGGGGCCGCCATACCCCAGTTTCTGGGCAGCCCCGGGCCGCAGGAGCGTGGTGTAGCACAGGTTGTGGGCCATCATGATGGACGGGTACAGCGAGGAGAAGTCCAGGGTGGTGATCGGAACATCATAGTACCTGGGGGGCAGGGAGGAGTCAGGGCGGGGAGACCCCCTGTCCCCACCAACCCCGCCACCGGGCCTTACCCTTTCAGGGGCTCGATGACCGTGGCCCCCGTGTAGTCCTCGCCGCCCTCCGTCTTCACCACGGGCATCAGCAGCCCCTGCCGCATGGCCTGGGAGGGGAGAAGGTGGGAACTGTGGGTGGGCGTGGGCAGGGCCCCTCAGCGGGGAGCGTGGTGGCCGGGGCCTGCCCTGGGCTCTGCCCGCTGACCTGCCGCAGCAGCTGGGACACGACCTTGACCTGCTGGCCGCGGCTGAGCAGGTAGCTGAGGGGCACGCCGGTGACGCGCGCCATCTCCATGGCGTTCACCAGCACCATGAGGCGCTCCAGCAGCCGCAGGGGCAGGAAGGCGTCCTTGAGACAGTACACGGCCAGGCGGCGGCGTGTCTGGTCGTTCCCGTTCTGGGGACGGGGGCGGGGATTAGGGGCCAGGGAGGCGACAGCGTGGGAGGGAGGAGGAAAGGAGGGCACAATCTGAGGACCCAGTGCGGCCCAGAGGTCGGGGCAGGGAAGCGGAACAAAGGTCGCCATGCCAGAGGTCGCGGGAGTGGGTAGGGACAGGGGTCCCATCTGCGGGGCGAGATCAGAGGTCGAAGGTAGGAGCTAAAGGGGAAGGTCAGGAGAACAGGCGGGGGGCGGATGTCCCAGGCCGGGAAGGCAAATGGGCGCCGAGGGCCGGGGTCGGGAGGGTGGGGGGAGAGGAGGGGCAGCGGGCAGCGGGGCGGGCAGCGGTGCGGGCGGGTGGCGGGCACCTGCAGGTCGGTGATGATGCTGTGCTGCACGTCCTCCTTCTGCTCGCCCAGGAAGTGGAAGCTCACGGCGTTGAGCGTGTAGGACCGCAGCTTGTACTCGCGCAGCAGCACCTGCAGTGAGCGGCAGCGGGTGGGCGGCGGCCCGGGGAAGCGGCCCCGTGAGGGCGGCCCCCGCCCGGCCCGGCCGTACCTGCAGCATGTCCATCTGCACGCGGCCCACCATGCTGACCACCTTGCTGTCCCGCCGGCCGGTCTGCCTGGACTGGAAGGACGAATCCCGGATGCCGGAGCGGAGGCCGGACACGCGGCCCAGGAAGGGGAAGGTCTGCACCTGGGGGCACAGCACGTGGGAGGGCGGGGGCTGTGGCGGCGGGATCCGCAGGGCCGAGACCCACGACACCCCCTGCGGTGCCACCCTCTCTTCCTGCTGGGAGCCCCGCGGGCAGGGGCAGCTCTGGGGCAGAAGGACCCTCTGCGGCTGGGCAGGCACGGATGGGAGGCTGGGACAGGGAGAATCAGGGGCCCGAGGGCTGCTGGCGTGAAGGACAGTGCCCAGGGGCTGGGGCGCAGCACCTCTGGCTGCAGGAGCTGGAGGAGGAGCAGACTTGGGGACGGTGCTGAGCTTGACGGGGAAGCAGCGGGTGCTCGGGGTGGGAGGCCTGGGGGACGGCCAGGCGGGAACGCGAGCAGGGCACGGTGTGGAGCGCCAGGTCTGCACTGGCGACGGTGAGTGAGCAGGGGCCAGGCGTGGAGGAGAGGCCTGAGCTGGGCTGGGAGCAACGAGGCTGGGGGTGGAGGGCAAGGGAAGGGAGCGGAGGCCGGAGTATAGACGCCAGGCTGACAGGGGTGGGCTTCTCCCTGGAGCTGCTGGGGGCCTTAAAGTGTGCTTGTTTGCTTTTTCCATTATGAAACTGGCCAAACATAGAGAAAAGGAAGAAAATAATACAATATACTCCGTTAGGAGTTGAATTGGGTCCCCCCAAAAGATGTGGAAGTCCTAACTCCTGTACCTCAAAATGTGACCTCATTTGGAAATTGGGTCTTTGCAGGTGAGCAAGTTGAGGTCATTAGGGTGGCCCTAATCCAATATGACTGTGTCCTTAGAAAAAGGGGACATTGGAGCACAGAGACATGCACAGACGGGAGAGACAGGGAGAGTGCCATGTATACTCCAGCAATGTCTGAGGCAACCGGAAGCTAGGAGAGAGGCCTCAGAAGGAACCAACCCTGGGACACCTTGACTGGCCTTCCAGCCTCCAGTTCCAGCCTCCAGACTGAGAGACGACACACAACCGCGGGGCTTTGTTACGGCAGCCCCTGCAAGCTCATACGCCCCGCTCCGGCCCACACCAGATTCAAGCATCAAGGTTTTGCCACCTACTTCAAGGACACCCCCTTTTTTCCTTATTTTTTGTTGACATATTTTAAAGCCCGAAGAATAAGGCACTGTACCCCTGCCCGCTTCAGTCTGCCCCTCCAAATACACGAGCCTTTTCTTACTTAACCACGAATGCTTCCTCGCCTCTGCAAAAGCCACAGAAACCTTCTGGGCTTTGAACGGGGCAGGGACGGGGCCAGAGCCGGGGTTTCGGGGAGGCCTGTGGAGCTGCTGGGCAGCTGCCCACACCCTGAGCCCTCAGTGGGGTGTCTGAGGGCAGCCCCATGCCCCCACCCGCCTGCCACACCTTGAGGATCTGGGCCCGGGAGATGAGGTACGGAAGGTCGAAGTTCTGGATGTTGTAGCCAGTGATCACGTCGGGGTCCATGATGCGGACGAAGGTGGACCAGGCCTGAGGCAGGAGCACACCGGGTCACCCAGGCTGTCATCCTGGTCAACCCCCTGCCATGGAGCCTCCCCACTCCTGGAATGTTCTGGAAGCCCCCAAGAGCAGCCCAAGAGCCCTCCCACCCGTGGAAGAAAGACTGGGAAGGTGCTTCTGAAAATAACGAATCCAGAGGGGAAACGGCTCAGAAAACGGCCTCGCGCCTGGGAGGTGCAGTGTGGGGGGCTGAGGAAAATGGGGGTTGGGGGGCATGGAACAAGAGCCACCTGGAGCAGGTCCTCCTCCCGCTCGTAGCTCTGCACCTTGGCGCCCAGGATGGGGGCGCAGGGCCGTAGGGTGAGCGCCAGGCGCAGGAAGGGCTCTGGCTCGCCCCAGCGCAGGCCTAGCGAGCAGATCTGGATCACGGGGTCCCGCTCAGGCTCCGGAAAGATGCCTGCAAGGGGAGGGAGGAGGGGGAGGCGGGGGCCTGACCCCTGATGCTCCCTCGTGGCACAACGGGTGGGTGCACCTCTAAATCTCACCTGGCCCACCCACTCCTTTCTGTCCCCACCGCCTGCAGACCCTGCACAATCCACCCTGGCTCCCCCACTGCCTGCAGCTCCCGGCCCTCTTCCCCATCCCTCACAGACAGGGCCGGTCCTGCCCCAGCGCCTCTGCACGTGCCACTCTCTCTGCAGGGAATGCTCTCCCCGCCCCACTCCCCGGCCCCTCCCTCTTCACAAAGCTTAGTCCCTCGCCCGCCCGAGGCCTCCCCTGCCCACCTGTCTGAAGCAGCCCTGTCTGTCTCCATCACCTTCCTCCTTTGTGTTGCGAGTCTTTTAATAACCTGTCTGCTTGTGGGTCTACTCCCTTCTCCCTGAGTGAGCTTAAGAAGTGCAGGGACTCCCGGGGCGAGACTGGCATATCACTAACATCCGGAAGGAGGGAGGGAGGACCCCCAGGCCGCGGGGACACACCTTTGCGGCCAGCGCACTCGATATCAAAGCTGAGTACCCGCAGAGGTGCGATTCGCTGCCACTGCCCTTCTGGCGGGTGACTGACCACATCCGACCACAGCACGTCCGCCTCCAGCTGACACAGTGTGGCCTGTGGGGACGAGGTGGGTGAGCGTCTGCAGGGTCCCGGCTCTGCGCCCCCCACCCCACCCCGGGGACCCACGCACCTTCCCCTCCGGCCTCAGGACGTATTTCCCAGCCGGGAGCTCCAGCCAGTTGCAGCCGACGATGTCCGTGTCCACCATGAAGCTGCAGGGGGATGAGGGTCAGTGGGCAGAGGCTGGCTGGGGGGGTGAGGGGAAGGAGGCGAAGGCTGGAGAAGCGAGGCGGGGGCCATACCGGATCTCAAAGTCAACGTTGGCCTCATAGGGCGCGAAGCTGGGGGTGCCCAGGCCGGCCACGCGGATGCCCTGCTCCAGGACGCGGCGGGCGGGAGCCACGAGGCGGGGCAGCGCCAGGGTAATGCGCAGAAACGGGGAGGGGCCGTGCCCGTGGTACCCAAACATGCCTGCAGACAGAGCGGGTTGGCACCGGCCTGGAGGGACCCCCACCCACCTGGTCCCTGGGGCAGCACTCACTCTGCCGGGAGCACAGCTCCGTGGCCAGCACGGCCAGCCCCGTGAGCTCCTTGCCCCCGCGCTGGTCCCGGCTGATGGCCGCGTTCAGCTCCCGCTGCAGGTCGCTCAGGTGCTCAGGCCCAAACCCTGGGTGTGGGAGGGCAGGTCAGAAGTGCAGGGGGCCTCCAGGCGGTAGGGGCGAGGAGGGGTCTTCTGGGTCGGGGCCACTCACCGGGGGGTGCCGGGGTGTAGAAGTAGGGCGCAAAGCCGTGGATGTGGCAGCAGACAGAGACGCCCTCGTCGGTGACCCCGAAGGCGCGGATCACCGGCACAGAGTCCTGGGATGGCGGGGGCACCCCAGGCAGGGGCCGTGCCGGGCCTGGGGGCGTCACAGGGTAAGGCAGGGGCTGCTCTCTCGGACACCTCAAAGGTGTGCCTGCCTCCCTCCTGGTTTACGTGTCCACCCTTGTCCTCCTTACAGTCCTTTTCCCACTGCACAGCTAGAGGGGGCACCCAACCCATGACGCGAGGCCCAGCACCGCCACCCTCCTCGATGCGCCTCGGTAACCCTCGCCACCATCTCACGTTCCGCTTCCTTTTTTTTTCTCCTGGCCGCTCCACGCGGCTTGTGGGATCTTAGCTCCCCGACCAGGAACCGAACCTGAGCCCTCGGCAGCGAAAGCACAGAGTCCTAACCACTGGACCGCCAGGGAATTCCCTCCACTTCCTTTCTTATTCTGCCTCTCCTTCTAGAACGTGAGCCTCTGAGCACAGAGACCTGGTCTGCCTGGAACAGGGCCTGCCTCAGTGCAGACACTCATTTGTTCCCGACTAACTGGGTGGACGAATGGATACCACGCCACACGCCTCTCCCCTCTGCGAGGAGCCAGCTCCTTCAGGCCTCATTTAGAAGATGCCCCCCTCCTCCAGGATGCCCCCACCCCAGCCCTGTCCCTCCCTCTCGCAGCCCTGGTCACCTGGGCGGGGACTATCTGTGTCCATCTCCTCCCACAGAGCCAGAGGGGCTGACCTGACCCAGCCTCCACCCGGGAGCCCAGGGCCCCTCCTCCCACCCGCCAGGCCTCTGTCCCCCAAACTCACCCACGTAATGATCGATTTCCAACTGCTGGAAGATGAGGGGCTCCGTCTGGGGGTCCAGGCTGGGTGGGGAGGGCCGAAGCCACCGGGCATCTACGGCTGTCGGGGAGAGCTGCCCTGGACGGGGGAGAGGGAAGCAGGGCTCCATGGAGCTGTGGTCCTGCTTCGGAAATCAGTACTCACTGCCTTCCCAGCCCTGCCAGTGAGCCCTCAGGTGGCATCAGATTCGTGAAAAGAAAGTCAGGTGGAGGTCGTGGTCTGGATCAGGCTGGAAACTCGAGAGAGACTGAGGAGTCAAGGGTCAAAGGTAGACTGGAAGTGACAGGAAACAGAGGTGGCCTACTGACATGGGGTCAAAGGTCAGCCCCTTGTGGAGCTCAAAGTGAGCCAGGGGCTGGCAGTTAGAGGTTACAGGTCAGCTCCACGGTTCAGAGGCATGACAGGTGTGGGGTGCAAGGGGCTCCTGCTCTAGGTCTCACCGTCTGCAGCCCCCTCCAGGGCCGACTGCAGCTCCTCCTCCTCCTGTTCCTGCAGCCTGTGCTCTGCCTCCATCTCCTCCATCAGCGCCAGATCCTCCTCGAACTGCGATGGCCGATATGCCTCATCCTCATCCCAGAGGCTCCCACGGGCCCGCTTTGGGGGCACCCCAGGCCCTGGGCCTGGTCGCCGCTTACCATCCATCCTGTGGGGCAAGTTGGAGCGGGGTGAGGGTGTCCATCCTCTCCATGGCCTCCCATGCACCCACCATGACCGTGAGCTTTTTAAAATCTCCAGAGTGGGGAATTCCCTGGGTCCAATGGTTAGGACTCCGTGCTTTCACTGCTGAGGGTGCAGGTTCGATCCCTGGTTGGGGAACTAAGATTCCACAAGCCGTGTGGCACAGCCAGAAAATAACTAAATATAAATCAATCAATCAATCTCCAGAGTGCCTGAAGAGTAACATGACTCTCCATCCCCCACAAACACTCTCCCCACCCCAACCCCCCCCCACAGGCTCAGGGGGTGATGGCACCTTCCAGATGCTCAACAATCATCAGCAATGCCAGTTCAGTTTAGCCCTTTCCTCACATGGTCAAGCCCCCACATAATTTTTGTCCTCGTTTGCTTGCCCCTTGCCAACCCCTTGGCACCAGCCCTGTGCACCCTCCACCCTCTCTCATCACAGACTTGGTCCTCAGATCATCCCTTTCCTTCCCATAAGCCCCTGTCCTCAATGCCCTCGCCTGCCCCTCTCCCCATTGGCCCAGGCCTTCCTTCTACAAATGGCTGGGAAGCGCCTCCTTCAGGCCTGTAATTTGAAATTATTAAAAATGAAAATTTTTAAATTAATTATTTATTTAGAAAAATAAGTTTTAAAAAAGTACACTTCTCCCAGCATCAGGCCAGGACGGAGGGAATTATGAGAACTAAGAGCAGACCCAGACCTGGCTGGGAGAGAGTGGGGGAGGGGACAGGTCAGCTGCCCTAGGTTCAAGTGAACACCTCTGGATCTTATAACTATCCCCCCACATCCAGTCTCCCCTTAGTCCTTTTTGCAACAGACCCCTTGCCTTGGAGCTGCCACAGCCAGCCCAGCCTGAGACTACAGTTCCCAAGGTGCATTGCAAAGGGTTGTCACATGATCGTGTTCTTTCTCATGGAATGGGGGTGAATGTGAGGTGTATAGCTTCTGGGACAGCCTGAAAAGAAAGCCTGCCTTCCAGCCTTTTCCCCCTTCCCCATGGCTGGAGCGTGGATGTGGCGGCAGTGAGCCAACCTTGACCACGGGGACAAGGACAACACTGAAGGGAATGCAGAGCTCCAAGATGGAAGGAACCTGGGCCCTTGACAACCTTCTGGAGCAGAGCTGCCTACCTTTGGATGGTTATGGGGAGACATAAACTTGTATCTTGCCTGGGCTACTGTGCCTTGGTGTTTCTTTGTTATAGCAGCTTAGCCTAGACCTTAACAAACACAGCACGGAAAAATTCTGAGCTGACTGGGGATATGTTTTGGCAAATGTTGGTGGTATACAATGGTACACTTCTCAGCATTAAAAAGGAGGTGGCCGCTGATATACTCACAGGATGACCGAATTTCAAATAGATAGTTAGTGGGAAGCAGCCACACAGCACAGGGAGATCAGCTCGGTGCTTTGTGACCACTGAGAGGGGTGGGATAGGGAGGGTGGGAGGGAGATGCAACAGGGAAGGGAAGAGATATGGGGATATATGCATATGTATAGCTGATTCACTTTGTTATTAGCAGAAAGTAACACACCACTGTAAAGCAATTATACTCCAATAAAGATGTTACCAAAAAAAATGCATAAAAGAAGCCAGACACATGAGTACATGCTGGGGAAATGGGGAGTAACTTTTGGGGTGATGAAAATGTTCTGAAACTAGACAGACAGAGGTGATGGCTGCAGAAAATTGTAAATGCACTAAATGCCACTGACTACACACTTTAAAATGGTTAATTTCACCTCAATTTAAGAAAACAGAGTATATATTGTATGAAGCCATTTACACAAAGTTATAGAATAGACTAAGCTCATCTATGGTACTAGAAACCAGGCTGCTTCTGCGGTGGGAGAGATTGACTGGGAAGGGGCATGAGGTTGTTTTGTGGTGTGATGGAAATGTGCCGTACATCCAACTGTACACTTCAGACCTGTGCATTTCACCATATGTAAACTGCACCTCAAGTAAAAGCAATAAAAGTGGGGAGGCTGCAATTACACATCTAGGGGTTTATGCTACAGATACACTATCACATAATGAAAACCTGCATTTACAAGGTTATTTCCGGCAGCATTGTTTGCAGTCACAAAAGACTGGAAACCACCTAAATGTCCTCCCCTGGGGGACTGTTTAAATAAGTTACATGAATTCCGTTCCATGGAATATTATGCAGCTCTATAAAGGAATGAGGAAGCTTTCTATGTACTGAGACAGAGGACTCTCAAAGACCCATTGTTAGGTAGAGAAAGCAAAGTGCAGAATGTTGTACATAAGAGAACTTTTGTATATATATATATATATATATATTAAAAAAAGGTGTCTAAGAAAATGAAGAAAATGTTTATCCTGATTCTCATCATTAGGAAACAATCAAACCAAAGACAAGACTGGCCTGCAAGATGGAATCTTCAAAAAATGTCAAAGTCACGAAGAGGGGAAAAAGGGCCAGGAAACTGTTTTAGATTAAAGGAGAGACTACGTAGTCATGACAACTAAATGCAAGGTCAGATCTTGGATTAAAAAAACAAAAATAGCTCTGAAGGGTATCACTGGAACAACTGGGCAAACTGAATAAGGACTGCCTATGAGATAACAGTATCGCCTCATGGTAAATGGCCTGATTATAGTTATCCTGTAGTATCATGATGACTACAACTTGCAAGTAGTTCAGCCAAAAAAAAAAAAAAGAGGCAGCACATTCACAACTGGCAAATCCAGGCAAAGGTTCATGGGTGTTAATTGTTCTTGTCTTGGGACTTCTCTGCAGGCTTGGAATTTTTCAAAATTAAAAGTTGGAGGGAAACACATAAAATAAAAATAACATTTTCACAAGGTGGGTGGGAGAATATATCTAAAGATGTTGGCTTTTCATGCATAGTTCTGGCAGGATGGGTAATAAACTGGCAACACTGGTTCCCTGGGGGGCTGGGGTGAGAAGACAGTTTGACCAAGAGCTAATTCATATACCATATGATTCACGCATTTCAAGTGTATAGTTTAACGGTTTTTAGTATATTCAGACTTGTGCAACCATGACCACCGTCCATTTTAGAACACCTTCAACGCCCCAAAAAGAGACCCTCTGGAGTCAGCCCATCCCCCTCCTCCCCCTCCCCAAAAGCACCACTGACCCACTTTGTCGAGATGGATTTGCCTGTTCTGGGCATTTCCTAGAAACGGAATCTCGTGTCTGGCTTCTTTCACTGTGAATGATGTTGTCAAGGTCCACCCACATAGCACGATCAGTGCTTCGTTCCTTTTAATGCCTGAATATTTCCCCACCACGTCGCTATCTCACATTGTGTTCATCCACGAGGGTTGTTTGCACCTTTGGGCTCTTGTGAACAGTGCTGCTATGACCGTGCAAACGCGGGTTTTGTATAAGGAGAAAGAATCTGAACCAGCTCTCCTTTTGTGCCCTCTGAAGTAACTGTGAGAGATGCAGAGTCAGGACCTTGGGGAGAAACCCGGGTGAAGCAGAGGAAGCGGAGCGGTTTCCAGGAGCCTGGAGGAGTGGCCAGACCTGGCCTGGCAGAGGGAGGTAGAAGGGGGCCGAATGGCAGCCCTGGGTCACTGGGCTGTGGCCAGGGACTACGATGGGAGGGCAGCTGTCACCGGAGCAAAATCTAGGGTCCTGGACTAGTTCCCTATCCCAGGCGCTGCCCCTAGTGCAGTCAGGCGAGGCAGCATTAGAAGGAAGAAGGCCCCTGGGTGTCCCCCCTCAGGGGCCCCGGCGCAGAGCAGGAGCTTGGCAAATGCTGTGAGCTTCTCCCTTTCTCGACGCTTCAGTAGCAAATACTGAACAGCGAGCGAATCCAGCAATAACACACAACGACGAGTGTCTGCTTCGGGCCAGACACCAGTTTCTCTGTGACACTCACTCCCTCGAGGCTGTCATCCCATCCCACCCAACCTCACGGCTTTAAATGCCACCTCTACGCTTTTGTGTCTCTGGCCCAGATTTCAGCCCGGGCTCCAGACTGACAGATCCAACTGCCCACTGTGAGCATGTGCCTTCAGGCACCCCAGACTCCAAAGCCGGGCTCCTGATCTCCCCACAACCCTGCTCCTTGCACCACACCATCTCCGCCGATTCAGTAAGCGGCAGCTCCCATCACGCCAACAGCCTTGGAGTCACCCCAACTTCTCTTCCCCCCAGACCACACGCTCACTCCATCTGCAAATCCCATCAGCTCTGCCTTCCAACGGACAGGAGTCCCACCGCTTCTCGGCCTCCCAGTCTGGTCCCTCTGGCTCCCTGAAATGGTTGGCCTCTTTATTTTGTGCATTGCTGTTTGTCTGGCTCCCCCTGCTGGAAAGTGAGCTCCTAGTGGGCAGGGATGCAGTTTCCTTCACTGAAGTATCACGGGTGTCAATAACAGCGTTTGGCCCATAGAGGGCGCTCAAGAAATATCTGTTGGGACTTCCCCGGCGGTCCAGCGGTTAAGACTCTGCACTTCCAAGGCAGGGGGCGCGGGTTCCATCCCTGGTCAGGGAACTAAGATCCCACATTCCCTACCACAAGGCCAAAAAAAAAAAAAAAAAAAGGTGCTTCCTGCCATCAGCATCCTCAGACCTCCCCTATCCCCCAAACTACTGCAACAGCTCTGATTCCTGACCTCTCCCAGCCGAACCAGCTTATAAAGCCTCCTCCCCCACACCTGGGGAATTTGTCTTCAGGGCTCCCATTCCCCTGTGAAAGAATTAAAAAAATTAAAATAAAACGACTATGATAAAAAAAAAAAAGAAATATCTGTTCAATGAATGAATAGCCTCTTCCGCCACCCCACCTCCATCTCCGTCCTTGCACCCTGCCCCCTCAGTGTTCTCCACTCAGGAGCCAAAGGGATCCCATACTAGTGTGTCAGATCATCCATTCCCTGCTCTGCTCGGACGCTGCGCCTGGCTCTCATCTCATGCACAGTTAAAAGCAAAGCCCTCATCTTGGCCCACAAGACCCTGCACAACTGCACCCCGCCCTTCACGGACACCACCTCCGCCCTCTTTCCCTTGCTCACCCCAGCCACTTGCCTCCTCTCTGTTCCTTCAACACTCCAGGCTTGGTCCTATCCCAGGACCTCTGCACAAGCTGTTCCCGCTGCTCTGCAAATGCTCTTTCCCAGATCTTACCACGGCTCCCTCCTCCCCTCCTTCGGGTCTTTGCTCGGATGTCCCCTACTCAGTGAGGCCTGTTTAAAAATACAGCCCCCTGCCCCATCCCGATACTCTCTAACCCCTTCCCCTGCTTTACTTTTCTTGCTGGCCTTTGTCGCTGTCTGGTGCACTGTACCAGGTCTCAAGAGTTCTCAAAGCGTGGTGCCCTGGACCTGCAGCATGAGCTTCTGGTGGGAACCTGTCTGAACGCTGACTGTCAGGCCCCATTCCAGGCCTACTGAACCAGGGCCTCTGGGGGCGGGGCCCAGCAACCTGTATATCGAGCCCTCCAGGGACTCTGACGCTGCTCAAGTCTGAGCACCACTGCTTATTCATTTTGTTTACTGTCTGTTCCCCACTAGGAGAATGGAAACGCTGTGAGAGCAGGGATTGCATCTTTGTCTCCTGCTATATCTCATGTCCCCAGGAGAGTGCCTGGGACTGAGTACGTGCCCAATAAATATTTTCCGAATGCAGAAGGAAGGAAGGAAGGAAGGAACTCACTCACAGAATTTTCACCAAAACTTCTGAGGGTGGTGCTGCTATTAACCCTCCAACACAATGACTGGAACTGAGGCCCAGAGAGGTGAAGCCACCTGCCCAAGGCGGCACAGCTAGCTCAGAGGGGCAGAGCCAGGGTTCAAACCCAGGCAGGCTGGCTCCAGAGCCCCACCGGAAACCAGCGCTCCAGACTGCGGCCTCCAGGTGTGCCAGGAGAGGTATGGGGGTGAACTGCCCTCTGCCCAGCTGGGGAGACAGAATGAGGACCGGTTCATCAGCTTGCTCACCCCCGCATCCTGGCTCACGCACACCTGCTGAGGGATTGATCAAATAATGACAGATGGACCTACTCACTCTTGCCCCCCAGAAAACGACACACTTTTCATCTTTGGTCTTGTCCCGCCTCTGAGCCTCTCTGATTCCCGCTGCCCTTGTCACAGGCTGGGGACCATGTGGGCTTGTGTCTGACTCCCTCACCAGACAGAGAACCTTCGAGAGTAGGGCAGGGCTGATGCTTCCCTGGGTCCCCAGCATTATCCAGCATGGAACGTGGTCTTGGGAAGTATCTGCTGGACGAAATCCTCCTTTTTCTTGGCCACCTAACTCTCTGCATCCTTCGAGACTCGGCTCCGGTTCAGCTCCTCCACGCTCATCAGCTGCCCCTTGGGGTTCTCACAGTGCCTTGGAGCACTTCCGTTACGAGCCGCGATGGCTTTGGGCTGGGAGGCCCTCAAAAACAGGGGTCAGGGGCTCACTCCAGTCTGGGTCCCTAGCAGCACCCAGCACGGTGCCTGGAATGCAGGTCACTTCAAGTTGTGTCAGTTTAGACTCCTCTCCAGTGTCACCGACTCCACAAGTCTGCACTGAGCCCTGGCCTTCTTCTCTTGGCTCCCAAAGACTAGCACTACCTCTTTATAGCTCAGAGCGCTCTGGCTTGAGGTTTCCTGTCCTTCCCCAAGCCAAACTGAATTATCACTGGCTCCCCAGTGCCTAACAAAGGCCCTGCCACACGAGCAGCTGGCTGAAGGAATGAAGAGAGGGAACAGCATTGCAGGAGGAGGGAAGGGCACGGCAAAGGCCCTGAATGGGACAGGAACCTAAGGGGCCTGGGTGGGGAAGTGCAGGAAGCAGGGGGAGAAAAGGCAACAAGAGGTTCCTGGCGTGGGTGTGGCCATGAACCTGAGACACTGACATCACCCTGCCCACTCACTCCACCTAAGCTCTGCCCTCAGGGTGGCACCCCCAAACGTGTTCCCCCTCAGCCTTCTCTCTCCAGCCTGCTGTTCAAACCGCAAACCGCAGTAATCTTGGGCTCCCCTTTCCTACCCTATCCCATCGTGCGGGCTCAGACCCCAAACACAACCTACGCCTGATGGATTCTCACCACCTGCACTGCAGATGGAGCCACCTACGGTCCCCTCCTGCCTCCTAACTGGCCTCCCTCCTTCCACTCTTGCTCCTGCCACAATCCTATCTTCAGTCAGCCGCCAGGGACTTTTTTTTAAAACGCAGGTAAGAGTCACGTTGCTGGGATGTTTAAAACCTCCCCCGGCTCCCTATCGAACCTAGAATAAAAGCTAACCGCACACCGAGATTTACAAGGCCCTGCAGGATCTGGTTCTCTATCCCGTCTCCAGCCTCACCTGTTCCCTCCAGCTACAAGCACTCCAAGTTCCTTCCTCCTTCGAGGCTTTTGCCCTGGATGATCCCCCTGCCCGGATCGTTCTTTACGTGGCCGACTTCTCTCTCAAATGTCACTTCCCCAGAGAGACGATTCCTGATCACCCTCGTTAAAGAAGCAGGCTACTCTGTTTTACTTCACTTGGGATAACGTATCACAGGCTTGAAAGCATTGCTTTATCGTTTATACTTATTACTTGTCTACTGTCTGTCTCCCCCTGAGACAGGGACCTTTTCTGACCTGTTCCGGTTGTAGCGCCTGCTTCTAGAACAGTGCCTGGCACAGAATACTCAATATTTAGTGAATAAAAAATGACGCTATGCCCCCACGTGCACCATTCAGTCCCCAATGCATCCGGAACCGGTCGCCCCAAGGATCCTCCAGGGTGAGTCCACGGAGCCCAGCGCAAGCGCCCCCCGCATGCCGAAGGGGCGCCCCACCCTCTTCATCTTCCCGCGCGTCCCCGTGCACGCGCCCACAACAGGCCCCTGCCCCTCTTCCGCGCGCCCCCAAGCCAAGGGGATTCCTCTCGCCGTCACGCCCCACGCGACCCCTCACAACCCTCTCTCAGACCCATGTGCCCGGCTCCTCAAGCCCCCTTCCCTGCCAGGCCGAACCGCCTGCAATTTCCCTTCTCCCATAACTCACCCGCTTCAAACGGCGTTTCCCGCCACAGCCCACGCCGCCGTGACCCCTGACTCCGGCGCGCGCAGGCCCAGAGTAGAGGCACGCCGAGCCGGGCCACGCCCCTACCGCCCGAATAGGGGAAAGCCACGCCCTATTTCCCCCGCCTCTGGAGCACAGGCCACGCCCCCTCTTTCGGACGCAGGCTGTAGTCTAGTCCCCTTGCTGACGAACCCTCGCCGAACCACGCCCCTTATGACGTATGCGGCTCAAAGCCACGCCCCGTCCTTGCTGAAGCGTCGCTACCCAGTGTTATCTGAGCGCGCGCAGCGGTCGTGGGCACTGGCTGTCACCACGACTCCGCCAGTTCTAAGGTGCTAGGCGCGCCTCCTCTGCTTCCCCACCTGCCTCCTGGCCGAGGCCTTGCTCGGTAGGACCACCTGGGCACTGTTCATTCTTGAGCTCGCGCAGCCTGACCTTTTCCCTCTCCGTGGAGGCTGGCCGGTTCGCGCTCAGATCCTGGCCTGGTCGGTCCTCCTGTCTCACAGCCACAGTTTCCCCATCTGTAAACTGGACTCAGCGCAGGGCGGGCACACCTGTAAGGCGAGGGGCACACTGCTTGGGTTGGGACCGTCTCTTGTAACTACTCTCACTTCCGCTGTTCCCTCTCCCCCTTTAAAAAAAACATAATGTTTTTCAGTACCCAACCCATCCCTCCAAGCAACACCCTCTTCACCCTCGACCAGGACTGTCCATCCAGCTCACCTCGGTGTCCCCTCAAGGCACGGCGCAAGAGAAGGAGACATTAGGAGAACTCCACTGCCCTTCCTTACTTTGAACTCATCTGGGCCTTTTGTGAGGCCTTGCCGGACTTGCTCTTCCAGCTCCCACATTGCCCCGTGCTGACCCCATTAAAGCCCCTATTCCCTTACCTTCTAGCAGCCCTTGCTCAGCCCCCCATTACCCTGACCAGCCCTGACTGGTAGACAACTCCAAGGAGGGACTTGATCTTTTTATTTATTTATTGTTTTATTTTATTTTTTAAATTTAATTTTATTTTTGGCCGTGCTGCCCAGCTTGCGAGATCTTAGTTACCCGACCAGAAATCGAACACGGCCCCCGGAAATGAAAGCGCAGAGTCCTAACCACTGGACCGCCAGGGAATTCCCTAATATATATTTTAGAGGTTACTTTCCATTTACAGTTATTACAAAATATTGGCTATATTCCCCGTGTTGTACAACACATCCTTGAGCCTATCTTACACCCAATAGTTTTCACCTCCCACTCTCCCACCCCTGTTGCCCCTCCCCCCTACCGGTAACCACTAGCTTGTTCTCTTTATCTGTGAGTCTGCTTCTTTTTGTTACATTCACTAGTTTGTTGTATCCAGATTCCACATACAAGTAATATACAGTATTTGCCTTTCTCTCATTTCACTTAGCATAATGCCCTCCAAGTCCACCCAGGTTGCTGCAAATAGCAAACTTTCATTCTTTTATGGCTGAGTAGTATCCCATTGTGTATATATACGCCACATCTTCTTTATCCATTCATCTGATGGACACTTAGGTTGCTTCCATATCTTGGTAATTTAAATCATACTGCTGTGAACACTGAGGTGCATGTATCTTTTCGAAGTAGTGTTTTTGTTCTTTTTGGATATATACCCAGGAGTGGGATTGCTGCATCCTGTGATAACAGTTCTAGTTTTAGTTTTGCTTTTGGTTTTGTTTTTGTTTGGCCGAGCCGCGTGGCTTGTGGGATCTTAGTTCCTCGACCAGGGATTGAACCCGGGCCCTCAGAGTCCTAACCACTGGACCACCAGGGAATTCCCCTAGTTTCAGTTTTTTGAGAAACCTCCATACTGTTTTCCACGGTGGCTGCAAGGAGAGACTTTATCTTGTTCACTGATGTTTCCAGTGCCTAATATTGTATTTGGCACATAGTAAATACTCCACACATTTTTTAAATTAATTTATTTTATTTTTAGCTGCGTTGGGTGTTCATTGCTGTATGCGGGCTTCTTCCAGTTGCAGCCAGCAGTGGCTACTCTTCATTGCAGTGCGTGGGCTTCTCACTGTGGTGGCTTCTCTTGTTGCGGAGCACAGGCTCTAGGCACATGGGCTTCAGTAGTTGTGGCTCGCAGGCTCAGTAGTTATGGCGTGCGGGCTCTACAGCGCAGGCTCAGTAGTTGTGGTGCACGGGCTTAATTGTTCTGTGGCATGTGGGATCTTCCCAGACCAGGGTTCGAACCCGTGTCCCCTGCACTGGCAGGCGGATTCTTAACCACTGCGCCACCAGGGAAGTCCCAAAATGCTTCACACATTTTTGCTGAATGAATGACATCTGTGACCCCAGGATGGCCAGCACAGTGCCTGGCCCACAAGAGACTTCAGCCAATACTTGATTGAATGAAAGCCCCTTCTCCTCATCCACTTAAACCCTCCTTGTCCTTCAGGAGCGGGCTCCAACCACCGGGAGGTGACCGGGAGGTTGTCAGGGGCCTCTCCTGGGCACCCACAGCGCCTAGTCACATCACCCTGAACCCTTCCCAGCTCAACACCAGGTCCATGGGGGCTGGTGTCCACGAAGACCCGGGCAGCCCCTCCCCACCTCAGACTCACTCTGGCTCAGGGCAGGTTTCTATTCATACTTTATTTTCCTGTTTTTGTTTTTTTTAGTTTTTATTAAATAAAAGGAGCAGAGGGAGGGGGGCCTGTGTCTCTCGGGCTCTGGGGGAGCCACAGGCCCTCCCCTGCCTCCCAAGGTGCTCTGCGTGGTAGGCTTGAGGTGTAAGCTGGGCGGGGAGGGCAGCTGGGCGTGCTGGGAGAGGTCGGGATCTGTGACCCACCTACCCCTCCCAGGAAGACTCAGTGGGCGGGGAGAGAGGCTCCCGGGCCCCGACTGGGGCTCATCCTGAGGGCTGAGGGCTGGCGGGGCCAGGGCCTGAGCTCCAAGCCATAGGGCGGGACCCCAGGCCCAGCCCGGCCCCTCCCCACCCCAGTGTTCATTCACTGGAGGGTGCAGGGCGGTGGGGCGGGGTGGCCGGGCCCCTCATTCGTGGACGTCCCAGATCTCGGAGAGCAAAGGCGGCAGCTTCTTGTCCTGGAGCCGCAGGGCGAAGACCTGCTCCGAGTGCACGGAGCTGAGCGTGCGCAGGCTCACGAGCTTCATCAGCATGCGGGGGAAACGCAGCTGGTCCTGCGGGCGGCACGGGAGGGAGTGGGCGCGGGCCAGCCCCCTCAGACCACCGGGAGGGCCCCTCCGTGGGTCGAGCCAGGAGAGACAGCGTGGCGCCCCGTGCATGGGCCAGGCCTGGCTCCTTGTGGAGGGGACAGGGGCTTGAGGACACACTCTCGCTGAGAGGACGCTGAGCAGAGCTCAGAGTGCTGTTGGGTGGTGCCGGGGGCGGCGACAGAGCCGGGCTGGGACTAGGCAGCCGGCCCCTGGCCCCAGGCTGACCCCACACGGTCTGGACTTCCTGCCCCTCCCCAAACCGGAGGGGCTGGGCTCTGGCACCTGTGGCCTCTTGATGCGGGTGTAGGACAGCAGCGCGTCCACGTAGGGCTGCTGCAGCGCCTCGACTCGGCTCGGCTCCTGCACGTTGGGCCGGTCGGCCGAGAAGATGTTGATGGCGATGAGGAGGGCGTACTCAGCATCGTCCAGGCCCAGGCGCCTCATGGCCCGCGAGAACTCGAAGATGGGGTTGATGAATTCCACCTGCAGGCCTGCGGAGGCGGGAGGCCCGGCCCGATGAACCGCCCCGACCCTGAAACCGGCCCCCATGCCTGGCCGCTGGCGCTGCCCACCTTCAGCAGGAGGAGGGAGACAGCAGCAGGTAGAGAGTGCTGGTCACCCTGTAACCCCACTGCCGGTCAGGGTGCCTGGCACGTGGTAGGTGTGCCATACCTCTCGCCCGAATGAAGGAACGAGTAATGGGCGTGAACACTTAACTCAGAGTTTTCTGCCACCCCACCACCCCCTTCACTTCCTTCCTGCCTTCCCCGGTTCCTCTCCTTGGGAAAACGAAAGAAGTTTAATCCTCGGTCACATTATGTCACCCCCTGCGGTGGCTTCGCCTGCTCTCGGAGTGAAGGCCAAACTCATTCCCAGGCGTGACTCATTCATTCATCAAACTGGATTGAGCACCTACTACATGCCAGGCCCCAGGGTAGAGATGTTTACAAGACAAAGCCCCCTGCTCCCATGGAACTTACCTTTGGGGCTTGAGGGGACAGATAGTAGACGAATATGTAAGCAAACTATCCACCCTGTGAGATGATTCTGAGTTCTATGGATCAAGGTAACACAGGGAAGGGTAATCGGGGCCCACGAAAATCGTGTCAACATCTTAGACAAGATGGTCACCGTAGGGTGACATTGCATGAAGGCCTCCCTCACTGCAGAGTGTCTGACCCCAAGGAGGGGAGGGAGCAAGTGACCAGGATGTGTGAGTGTTCCAGGTAGGGCACCACCCGTCTGTTTTGCCTGGAACTAGACTTCCTGGGCCCTGAGACTTTTAGTATTAAAGCTGGGAAGGTTGGGAAGGTCCCAGGCAAACTGGGACGAGTTGGTCACCCTAGTTCTGGACAGAGGGACCAGCAAGTACAAAAGCCCTGAGGCGGGAGCACATTTGGTGGGTTCCAGTAAGAGGGAGGCCAGTGTGGCTGGAGGAGAGTGAGTGAGAGGAGAGGGTGGGAGATGAGGGCTGAGAGGGAGGGGGCCACACCCTGCAGGGCCTGTGGGCCAGGTGAGGACTTCGGCTTTTCTCCCAGTGAGATGGGAGCCATGGACAATTCTGAGCACAGGAGGGACATGAGCTAACTTGGTTGTTAACTGGATTCTTCTGATGACTGTGTGAACAAACACACTGGGTTGGGGTGGAGGTAGAAGCCCAGTGAGGGGCCCCTGCAATGTTCCAGGGAAAACCCACTGAGGTCCAGACGGCGGTAATGGCAAAGGATGCGGGGGATGTGATGTGGACCAACCCCCTCTCCAGCCCCATCGCCGTGCTCCAAGCCTCCTTGTGGTTCCTTAAAACCGCCCGGCTCTTCCCCACCTCAGGACCTTTGCACATGCTGAGCTCCCCGCCAGAAACACTCCCCCACAACCCAGTGCTCCCCTGCCAAGCTTATACTCAAAGGGTTACTGGGACTGTCCTGGGTGTTGGAAGGGCCAGGTGTTAAAAGGAAGATGAGGTTAGGAGCAGATGTCCAGGAGTATAGAGAGGTGCCCCAGGGAGAGATAATGGGAGAGAACAAGACTCACTGAGAAAGCCCAGAGGCCGAGGGAGCGAGGCCTTTGCACGTGCATTCCCTGGTGGCTAATGCTACTCCTCACCTCCCTTTTCCTAGGTGATCTTTCTCACTCCTCTAGCCTCAGTTCAACTACGCTTCCTCCAGAAGGCCATCGCCTAGGTTACATCCCCAAGGAAGTGCTCTTGGAGGGCAGGGACCAGGGCTGCCCTGTACGGTTGGGGAGGTTGCACATTTCCTGATGGACTGAGATCCAGCCTCCCTCATGTGAGACGAGGCTTGAGGAGGAGAGAGTGTCTTTTCTTAATTCTTACCAAGATGCCCTATGTGACAGCAGAGACCCCTCTGTTTCATCCTGCGCTATGTCCCACTGTGCAGAGTTGGTGCTCAATAAACGTGCTCTTGTCTCACTGCAAGGTGGGCTCAACCCTCACCCCACTTGGGAGATAAAGAAACAGCGGCTCAGACAGGGATGAGAGGGCCCCGCGTCTCCCAGCCAGCAGGGACCCAGCAGAGGCGCCACTTGTGCCCCCACCGCCCAGCCTGCACTTGGCCTTACCTGCGCGGTGGAAGTCATCCTTGCTGTAGGTGAAGTCCTTCAGGAACGTGATGCACTCGGTCTCGTGGTTGTAGCGTCTGGCTGTCTCCAGCAGCATGATCTGAAAGCGGTGGGGAGAGGGATGGGCAGGGGTTTGAGGAGCCCTGTGACCCTTTAGCCATCGTCCTTCCTCTCCTGGCCTGAATGGGGGGCCTGATCTTGCCGGGATCATCCCTCACCTCCCCCCACCCCCGCCCCGCCGTTCTCACGGCCACACAGACTGCGGTCAGCGTGTTGGACACTCCGAGCTCTCTCCCTCCTCCAGGTTCGGCACCCCCAGCCTCCTCCACTCAGGACACTCTCCCCAGGTGGTTAGGAGGCATGGGGCAGAGCTCTTTGTTTTGTTTACTACCACGCACCCAGCACTTGGAATAGGGCGCAGCATACACTAGGCACTCAATGCTTATTCATTACCATTGCTTGGTTCAAATGTCAACTCCCTAAATAAGCCTTTTCAGCACATTCCCTAAAGTGTATCCCTCCAGCCCAATCCTCAATTATTCTCAGCCTTAGGCCTGTTTCCTTTCTCTCCTTGCCTCGTGGGAGGCTCTGATGACTTGTTTAATATTTTGATCTTCTCCTGTAGAATACCATCCCCACCAAGGCAAGGACCGGAGTCTGGCTTGTCACTATGCTCCCAGCATCTGTCCTGGGGCTTATCTCTGGGGTTCCTTGAGGGCAGGATGGAAGGGCCTCCCTGAGGCTGGGCGGGCCGGCCATTACCTCAATGGTAGACGCCTTCAGGAGGGCGATCTGGTCCTCGCGACCCAGCTGCAGGAAGCCAGGCACCTGCTTGGCGAAGTCCACGATCTCCTGGACTGAGATGATGGCCAGCTCCGTGAAGTGGGCGAAACGCTGCTGGCGAGCATCACGGGACTGAGGGTCTGCGCCCAAGGGCCAGGGCTGGGGACGTGGGGGGCCAGGTTACTCTCAGGACTTCTCCCATAAGCCCAAGGCTATGGGGGCCCCTTGAGGCAAAGCCTACACCCTCAGAGGCCCCCGTCTCAAAGCCCCTGCCCTCTGGAGCCTCATTCTCTCCCCGTGCCCTAGACTGCGGCCCTGTCAGCTTGAGCCTCCTGGGCCCGTCGCCCCTAAAGGCTGCGGAAGGGGCCGTACCGTGACTTTAGGCTGGTCAGAGAAGGAGCGTTTATTGCACTGCAGCTGGGCAGCCACCAACTGCTGGATCATTAGTTCCTGAGCGGCTGTTAACTGGACACCCTCGCCTTCCCCGGAGCCCTGGCCACCCCCGTCAGACCCTCCAGGGGAGGCCCCAGGCCCAGAGGCTGAGCTGCTGCCGACTCCCAGCCCTGTGGGTGACGACTGCTGCTGCTGCTTCCAAATCTTCTTCTTCCGAATCTGTTCTTTGGAGAGGACGCCTGTTGGGGAGACACAGGCCTCAGTAGAGGCCCCAGGCCTGGGCAGGGGCCAGGCTGGCACTGCTCCCTCCCCGGCACTCACACTGCTCCCGCATCCCAGCCTCCTTGCATTTTCGCAGCCGGCATTGCTGGCACTTGCGCCGCATGAAGGCATCCATCTGGCAGGTTCCACCGCCCCGGCAGGCGTAGCGCCCGGCCCCACCTCGGATCACACTTCGCCTGAAGAAGCCCTTGCAGCCTTCGCAGCTGAGCACGTTGTAGTGGAAGCCAGAGGCCGTGTCCCCGCACACCTGGCACAGCTCATCGCCCAGCATCTTTGGAGCCGGGCCCTTCTTTCGCTTGCGCTCCGGCTCCTCTGCTGTGTCTAGGATGACTGGTGTTGGTGGACAGAAGCCATGAGAGACAGAGCCACAGAGATAAACGGCAGCCAGAGGGACAGGTCCATGAGAGATCGGAGGCAAAGAGTCAGAGTGTGGAGAGTGATCCAGGGAGATGGCAATTCACAGGGAAAGATGTGTATGTCAGTGAATCCCAAAGAATGGGTCAAAATAAGAGATGTCAAGGACTAACAGAAGAAAAAAATCAACAAGAAACTGGGGCTGCCCATCCCCATTTCTGATCTTTCTCCCTTTCTAGATCCCTCCCTAAGCCTCCATACCAACTCCCAGCCCATGTCCCTGGACCCCGTCTCACCCACGACGGAAGCTGAGTTGGCCCCATCAGTGCCTGGGACATCAGGATCAGCCCCTGGGCACGGCTCAGAGCCATCCTCCTTTCCATCAGGTGAAGAAGAGGGGGTGCTAGGGCCATTTCCTGGGAGAGGGAGGCACAGTGAGTTTCTCCTGACAATAATCTGCAGGCGGGGGGATGGCTGGGTTGGGAAAGGGGTCACTCACCAGGCAAGGGGGTGTCCAGGGAACTCGTGGTGGGGGTGGACATGGTGGGGTCACGGAGCAGCCTGCAGAATACAGGGGGACTGAGAGCCTTGCGGGGCCAGGGAGGGTCAGGTTAGGCCAGCCACAGGTTTTCATGGGGCTACCTCTCTTTCCTCCATCTCTCAGACTCTTCCCCTACTGCATACACACTCTAATCCCAGTCTCTGCCAGTCTACATACCCTCCCATCCAGTTCCAATAGGGCCTGCCCCCTTCTGCTCCAGGACAGCCTTCAGGTGGGTCTCAAGCCCCTCCCTCCTCTAGACTCTGCCCCTCCTTTAGGCTCCCTCCACTCCAGATCCCGCCCACCGGCTTCTTCCAGATACTGTCCCTTCTGCTTCAAGTGCTCCGCCCTCACTTCCTCGCCCAACCTCTGCCGAGGAAGCACCCCTACCTCTCATTCTGACCCCATCTCCTCCTCTTATGCTCCGCCCACATATCGTTTCTTTCTAGGTCCTTCCCCATCCCTTCCAGGTCCCGCCCCACCTCCTCCCATCATACTCCGCCCCCACACCTCTCTCCAGGTCCCGCCCCTCTCCGAACACCAGTGAGGGGCGGGGCTCATGGCTGCGCGCGAGGGTCTCGTGGGCGGCCTCTCGTGGGGGTCCCCTACTCCCGTTGCCCTGGAAACAGCCGGGGGCGGCGCGAGCTATGGAGGGGAGACGGTGGAAGGAGAGAAAAGGGCTGAGCCAAGCAGCGCGGGGAACATCGGGAAGCCCCAGGCCCAGGGGTCCTCCCGCGTCTCCCCACACTCGAGTGCACCTGCTTGCGTACCCTTGGTCCGCTTCTCTTCCTCCTCCTCTGTAGCCACTGGCACGCCGCCGCGACTCGGGTCCCCTCAAAACTAACTTCGCCACTTCTTCCGGCAACCCCACCGTGCGTCACTTCCGGGAGTGGGCGGGGAGTCAGGGTGACGGAATTCCGGTCGCTCTAGGGCTAGCCTAACCAGCTGCCCCGCACGGAAGTCGTATACCCGCCGGAAGCTTACCTTTCCGTATAGCTCCACTGAGGGCTGGCGGAAGAGTTCCGCACCCATTCAATCAATCGTTGGGCAAGAGGGCGACATGGCAAGTCCCAAACCTTCCCGCCCCGGCCTGCGTGGCTTTAAACTCTGCCCTGTGCTTCTCTGGGCTTGCGGGTCAAAGATTTACTCTGCATCATCTCCACGACTACAGATCCTTTTCGCACACGGCTGATTAAAAGCATGTTTGTCCTTTTTTGGTTGTTATAAGTTTTCTGATTTTGGAGCTGCGCTGCTTATTGGTTTTAAATAAGTTAAATTACAAACCTAGACCTAGAAAAAACCTGGAAAAAATATATTTTAAAAATAATTTGGTGATAGGAAGAATTATTTTAAAAAGTAACCTTCCTCTACGAAAAAGATAAAAATAATAGCTTTTAAAGAAAACTCGGGAATCCCTGGAGGTCCAGTGGTTAGGACGGACCCGCGTTCAATCCCTGACAACCCCATATCCTCGTGCCGCTCTCACCTTCTGAGATGGCCCACACTCTGTCTGTGGAGCGTGCTTCTCTCTAAATAAATCCACTTCTTACTATCACTTTGTCTCTCACTGAATTCTTTCTGCGATGAGACATTAAGAACCTGAGCTTCATTAAGTCCTGAGACCAGGTGTGTGATCTCCATTAAAAGACCTTGGGTTCAAGTCCCAATCTAGGTTTTGGCTGGGTTTGAGTCCTGGCCTGTGGGTTCAAGTGCCAATCTGAGTAACACAGTTTCAGAAGTATAATAGTATCTCATGATACTATACCCAGATAATAGTATCTCATGCATATTTCCTGAGTTTTTCAGATGCTAAGAACCACCACCAAACGTAAGAAATTAACTACTTGATGATCATAGCCCCCAGATCTACTGGCACCTAAGGATTGATAGTGTTAACTGCCCTGTTACCTCAACATCAATCAAGCAGAGAGCTATGCACGAGCTGATCACATACCCTGATGTCGCCCCTCCCTCAACTTGCCTTTAAAAATGAGGGGGGAGGGATAGATTGGGAGTTTGGGATTGACATGTACACACTACTATTTAAAATAGATAACCAACAAGGACCTACTGTATAGCACAGGGAACTCTGCTCAATATTCTGTAATCACCTAAATGGGAAAAGAATTTGAAAAAGAATAGATATATGTATATGTATAACTGAATCACTTTGCTGTACACCTGAAAATAACACAACGTTGTTAATCAACTATACTCCAATATAAGATTTTAAAACTCTTTAAATACTCTGCTGAAACCCTTTGGGGAGTTCAGGGTTGGAACATGAGCCACCTGTTCTTGCATTACCCTGCAATAAACATTTCTCTGCTCCAAACTCCCATGTTTTGGTTTGTTTGGCCTCACTGTGGTCTGTGGGTTCGGGGGTAACAGCTAATCTGTAATAAAATGATATTTACATCAACAAAGGTTGGTGACAGAAAAGATATGGCAGCCAAATCTTACTTCAAAATATAGAATTACCGTGAATTTGAAAGCTACAGTGCAGTCTGACACAGGAACACTATATCATCAACTCAGATGCCTCTGGCAGTGTTGTAGTGGGTGATGCGATTTTTCCAAAATTATGACCAAGTCTTTTTTTGTTTGTTTAGTTGTTTTTTATTTTTATTTTTATTTTTCATTTTGGCAGCACAGCTTGTGGGATCTCAGTTTCCCAACCAGGGATTGAACCCTGGGTCACAGCAGTGAAAGAGCTGAATCCTAACCACTAGACCACCAGGGAAATCCCCTGACCAACTCTTAATAAACTTATCAATAAGACAAGGTAGGAATACTTTTGGCTTGTTCTAAAACAGGCAAAGAAGGCCAGAATGGCTGGAGCTGTGTGGGGTGGGATGAAGATACAAGATAAGATCATAGAGGGAACACAGATCCAATCATGAGGACCTGTGGGCTAAATGTGTTCAACACTGGCTGAGAATTCACAAAAAACGGTCCCTTGCCCAGGGTGACACAAATGGACTACATTTCCCACCTGCCCTTGCAGCTAGGTGTGATCACGTGACTCTGTTCTGGCCAGTGGAACTCCAGCAAAAGTAGTAAGTGCAGTGACCGAAAGCCAGGCCTGGAGGCTGACTCCAAGGTGTCTGGAGCTTCAACCCACGCCCGCCCCCCGACCCCCCACCCCCGAGTACAGCCTGCACCGCAGTTTTTCCCCTCTGTAAAATGTGGAGAATAATCCCTCTTTTACAATGTTGCTGGATGATTAAGTAAAATGGTAGGTTGAAAAGTCTAGTAGGGACTTCCCTGGCGGTCCAGTGGTTAAGACTCCAGCGCATCCACTGCAGGGGGCGTAGGTCCCATCCCTGGTCGGAGAACTAAGATTCCGCATGCCACGCGGCGCAGCCAAAAAAGTTAAAATTAAAATTTAAAAAAAAAAGTTTTAACCAATATTCTTATTTTTTGTAATGAGCCTAACTTGCTGGTTAGATTAAAATGCTATTTTCTTTTCTCTTTTAACTTTAAAAAAAATATTTATTTATTTACTTATTTTGGCTGCGCAGGGTCTTTGAGGCAGCACGCAGGGATAGTTGCAGCATGTGGGATCTATTTCCCGACCAGGGATGGAACCCGGGCTCCCTGAATTGGGAGTGAGGAGTCTTACCCATTGGACCACCAGGGAAGTCCCCTAAATGCTATTTTCTAATGCTGCATAAGTGCAGTACGTACGCAATTGAGCCCAAATAAAATTACCGTTTACGTTTTCATCAAAGGGTGAACAAGCTCATGAAGACAGTTGAAATGTAATTTATGATTATGTAAATTAAGCTACCTTCAGGACGCTAATATGTAGATAAAGGAGACTTTCATTATTGTGAAGCAATATGTCATTAACCTTGAAAATTATATACAATTGTCACAAACATTCCTTAAAAAGTAAAAAAAAAAAAAAAAAAAAAGGACAATCTCCAAAAAGAAAAAAAGAAAGAAAGAAAAGAAGAATCTAGTAACTCTTTATCCAGTCGAATCTTGAGGCTTGATTGTTCTGAGTCTGGAGAAAGGTGTCAGGCCTGAGACTTACCTCGAGGGCTCCTACTCTGGTGTTGGAGGTCGACCCTGTTACAAACCACTATTTGATAGAATAGGGGTGATCTAGGTCTCGTTTGCTGACTGTGTTCCGAAGACATCTCCCAGCTACCTTAGGTAGGGGGCAGTCAGAGAGGAATAACTTACCTGATTTCTTTGTGTCGCATTTCAGGCAATGGGAAACACAGGGACAAAAGCAGGCAGGCTTGAAAGAGACCCATGTGTTCCAGGATTTCAGCTCAAGAAACCAGGGAGGGAAGTAAAGTTTAAAAACTAAATTTTTTTCAGAAAAAAATGCTGCCTTGGGGAAGGTGCTTAATAAATACTTGTTGGATCTCAGTAAATTAAGTTGAATTAAGAGACTGGTTCACAACTACAAGAAAGGTGATCAAATATTATTGTCAATGTAAAAACGATGAGTGTAGAGTCAACCATTTTTGTAGCGTGTATACTAATTTTTAAAAACATTTTCGGGAAATTTATGTGGAAAAACAAATGAAACTGTATTATCAGAATTCATGTAAAATAGACTGATCAGAAAATATTTTTCAAAAAGAAAATATTTTCCCCTGTACTGAATAGAGAATAATCAGAAGGCTTTACGTTTCTAGCTGTTAGGAGTATAATTCCTAGAGTTTGACTAAATCATAAACTAGAACTCTTTAAAGAAAAGAAAGAAAAGACACTGATTGGGGGAGGTGGGGGTGGGGAAAGAGCGGATCTTGGCTGAGAAAATAGGCCCATACCACCACCGTGTGAGCATTTACGGATTTGCAGGCAAGACCTTTCAGAAACCACTTAATCTTAGAGAGTAAGAATTGGGGCCGGGAACTTCCCTGGTGGTCCAGTGGGTAAGACTCCTTGCTTCCACTGCAGGGGGCACGGGTTCGATCCCTGGTCGGGGAACTAAGATCCAGCATGCCGCGCAGCACGGCCAAAAAAAAAAAAAAAAAAAGAATTGGGGCCGGAAGATGCAAAATCCGGGTTGGGGGGGGACTCTGAGGGGGGACTCTGAGGTGTCAAGACTGAGTATTCCGGGCTTCCCTGGTGGCGCAGTGGTTAAGAATCCGCCTGCCAATGCAGGGGTCCACGGGTTCGAGTCCTGGTCCGGGAAGATCCCACATGCCGCGGAGCAACTAAGCCCGTGCGCCACAACTACTGAGCCTGCACTCTAGAGCCCGTGAGCCACAACTACTGAAGCCCGCGCGCCTAGAGCCCGTGCTCCGCAACAAGAGAAGCCACCGCAGTGAGAAGCCCGCGCACCACAACGAAGAGTAGCCCCCGCTCTCCGCAACTAGAGAAAGCCCGCGTGCAGCAACGAAGACCCAACACAGCCATAAATAAATAAATAAATAAAGTTTAAAAGAAAAGAAAAGGAAAAAAGACTGAGTATTCCAACAGCTGAGACAGAGGAGGGGGAGATGTGGGGAGAGTTACTGTAGAGAAACTGGCCCTCCATCTGCTGTGTCAGGGAAATCCCTCAGTGCAACCAGTGCTCAAAGTGGGTTGTTAAAAATATTTATTGACCCTTTGCAAGATGCCAGGCGCTGTCCTAGGTGCTGAGGACAGAGTGGCAAGTGAAACAGACCAAGATACCTGCCTTTGTGGGGATCAGATTCTAATGGGGACACAAATGTTAAACATAATAAGTAAATTAACAGTATAGAAAGTATTACTGGGACTTCCCTGGTGGCGCAGTGGTTGAGAGTCCGCCTGCCAATGCAGGGGACACAGGTTTGAGCCCTGGTCCGAGAAGACCCCACATGCCGTGGAGCAACTAAGCCCGTGCGCCACAACTACTGAGCCTGCACTCTAGAGCCCGCGAACCACAACTACTAAGCCCGCGGGCCACAACTACTGAAGACCGCGCGCCTAGAGCCCGAGCTCCGCAACAAGAGAAGCCACCGCACTGAGAAGCCTGCGCACCGCAACGATAAGTAGCCCCTGCTCACAGCAACTAGAGAAAGCCCGCTCGCAGCAATGAAGACCCAACGCAGCCAAAAATAAATAAATAAATTAATTAATTAAAAAGTATCACTGATTCTAAGAAGCACGTGGTTTACTACTGATGACATTAATTATGTCGTGTTAATTTCAGTAAAATGAAATGTTAGAAGATGTCAAGTGCTATGGAGAAAAAATAGATCAGGGTAAAGGAGATTGGAAATTCCGGGGGAGGATGGTTGACATATTCAATAGGGTAGACAGGGTAGACTTCACTAAGAAGGTGGCATTTAAGCAAAGATTTGAAGGAGGAGAGGGAGTGAGTAATGTTTTCTGGAGGGAAAACACTTGGACAGAACAGCCTGTGCAAAGGCCCTGAGGCAGGAGTATATGTCTGGGATGTTTGAGGAACAGCCAGGAGTGAAGGAGGGGGAGTGAGAAGAGATGATGTCAGGGAGGGGACGCGGCCTAATCATATAGGGCCTTTCAATTCCGTAATGCCGTTGGTACCTCTGATCCTTTGATCCTACCCTTTTTTTCCTGTTTCCTTCATCTCTCATGTCCTCCCTTCCTTAGGCTGCATAGATTCTATGGTCAACCACCATAATCGTGCCCTTGCACAAATAACATTAACGCCCTTACTCTTTCTCCCTCAGTCATACTTGCCTGGCAAAACCCCAACTCTGGTTAAAATGAACTCGCTGCCTCTGTGTGCCTGCTCTCACCCAGCTGAGCTTGTGGGTGGACACACTTCAGATGTGTGACTGCAAACACTCAGAACCAAACTGCAAGGCTGCCACAGTTTTCTTCTCCAGTCCCTAAGAAATCATTTTCTCATCTTCTTTCTCTAAACCTCTAGCAGCCCTCGCCCTTTTCGTTCTCACTTCTTCTTTTGCTGAAAAAAATAGAAGCAATCAGAAAGAAACTTCCCCATGCTTGCCTTAGGGACACTACTAGCTCACCTTCAGAGGTACACTGCTGCCCCTCCCATGACCATGTTTGGACAATCTGTAAGAAGCCAACCCCTCCACTTAGGCACTGAATCCCTTCTCCTCTCCCTGTTCAAAACTTTCCCTCTTGCAATGTTTCCTTCTCTCTCTTGCATCATTATTTGTGCAACGCTTAAGCCTTTGTTCCTTTAGGATTCCTCTTCACTGAATGCCCGCACTTCTCCGTGGCGCTGCTGAGGATGCTTCCTGAAACTTGGGGGTCCTAGGCCCTCCCTCTTTGTAACTCCACCCTGAAGATCACTTTCCTCCAGCATCTACCTAAGGGACTTTCCTGCTACAACATCCTAAAGGACACCCAAGTTCAAGAGGCGGGGCCCCAACCATTTTGAAAGCGGATCTTCTGGCTTTACTGAAGCCTTCAGATGATGGCAGCCTCAGCTGACATCTGTCTGCAACCCTATGAGCCAGAACTGCATGGTCAAACTACTTTCGATTTTTTAACACAGAAAGCCCCCCCCCAAATAATAATAAATGATTATTTCTGTCTTAAACCACTCAGTTTGGGGGTGATTTTTACACAGCATTAACTAACTAGTACACTCTCCCAAGTTTGCTTTTCTCTAGGGCTACCCAGTCCTTGTAAATGGAAATAACATTAACACAGTTGTAATAATGTAAATGAATTGTTTTTCTGGCAGATTCTTGGGCTCCGTCTCAGGCCTTTGGAATCAGAATCTCTGAGGGTGGTACCCAGAAATCTAGGGCACTTTTAAACTGGGTTTTCAGGTGCTCCTCAATATTTGAGAAACTTAATTATGGAAAAGGGGGCAGACAGAGAGACACTGCAAATTATTTCTATGCTTTTTCAATGGTGGTAGGGCTATGGACTTTTTGTGTGTGTGTTTCAGTATTTTCCAAATAAAACAATAGGAATCGGGGTCCTGACACTTTGGCAGTCCCACTTAATATGGGGCAGAAGACGTCTAGTCTGACCCTCTCTTCCTTCCTTCCCCCAGACCTTTCACAAACGCCCCACCCATACATTTGTTTGCCCCAGAAAACTCTTGTGGTTAATGAGTCACAGAAAAAATGAAGTGAAAGCTATAAGTAAAAGCGACAATAGCTAAAGAATGGGTAAGGGAGGGGCGCAGGAGACTCTCCACCACCACCGAAGTCCGGAGTGAGGCACGCCAATACTTCCGGCGACCCTACCAAAATATTTGGCACATTCCTCCCAAAATACCACCCATCACTCCCACATCACCCACCAAGAAACTTCGTGTCTTAGTCACCTCTCAAACCTGGAAGTGGGCAGTGAACAGGGCGCAGTCTCCGGGGAAAGAAAACGGAGCCGCAGGACGCCTGGGTCCACACGGGCCCCCAGAGATGTCTCCGCCACCGCTGCTGCTGCTGCTACTACCGTTGCTGACCATGCAGCCCACTGGGGCCACGTTGATCCGGTAATGGGGACCCCCACCACCCCAAAACCTGGGACGGACTCTCTCCCTCTTACCCTTCAAGTCTGGGGCTCCCCAGTTCAGCGACCCCCAAACCTGACACCCCAGGATCCATGATTCCTATCTTTTTGGGTTCCCAGATCTCCAAATTAGGCTCTCACCCCTGAGGGGTGCACCCTGTTATCTCCTAAGACCCAAGCCCTTTGAGTCTAAGGTCCTGCACCCTGAGACCCTTGGTTGGGGACCGTCCCAATCTTCTCAGTACACATTTTTGGGAGAACTCTGCTGATCCCACCCTGAGCTTTGATGATCTGATACTGAGATCTCCAGACCTGTGACACCCGTCTTCCAACAGATCTTGGAGACCCAGATCTGTGACATTTAAATTGAGACTCCCCCAGATTCACATCTTCCAAATTGTTGAGGTCTCAAGAAGTCCAGTTTTGGGTACTCCTATGACCTCCCCCCCACCTCTGGTGCCTCCCCCAATCTCTCCCTTCCTCTCCTCTCTTCTCTCCACTCCCTGGAACTCTTGATGGGGGGAGGGGGGGTCTACTTTTCCAGGAAACACTTTTTCCCCACTTCACATTCTTAAGCCTCTTAAAGACTAAGTCATGGGCGGTGGCCGCAAAGATGTGGGGGGCAGGGCCCCAAGGAGAAACTACAGGCAGGTACAAAAAGATTACTGCACATGATGTTTGCTAACCTACTTTTTGAACCTAAGAGGTCATAGCCACTTCCCAGGTCAATGGAAAGAGCAATGATTCTCTGAGTTGACTCAGGACCACCAACATCGGCTTGAGCAGGCCCCAGGAACTTGTTAGAAATGCAGGTCCTCAGGCTCCATCCTAGACCTACTCAATCAGAAACGAGCAGTTCTAGGGACTTCCCAGGTGGTCCAGTGTTTAAGACTCTGAACTCCCAATGCAGGGGGCATGGGTTTGATCCCTGGTCGGGTAACTCAGATCCTGCATGATGCATGGTGTGGCCAAAAAAGAAAAGAAAAAGAAAAAAAGAAACGAGCAGTTCTAAATTTTAACTAGCCCTCTAGGTCAGGGATTGGCAAAACACTCGGCTCAAGAGCCAAATCCAGCCTGTCACCTGTTTTTGCAAATACAGTTTAATGGAATTCAGCCATGTTCATTTTTTACATGTCGCCTATGGCTGCGTTTGTGCTATATTGACAGAATGAGTAGTTGCAGCAGAGATGGATGGCCTGCAAAACCTTTACAAAAAAACTTTTCCCATCACCCCTGCTCTAGGTGATTCTGCTTCAAAACAACTTTGCAAAACCACTGGCGTAGAGAGCTACTTTCCCCTTTTTAGTGGTTGAATGGATTCCATTCTAGGCATCTTTTATAGCAGAGCTGAGATGTTCCCAGCGTTGGCCATTGCGTGCACAACAGTTTTCAGAATTAGGTACATGCTCATAAACACATCTTTGTGCACTTGTCTAATGATCTCCTATAGATGAAATTCCCAGAATTAAAACTAATTGGCTTAAAAGCTGCACTCCCAATTTTGACTCATGATGTTACCAAACTATACTCCAGAAAGTTTGTATCAATCTACACCTCCTAACCTCCTAGCCAACAGTGAGTATTGGTAATTCTGTGCCAATCTGCAGGGGGAAAAGAAAAAAAAGAAAGAAAGAAAATGAAAAGGTCTCTCACTCTTGTTATTCCCATTTCTTTGATAACTATTGGGGTTGAACATTTTTCCATGTGTTTAGAAGTTGTACTTCTTTTGAAAATTACCTGCTTATTTCTTTTGACCATTTTCCTACTTAATGTCAAGAACTGTAAAGTTAATTTGCCACAGTTTCACGGCTGCTGGTGGAAGACACAAGATTCCCAGGTGTGAGGCAAAGGACAATTTAGTACTCCCGGCAATAGTCGTAGCCAGTTTTGCGCCCGATTTCTGAGCCTCGGTTCCCACAGGGTGAAAGGAACGGAGTCAGGTGATATGTGCACAAGCGGTGAGGTGCATTACAGCAGGGGAACCCCAGGCTTGAATCTTTTATAATGGATCATACGCCGGCCTGCCCTTTGCTCCAGAGAGAGACACTCTCTCTCTTCCAAGCCTGTTCACTAAACAAAATCCTTGAAAAGACACTCTGGACATAGTCAGTCTGTGTCTCTGCAGAAATATAAGACTCATGAATAAGTGCTTCCCAGCACAGGGTTGCTTATCTTATTCTTATTTATTTGTAGAAGCTCTTTGCATTTTAGAGATACTAACTCTTGGACATACAACTTGTAATTATTTCCACTAGACTTTTTTCTCTTTTAACTTTGTATGTTGGGGGAAGGGTGTACAGAAGTTTAAAATTTTAGAGACAGCCTTATCAATATTTCTCCCATGATTTCTGATCTTCCCATCTTTTCTGAGAAAAGCCCTCCTTTTGCTAGAGTTATTAAACACTTTACTTCCAGTGCTCTTATAATTTTACACTGCACATTAAGTGTGATGTACATTTGATATATCTGGAACATATTTTACTGTAAAAAGTAAAATTGGGATTTGGTGCTTACATTTTTCCCCCAGCGCTGGAAGTATGTAAGGGCTTTTGCAAAGGCTAGTTTTATGTTGGGGTTTTTGGCATTTTTAAAAGTTTGTTTTATTGAAGTATAGTTGATTTACAATGTTGTGTTAATTTCCGCTGTACAGCAAAGTGATTCAGATATATATGCTATATACATATTCGTTTCCATTATGGTTTATCACAGGATATTGAATACAGTTCCCTGTGCTATGCAGTAGGGCCTTGTTGTTTATCCATTCTATTGATATATACATAATAGTCTGCATCTGCTAATCCAAAACTCCCCATCCATCCCTCCGCCACCGCAGCCCCCCAACCCCGGCATATGTTAGGGTTTTTGGAAAACTTTGTGTATGTCCATTCCAGAATGGCTTACTTTACATAATTTGGAAGGTCTTTTATTGAAACGTTTTGGGGAAAGTCTGTTTGGAATGGTGCACTCTTGTAGAGTCTTTGGGGAAATCTGTCAATGTGGTTTGGTAGGTGTTTGGTAGGGTTTCTGGTAATGACTATTACTATAGGGCCATGGAGATGCTTACATTGTCGTTATATCCTATTTGGGGAAGTCTGTTATAGAGGATGTCCAGAAAAGGTAGCTCCTTAGCTGTTGGTATCTCCTTCCCTCACAGGACCCCACTTTGCAGAGTCTACACTGGACTCAGGGCCCTGAACCCACTGAGGGGATGGGATAAGCCAGCAGAGCCCCCCAGGTTGGGGGCTCCATCCCCTGGGGACAAGGACTTCTTTGTGCCTCTCTCCAACTACATGAACGTGAGTCACAGCCCCACACAGCCCCCCGCTGTCCCCAACCTTCCTGCCCTTGGTCAAGCTCTTCATCCAGGACCTCTCCTGTTTTGCCATCAGGTCCAGTATTATGGGGAAATTGGGCTGGGAACGCCCCCACAAAACTTCTCTGTCGTCTTTGACACTGGTTCCTCCAATCTCTGGGTCCCGTCCGTGAGATGCCACTTCTTCAGTCTGCCCTGCTGTGAGCTGTCACGGGGGAGAATAAGGCTGAATGGGGGTAAAGGGAGAAGGGGGGCTGGGCCCGGTCTTCCCAAGGGTTTTTGGGGACCTGTTCTCTTCCAACGCATCCTCACAGGTGAGTTGGCCGGAGAGGCAGGAGGCACTGGGGAGACCTCTCTCCCCCAGTGACAGCTCCCTCACCTTCTGACCTAGGGGTCCACCACCGCTTCAACTCCAAAGCCTCCAGCTCCTTCCGGCCCAATGGGACCAAGTTTGCCATTCAATACGGAACTGGCCGCCTAGACGGCATCCTGAGTGAGGACAAGCTGACTGTGCGTGACCTTGGCCCCGGGAAGGCTTGAGCCTGGGAGAAGCCCATCTCTAAGATTATCTGGTTTAGGGAGGGGCTTGAAGAGGCGGGGCCTCCTGGGTAAACGGATGGGGCTTTTGATTTTCGAGGCAGGGCTTCCTGGGGAAGAGGGCGGGGCTTCCCAGGCAGGGGCGGGCCTTCTCAAGTTGCGAGGCAAGGCTTCCTAGGCAGTTGGAGTTGTTTACAGATGTCCCCAGACCTGGGATTCATGCCTTGGTTTGGGAGACTTCAGAGACATGTAGGTAATGTCCTCCCGGAAGTAACTTACTCCATTTGAATCTACCCCAGATTGGGGGAATCACAGGTGCATCGGTGATTTTTGGGGAGGCTCTGTGGGAGCCCAGCCTGGTCTTCACATTTGCCCACTTCGATGGGGTATTGGGCCTCGGTTTTCCCGTTCTGGCTGTGGGAGGAGTTCGGCCCCCGCTGGATAGACTGGTGGACCAGGGGCTTCTGGATAAGCCTGTCTTCTCCTTCTACCTCAACAGGTAATGGCGGAGGGTCTACCTTCCTCTGAGTCCTAGCCCCAAGAAGGAAGTTCTGCCCTCCTTCAGGAAGTCCCTTGCCCAATAAAGGAAGTCCCATTCTCCATTCAGGAAGTCACCGCCCCAATATAAGAAACACATGAACCCTATTCATAAGTTCCACTCACTAAGCAACACCTTAAGACCTACTAAAGAAACACCATCATTTAAAACGTTCCATGTTTCAATCTCAAACCAGGAAATTCCATGCCCTACCCAATCAAATACTGAATTTAAGAACCCCATCTTCACCATAAAGAAATCCCAATTCCATTTGAGAACACACGTCAGAAGTCAGGAATTGCCCATTTTAATCTAAGAAGTTACACCTACCTTCTAGGAAGCTTTAAACTTATGCTCAGAAAGCCCAAGCTGTCATCCAGGTAGTATCCAGGCAGGAAGTTCTATGTCCCTTCAGTTATCCGGACGTCCAACCCAGGAAGTCCCACCCACCTCTTTTTCCTTTTTTTTTTTTTTTGCTGCAACTTGTGCCCCCTGCAGTGGAAGGGCGGAGTCCTAACCACTGGACAGCCAGGGAATCCCCCCACCCACCTCTTAGTAGATCTTGACCTTCCACACTTCCAGGAAGTGCCCGCCCCCACCCCCCCTTCCTATCACTCTCAGCCAACTGAGGAAGTCTAATTCCCCGGAAGTTCTAGACATGCAATTCAGAAAGTCTCATCATCCGCTCGGGGAGACTGACTCCTCACAATCACACCTTCCAGAGCCAATTCAGAAACCTCAATGCTCCACTCCCTGCAAAAGTTCTACCTTCTACAGTCAAATCAAGAAGTCCTATGCCCACTTCAGGAAGCTCCCAAGACCCTAAAATCCTAACCTCCACCAAGAAAAGCCCCATTTCTCTTCACTTCTTGCCTTGCTTCCAGTCCCAACATCAAGGCCCTGCCTGCATCCCACTATCCCACCTAGAACCCAGACACCACCCCATTGGCAGAAGTCCCTCCCTTGGCCACTCCTGGGGCTGGCAGGAGAAATGCCCATGACACATACAGCTGTCTGCCTCTGCAGGGACCCTGAGGCAGCTGATGGCGGAGAGCTGGTCCTGGGTGGCTCGGACCCAGCACACTACATCCCACCCCTCACCTTTGTGCCAGTCACGATCCCTGCCTACTGGCAGATCCACATGGAGCGGTGAGGAACCTGGCCTCCTAGGTCTGGGAGGAGTGGGCTAGAGCCTCAAATCCAGTGTCCTGGGGTGAAGGGAGCCGAGGACCCAGACTCCTAGGTCTGATGGAGGAGGGATTGTGGGCCGGGACTCCTGGCTCTGCAGGAGGAGGGGGCTGGGGGCCTGGCCTCCTAGGATGCTGGCTCTAATGACTGCCTCCTTCTGCCTCACAGTGTGGAGGTTGGCACAGGGCTGACTCTTTGTGCCCGGGGCTGTGCTGCCATTCTGGACACAGGCACGTCCCTCATCACGGGACCCACTGAGGAGATCCGGGCCCTGCAGGCAGCCACTGGGGGAGTGCCCCTGCTAATGGGGGAGGTAAGGACCTGGTGTCTGGTGGGTGTGGGCTGGGGAGGCTAATAGGGATTTAATCGTGGACATTGGGCAGGATGCTCCAGCCTGCGGGTGGGAATCGCATGGCTAAGAGGTATGCACGGGCTGAAAGCGCTGGACCTTGTGAGTGAGAGGCCGGGGGTTAGTGAGAGGAAGCAAGGACACCTCCCAAGTGTCTACTCTAAGTGACTCCGGGAACAGGACCGGATGAGAGTGAGTAAACTTATAATTAGTATAAGACTAATTACATACACCTATAGGCCCAGTATGGCCCGTGGGCCACCAGTTTTTGATTTTCAATTAGAGGAAAAGAGGTTTTGATCAAATGGGAGCCTAGGGGAAGTGGCAACAACTATATAGGAGTAAGGGAAAAGCCAATAAGGCTACAGAAGACAGCAGAGCCTGACCACACAAGGCCCTGAATACCTAGCTGCCCAAAATGGACATTTCCCTGTTGCACTGGGGAGCCACGGAAAGAATTTGAGCAGAGAAGGAATCCCTCGTCTCTACTTGCTCCTCTTTGCCCTCAGTACCTCATCCAGTGCTCGAAAATCCCAACGCTCCCCCCAGTCTCCTTCCTCCTTGGCGGGGTCTGGTTTAACCTCACGGCCCAGGACTACGTCATCCAGGTAGGTGGCAGTCACAATGACGTCAGAGTGACGCGTTGAGAGGGTGGGGCTGGGAGTGAGACATCACTAGGGCCAAGCAGGGACCACATAAACATTTCTAGTGCCCACGGTAGTGGGCGGGGCGAAGCTCTGGCTCCTAGGAAGACGGAACACCGGTGGGCGTGACACGACCCCTGTGATCCGTCTTGTCGCCTTGTAGATTGCTCGGGGTGGCGTCCGTCTCTGCTTGTCAGGCTTCCAGGCTCTGGACATGCCTCCGCCCGCAGGGCCCCTCTGGATCCTCGGCGATGTCTTCTTGCGCAGCTACGTGGCCGTCTTCGACCGTGGCGACAGGAAAAGCGGGGCGCGAGTGGGGCTTGCGCGCGCTCGAGCTCGTGGAGCAGGACAGTGAAGGGGTGGGCTTGCGCAGCCGCAGTTCTCCGGTTGAGGCCCTGGTTACGCGCATGCGCACCCCCCGATACTCAGTAAAAATCCACTATTTCTATTAAACTTACCTGGGTCTCTTCCTTTTTTTTTTTTAAGCGCGTGATTTTTTTCAGAAAAAAGTTAGTGTCCGGCTCTCTGGAGTTGAGAAAGAAAGGAAGGAGAAAGGTATTACTCCTCTCCAAGGTGCACACTGGTGCGAGGGTCCTATACTACGAAGCCCATGAAGCCCCTCGCCTACACTGCCTCTCCCCAAAGGTACTCCACGCCGCGGAGCATCACGGACGTTGTAGTCTAGGCGGTGTTAACGTCCTGACGGGGGCGGGCGCAGCCACAACACGCGTGGGAGGCGACAGGTCGCGACGGCAGCGACAGGTGGCAGTGGGGGGTGGCTGAAATCGTAAAGGGTTTTCCAACCCTTGTTCTAAGGGGAGGGGATACCATTCCCGCACACTTAATCTGTTCTTCTTCTCTACCCTTGGGATTCCGGGACCCCTGGGTACGCCACAAAGGCGGGGCTTGAAGCCCCCGGGTTGGGGGGAGCTGAGCTGCCCCTCCTCCGGCGATGATGTCACTACCCTCCTCCGCAGCCTCTCGCTGCCCAGAGCTGCGGGGTTGGGTCACCCCTCCCCCCATCGCCAGTCCCGGATTCCCCCATCCCCGCCCCGCCTCGACTTGGGGTGAGTACGGGGGAGGGGGAGAAGGCACAGGGTCCGGGGGCGGTAAGACAGCCCAAATCCCAGTTTTGGAGGCGGGGGACTCGGGAGAGGAGGACTTAAAGGTTACAGCGGAGAGGTAATTGGAGGGTCTCGGGAGACCAAGGATCGTAGGCAGAGAGTCCCCACATTTTCAGCTTTAGTGCCTGGAAGATCGTCTTTCCTGGATTTAGAACTGATAGGAATGGGGGCGGAGGAACAAGGAAGGGGTCTTGGAAGTCAGGAAGGGGAAGACCCTTCCCCAATTCCAGGGCTTTGGGGAATGGGGGAGGGAGAGTTAGGAGGGGGCGCCAAGGATGACTGAGGTGAGAGTCTGGGGCTTTCAGGAATTTTGTGCCTTGAAGGCCTGAGAAGGGATAGACTGGGAAGGAGGAGGAAAGGGGAAAGGGTCTGAAGACGTGAACAGACATTGACCTCCCCTCCCCTGGTGTCCGTCGCCAAAAATCGAGTCCACGTCCCTCTGGTCTGTTTGCTGAGCTGGGTGTCCCATAACCCAAGCCCTCATTATGCCTCCAGAAGCCTCCCCTATGGGTGGAGAATTCAGGCTCACAAATCCCCGCATACCCTGGTGGGGCCTGGAGAGGGCCATGTGGGAGTGACGGCATCCAAATTTCCCAGGGCTTGATGGAGTCCAGATCATCCTTGACCGAGCCTCTTCCCCCCATCCCACGATCTCTAATCCCGAGTCTCATTCCCTATTCTCCCCTATTCCAGCCTCCTCGCTCCTTCCTCCCCCCCATCCCTGCCTTCCCCCCTTCCCTCTGCCCCAGCCCGCACCTTCTCCCACATCTTCTGACCTCCGCAAAAACGCTGGTTTGGTAACTTGATCCCGTGCCTGGCTGCTATCAAAGGCAGAGGAGAAAAGTAGAGTTGGGTGGGGTGGGGGGAGGGTATAAGGGAGGATGGCTGACTTAGTTCCTTACCCTAGCCCTTACTCCCAGCTCCTAGTGCCTACCCAACCCCGGCCCCAGCATCCACCCCCACGCCCCACCTGCCTAGAAGCCTCACTCAACCCAAGCCCATTCCCTCACCTCAGGATTCACTGCTTCTGCCTGGGGATACACCAGAATCCGGGGCAGAGAAGAGTAGGAAGCCCCGATGTCTTTTCTCTACCCTCCTGGGTCCCACGGGGGCTTGAGGACTGCCTGAGAACAGTGGATCAGGGGGAAGTGGGGGAACCCAGGTCTAGGGGTGGGGGGAGTTGAGGTAAACTACCTCCCTGGTCCGCAGGACGGGCCCCACTTCTGCAACTCTCTGCAGTGACGCAGCCTCGAGTCCTGGCCAGGTTGAGGATTAGAGACGGTGATGCGGTGGGAGCCTGAGAGAAAGGGACAGAAATCCAGAGGGAGGGACCGAGACTGAAGGACAGCAGGACAGAGCCCCAAAGAAGTGGGGACAGAGACCCAGAAAAAGGGGGACAGGGATTCAGAAAGGGGTGAAAGAGGCACGGGGTGGGGGTGGGGGATAGAGGCCCAGGGAAGGGAAAGAAAGAAAAAGGACAGAAAGAGAAAAGGCAGTGATAGAGGGGGAAAAGAGACGGAGGAGGGGAAAAAGACACGGGGAAGGAGGTAGTCAAAGAAGAAGAGCTAGGGGGACAGAGACCCAGATGGATGGGCAGAGACCAGAGAGAGGAGGGAGCCGACCCTGGGGTGTGGGGGGGGTGAGTGGAGGACAGAGACACAAAGAGGAGGGGCAGAGACTGGAGAGAACGGAGACCCAGAGAGAGGCAAATCCGAGAAAAAGGTACAGAGGTCAAGATAAAGAGACTGGGGGTGGGGAGATCGAGACACAGTCGGGGGAGAGGAGACTGAGGCTTAGAGAGAACAGGGGCAAGACTCAGAAGGAGGGGGACAGATTCAGAGAACAATGGGACAGAGAACCAGAGGGAGCGCAGAGAGTAAGGAGGGGCCAGAGCCTCAAAGGAGTGAGGGCAGAGACGGGGGGGACAAATATTCAGAAAAGGGGAGAAAAAGAGACACTAAGAGGCACAGAAGCGGGAGGGGGGGTGGAGAGGGAGGCGATACCAACCAGCCGCCGTACCTGCAGAGGGAGGCAGCGGGCCGGGAACAGTGCAGACCTGGGACGCCCGCAGCCCCTGACCCGCCCACTTCCCTCCCACAGGCACAGCCTCCTGCCGCCGCAGCCCCAGCCGCAGCCGCTAGCCCCGCCCCAGCCCCCGCGCCTGCGCTCTACCACCGGGGGTCCAGTCCAGCCCAGGGGGCGGGGCCTGACCGGCTCCGGGGCGGTCCGCCTAGTTCTGGCCACGTCCACCATTGGCCCCGCCCCAACTTTCTGTCCTCCCACCAGGACTCTCTGAAACCTAATCCCGCCCAATTTCCTATTGGCCCCGCCTATTGCCTCAGCCTAGACTGTTTCCCGGCCTTTTGGTTTCTCCCCTCCGCCTCTTAAGGCTCTCTCCTTACCAGTTCTCATCCATCCCTTGGTTCTGCTGGCTGCAGTCCGCCGTTATCTAGACCTCGTCCACTTTCCCTCACCTCGTTCCACCTTCTAAGGCCCTGCTGACCCTTAGAACTGTCTCCCAGGTTCTCTGGCCCCCAAGACTTCCCGTTCTAGGTCCCACCGCTCCGTCCAACCCGGTAGCTTTGTACTCTGCAGATCTCACCTTTTCCTTAGCCATTCTCTACACTCTTAGCCCTGCCCCGCCCCCACCTAGCCTGGTTGCTTTCAAATCCCTTAAAGCCCCGCTCCTCCCTTAGTCTTGCCTTTCCACAGCCCATTCAAGACGGTTTTTACCATTCGTGGATCCCACCCACCTCCCGCAGTCTCTCCGCATCCTTCCTGACATTCTCCCGGCCCAGCGCCGGCTAATCGGGCCGAGTTTGCAGCTCCGACCCTGCCCCTTCTTTACCTCGCCTTCTCCCTTAGTCCTAGCCAGAAGCTCTCAGGTTTCCAGGCCTCGCCCCTTTCCGCCCCTTCTCACTGGGTCTCAGTCCCTGTTCCCCTTGCCGTGTCCCCTTTCAGTCCAGTCTAGTGCCACTCTCCATTACCAGTTCCCGCCCCTCATTCAGTCCCGCCCCCTCACTCTCCCAGCCCAATTAGGACTGTTTCTAATTTCTGTGGCGCTGCCTCTTAAGATCCTCTCTGCCCCGTCCAATCAATGTTAGGAGCTCAACCCGGCAGTCTCCATCTGCCCCACTTCACCGGGTATTGCTTGCCGGCTCTTTAGGTCCGTCTCTATGCAATCCAGACGGCCGCCCCGATTGTGGCCCTGCCCCTGACTCCGCCAGTCACGGACAGTCAGACCCCTTTAAATAGCTCGGACTTGTCCCATTCCTCTGCCCGACCCGCTCCTGTTTTTAGTTCAATCAGATCTCTTATATTTAGCCCCGCCTCCTCTGTTCTCCCAGTGCTGCTAAACCAGGCAACTTTAGCCTCCCATCCCGCCTTAACACCTCGCTCGGCCCCGCCCCTTATCTCAGAAAGACCCAATCGGTGTGTTCCATCTGCGGCCCCGCCCCGACCAGCTAGGCGGAGTTGGAGTCCGGGCCCTTCTCGCAGCTTTAGCCCCGCCCCCACCTCTTCCCAGGCCAATCAGTTCGGCTTCTCCCTCCCTGCGGCCCCGCCCCCTCCCTCCATCACCTCCTCTCACCCAATCACATCTCTCTCCCCTGCGGCCCCGCCCCCTGAGACCCCGCCCCTCCCTCTCCGCCCCCCAGCCAATGCTGAGCTCAGTCTGCGTCTCATCCTTCCGCGGGCGCCAGGGGTCCAGCAAACAGCAGCCGGTGCCGCCGCCGCCGCAGCCGTCCGAGTCCCCGCTGCCGCTGCCCCCGCCGCCACCGCCACCGCCACCGCCGCTGCTGCAGCAGCAGCAGCAGCCTGCGCAGCCCGGCCCCGCCGCGTCCCCGGCGGGCCCCCCGGCACCCCGCGGGCCCGGGGGCCGGCGCGCCGAGCCATGCCCCGGGCTGCCGGCGGCGGCCATGGGGCGGCACGGCGGCGGCGGTGGCGACAGTGGCAAGATCGTGATCAACGTGGGCGGCGTGCGCCATGAGACGTACCGCTCGACGCTGCGCACCCTGCCGGGGACGCGGCTGGCCGGCTTGACGGAGCCCGAGGCGGCGGCGCGCTTCGACTACGACCCGGGCGCCGACGAGTTCTTCTTTGACCGGCATCCGGGTGTCTTCGCCTACGTGCTCAACTACTACCGCACTGGCAAGCTGCACTGCCCGGCTGACGTGTGCGGGCCGCTCTTCGAGGAGGAGCTCGGCTTTTGGGGCATCGACGAGACCGACGTGGAGGCCTGCTGCTGGATGACCTACCGGCAGCACCGGGACGCCGAGGAAGCGCTCGACTCCTTCGAGGCACCCGACCCCTCGGGCGCCGCCAACGCTGCCAACGCCGCGGGCGCCCATGACGCGGGCCTGGACGACGAGGCGGGCGCGGGCGGCGGCGGCCTGGACGGCGCGGGCGGCGAGCTCAAGCGCCTCTGCTTCCAGGACGCTGGCGGCGGCGCCGGGGGCCCGCCAGGGGGCGCGGGCGGCGCGGGCGGCACGTGGTGGCGCCGCTGGCAGCCCCGCGTGTGGGCGCTCTTCGAGGACCCCTACTCGTCGCGGGCCGCCAGGGTGAGCGTGCTCTCGGAGCCCCCATCCCCCTCCCCTCTCCTGGAGCTCCCAGACCCTCAGAAACGCCCCATCCTCGCCCTTAATCCCTAGCCCTTCCCAGCCCTTCCTGGTCTCTCGGCCTCCCAGCCTCTCAGTCTCCCGTACTCTGAACACACCCCCCTCTCCCGGCCATCCCCAGATCCTCAGAAGATCTCTCTGCAGCCTTCAGAATACTCCAGACCTCTCTAAACCCCACCCTGCTTATCTAGGCCATCGTAGGCCCTTAGAAACTTCCTTTCCGACCATGAATCTCTTAAACACACCCCCTGAACAACCCCACATCTGCCTTTCCTGGACCCCTCCTGAGACCCTCAGAAGACATTTCCTCAACCCTGAGTCTTCCTAGCCCCTTTTAACCTCTTCTCACCTCTCTTGGCCACCCCTCAGACCCTCAAAAGACCCTTGTCCAGCCCTCAGTTTCTTGGACCTCCTTAGGTCCTCAGAAGACATCTCTTCCTAACCCTCAAAGTGTCCCAGGCCCTGTGAACACTGTCTCCACCCCCAGCAGACCCTCTGAAGCCTGCTCTCTAGCTTCCAGCCTTCAGTCCTGCAGGCTCTCCCAACACCTCTGATTCTCCTTCTGACTGTCTCCACATCCCCTCCCTCTCTCCAAGTTTGAGTCTCCTGGTTATCTTTGAACCCCCCCTGCTTATTCTGCCCTTAAAGTCTCAGAATAGTTCCCACCCCAATCTCAGAGTCCCCTGGTCTCCTCTGAACCTCCAAACCACTTGCTCTGGCTAGGATACTTCCCCCTCACTGCAACAGAGTCTTGGGGCATCTTCTCTCCTGGGACCCTGCTGCCCCCTCTGTGTTCACATCCCTTCCTACATCTTCCACACCAACTCCCCTCCCGAGGATTTCCCTATACAGCTCCAGACTTCCCCCAAGGCTTTCACACTCCTCCTCAATGTCTCCAGAAGAGTCCTGAGCCCCCATGATATGCCCTTCCTCTCCAGAACTTCCCATATGCCCTCCAGAATAGCTTCTCTCTCATCCACAGATTCTCCCAGCTTCTTCCTTCATCGTTTAAACTGCATAGCCCACTCTCTATCTCTGGGACACCCTCTCCCCACCCTCAGCTTCCCAGCCTCTTTCCTAGTGGGTAAATGACTTTCCTTCCTGCTCCAGAACTTTACCTAATCTCAATCCTTGGGACCCTCCTCAAGTTATCAGCCCCAAAGCTTCCTCCTCAAAATAGCTCCCAGGTCTCTCTGACCTACCTTGGTATCTTTCCACCTGACCCCCCTCCCCAAGCCCTGCTCACTTCCCCTTTCCTAACGCCCCCCCCCCCACTACCCATTCCAAAGCACAGGACTGGGCCTCTCAGACCCCCCTCCGCCTCCCGCTAAGTGAACCAAAGAGCCCACACTCCAGCCTTCTCCTCTCTCCAGTCTTATCTCTCTCAAAATTCCATATTTCCCCCAAGGCTCTCTTCGTCTCCCCCCCCAAAAAACTTTCCTCAAACATCTGTAACTTCCCAGGCTAAGTAGCTACCCTTCCCCCTGGTTCTCATTTGAACCTCTTCCTCCTCTTAACTTCCTCCCTGTGTTGGAGGAGAGGACAGTTCAAGATGGGGGGTGGGGAATTAGAGAGAGGAGGGAAAGAGGAGAGACTCCAGGCCCCGTTCTAGCCTCCTGGGGACCCAAACACCCGGAGGAGGCGGTCCGGCACCCTCCCCCCACCGTGCCGCGTCCTGGGCCGGGAAGGACGCGGAGGACCCGCAGTGCCGCATTTGCACCGGGGGAGGGAGCGAGGGGGAGGGGGGCCGGAGGCACCGCATAAAGTTTGGTCCCCGGGAAGCGCTGAGTTGGCAAGATTTGGGGTTGGGTGGGGGGAGGTGGGGGAGAGGAGGTGCAGAAAGGACGTGGCCCTATATGCCCCCTCAGGCCTCTGAGCGGCACCCTCTCCCATGGCCTGGGGAGCCCTTCCCTCTTGTGACCCCATTGAAGGGTTCTGAGGTGAAACTAGGGGTCTGGGACAGCTACGGGGGACAGTCATTTACTTTACAGATGTGTTTTGAGTGTCCACGTAGTGCCAAGCATCTTCTAGCCGCCAAATGAGAGTTTGAGAGTTGAGAGTTGAGGCCAATGCAAAGTGGAGGGTCCGGCTCTACCTCCCCCTCACTCCTCTCCCCATAATCTCCCCTTTCCTTCTTACAGGGACTCCATGCCCTCCTACCCCTTCTGCTTTTGAAGCATTTCTGGACAAGGGGGTCCTGACGCTGTCCAGCTTCTAAGCTCCGCACTGCGACGGGTGCCCACCTTTCTTTCTGTGTCCCGGGAGGGAAGGAGTTAATCAAGCTCCTGGCCTGTGGCCTCCCGCTGTGAAGCGGCACTGCGGCTGCGCACTGCCTGCTCGGCCACGGCCTGGAATGGGTTAAGACAGCGCTCAGGCCTTGCGGCTGCGCACTGCAGTGGGGGGAGCTGTCCGTGGTGCTGCCCCCCGCGCGCCCCGCCCCCTGGCCCGTCCGGCCCGCCCCCACTGCGGTGCCGCAACCTGCGCCCTGCGTCCGGCTCGGAGGGGGGCGGGGGAGCACCAGGCATGCGCTCTGCGGAGGCCTCTGGCCTCTTAAACCACTGCGGAGAAACGAAGAGGGGGGCGGGGCAGAGGGCCAGAGTTGAGCCCCTAGCCCACCCCAAGATCTAGGGTCATCTCTGAGGCGGACTCTGGCCCGCCTCTCGGCTCTGCACTTCAGATTAAAGTCAAGGTCTCCCAAGCCCGGACCTTGCCCCCCATCCCGTGGAGGAAAGAGAGTGCAGAGAGGGACAGTGCTGGCCCGGGAGCCAACGCTGGCTCTCCTCTCTTTGCACCCCAGGCCCTCTCTCCTCTACCCATCTGATTAAAGGCTCCTCTGCCTCAAAGCCCATCCCCTTCCTTCTCTAAGGACTAACCCCACTCCTTCGACCTCCCTTCTACATATCTGATAAAGCCAACTACAATTTCTAGGGGCCTTCTCCAAGATCTTGACCCTGTCTCTTCTCAAGGCCTTCATCAAAACCCACACCACTGGGCTCAGGACACTGGTCCTTCCCCATCTTGAAATGAACCAGGCACCCCCGCCCCCATATCTCTGAACCTCTCACAAGCCCCTTCACCTCTCCTTGGACCTAGCCCTGCCCTCTCCCCTTCCCCTATGTTCAAGCCCCTGACATTCCCTTCCTTTCCAGAGCCTTAAACCCCACCCCTATCATCTTCCCTTTTTGCAGTCTTGACCCTTCACTTCCTTCTTCCTTCAGGGACCTAACACCCCTCCTCCCCTCTGTGGGTCCAACTCTGCGCTGTTCTCTCTGGGTGAGGGCCTCACCCAGCCTTCTCCCTTTTCTGAGACCCAGTCATTAGCATCAAGGTCCTTAAACACCGGCACCTATCTGAGGCCTCAACCTTGGCTCCCTTTAACTGATGCCCCAACACCCTAATAACAGCTCAAGCCTTACTAAGTTCCAAACACTAGACCAAGCACTGGTTTTGGAGTCAGGCCCTTTGTATACTTATCTAATGTAATCCTTACAACAATCCTGTAAAAAATTTGAGGTTCAGAAAGCTTAATCTCCTTGCCCAATTAGGCAGGGAAAAAGCTGGATTCAAACCCAGGCTTTCTTACTCTTAACCACCTCCTGGTTCTGCCTCCGACCCACCTTCTCCCCTTCGCCTTCCCTCAGCTCCAAGCTAAGCCCCAAAGCCTCTGAGACACAGGATGTATGATCTTAGCCTCCCTACCCACATCCCCCAGCAGAATGCTTGGACCCTGCCAGGGACCCCCTGAGATATGACACAGGGAACAGGAAGGGGGGGGGGATGGTCTAGGAGACAGAGCAAGGAGCCAGAAATCACTGTTTCCAGGAAAGAAGTGGCCCATCTGCTGCTGCTGCTGGGGCCAGCTCTTCTCCCGAGCTGGGGGAGAGCTGCCTCTGATCCTTTTGCAAGATTTAGAGAGAACAGGATGCAAGAAGTGATGGAGGCATTGGGGTTGGGACACCTGGGTTTCCCTGGAGTTTGTGTCTGGGAAAGGGGCCACTGGGAGGGTCTCAGGGAGATGGCTAATTGACCAGATGCCTGGGTCACCTTTTGCCCTCTCTCTCCTGTCTTGCCCCGCAGTATGTGGCCTTCGCCTCCCTCTTCTTCATCCTCATCTCCATCACCACCTTCTGCCTGGAGACCCACGAGGGTTTCATCCACATCAGCAACAAGACAGTGACGCAGGCCTCCCCGATCCCTGGGGCTCCGCCGGAGAACATCACCAATGTGGAGGTGGAGACGGAGCCCTTCCTGACCTACGTGGAGGGTGTGTGCGTCGTCTGGTTCACCTTTGAGTTTCTCATGCGCATCACCTTCTGCCCAGACAAGGTGGAATTTCTCAAGAGCAGCCTCAACATCATCGACTGTGTGGCCATCCTGCCCTTCTATCTGGAGGTGGGGCTCTCGGGCCTCAGTTCCAAGGCCGCCAAAGATGTGCTGGGCTTCCTGCGGGTGGTCCGCTTTGTCCGGATCCTGCGCATCTTCAAGCTCACGCGGCACTTCGTGGGGCTGCGCGTGCTGGGCCACACTCTCCGCGCCAGCACCAATGAGTTCCTGCTGCTTATCATCTTCCTGGCGCTCGGTGTGCTCATCTTCGCCACTATGATCTACTATGCTGAGCGCATTGGCGCTGACCCCGATGACATCCTGGGCTCCAACCACACCTACTTCAAGAACATCCCCATCGGCTTCTGGTGGGCCGTGGTCACCATGACAACCCTGGGCTACGGAGACATGTACCCCAAGACGTGGTCAGGGATGCTGGTGGGGGCGCTGTGTGCCCTGGCTGGGGTGCTCACCATCGCCATGCCCGTGCCCGTCATTGTCAACAACTTTGGCATGTACTATTCGCTGGCCATGGCCAAACAGAAGCTGCCCAAGAAGAAGAATAAACATATCCCCCGGCCCCCGCAGCCCGGCTCGCCCAACTATTGCAAGCCCGACCCACCGCCACCGCCCCCGCCCCATCCTCACCACAGCAGCGGCAGCATCAGCCCTCCACCACCCATCACCCCGCCCTCCATGGGGGTGACTGTGGCAGGGGCCTACCCACCAGGGCCCCACACGCACCCCGGGCTGCTCAGGGGGGGAGCGGGTGGGCTCGGGATCATGGGGCTGCCTCCTCTGCCTGCCCCAGGGGAGCCTTGCCCGTTGGCTCAGGAGGAAGTGATTGAGATCAACCGGGCAGGTGAGGAGGGGGCGCGAGGGGTGGAGGTGGGGGGCGCAGGCAGAGGTGGGGAGGTTGTGAGGGGGGCAGGAGGTAGTTGCTGAGACTCCAGAGAGATGGGGTGGTCAGCAACAGAGACGGAAGAGAGGAAAGTGAATAGCAATTGCCGAGGCCAGAGAAGAGGCACGGAAATAGACAGTGATGGAGAAACAGAGATTTTGTGTGAAAGAGAGTTTTGGGGAGAGACAGACTTACAGCCAGGGTATTCAGTGGAACCAGGGGGGCGGGGGGCAGAGTGATCAGCCATATGGTGAGAGGGACTCAGAGAAGGAGAGATGGGGGGCGGTTCAGAGCACAGGGAGAGAGTCTCACATGGGAATCAAGGGCCAGAGACAGAGGCCAGGGGGCTGTTGCAGTGTCTGATGAAGGAGGTGAGGGGAGAGGAAAGTTGACTGAGCCTGTGCTCATCTCTCCCCCCAGGGGAGTCTGTGTCTCAGAGGCAGTGACGGGGGCATCAGTCCCGGGGAAGGGAGAGGCTGGGGGGCCCCACCCCCATGCCTTAAGTAGGTCAAGAAAGGGAGCTGGGCCGCCCGGCCCCCATCTTGCTCCCTCAGCCGCTGACCCAGTTTCACACCAATTAAAAATAGCTAAAGTCAGAGCCTGGGGGACCCCCACCTCCCCCCTCCCTCATCTGTCACCTTCCCAACGCCTCCCACTGTGCCCTTGCCAGCGTCCAACACCCCTCCCTAAACTACCACCTCCCAGCCCCCTGCATCCCTCCCAGCCATCCCTCCAAACCTATCCCAAACCATGCACCCTACCCCAGCTGTGCCCTATTCGGTCCACTTCAACCAACCGTCCCACCCTCCACTCTGTCTCAGCCTCCTTCCCAGCACCCAGTTCACTTCCCAACTACTTCCCCCGTCCCTGTCCCTCCAAACACCCGACACCCTACCTCAGTCCTGCCCTTCTCAGCACCCAACACCCCGCCTGACCCCCACTTCCTAGCCTTCAATGCCCTTCCCTACCCTGTTGTCCTTCCCGACACTCAACACCCTCCCCACCCATGACCCGCTCCCCCAACCCACCAGCCACACCCCCTAACAACCTGCACCTCCATCACCTCTCCTTGCTGACCTTGCCCTCTCCGTGAGTTCCCACACCTCACTCTCTCCTTTGTGTCTCTGTCTGACCCTCGGGACACAGATCCCCGCCCCAACGGGGACCCTGCAGCAGCTGCGCTTGCCCACGAGGACTGCCCGGCTATTGACCAGCCCGCCATGTCACCAGAAGACAAGAGCCCCATCACCCCCGGGAGCCGGGGCCGCTACAGCCGGGACCGAGCCTGCTTCCTTCTCACTGACTATGCCCCTTCCCCTGATGGCTCCATCCGGAAAGGTGAGGTGCCCTCCACTGGCCCCCTGGGACCCTCCCTCTCCTCCCCTCCCCCAGGGGAGGGGAGAGAGGGAGATGAGGGAGGAGGTGCTGGACTTCCCTTCCCCCATCTCTTGGCCCCAAATTCCCTCCCTCTTAGACGCCCTCCCCCAAATTTCCTCACCACTGACCCTTCACCTGTCTTTATTCCATCTCCATGTCCCCCCCCCGACCCTCTGGCCTCTTCCCCCACCCCCAGCCACTGGTGCTCCCCCACTGCCCCCCCAAGACTGGCGTAAGCCAGGCCCCCCAAGCTTCTTGCCCGACCTCAACGCCAACGCTGCAGCCTGGATATCCCCCTAGTGGACGAACCCCCTCCCCCCAGGGTAAGTAGCCCCCACCCTCTGAACCCCCTCCCTCCCGACTAACCCATCTGAGAACATGCAGCCCCCATTGACCGAGACTCCTGTCCCCTAACTCCGAACAGCTCCATCCGATTAACCCCCAGCCCTGACACTGGCCCCGCACTCACCTGCCCAGGACCTGTGGTGCCCCTCACTAACCCCTAGAACTAAGCCCCACCCTCCCCACCATGTGCCTGACCTCCCTCCCCGCCCTTACGACTGACCCCCATTCTCAGCCCCATCCACATCTCTCTCCCTGCCTCCCCCCTTGGTTTTGCTTTTGTTTATTTAATCAAGAAAATGGGGTACACACCCAGGACATTCTTCTGGGTGCAGGTTGGGGTGAGAAAGACTCAGCCACTCATCCAGTCACTTGTGGATTGGCCAGCACTTACAAAGCACACACAGGCTCCCGGCGCAGTGCTAGGCCCAGGGGATTCAACAGTGAGCAATCCAACCACACCCCTGCCCTCCACGAGCTCTCAGTTTGGGGCAGAGGCAGACACAGACCTAGAACTGAGGCCAAAAAGCAGAGCTGGGCTGAGGAGCCTCGTCCCGGGATCTGGGGAGGGGCGGGTCTGCTCTGGGACTTTGTGAGGATGCACCGGAGTGGGGAGACTGAAGGTCAGGAGGCTGGGGAGGAGGCTGGGATGAGGGTCCAGGGGGAGAGGACAAAGCCTGAGCCGGGGTCAGGGCTATGCGGGTGGAGAAGAAGGAAAGAGACAGAGAGAGTCGGGGGGCCAGGGGTCAAGAGGGCAGGGTCAGGACTGGCCAGTTGGGGAGGTGAGGGAGATAGAGTGAGGAGACAGTAGATGAATTATTCAGCAAACATAACGAAGCACTTTCCACGTGCCAGGAATCTAACATATATTCTGTAATCCTCACAACAACCCCAGCTAACCCCTAACTTCATTCATTCATTCATTCATTCATGCATGCAGCAACTAATGATTGAGGGTAGAATTCCAGGCACTGGAGATTTAGCAGGGCACAAAGCAAGAATCTGCCATCACAGAGTTGCTACTCTAGAGCCTGGGTCAACATACTACAGCCACGGGCCAAATGTGTCCACCAGCTGTTTTGTAAATAAAGATTTATTGGAACACAGCCACTGTCTACAACCGCAGACTGGAATAGTTTCGACCGAGATGGTATGGCCCACAGAGCCCCGAAAATATTGACCATCTGGCCCTTTACAGCGAATGTCTGCCACTCCATGACTGGAGGAAGCAGAGAACAAACAAAAGGATAATTACTCTGGCCAGGTCAGATAAGGGGTCTGTGAGGGTCTTTCTGAGAAGGTGACATGAAACTTGAAAGCTGAAAAAGCTCCAGCCAGGCAGAAGAAACAGCAAGTGAAAAGGCCCTGAGGTGCTGCCTGAGGTGCTGAGGTGGGATGAGCTTGGTCTGTTAAAGGAACAGGGAGGAGGGAAGTGTGGCTGGAGCTGAGTGGCCTAGGGGAGAGGGGAGGAGTCTGGGGGGGAAGGTATTTTTGGCCATGATGAGAGGCTGGATTTGATCTTAAAAATGATGGGAGGCCACCTGAAAGCATTTGAGCCATCGCTTATTCATTCAACACATGCCTGTGGAATCTCCCTACGCAATACAGAGATACATCCTAAAGAATCCCTACCTGCAGCCTAAGGAGATGCCACAGCAGGACTTAGGGAGCCTCCAAGGACAGCCGCATCTAAACGCCCTTGTTTTCCAGAAGTTCAGGGAGGTCCATGGCCAACCCCCAGCCACAGAGCAGATGGGGGACAAGAACCCAGGCTTCTGGGCTCCTAGTCCAGAGGGGGCTGTCTGGCTCTTCTTGTTCCATCCCCGGACTTCTCCTTGTTGCAACCCGCCCCCCACCTCCATCATTCTCCACTTTCATCTCATTACCAACCCCCTGCCTCCCTGCTCCCATCTCACCCCTCCCCCTGCTTGCACCCAGTCCTGTTACCCACCTCCCTTTGTTCCCCACCCCCAGGTCTGGATGGGCCCCTATGGAATTGAGGGGCAGGGGGAGGGGGGAGGATTCGGGAATGTGGGTGAGGGAGGACTGGGGGGGCAGTTGGGGAGAGTTCTCTGCTTCTCTTGCCTCGGATGCCAAAATCCATTCATTGAACTCAAATTATGGCTGGAGCTGATGGGGCTGACTGAACTCCCTCCCCCAAGGTCCTGGATCCCTCCCCCTTCCACGCGCCTCCCTTCCTCTCTATAACCTTCCCCTCCAGGACCCACCCTCCACTATTCCCCCCCAACCAAGATCCTTCCTCCTGACCTGACCCTCACCCACCCCATGACCCCTCCGTTCTCCGTCTCCCCTCACCAACCACCTGATTCCCGCACCTGACCTGCGCTCCCCCGTCCTCCCCAGCCCTCCCCCTCCTTTCTTCCTTCATCCTCCCCTTCCCCCTCAGCCACCTCGGAAGCTCCTTCCATATTTGATGTCTCTGGCCGCCCCCATTTCACTGCTCCCCTCCCCCGGAAAACACCAGAGAGGAGGAAGAGATCTCGGCTTTTCTCCGTCCCCCCAACAGTGAGGCTGTGTTGGGGGGTTCCCCCTGGCCACCCTCCCCCCCCCCGTGACTCTGTGTATTTCTGTCCCCAGCTCTTGTCACCGCCTGAGACCTCGCGAGACCCTCGGTCCCCCTCTGCCCCTTTCCCCCAGGTTAGCAATTGGGAATGGCTGGGAGGGGGTGTCCCCAAGATACTGGGCTTCCAACCTCCCCCAGGCCCTCTCTCCGACAGTCAGGATGCCCTCGTCAAGACAGACCCCTTGGTACTGCCTAGCAAAGCCCTAGAAGAGCCCAGACACTGGCAGAACTCTTCACACATTCCTAAGTTTTCAAGAAACCCCACATGTGCCCCTAAGCCTTAGATCCCTTTGACTATCAAGACATTGTCAGGACCCTCCCATCAGAAGGTTCTCGTTTAAAGGCTTCTTGACCCTTTAAAGATACCCCATTACAGCCTTCAGCTGAGTCTTGCCCTCATCAGACTGCTCTTGGACGTGTCCTCCCGCACCAGCCCCGCCCCGCCCGGGGAGGGGGCGCTGCCAGCTTGCACCCCATTCAGCCCCTCACAGCGTCCCCACCCGCCTGTCCTCGTTCCTCTACATCTAGGTTAGCCCCCTACCCCCTGCGGCCCCACGCATTCCCTCCCAAGGCCTCTCCACCGGCTGCTCCCCCACTGGCATTCCACCCACGCTCCCTCCCCACGCCCGTGCTGCCCACCATCTGCCTCGCTGCCCCCCACCTTTTGCCTCAGATGAGGGGGCCAACAGGGGGGAGGGGCGTTGAGGGGGGCCGCGGCGGGGGTCGGGTGGGGGAGGCTCGGTGGCTGCCACCTGCCTCCTAACCCTGAGTCTCTCCCCCTCCCCATGTCTGAACCTTTCTCCTCGATGCCGATTGACTGTCCAATTTGTTCACTTCTCTCTCTCTCCGTCTCCTTGGTCCGCCTCTGTCCATCTCTCCGTCTCTTGCCATCTGTCACTCTGTGTCTTGGTGTCTGTCTCTCTGTCTCTTATCCTGTCTCCCTCACCGTCTCTGTCGCCTGCCTTCTCTCTCTGACTCGCCCTCTCCATCTCTTCCTGTTTCTTGCCTCTTCCTGTCTGTCTGCTCTCTTTCTCCATCTCATTTCCCTTCTGTTTCCCTCCTGCTTCTCTCTGTCTTGGGGTCCCTCTGTCTGTTGGACCCTCCCCCTGCACCCCTATCTCCTTGCTTCCTCCCCGTGTTTCTGCCCTTCGCCCCCCCCCCCCACCACCACCAGGTTACGAGAAATCCCGCAGCCTGAGCAGCATCGCGGGCCTGAGCGGGGTGTCCCTGCGCCTCGCCCCCCTTGCCACTCCCCCTGGCTCTCCCAGGGCCGCCCGCCGCGCTCCCCCAACCCTGCCCTCCATCCTCTAGCGCTCCCCTCCCCCCCGTGGGGGGACTCGGGGGTGACAGGGAAGGTCAAAGGAGCTGGGGGTGGGGGGTGGGGGAAAGGGTTAAAAAAAAAAAATCAAACAGTCATTAATAATATGCAACCGAGACGATGCCAGCAGACACCCCCGGGCCCCTCACCTCCACCTGAGCCCCCAGGATGGAGGTGGGGAGGAGCCAAAGGCCATTCCCCCAACTCTTCGCCCCTCCTGAAAAAAAGCCTTCTCAGGTCTCCATGAGCCATAGGAACCCCCCCACCCCCCACAATCGACTCGTGTAAATACGTCCAAATTATACCAATTACATTTTGGGGCGCCTCCCCTCTACTCTGCATGCCTCCCCCAAACTGGATCCCCGCCCTCTCCAACTCCACCTCAGCAATAAGCCGCCAGGGGCTGCATGCCGCGTGCGAGGGAAGGGGCATTCTGGGAAGCGGGTGGGGACCTCCATGGGGGTTGGGCTGGCCTTTAAGCTACCGGAGGGTCTCCTAGCCTCCTACCCTTCAGCCCAGGAGGGCAACCCACCACCAAAAAAAAAAAAAAAAATTAGCAGCAACGTGGGGGAAGGAGGAACAGTCACCCAAGCCAAAAACCGGAGCTGAGCTCAGACGGTAGAAGCGGAGGCACGGGGGGAGGGGGGGGGGCTGAGGACAGCTGCTCCCTCAGCCTTCAGGAGCGTCCCTCTGGTGAATTTCACTCTTTCATCCTCCTCCCCCACCCCCCACCCCACGCCCAGGGATGGATCTGCTCGCCTCTATTGCTGCGTGGACTCAGACCTCCCATCCCGGTATTCCTGGGATGCTCTGGCCGTAGCACACAAGCTACCCCAACACCCCCTCCAGATTCCCATCACATGAGGCCTGCCCCCAGAATTCCTGAGACTGAGTCTGGCATCCCGCATCCTCCAAATCCCCACACGCTCCTGGGACTTAACCTCTGCACACAGATGCTGTCCGCACCGCCCCACCCACCCACCCCGGCCCAAGCCCCACCACCCACTCATTCTCTGAGCTGCATCCCAGCACCTCAAACCTCCAAGACTTGATCCAGCCTTTCAGCTCACTTTCAGCCTTTGGGATGCTCCAAATCCTTCCCACACTCTGGACATTTCCTGGACACCCCTAAATCTGACATCAGACATCCTCCTCAGGTTCCCCTGACGCTAGAATTGTCAAGATAGGCTCAACCTGTCTGCAATTCCAGGGAACCCGACCTTCCCGGGGCAGCCCCCTTCTCATGCCTAACCCTGCCCCTCCAAGAGCCCCTTTCTTTAAATGGTGCCCCAAAGGCACCTTCTTCATAGACGCCAATGTTTCCCAGAGGGTCATATTTGTACCCCTGGCGATGTGCTAAGGTTTTAGGCAGTACAAGGACAAACACTTATTTTTAAAGTTTTGTCTTTCCTGGCATTTCGCACATAAGCCGGTTAAGTCCAGATATTGCTGCTTGGCCAGGACACCGTTTATTTAGGTTAGAGGTGTTTACATTTAAAATGTAGAGGCTGTTCCCTAGTGGAGGGACGCTGGAATATCAGAAGCTTGGGAAACCACATATCCCCCTGGGCTGGGATCCCAGCTCGCCCTTCCCCGGCGTTTTTCAACCCCCCATGTTCGCGGGTGCAAAATCATTTCTCATACCCCATCCTGGCTCAAGAAGGATGCGCTACCTACCCCAAGCCCAGGGACCACACCGGTCCCAGAATCCTTAAGGGACTCCCCCTTTTGTAGCTGGGGGCCCATGGAATTAGCAACCTCCCTCCCTCAGCTCCCACAGCCTCAGGAACCCCCCACCCCCCGCCCGAGGATTGGTGGTGGTGGGGTCACTGAGCACGACTCTTGATGCAACGATTCCTATGCAAGGGGCATTTTTGAGTCCCCCCATCCTTCCCTTGGACCCTAAACCCTGGCGAACCAGGGGTGAGGGGTGGGGCGGGTTCTGGCGGGAGCGGGGTGGGGCGGGGCAAAGGGCTAAGGGCTTTAAACACCAGGGTATGGGGTTGGAGAGTGATTATATTGCCAAAGGGTTTAACTTCTTAAAGCAAAACAAAACCCCAGATACCCCTGACCCTCACGGAAGCCGAACGGTGCAGGGAAACGGGGTGAGGATTTTTCTAAAGGGTACGGACCTCTTCCCAACGTCTCCCCCCTGCTCGCCAATCTGCCACACGTACCCAGCTTTTTAGTTCAGCTTTTAAAAATAGTCACAATCATTATAAACCTCTACACACGTTATTCTCATTCCCCATCCCCCAACTCAACAGTGTGGGATTCGGGGAGGGAGAGAGAGAGAGCTAAAGGGACAACTTCCTAGTCCCGACTCCCCTTTTCCCCCCGGCCGCCAGGGTGCCTGCAACTACACGCATGCGCTGCATGACGCGCTCCCCACACGCATGTCGCGCCCCTCCTGCGCTCCGGGAACGCACGGACACGGGGCGGGGGCGGGGTGATTGGGGAAGGAATGAACGGCGGGGGGTCTTTCTGAATACAGCGGCTCCTCCCCAACACACACACACACACAGCAATAAGTTTCTCTCACTCAAAAGTGGGCGGGGCGGGCCTGGCCTGTTGTTGGGGTGGGGGGGAGTGGCAAGGGGGCGCTCTCAGGGATGGGGGAGGGTGCCCGGAGTCAGTCTGGGGAGGGGAGGTCTGCAAATCGTCCAACTCTGGTGCTAATGGCGGGTCTTCTCAGCCCACCCCCAGGGCAGGGAGGGAGGGGTCGGCACGGCCCCTCCCCCAAGCCTCCCCCACGCCCACCCTGGGTGCATGAACCGCCCGTTGCAGAAGCTGCCGCATGTCACCCCCCCCAAATAAAAAGTGTCATGCCCCCTTCCCACCCACTCTCTCACTCGCCACCAAAATAAAAGTTTCCTTTTCATTTAAAAGTTTCATCCTCTTTGTCTCCAGAGAAGATCTCCTGATGGGGCTCGGGGCTCTGGGGGCAGACAGAAGGTTGGGACAGAAGAGCAGGGGTCGTACTAAGATGGCAAGGGCCTGCACTTTGAGGGTCCAGACATCCCCCTCATCGCCGGCTCTCACCTTGTGATTTTGGCGGGGGCAAGTACCTGCTTCAGTTTCCCTGATGGTAAAAATGGGGATCCGCACCCCTAACTGGAAAGTCTGTGAGGGCACCTGGGTCATGTGAGCTCCTGGGTCATGTGCCGGTGACTAGTCCCCAGAAAAGGAGTGTGGGCTCAGGTGTTACCCACTCTGAAGCCAGACTGGGTTCAATTTCTTAGTAGCTGTGTGTCCTTGGGCAAGTCTCTCAACTCCTCTGGGCTTGTTTCCACCACTCTAAAAGGGCGAGCGGGGGTGATCTATTAATTCAGCAAACATACTAAGGCCAACTATGTGCCAGGCACTGTTCTAGACACTGGAAGGCAATGAAATCCCTGCCTCTAAGGGTTGTGCTGAGGGTTGAGACTAATGTCCCAGGTTTAGCTCAGCTAAACAAATAGTACTCAGCAAACAGCTCAACAGTCACTACTATCATTGCTTTGCAAAGACTTGAGGGTCAACTAGAGTGCAGCACCCCTTCTGCCACTCGCTGACGGAGAGGCTTGGAGCAAGGGACCCTGGAGCCCTGAGCCTCAGTTTCCCATCCGTATAATGCAGAGGATACTTTGGAGGAAGGTTGGGTGAGGGGAAAATGAGTTCTTTCACATTAAATGCTGGGTACACGTGAGGTCCCCCAACACTGGCCAGTTGGATTAGAACCATCAGGCTGCCCCCCTCCACCCGCTGCCCCTTGCCATGCTGTCCCCCCACCCCTGCAGGAACACATACAGCCCCCGAGGGGTCCAGTCGGGGTTGGAGTTTATTTCTGCCAGAATCTGGAGTCTGGGAGGGTATGGGGGGGCCTCCTCCAACTCCCATGGGAAACTCCAACTGAACTGTGACCACACAAGAGCAACCAGAAGGGAGCATGGGGGGAGGGGGAATGAGTGAGGTCCCCTTATCTTGCCCCTCTGCAAGGGTCAAAGGCTGGTGGTGGCCTGGGGCTCAGGGTGCTGTTGCTCAGAAGTTCCGGGGTCAGTGGCTAAGTGGAGAAAGACACGGAGAGAGAGGGAAAGAGGGAGCGGGAGGGGGAAGGGGGAGACTTAAGGGGGAGGGGGAGGAGAGAGAAGGAGGGGGAAGGGGCGTGGGGAGCCCTGGCTGAGGAGGGCAGGGGAGCCATGCTCCCTTCCTAATATAGATCATTCATAACTGAAGGAAGGATTTGGAGCTGGATGGGACCCCAGCTTGCCAACTACACCCGAATTTCTCCCAAGCGAGAGCACCCCAGTCCTTTCCTCCCTGCTTGCCCGCTCCTCTGTGTTTAGGGGTTCACGGGAAGTCTCAGGGGACCCCCCGCCCCCCCGTGGGGTTGATGAGTGCTGTCATGCCAGAGGGTGGCACCATTTCCAAAGTGCAAGAAGCCAGAGGGTTGTTCGTGGGACAGGCACCAAGGGGGCCAGGGAGGGAGGGCCCGGTGGCTGCGGGCAGGGTAGGGTCACTGCGGTGGGGCTGCAGGGGACCCTTCGGGCTCCGCGGGCAGTGGCCCAGACCCTGGCTCCGCCTCCTCCGCCGCCGCCTCCTCGTCGGACACCACGCCCTCCTCCAGTCGGAAGACCTGGCGCACTGAGCGGGTGGTGAAGGTGAGGGGGCCGCGTCTGCGGGGAGGAGAGACCAGGGGGCAGAGAGAAAAGTGAGCGATAGGGAGGTATGGAGAGACAGAATAAAATGGGGAGGGCGGCACAGAGAGATGAGGGGACAGCGAGATACTGGGGTTTATGGAGCGAGGCTGCGCACGTGCGGGGTGGCCTTACCGAAGCCGGTTCCTCAGAGTGTTCAGCTCCCGGTTCATGGACTCGGAGGCCTCTGTGACGTCCTCCAGCTCGTGTTGCAGCCTCCGGCGGACCGCCTGGGCCCGGGACGCCTCCTCCTCGGCCTCCTCCAGCTGCCGCTTCAGCTGCTTCACTCGAAGGTTCCCCTTCTCCAGCTTGGCGTGAGCAGGGGGGCCGGGTCATTTCTCTGGGTGCTACCCTCACCCAGCGCTCCCCACAGCTCATCCCTCCTACACCCTGACTCTGTCCTGTGCCCTGCCATCTATTCATGCTTTGTTCTTCTCTCCTAGATCCTCTCACCAGCCTCCACCTCAGATTCAAATGTGAGGCCATCCCCCACTCGGCCTCAGAGGGATCTTTCTATGCTCAGGGCCGACCCTGCCCCTTCCCTGCTCAAAGTCCTCCGTGATTCCCCAGTACCCCTGGGACAAGGTCTCAGCCCCTCAGCCTGGCATTCCAGGCCCTGCAGGGTCTTCTTCCCATAAACACACTGATCAGACCATCTTCACTGAGACCTCCCCAGACCCTGCCATCTCTCTCTCCATGGAGGGGACATACATAACCTGCCTCCTGCCAACTCCTCTGACCTCATTTCTTATCATTCAACACCCCCCACCCACCAACCCCATTCTTCTCTCAAGCAATACTGGTCTGCTTTTTTGCTTGGAACTCACCAAGCTCATTTCCATACCCCAGGGTCTTTGCATCTGCTGTTCCCTCTTCCTGGCTCTTTCTCACCCTTCAGTATCAATTCAAATGTCACTTCCTTAGAGGTCTTGCTGACACCCCCCAATCTAGGGGGGATTCCCCAGTCCTCTGTGTCCCCCTCTCTCTTCATTCTCTTTTTTCTTCATAGCCCCTGTCACAATCTGTAATTATCTTTGCTTGTTTATAGGTCTATGGTATCTTTCTTTTCCTACGTTGAAAATGTGAGCTCTTTGAGAGCAGAGTCCTCTGAGTCATTCACAGCCACATCTCCAGTGCCTTGCACAGTGCCTGGCACATAGAGGGTGCTCCAGTTGTTTTGTGAGATGAATGGTGAATAAAACACAGCTGAGCTTTTAAGGGCACAGCAACTAGACTCAGTCACATTTGAGCCTGGGGTGGAAGCTGGCAAGAGGATCTGATCCAGGCTCTCTCTATGGACTGTGTGACTCTGGGGCAAATCATATCCCCTTTTAAAGTTTCCATTTTCTCGCCTGTGAAATGGAGCTGATGAGAGAACGTAAGCATGTATTTTTTAAAAAGCAGGTAGCATAGTACTTGGGACACAGTAACTGCTCAATAAATAATTAAGAAAACAGACTCTGCAGCCAGAGTGCTGGAGTGTGAACTCTGGCTCTATCTCTTACTAAATAAATAATTGTGAGCAAGTTAATTCACCGTTCTGTCTCAGTTTTCTCACCAAAATTAGAGGGAAAATAATAGTTTAACCTACCTCATAGAGTTCGGATAAGAATTAAGTGTACTACAGGTTATGTCTTTAGCATAGTGCCTGGCTCGTAGAAAGCACTCAGTAAACAGCAGGTGTTGTTATTTTAGCTGTGGCCTAGCCTCTGGGTAGGGTTTAACTTCTTCCCTCTCCCTGGCTGTCTAAGGTCCCCACCAGGGCCTTTCCTAGATTCCAGAATTTACGGATCACAAAGTCACTGATTCCAGCTCTCTACTGATGCACCAAGCCCCAGGATGGTGTCTGCACTCAGTTCCAGTCCAGCACCCACACGTTCTCTTGTGATGGGAACTCACTGCCTCCAGAGATGGCATGTGCTACTTCTCTGTCAGTGGTCCCCCCGCCACTCCCAGTGCACCTCAATAACATCAGCTGCTCACCTGGTCCCGGAGCTGGTCAGCCACCCTCCGCTCCTCCTCCACCTGGAGCACCACCTCTTTAAGCCTCTTCTCAGCCCTGCGTACCAGCTTGCCAGAGAGGATGCGCTCCCTATGGAGAGGTATGAACAGGAGAATCAGGAGAGCTGCTCACCTGGGGCTCAGTCCCCCAAGCCTCGTCCAGTGGCTACCTGTTCTCAGAGTGGCCTCTGCCCTCTTTTCCACCCACAACTGGCTCCCACAGTCTACTCAGGCCAGACACTGGTACCCAGGCTCCCACCAGGGAACCTAGTCCTTAGCTTCTAGTAAGATGCCTGAAGGTCCTAAAAGTGTCTCCATGTCTATACCAGTTTTCCATATCCCACTCAGTCTCTCATATTCAACTGTATTCCCCCACCACCCCGCCCCCAGTCTTCCTCCTCTCAGGGGACTGACCCACTGACCACCAGTCCCTAAGTCAGACCACCAGGCATTGTCCTCACCCCTTCTCTCTCCTTTGCCCCACCCCCAGCCTGTTAGTAACCAAACCCTGTCCCATTGCCCCCTGGACTCTGTCTTGTCCCCTCCTCAGCCTCACAGCCCTAGCCCCCAGTTCAGGACTCATCATCTCCCACCTGACCTTCCCTCTACGTAGCCTGGAATTCTCTCTCAATTTCTTTCTCTAGCTTTCTGTGTTTGTGGAACAGTCTGGAAGCCCAAAGCTCCATCTCCAACCATCTCTGTTGTCTTCTCCCCTTCTCACTCACACACTTTCCCTGGACAAGCTCAGCTGTGCCCCAGGTTTCTACAACCATCAACAGCCTGGTGTCTGCTAAATCTGTCTCCTGAGCTCCAGCCTGGTTCAGCCCCCTGCCTCAGCTATCCACCAGACCCTGCACACCCTGCATTGGGCTCAATGCCTTCTCCCAAACCTACTCCTCCTCCTAATCCCCCATGATCCGCCTAGATACGCAGGTCAGACACCTGGGGCCATCCTTACCTCGTCTCTCCCCTCCAATCCTTTCCCTCCCGTCTCCTTAATTTCCCCATCCCCACGGTCCCTGCTCATCCACACCTGGGTGAAGTCCATGTGATGGGGCCCCTTGCAATGGGCAGTGCTTGGCAGCCATGACTGGACATTCCCTTAAATCTGAGCCAGCCACATGACTTGCTTTTTTTTTTTTTTTTTTTTGGCCGTGCCATGTGCGGCATGCAGGATCTTAGTTCCCACAACAGGGATCAAACCCATGCCCCCTGCAGTGGAAGTGCGGAGGAGCCCTAACCACTGGACCACCGGGGGATTCCCTACATGACTTGCTTTAGTAACAGGATGTGGCAGAAGTGACATTGTACCAGTTCCAAATCTAGACCCCAAGAAGCCCTCACTCTTGGAAACTTCACTTTGTCATGTGAACAATCCTGGGCCAGCCTGGAGCAGAGACAAGTTAGCCTAGTTGTCCCAGGCCAGGCTGGAGACATACGAGAGCCCAGCCAAGATCAGCAAATCCATCTAGCTGACTTTCAGCTGAGCAAAGATGCACGAGTGAGGCCCACCAAGCTCAGATCAGCAGAACTTACCAGCCATCCCAAAGACTCATGAGCAATAATAAAAAATTGTTGTTTTAAGCCACTTAAATTTTAAGGTGGTTTGTTATGCAGCTAGAGCTAACTGCTACATTAGTGTTTAAATTATATAGTGGGAATGCAGTTACTTGTAGCACAAAACATCCTAAATGATATAGGAAATCATCAACCATTAATATTATGATGCCTTTTGGATGTTTCTAAACCATGTGCTTGTAACACAGCTCCCCTTCATCTCATTGACCAGAATGTGAGGGTTGCCCTCCAGCTGTGCCCTCCTCTCCCACCTACCTGCTCTCCTGCTCCAGCTGCTCCTCAGCCTGGGCCAGCTTAGACTCAAGGGCAGCGATGATCATCTTCTGGCGGGCCCGGGCCCCAGCGTCTTCCTCACCCAGGCGTCCCCGGAGCTCCTGGACCTGCCGCTCCAACTGCTGCCGCCCGCTCTCTGCCTTGGCTGAGAAACTGCGCTCAGCTGACAACTCTGTGGTCAGTGTTTCCACCTGCAGCAGTGGGAAAGGCAGGACTGTCATGGTGGAGTCTCAGAGGGAAGGTGGGAGGTAAATGCAGGCACCTCCCACAACTAAGTGAGTTGATGATTGTTAAATAAATAGCACAGAACCTGGTATATACTAAATACTCAACAAATGGTAGCGTGTATTTTTCTCCAATTGGCTTATCAGCCAACAGCAATGCCAGCCCTGGGTTTTAATCTTTTAGATAGGTTTTTGCTATTTTAATAAGCCCACAAGACTATCTAAACTTGTTTAAACGCTATAACTTCTACCTTTGACTGTGAATGAGTCTATTCCAAGGGTTATCACACTTTTGTTCGCACTAGGCTCATCTGGGGAGCTTGTTAAAAAATTGTGGACTGCAGGGTCCCCCCGCTCCAGAGATTCTGATTCAGCAGGTCTGGAATGGGGTCCATGAATCTGCATTTTCAACAAGCATCTCAGGTGGTTTTGAAACGAATGATATGCAGGACCGTTTTGAGAAATGCCAGCTCAATGAACAGGAGCTACTACATTGCGAATGTGTAAACATACCTCTAATAATAGTGCCTGTTTATTTATTCAGCTCATACTCTCAGTGAGGTCCTATGCCGGGGACACAGAAATTAGTCAGATCCAGTCTGATTCATACTTTACTTCATTTCACCCTCAAAGGAAGACATCGACGTGGTGATTAGCATATGCTTTTTTTTTTTAAAAAACCTTTTTTGGAAAATAAAACCGTGATATAGAAAAAGTAAAAAACAGATCAAATATATGGCTTACTGGGTTAATAAAAGGCAGACACCATTGTCGCCCCTGCCCAGGTCAAGAAACAGAACTTTACGCACCCATCCTAATAACAACCTCTTCCTTTTCCTCCAAATAGTATGTCATCCTGACTTTGGGGGTGATCACTTCCTTGCTCTTATTATTACTCAAAGATGCATCCCTAGATCCTATAGTTGAATCCTGCCCATTAAAAGAAAAAAAAAACAAAAAAAACTTGTATGGACTTCCGTAGTGGTCCAGTGCTTTAAGACTTCACCTTCCAATGCAGGGTGTGTGGGTTCGATCCCTGGTCAGGGAGCTTAGATCCCACATGCCTCACAGCCAAAAAACCAAAACATAAAATATAAAACAGAAGCAATATTGTAACAAATTCAATAAAGACTTTTAAAATGGTCCACATCAAAAAAATCTTTAAGGGACCTCCCTGGTGGTCCAGTGGTAAAGAATCCGCCTTCCAATGCAGGGGACACGGGTTCGATCCCTGGTTGGGAGATCCCACACGCCGCAGGGCAATTAAGCCCATGCACCACAACTACTGAGCTCAAGCGCCTCAACTAGAGAGCCCACGTGCCACAAACTACAGAGCCCATGCACCCTGGAGCCTGCGCACCACAACTAGAGAAGAGAAAACCCACATGCCACAACTAGAGAGAAGCCCGCGCGCTGCAACGAAAGATCCCACATGCCTCAACTAAGACCTGACGCAGCCAAATAAAAATAAATAAAAGTTTAAAAAATAAAAAAATCTTAAAAAAAATTTGTATATGACTTTTAAGTCTCTTTTAATCTACAGTTCCCTACTCCATCCCTTTTATTTCCTTACAATTTATCTGTTGAAGAACCTGGGCTGTCTGGCCTACAGAGTTTCTCTGCATCTGTGTTTTCCTGATTACACATTCACGGTCTAATTCAGCATGCTTCTCTGTTCGGTTTCCTTCAAATAGGCAGTTCGGTCCAGGGAATTAATTCTTTTTCTCTATGAGTTTTCAAGGTAATGAAATGGTTCCATATCATTTTATGAAGGTGACTCTATCGTGTTGAACAGCCGTCCACCAAGAACTCATGCCATCTGAAACCTCAGAACGTGACCTTATTTGGAAAGACAGTCTTTGGAGGTGTAATTTGTTAAATGAAGATGAGGTCATACTGGATTGGGGTAGGCCCAAAATCCAATACGACTGGTGTCTTTACAAGAGAAGGAGGCACAGACACATAAAGAAGACACAGGGAAGGCCGTGTGAAGATAGAGGCAGAGATTGGGCTCATGCATCTACAAGCCAAGGATTGCTGGCAACCACCAGCAGCTGGGAGAGAGGCCTGGAACAGATGCTCCCTCAGAAGGAATCAATCTGATGACACCTTGATTTTGGACTTCTAGCCTCCAGAACTGTGAGAGAATAAATTACTGTTGCTTTAAGCCACCCAGTTTGTGGCAATTTGTTACAGCAGCCTCAGTAAATCAATACAGTGACTAATTAGTATTTTTAAAAATATCGTTGTGAACTCGTGTATTTAAACAGATTTGATGGATTTAAAGCAGTGCGATTCTGACCCTTGTTGAAGCTCAAGTTGCTCCCTTTGGGGCCAGTGGGAGCCTTTCCAGGTTGACTTCTAAGTGTTTTTGAGATAACAAGGGTGTGTTATGGACTGAATGTTTGTGTCCCCTCCAAATTCATACGTTGAAGCCCTAATCCCCATGTGATGGTACCTGGAGATGAGGCCTTTGGGAGGTAATTAGGATTAGCTGAGAAATGTGAGGGTGGGGCCTCTATGATGGCATTAGTGCCCTTGTAAGGAGATACCAGAGAGCTTGCTCTCTCTCTACCCCCACATGCACAAAAAGTCGAGGCCAGTGAGTGCATGACGAGATGACAGCCACATATAAGCCAAGAGAAGAGGCCTCAGAATGAAACCTATCTTACTGGCACCATGATCTTGGACTTCACAGTCTCTAGAACTGTGAGAAATAAATTTCTCTTATTGAAGCTGCCCAGTTTATGGTATTTTGTTATGGCAGCCTGAGCAGACTAAGGCATGGTATGACAAGATGGTCCAGGCTACTCTGATTCGTTTCCTGATTCAGATCTGGAACGAGCCATTTCTTTTTTTTTAAAAAAAGCCCCATTTTCTTTTAGTGGGGGAAATGGTATTTCTAGACCACGATTTATATACTAGGGATGTTCATTGCTATTGGGTTGGTTATTGTTTAGAGGCCTTTTCGGTGGACAGAGATAGGATGGATCTATATAAATTACCCCAAAAGTTCACATGAATACATCCAAGTCAAATTTGGGACTAGAGGGTTTTTGTGGGGTTTTTTTTGTTTTGTTTTGGCTGTGCCACACAGCTGTGGAATCTTAATTCCCCAACCAGGGACTGAACTCAGGCCACAGCAGTGAAAGCCCGGAATCCTAACTACTAGGCCACCAGGGAACTCCCTATTTGTTTGTTTTTAACTTAGCCTGTTCTCCATGACATCTATATCTTGGTTCTCACATGCTGATGATCCTCAGATTATGAACACAGGTAGAGATGATAGAATTAGAATTATCCATCCTTAATCATTTACTTTATCCCACACTATACACATAATATTACTATTACCAATATAATTACTGAATATAGTAATAAAAATTTTTTTTGCATATTTGCCCATTCTCTCCATTTAAAAAATAGTTGTGATATAAATAACTGAACATTTAGCCAATTATCCTTCTTACTCCTTTTTAGCCTTCACTTAGTTGTAGAACTATGGGCAGACTGTATGCTCGTTACTCTCTTGAGCTGATGTCTCTCTAGTGACCCTGATCATCTGCACCTGGATTTCCAGGGCAGTGGTTCTGACTCCTCATACCTCAGAACCACTTGAAGGGCTTGTTAAAACACAGATTCCTGGCTTTCCCCACCTCCAGCATTCCTCATTCATTTGTTCCTCATTCACTTGGTTGGGGCCCCAGAACTTGCATTTCCAACAAGTTTCCAGGTGAGGCTGATACTGCTGGTCTCGGGGCCACACTTTGAGGACTGCTGCTCTCCTAGATTCTTCAGGAAGGGCTCCTGGGAATAACAGTCCCTGAGTTCTTGCACGCTGACAACTTGTTTATATCCTTTATACATGAAAGTAAGTTTTATATCTTATAGATAACCAACAAGGACCTACTGTATTGCACATGGAACTATACTCAATATCCTGTAATGGAATATAATCTTAAAAAGAATATATATACATATATATAACTGAATCACTTTGCTGTACACCTGAAACTAACACAACATTGTAAATCAACTATACTAAAAAAACAAACAAACATATATCTGCACATAAAAAAAAAAAGAAAGAAAAGAAACTAAGTCTTGCTTGATACAAAATCCTTGGCTCAAATTTTCTTTGAGTATCATAACTGTATCCCTCCATTTTCTCCCAGCATAAAGTCTCGCTGTGAAAAATCTGATGACAATCTAATTTTCTTTTTCTTATATATCACTTGTTCATTTTTTCCTGGATGGCTAAAGAATTTTTTCCCCCTCTTATAAGTCCAAGAGTTTTTATTAGAATCTGTCATGGTATGAGTTAGTATGGGTCAATATCTTCAGGTACACAGTGGCTACAAACTTTTCTGTTTCAGGAGTTTTCTTGCATTATGTTTTTTGGTTATTTGCTCTGACCCCTTGCTTTGATTTTCTTCTTTGGGGGCTCCTATTATCCATATGTTGGATCTTCTCTGCCTGTCTTCAATATTTGCCATTTTCTTATGAATTCCTTTTTGTGTCTTTTAAAAGTTTTATTTTGGGGACTTTGCTGCTGGCGCAGTGGTTAAGAATCCGCCTGCCAATGCAGGCGACACAGGTTTGATCCCTGGTCCAGGAAGATCCCACATGCCACAGAGCAACTAAGCCCGTGTGCCACAACGACTGAGCCCGCGTGCCACAGCTACTGAAGCCTGCGCACCTAGAGCCTGTGCTCCACAACAAGACAAGCCACTGCAATGAGAAGATGAGAAGTCCGCACACCACGACAAAGAGTAGCCCCCACTCGATGCAACTAGAGAAAGCCTGTGCGCAGCAGCGAAGACCCAATGCAGCCAAAAATAAATAAATAGGAAATAGGTTTAAAAAAAAAGTTTTATTTTGATTTTTTTTTAAAAGGTTCTCCTTTTCACCAACAGCCAAAGATGTGGGCTGGGCTAAGTCACATCATTCTTTATATGACTGTAGTATCCTACGGGCTCTCCACTAGGCATGTACTGGCTTATTTATTTCATTTATAATGAGCACTCAGTACTGTTTTAGGCACTGGGGATAGAGCAGTGAAAACTAAGACAGAGGCCCTATGCTCAAGGTGCTTACACTCTGTTGGGAAGATGGACCACAGACAAATAAGTAAATATATAATAGAATGCCAGGCAGTGGTAAGTGATATGAAGAGATTAAAGCAGAGAGAATGGAGAGAAATTATGGGAGGGAGGGTGGCTGTTTCACACAGGGTGGTCAGGGAAGGCTGTTTTGAGGGAGTGAGACGTGTGATGGTTTGGGAGAAGGGCTTTCCAAGAGGAGGAAACAGCAAGTGCAAAGGCCCTGAGGTAGGAATAAACTAGGCATAGTCAAGGAATAGTGAGGAGGCTGGTGTGGCTGAAGCAAAGTGAACTAGGGGAAAAAGGGTTAGAGATAACTAAGGTCTGAATTAGCCAGGGACCAGAGTGTGGGGCCTTGTTGGTGACTGAGATTTTACTCTGAGTGAGATGGGCGTGCATCATCATGGTGTTTGACTGCTTCTCCTACTGGTCTAGGGGCTCCCCAAGGGCTGAGCTGGGTTCTTAACTCTTCTCTGAGTCCCCAGCATGAGAGGTCTCAAAATGTATCTTTTAAAATGAATGAAATAATATAGATGTAGGTCTCTCTCTGGAAATCTCATCCCTCTATTGTCTGCTTGGCAAACTCTTAACTTCCTACAAGACCTCTTAAGGCATCACCTCTATCAGGAAGTCTTCCTTGACAGCCCCCAGCCTCCAGGCTGGATACTGATCCAGTCTCCTCTACATTCTCACAGTGTCTTGTGCTTCCTCCATTTTCATTTGCATTTCTGTATTGGGATAGGCTGTTTCCTCCATCAGACTAGGATGTCCTTAAGGGCAGAGACTGGGAATGATCCATCTCTAGGTCCCTAGCACCACCCAGAATAGGATATGGACCTCCAGAAGCCTCATAAAATATTTATAAATAAATATACAAATGAAATATGCTTTTGTCTGTCTGCCTAGCTCCTATGTATGCTTTAAAACCCCAGCCAAGTGCCCCTTCTTGCAAATGCCTCTCTCTTGCAGAGAGTTCTCTCCCTCTTGCTACTGGGCCCTGGATACTTACATTATCACACATGTCACTCTATAATGTCACGGTGTAACTCCCTGTCTGTTTCCCCAGGGAACTCTGCAGGATAGAGACCCCACATAATTTATCCCTGAATCCAGCCTTTGAGAAGCTTCAGAAATACAAGTGAATGAATGCATCAATGTCTCCCTCCACCTTGAGAACTCCTATTCAACCTTCAAAACCCAACTCAAATATTCCCTTTTCCTATGTCTGTTGAATAAGAGAACTGAAGGTGTTATGGCCCCAGGTCAGCAAGGACCCAGGCTGGCAGCGGGTGACCCAGCTGTGCTCACCTGCAGAAGCAGCTTGCGGTAGCGGTCATTGAGCAGCTCTGCATTGCTCTGCTCCTCCTCCAGCTCCTCTTCCATTTGCCCCAGGCGCCCCTCCAGCTGACGCTTCTCATCCAGAATGGCAGCCCTAGGGAGAACGGGCACAGGGGGCGGTGAGAGGGCAGGATGGCCAGAGGAGGGCGCCCTGCCCCACATTACCAGGGACCACTCACTTGCTAAGGCTGCCATTGGCCACCTCATCTGCCATTTCATCCCGCTCCTGCTGGGCCTGCCGCCGGGCACGGTCTGAGGCGGCCAGTTCCTGTGATGAGTGAGAGAGGGGGTGGTCAGCTGTGGTGAGGGGAGGCTGTCTGGGCACTGGTCTCCCTGCCCCTCACACCTCAATTCTCTTGGCCTTTTTTTCACTGCACTTGAACATGCTGCCCCTGGATAACCTTGGAATGAACTTCAGTCCATAGGCAGATGTCTCCTAAATCCGTCTCCGGAGCCCCTGGTCCGTGTCCACCTCTTGCTGTCCCTCAAGGCCCCTCATCCTCATGGCCTCCTCACTGAGCCCACTATCTCCTTTCAAGCCAGGTCCTCCTCCAGTCTCCCCCGGTCATTGGGCCAGACCCCCTCGACTCCTCTGCCCCATTACCACCCATAGCCCTGTCTGTCCTGCCCTTTTACTCTGCCCTGGTCCCTCCTCTGCGTCCCACAGCTCTGGCTCAGGCTTCACCCTCCCTCCCCAGCCTCCCAGCCTCCATTCTCCCCCTAGTCCATGCCCCACACCGCCCCAGAGAGGACCTTGCGGCTGCGCTCAGGACCCTCTCTGGGCTCCCAAGCTTCCCCCAGGCCCCGCCCACCCTGCCTTCCCCCGCGGCCCCGCCCATCCTGGCATCACCTCCTGCAGCCGCAGCACTTCCGCCTCCAGCCCCTTGAGGCGCTTCTCACTCTCCCGGTTCTGGGCAAAGATCTCCTCCCGGGAGCTGCGCGACTCCTCCACCTCCCGCCACAGCTCCTTCATCTGGGCCTGGGAGGAAGTGAGCGAGTGAGCGGACCCAGCCTGATCGTGACTCACGGGGACGCCCCCTACCCTCGCATCAGCCCGGTGGGGGGTCCCCGTGAGCAAGCAGAGCACTGCGGACCTGGGCTTCTGCACCCCGCCCCCAGCCGCTGGCTGTGTGACCTTGGGCCAGCCCCTTCCCATCTCTGGGCCTCACCTCTTTAAAAAAGAAGCACATATAAATTAAAGTAAGCCTAAAATGGGGATAATATTTGGGCTCTGCAGTAATAATAGGGATGGGAAACACCGGTCACCTACCTTGGGCCAGGCTCTATTCTACAGACACACTGACTCCTTCAATCCTCACAACTCCAGTTGGTGGGGACTATTTTCCTCCCCAGTTTACAGATGGAAAAACTGAAGCACAGCGAGGTTCAGCAACGTGCTCAGGATGGTAAGTGGCAGAGCCAGGACCTGAACCCAGGCTGTCTGGCCCTGGAGTTCACCCTTTTAGCCACTTGGATACCTGGCCACGTTATTGATGTTTGGTTGATTGGCCGCGCCAGGTAGCATGCGGAATCTTAGTTCGCAGACCAGGGATCGAACCCGCGCCCCCTGCCGTGGAAGCGCGGAGTCGAAACCACTGGACGGCGAGGAAAGTCCCAAGCTACCTGGGACACATTATTAAGAGTGCGTACGGATGACGGTAAAAGGGTTTTTCTCCTCAACGGTGCTTAAAATAAAGAAAAATAAAACACAAACGAAATGTCCATCGCCGTTAAAAAAAAAATCCCCGCTCTATATCTTTACAGTGGTGTAGCGAGTGATTGTTGACACCGTGAGGACAGCGGGCAGGCTTGGTGGTAGAAGGACAATTACCATCACTGTTACTAATATTATTATTATCTGCTTGATAATAATAGGTTTTCAGTGTAGGGGTTTTTGCTCAGTGATGACATGGTTTATAATTTTTACTTTTGGGGAGGAATCTTCATACACCAGCGCTGCCCAACAGAAATACACTGCAAGGACAAACGTTCTTTAACATTTTCTAGTAACTACATTAAAAAGGTAAAAGGAAATAGGTAAAACTAGTCTGAACACTATATTTTATGTAGCCTAATATATCCAAAATATTATTATTTCCATTTATAATCAGTGTAAAAATTATTGAGATATTTTACTTTATGAAGTCTTCTGAATCTAGCATGTAACTTGGATTTTGGACCCACCCACCTTTTTTTTTTTGGCCTTGCCAGGTAGCTTGTGGGATCTTAGTTCCCCAACCAGGGATGGAACCTGGGCCCTCAGCAGTGAGAGCAGAGTCCTAACCGCTGGACCGCCAGGAATTTCCCTTTTTTTTTTTTTTCCCCTGCCACATTTTAGATGCCCAGTAGCCACATGGGGCTGGTACCCTCTGTATTGGACAGGCCAGGTTTATACTTAAAAAAAAAAAATAGAGACTTCCATGGTGGTGCAGTGATAAGAATCTGCCTGCCAATGCAGGGGACACGGGTTTGAGCCCTGGTCCGGGAAGATCCCGCATGCTGAGGAACAACTAAGCCCATGAGCCACAACTACTGAGCCTGTGCTCTAGAGCCCGCGCGCCACAACTACTGAGCCTGCGTGCCTAGAACCCATGCTCCCCAACGAGAGAAGCCAACGCAATGAGAAGCCCCCGTACTGCAACGAAGAGCAGCCCCCGCTTGCGGCAACTAGAGAAAGCCCGGGCGCAGCAACTAAGACCCAATGCAGCCAAATAAATAAATAAATTTGTATTAAAACAATAGACTTTACTTTTTAGAGCAGTTTTAGGTTCCCAGCAGTTTTGGGCAGAAGGTACAGAGATTTCCCACACAGCCCCTACCCTCACACATGCACAGTCTCCCCCATTATTAACATCCCCCACCAGAGTGGGACCTACCTTGATGGTAGGTATCAATGATGAACCTACCTTGACACGTCACCATCCAAAAAAAATTCTTTTTAAACAACCATGTATAAGTTTCATAATGGGGCTGCGGGGGGGAACCCTAAGGTATTTCCACTTCAAAAATGAAATACAATGAGGAAATTGCACTTAAACATTACGCATTTTAAATAAAGGAAATAAAGAACAGAAAAAGAACCCAATGAGCCTTTGGGGCATGGATGTTTATAAAGCTGTTGCCTACGCTGGGTGCAGCTCCAGGGATCGAGGGGGCGGGGCCCCACCTGGTTTTGGAGCCGGCGGGAGGTGGGGCCCTCCCGGGTCCGAAGCTTAAGCTCCACCCCTTACCTGCATCTTGCGAAGCTGCTTCACCGCCTCCTCCTTGCCCTGTCCGGTGGCCACGGTCTGGGCCTTCAGCTCCTCCAGCTCGGCCTCCAGTTTCTTGCGGGCGGCCACGGCCAGAGCACGCTGCTTGCGTTCCTCGTCGCGTTCCACCTCTGCATCCCTCAGCTGGGAGGGGGGAGGCCGGGAGGGGCGGGCTCAGGGGACGGGAGGCCCAGGTTCCCTCTACATGCTAGTGACATAGAGTCTACCCTCCAGCCCCGGCCCAGCCTCCAGCCCCATTCCTCCTGCCCCTTGCCTCTCTCCACCACCGAACTCCATCATCCTCTCCGACCCCACAGCCCCAGCTCAGGCCTCATCCTCCCCCCTTGCCCCAGCTTCCTCTCTGCTCCCATCTTTCCCCGCCAGCCCATTCCCGATGGCTCCAGAAGGGTCCTTCTACAATCAGAGCTGACGCTGCCCCTCCCCTGCTCATGGCCCTCCTGTGGCTCCCCAGTGCCCCCAGGACAAAGTTTTGGATGAGCCCATGACTGGATCAGTGGAGCCAGGCGAGATCAAAAAAATACCCAGAGACACCCCGGCCCCCCAGCCTTGGATCACGTCTTCATCTCTCTCTCGGGGCCTCCCAGCTCCAGTCTCCCCCCCTCCAGTCCGCTGCCCACATGGCCCCAGAGGGGTCTTTCTGACACTCAGAGCTGACCCGCCCCTCCCAGGCTCAGCACACATCCCCTAGTGGAGAGCCTTGCCCACTGCAGACCATAGGAAATTCCTCCACTGAATGAATACTGAATGAATGAATGAATGAATGGTGCAGAGAGAGAGAGAGAGAGATGGAATGAATGAGGAAGCAGGTGAAGGAGTAAATGAATTCGGGAGGAAGGTCGTGGATGAAGTGGGGTGCAGATGAGCTGGTCAATGAATGAGTAAATGAGTGCCTGGGTAGGTTGTGGGTGTGGAGGGGTAGATAGCGGAGTGACTGGGGGGAGAGGAGGTTGATTGGAAGGGGGTACTGGGTGCATGGAGGGGAAGTCAGATGCAGAGTTGGTTATGTAGAAGTGCCGGTTGGTGGGGAGGCTGTGTATGGGCGGCTGGGTGGCTCAGTAGATGGGGTGGTAGCTGGGTGGAGGGTTTTGGCGGATGGAGGGTGTCTGAATGGGTCAACAGGATGTGCGTGTGGGTTCATGGGTCATGATGGGTGAGTGGGTTGGGGAACAGGAGGCGGGCTGGCTAGCAGGAGGGACTTGGGTAGAAACACCGAGTAGCAGGTGGGTGGGTGAGACTTCCGGCCTCTCTTGCTGCCTGTAAGCACCAGGGCATCCCCCGCTGGACGGGCATTCCCCGCCGGACGGGCACCCTGCCTGTACCTGCTTGGCCAGCTGCCGCCGCCTCTCCTCACCAGCTTCGTCTCGGCCCTGCAGGTCCCGCTCGTGCTGCGCCTTGAGGGCCTGCACGGTCACTTCCAGGCGCAGCTTGGCATCCTCAGCCGCCGTCAGCTCATCCTCCAGCTCCGTCACTTGTGTTCGCAGGTCGTTGGCTGCCTGTTCAGCCACCCGGCAGGCTCGCTCCAGCTCGTGCACCTGGAGGGGAGGGAGAGTGAGCGCTGGGGCACCTGGGTCACCTGGGTCACCGAGGAGTGGGGAGGCCAGGACCCGAGATCTATCCTAGGCTAGAGGGGAGGGAAGCTTTGACAGACGAGGGGGAGGCAGCAAGTTGACGTGCCCATCCTGGTTCATTCATTCATTCACACGTTCACCATTTCCTGAGCACCTACTTACTATGTGTCTCATTCTGGATCATCCTAGAACATATTTTATTAATAACCTATGCACCATAATTCTATTATCTGAAGCTCCTGAGAGTCCAATTCCAGTGTTTGTTAGGTCGGCTGACTCTCACTCATGGTGGATTATTTCCTCGTAGGTTTTGTGATCTTTTTCTTTTTGGCTGGGACCTGCGCAGCTTGCATGATCTTAGTTCCCCGACCGAGTATTGAACCGGGGCCCTGACAGTGAAAGCTCATAGTCCTAACCACTGGACCCCCAGGGAATTCCTGGTTCTGTGATTGGTTTGTGAGCTCACTTCGTTGTGGCTTCATCTTCAGGAATACCGTGTGGAGATGGGTTGAAGGCACGTAGCTCCAGAGTTAGCAGTGTTGGTTTCTGCCAGACTCCCCAGGATATTACCAACCCACTAGCGACTACTATTTTTTTCTCAGCATGGGGCTTTCCAGACCTTTCAGGGAGGTGTAAATGAAAACCCCAAATATCCCGTGAAAGCAGACCTGGGCTTATGAATTCTCAGACACCCCCCCACGGCCTCTCCTTAATTGTTACCTCCTCAGAGAGGCATCCCCTGACCTGTCAGGGCCTCCCTGTTACCCATGCTCCTGGCACTGTGTCGCTCTCTGACTCAGCCCTAGTCACAGTGGTCCTTTACCATGTGCTTATGTGTCTTTTTGGGCAACACCCACCTCCCACGTTGGCCTGTGAGCTCCACAGGGCAGGGACTATATCTGCTTATCACCCCTGCCTAATGACCCTCATGAAAATGCTGGTCAGTGACAGTATCTACTTTCAGTGCTTAGAAGGGTCCAACTGGTCCCCCTTTTATTTGGCACCTGCCAATCAACTTGGTTGACTTGAAGGACTCAAACTTCTCCCATCAACATCCTACTTCCCACAAAGGCCTTTGGAGTCACTATATATAACTTAACACTTTTCCCAAAGGACAGACCTTAGCAGTTTGAGCATGCGTTGGATTATCCTTGGGGCTGCAGGCCAAGGGTGTGTCATGGGGATGGGGGTTCTTTCCAGGCCTGGCTAAAAGCTCCATTGGATTAATGCCAGAGCATGCGGAGAAAATAAAGCCCTCAGCCATCGCACCCCTGGCAATAAGGAAGGATGCTGGGGTTGTGTCTGCCCAGGGACCCAACTAAACACGCATTCCATCAGTGCCTCCCGTCACTAGCCAGGTGGCTTGTGGCCCTGGGCCTGTTCTGGTTGATGCTCCACAAGTATATTTATCGGGCAAATGAAAGAAGGATGGTGTGGAGGGTGTCTCAGACCTTTCAGAAGGCTGGGAGGCTGGGATACTGGCTGGGTGAGCGGGGACTGGGAACTGGCCTGGGAGACCCCCTCACAGGCCCTGGAGGGATGTATGAGCTGGGGGAAGACAGAGACCTGGTAGGGGAGCCTGTGTGTGCTCAGTGGAGTTGGGGGGTGGCAAGGCGGGGTGTCTTCACAGTGTGTGTGTGTGTGTGTGTGTGTGTGTGTGTGTGTGTGTGTGTGTGTGTGTGTGTGGTATGTATGTATGCGATGTGTATGTGTATAATGTGCGTGTGGTGTGTGCAGTATGTATGTATGTGGTGTGTGTATGTATGTGTGTGTATGTGTGTGGTATATGTGTGGTGTGTGTGTGGTATGTGTGTATGCGACGTGTATGTGTATAATGTGCATGTGGTGTGTGCAGTATGTATGTATGTGGTGTGTGTATGCATGTGTGTGTATGTGCATATGTGTGTATGTGTGTGTGTGGTATATGTGTGGTGTGTGTGTGGTATGTATATATGCGATGTGCATATGTATAATGAGCGTGTGGTGTGTGTATGTATATGTGTGTATGTGCATATGTGTGTGTGTGGTATATGTGTGGTGTGTGTGTGGTATGTATGTATGTGATGTGCATATCTATAATGTGCGTGTGGTGTGTGCAGTATGTATGTATGTGGTGTATGTATATGTGCATATGTGTGTATATGTGTGTGTTGTATGTGTGTGTGGTATATGTGTGGTGTGTGTGTGGTATGTATGTATGCGATATGTATATGTATAATGCGCGTGTGGTGTGTGCAGTATGTATGTGGTGTATGTATATGTGTGTGTGCATGTGTGTGTGGTATATGTGTGTGTGTGTGTGGTATGTATGTATGCGATGTGCATATCTATAATGCGCGTGTGGTGTGTGCAGTATGTATGTATGTGGTGTGTGTATGTATATGTGCGTATGTGCATATATGTGTGTGTTGTGTGTTTGCGCGCGTGCACATCCGCATGTTTGTGGAGTGGTTCTCAGGCTGTATGTTGTGGCAAATTTTCTTCACTTTCTTTTTTCTTTCTTTCTCTCTGAGTCACATACACACAAGACGAGTGGTTCTCATGCCCTGTGTGTACACATGAGCAAGTGTGCTTAATGGAAGATTCGCCTCACATTTCACGAACACACAGGTGAATATGTATGTTTCGTAAGCAGCTCTCATGTTCAGCGTGTGAACATATATGTTTGCTGGAAGATTCTCCTCATGTTCTGTGCGCGTGAACATGCACGTTGATGACTGGCTCTCCTTACTTTCTGTGTGTGTTGTGTGCACGCGCCTGCTTGGTAGAAGATTCTCCTCACGTTCTGCGTGTGTGCAAGAACACGTACGTCTGGTACATGAACATGGGACTTGGATGCTGGTTCCCTTCGCCCTCTGTGTGGGAGAGCACACACATGTGCGTGTGTCCCCCAGCGTGACGGGTGTGTGCTGCTGCCACGCGCGTGTCCCCGGACGGGGGGCTGCTCACACTCTTGCCGACGTCATCCTTGCTGCTGAGCAGCGCCTCCAGCTCGGCCCGCAGCGCCCGGTTCTGCCGCTCCAGCTCCTCCCGCGCCTCCTGCTCCTCCTCCAGCGCCCGCGTCAGTGACAGCGCCCGGGCCTCGCGCTCCCGGCCCTCCGCCTCGACCCGCTCGCGTTCCTCCACCGCCCGAAGGACGGCTGCCTTCTCCTCCGCCAGGAGCTTCCGGGGTGAGGGAGATGGGGTGGGGGAGACAGGTTAGCTGAAAGGAATGTGCAAGGGGATGGGGAAGAGAGAGCAGCCAAGGGCAGAGACAGACAGACAGAAAGACAGAGGCAGAGACACAAGAGGGACGTAGAGGGATTAAAGTCGCAGCCGTGTCCCAAACCAGCTCAACTCTTCAATGGATCACACTGTTGGTGGGAATGTAAATTGGTGCAGCCACTATGGAGAACAGTATGGAGGGTCCTTAAAAAACTAAAAACAGAGTCACCATATGATCCTGCAATCCCACTCCTGGGCACATATCCAGAGAAAACTACTATATGAAAAGATACATGCACCCCTATGTTCACAGCAGCACTGTTCACAACAGCCAAGACATGGAAGCAACCTAAATGTCCATCGACAGATGAATGGATAAAGAAGATGTGGTACATATATACAATGGAATACTACTCAGCCATAAAAAGGAACGAAATAATGCCATTTGCAGCAACATGGATGGACCTAGAGATTATCGCACTAAGTGAAATAAGTCAGACAAAGACAAATATCATATGATATCGTTTATATGTGGAATCTAAAAAAATGATACAAATGAACTTATTTACAAAACAGAAACAGATCCACAGACATAGAAAACAAACTTACAGTTACTAAAGGGGAAAAGGGGGGAGGGATAAATTTGGAATTCGGGATTAACAGATACATGCTATTATGTATAAAATAGTTAACCAGCAAGGACCTACTGTACAGCACAGGGAACTATACTCAATATCTTGTAATAACCTAAATGGAAAATTATGTGAAAAAGAATGTGTATATGTGTATATATATACATATACACACACACACATATACATATATATATATATATACACACACACACACACACATATCTGAATCACTTTGCTGTACACCTGAAACTAACACAACATTGTAAATCAACTATACCTCAATTTTTAAAAATTAAATGAAAGGAAATTTTGAGTAGAAAAAAAAAAACCTCTTAAATGGATCAACTGATCAGCCCCTCATTCTAGATAAACAACTGAGGAAATGGTGTTCCTTTCTTCCTCTTGGGGTAATGGTAGGAACAAAATACATAAATTTTTAAAATGTACTTCAACCTTCACTGTTTTTTAAGACACAGCAATTGACAAACAATGAAACTTACAAGACATGCAAAAAAGGAAGAGAATGGGACTCACAGTCAAGAGAAAAATCAGTCCATGGAAACAGACCCACAGATGACCTAGATACTGGGATTATCACACAAGCACTTTGACTGTGTTAAGTAAGTTTCAGGACAAGATGGATACAATGGGTGAAGAGGCAGGGTTATTGCAGGAGGGATTTGAAACTGTAAAACAGAACCAAAGAAAAATGCCAGAACTTCAAAATACAATATCTGAAATAAAAAAGTCACTGGATGAAATTGAGAGCAGAATGGAGACACATCAGAAGAATCAGTATACTTGAAAACAGGTCAATAGAGATGATCTAAACAGAGCAAAGAAAAAATATTGCAAAAAAAAACTTAGCAGAGCTTTAATAACCTGTGAGACTGTATCAAGCAATCAAACATACATGTATTTGGAGTCCCAGAGGAAAGGTTCAAAAAAAAAGGAGAGGAAGAAGTAAAATTGTCTTTAATCACAGAAAACATAATTCTAGAAAATCCAATGGAATCTATAAAACACCTACTAGCACCAAAATGTGAGTTTAGCTAGATCGTAGGATACAAGATCAATATACAAAGTTGATTACACTTCCATATTCTAGCAATCAGAAATTAAATAAAAATATTCAAAATAGCATCAAAAATGAAATACGTGGAAATAAATCTGACAAAGATGTGAAAGATGGGCACTGAAAACTATAAAACATTTCTGAGATTAAATTAAAGAAGATCTAAATAAATGGACATATATACCATGTTCCTGGGCCAGAAAACTCAGTATCATGAAGATGTCAATTTTTCCCAAACTGTTCTATAGATTCAAAACAATCTCAAACCAAGGAGATTTTTTTTGCTGTAGAAATTGACAAATTGATTGTAAAATATTGAATACACGTGGGAATGCAAAGGACCAAGAAGAGGTAAAATAACTTTGAAAAAGAAGAAAAAATTGGAGAACTAATGCTATCTGATTTTCAATATCTATGCAAAGCAAGTCAGTGGAGAGTCTTTTCAACAAATAGTGTTTGAACAACTGGATATCCACATACATATAAAATTAACTTAGAGCTATGATAGCACCGTACATAAAAATTAACTCAAAATGGATCATAGAAAATTAAAAGAAAAATGGACCATAGACCTAAAGGTAAAACCTAAAACTAGACAACTTTTAGAAAAAATCTCATAGAAGGAAACCACTGTGACCTTAAGTTAGACAAAGATTTCTCAGACACAACACCAAAAGCATAATCCATAGAATAAAAACTTCAAACACTGGACCTCATCAAAACAAAAACTTCTGCTCTTTGAAAGTCTGTACTAAGAGAATGAAAAGACAAGCCACAGACTGGATGAAAATATTTGCCAAGCAATATATCTAATAAAGAACTCATTCAGAATATATAAAGAACTTTTGAAATTCAATGATAAGAAGAGAAACAGGGGCTTCCCTGGTGGCGCAGTGGTTGAGAATCTGCCTGCCAATGCAGGGAACACGGGTTCGAGCCCTGGTCTGGGAGGATCCCACATGCCGCGGAGCAACTAGACCCGTGAGCCACAAGTACTGAGCCTGCGCGTTTGGAGCCTGTGCTCCACAACAAGAGAGGCCGCGATAATGAGAGGCCCGCGCACCGCGATGAAGAGTGGCCCCCACTTGCCGCAACTAGAGAAAGCCCTCGCGTGAAACGAAGACCCAACACAGCCAAAAATAAATAAATTTAAAAAAAAAAAAAAAAAAGAAGAGAAACAATCCTTTTTAAAAAAAAAAAAAAAGGCAAAAGATTTGAACAGGGACTTCACCAAAGAAGATGTATGGATGGTAAATAAGCACATAAAAAGATGCTCAACATCATTGTTTATTAGGGAAATGTGAATTAAAACCACTATATCTATTGGAAAGGTTAAAGTTTTATTCATGACAGTCAAAAACTAGAAAGAGCAACTCAAATGTTCTTTTCAAAATGTGGTCTATAAAGGAATAATAATCAGCAGTTAAAAAAAAAAGGAATGAATTATTAATGCATGCAAAAACATGGATGAGGGACTTCCCTGGTGACACAGTGGTTAAGAATCCGCCCGCCAATGAGGGGACATGGATTCGAGCCCTGGTCCGGGAAGATCCCACATGCCGCGGAGCAATTAAGCCCGTGCACCACAACTACTGAGCCTGCGCTCCACAGCCTGCGAGCCACAACTACTGAGCCCACGCGCCTAGAGCCCGTGCTCCGCAACAAGAGAAGCCACTGCACTGCAACAAAGAGTAGCCCCTGCTCGCCGCAACTAGAGAAAGCCCACGCGCAGCAATGAACAAACACAGCCAAAAATAATAAATAAATAAAATAAATAAATTTATTTAAAAAATGGATGAATCTCAGAGTAATTTTTCCAAGTGAAAGAAGCCAGTCAAAAATGAGATTTATATAAAAATAATTTATATAAAACTCTAGGAGATACAAAAAAAATAATTATTTAAAAAATTTTTGATGATCTATGGAATGGTATTAAGCAGTCAAACACACATGTATTTGGAGTCTGAGAAGAAGAGGAAAGAGAGAGAGAATGGGGCAGAAAAATATTTGAAGAAATAATGGCTGAAGATTTCCACATCTGATCAAAAATACCACCCCAAAGCTGTAGGAAGCTTGGCAAGGATAAATACAAAAACCCACAGCTGGATATCATAGTCAAACTGCTAAAAACCAAAGAGAAAGAGAAAAAATTTAAACCAGCTAGAAAACCACATCACACTACCTGCAAGGAAACAATGCTTTGAATGACCACTAACTTTTCATCTGAAACAATGGAGGCCACAGATCATGGAATGATCTCTTTGAAGTGTGGAAAGAATAAAACCGTTTACCTGGAATTCAACAGTCAGTGAAAATACCCTTCAAAAATGAAGGCAAAATAAGGACTCTCACATTTTGCAGATGAAGAAATTGAGGCACAGAGAGGTCGGGCAATTTGCCCAAGCCACACAGCCAGAAAGGGCCTCAGCTGAGATTTGAACCTCGGGGTTGCCTGATCTTAATGCTCTGGGGTTCTGAGAATTTTATTCCATCCTCAGATTGCCAGCCGCTTAATATTATGCCCATCTCCTAGATGGGCAAACTGAGGCTGAAATGGGAGAAGCAGCTTGCCTGAGGTCCACAGGGAGTCAGCAGGAGAAGCAAGATGTGTTATTTCATTTCATCTTCCTAGTACCTTCTGGTGTACCTTCAGGACTCTTTTGGGAGCAAAAGTGGGTACCACCAATAATTATTTTGGGGCAAGACATAAGCCAGGATGGATGGGTGTCCTATTTTACAGAGGCTCAGAGGGAAGAGGCATCTGGCCCTAAGGTCCTCCCAAGTTCACAGCTGAGCTGTGGCATCACATGTTACTGATTGCTCACAATGACCATGGGCAGCGTGATCAGTGTCCCGCTTTCCCAGGTGGGTAACCCGAGGTGCCTCACCTGGTCGAACTTGCGTTGCTTCTTCTCCAGCGCGCTGACGAGCTGCCGCTGCTGCTCCAGGTCCACCGTGGCATCGTCCAGCTCTTGCTGCAGCCGCCGGCGGCCCCGCTCCAGCCGCTCCACCACTTCTGTCTTTTCTGCCAGGCGCTGGGTCAGGGCCTCAACCTCTCGGGCGGCCCGGCGCCGTGCCTCCTCCCCTGCCTCCAGTGCCCCTGCCTCCTCTTCCTGGCGCCGCCGCCACTCTGAGAGCTGGGGTGGGGGAGGAGAGAGAGGGAGGGTGTCACTCATGGCTGCGATCCAGGTGTGAGTTGGTGGGGCCCCATTTCCCAGATGAGGAGACTGAGGCCTGAAGGGGGAAATAATTCACTCCATTGGGCACTTCTGCCTCATGAGTAGGGATGAGGTTATGAGTTCTATGAGCCCCAGCTCCTCCAGGAGATTAAAATGGCTCCCACCAAGGCCCAGAAGATGAATCAGACCTGGGCTCTGTCCTGGGGAATCCCCAGTCTGGTGGGGGAGACAGAACATCACAGCCAGGGTGATGGAGGCTAAGGTAGAAGAAGTATGAGACCCATGGGAGTCCACAGGAGGGGTTCAAAAATCTATTTAGAACATTCAAGAGAGAATTCCTGGAGGAGGGGGCATTTGTGATGGATCTTGAAGTATGCATAGGAGCTTTCCAGTTAAAGAAGGATATTTGCAAGCATACATTCATCACTCATTCATTCAACAGGCATTTCTCAAGGCCTCCTATACGTCAGGCTCTATGTTGGCCTATGCTGGGGATCCAGATCTAACTCTGATGGGGTCCCACTTTCAAGGTGCTCCCAGTCTGCTGGGGGGACTCATGGGCAAAGACAGTTCCAGCCAGGGTGATTGGAGTGGGGAAAAAGGAGAAAGAAGGGTTGTGGGAGCTCAGAGCCGAGTGGTCAGGGTTTTCCCAGAACAGGAGAGGCTGATGCCAAGTCCTGAAAAATGAAAAGCGTGTTCCCAAGTGAAGTGAGGAAAGAGATGAGAGATGAATACAGCTAAACATGAAGGAAGGACCAGAGAGTGCAGGGCCTCTGACACCCAGCTGAGAGGCATGGGTTTTGTCCGGGGGGAGCTGGGGAGCCATGGGAGGTCTGTGAGCTAGGGAAGGGCAGGGTCAACTCAGGGTGTAGAAAGACCATGTGAAGTATGAGCTGGAAGGGGAGAGACTAGGGGCAGGGAGGTTTGAAGGGAGGCTGAGAGGAGGATCCAGGTGTCTGGGGCTGTGGGGACAGAGAGTAGGGAATGAAACAGAGAGTTGGGGATAGGAGCGATGGGGGTCTGCACCTACAGGCTCTGGGGCTGAGGGAGAGACAGAGGCGAGTATGGCTTGCCGGGGCCTGGCCTATGACGTGCTGGGCAATGGGGCCACCCCGGAGCGGGGGAGCCCAGGAGGAACAGGTTGGGAGACTGGGCGTCCCTTTGAGATCTCCCTGCAGGGCTGTTCACCTGGGCTTGTGCAGCTTGCAGCTCGCGGCCCGCCCGCTCCCTGGCGGCCGCCTCCTCATCCAGCTGCTCCCGCAGCCCTGCCGCCTCCGCCTCCAGGGCTCGTGCCCGGGACCCCAGGGTCAGCTTCGCCCTGGTCTCCTCCTGCAGCAGCTCCTGAAGATGGATGGGAGAATGGATGTTAAGTGTGGGCAGGAGGGTGGGGAGGCCTGGGGGGAACCGGGTGGCGAGAGGTGGGCTGGGATCACCTGGGCATCGTGGAGCTGGGCCTCCGTGCTGGTCAGCTCCTTGCTCAGCCTGATGGCTCTGGACTCGGCCTCGCTCAGTGCTCCAGACACAATCTCGAGTTCAGCCTGCAGGGAAGGGACATCTTCTAATGGTGGCTTCCAGCCAGCCAACCCCTCTGCTCCTCTGCCTCAAATCCCTACCACCCGTTGCTGGTGAGGATGTAAAAAGGTGCAGCTGCCATGGACACCAGTCTAGCAGCTCCTTAAAATGGTTAAGTGCAGAGTTTCCATACAGCCCAGCAATTCCACTCCTAGGTGTGTACCCAGGAGAAATGAAAAGAAGTCTAGGCAAAAACTTGTACAGGGGTGTTCACGACAGCATTATTCACAATTGCTGGAAGGCAGAAACAACCCAAATGTCCATCCACGGATGACTGGATAAACAAAATGTGGTCTATCCAGACAACGGAATATTATTTGGCCATAAAAAGGAATGAAGTACTGATACATGCTACAACAGGGATGAACCTTGAAAACATCATGCTAAGTGAAAGAAGCCAGACACAAAAGGACAAATAGTGTATGATTCCATTTCTATGAAATGTCCAGAATAGGAAGTCTAGAGAGACAAAAGGGGATTAGTGGTTGCCGGGGCAGGGGGTGGGACTGGGGGATGATGGCTGGACAGTACAGGATTTCTTTCTGGGCTGATGAAAGCATCCTAAAATTAGGTTATGGTGATGATTGTACAACTCTATGAATATACTAAAAACCATTGAATTGTACATTTTATTTTATTATTTTTAAAAAATATTCATTTATTTATTTTGGCTGTGCTGGGTCTTAGTTGTGGCATGTGGGCTCTTAGTTGTGGCATGTGGGATCTAGTCCCCTGACCAGGGATCAAACCCAGGCCCCCTGCATTGGGAGCACGGAGTCTTACCCACTGGACCACCAGGGAAGTCTCGAATTGTATATTTTAAATGGGTGAATTATACGGTATGTGAGTTATATTACAATAAAGCTGTTCCCCCGGCATGCAAATCACCACCACAATGATCCTGGGTGCAGCTCCTGGTCTCAACGTTCCTTCGCTGTAGGAATCGGGCAGCAGTTTACCACTTTCTCCCCCCTGGACTGTTGCCTCCATAGGGTAGGACCTCATCTGCTTTGTTCCCTGCTGTGTCCTCAGGGCTCACAACAGGGCCTGGCACACAGTAGGTGCTCAGGAAATGTTTGTTGGGTGAGTGCCTCCAGCACATGTGTGTTACCCTGAACCTTCTTCTCTCCCTTTTTGAGGTTCACTTAACAAACAAGGTTGGGTTCAAATTCTGGCTGGTAAGAAAATTTATCTGAAAACTTGGAAATAAGAAAAGGCAGTGGTCAGGCGTCCTTTAGAAAGGACAGGACTGGGACTTCCCTGGTGGCGCAGTGGTTAAGAATCCACCTGCCAACGCAGGGGCCACGGGTTCGAGCCCTGGTCCGGGAAGATCCCACATGCCGCAGAGCAACTAAGCCCGTGTGCCACAACTACTGAGCCTGTGCTCTAGAGCCCGCGAGCCACAACTACTGAGCCCGTGTGCCACAACTACTGAAGCCTGCGTGCCTAGAGCCCATGCTCCGCAACAAGAGAAGCCACCGCAATGAGAAGCCCGCGCACCACAATGAAGAGTAGCCCCCGCTCGCCGCAACTAGAGAAAGCCTGCGTGCAGCAACGAAGACCCAACACAGCCAAAAATAAATAAATAAATAAATAAATCACTTTGTTGTACACTTGAAACTAACACATTGTAAATCAACTACACTTCTATAAAGCTTAAATTTGATTGCCCTTTGGGACATTAACCAGTTTCGTCTCTGACTGCGCTATTTCGTTCTGGCATTCTTTTTTGCTGACTACACACACACCAGTTTGTTGTTATTTCTCTCCTTGAACATCTTTACATTCTGCTGGATCCCTCATTAATGCTTTTTTTTTTAATATTTATGTTTTTATTGAAGTATAATTGATTTACAGTGTTGTGTTAGTTTCAGGTGTACAGCTAAGTGATTCAGTTATACATACATTATACACATATTCTTTCTCAGATTCTTTTCCCATATAGGTTATTACAAAATATTGAGTATAGTTCCCTGTGTTATACAGTAGGTTCTTGTAGTTCATCTATTTTATATATATATTAGTGTGTATATGTTACTCCCAAATTCCTAATTTACCCCTCCCCTGCAACTTTCCCCTTTGGTAACCATAAGTTTGTTTTCTATGTCTGTGAGTCTGTTTCTGTTTTGTAAATAAGTTCATTTGTATCATTTTTTCAGATTCCACATATAAACGATCTCATATGATATTTGTCTTTGTCTGACTTACTTCACTTAGTATGATAATCTCTAGGTCCATCCATGTTGCTGGAAATGGCATTATTTCATTCTTTTTTATGGTTCATTAATGCTTTAAATAAATCTTTGACATGGGCTTACTATGTCTTTGTATGACAGTCATGCTTTGAACTTGTGAAAATGAAATTTTGAGCTGACCTTGGTACCTCCTGGCTGTGTGACCTGGGCAAGTGATTCCTATCTTTTTTAAAAAATATATATATATTTATTTATTTATTTATTTGGCTGCGCCAGGTCTTAGTTGTGGCATGCAGGATCTTCGTTGTGGCATGAGGGATCTTTCAGTTGAGGAATGCATGCGGGATCTAGTTCCCTGACCAGGGATCAAACCCAGGCCCCCTGCACTGGGAGCATGGAGTCTTAACCACTGGACCACCAGGGAAGTGCCTGATTCCTATCTTTTTGGTCCTCAGTTTTTCTCATCTGTGAAATGGGGATGATAACAGGACCTACCTCCCAAGGCTGCTTTGAAGAGTCAATGAAATAATGAACGTAAAGTGACTAGCTCAGTGCCTGGCATATACCTGTGCTCAATATATAGGTACATCTGACAATTTTTTTTTTTTTCATCTGACAATTTTTGAGGGCCTACTGAGAGCCCAGGAACTATTCTAAAAGCTTTCCAAGTTTAGGCTCGCTGGATTCACACACCAACCCTATGAGGTAGATGCTATTATTAGTCCAAGTTTACATAAAGGGAAGCCGAGGCACAGAGAGGTTAGGCAATTTGCCTAAGATCACACAGCTACAAGTGGTGGAACTGAGATTTCAGCCCAGGCAGAATGGCTCTAGAGCTGCCCTGTCCAAAATGGTAGCCACTAGCCTTAGGTGGCTATTTAACTTTAAAGTAATTAAAATTAAATAAAATGAAAATCCAGCTCCTCAGTTGTACTCCTCACATGCCAGGTGGATAGTGCAATTACAGAACATTTCCATCACTGAAGAAAGTTCTACTGACCAGTGCAACCTAGAACTCCTGCTATCAGCCACCAGACTCTACTCTTGGTGTCACTTTTATTTCTGTAATATGTAAAGTGCTTAGGACAATGAGCACTACGTAGCATAATTCCATGGGGGCAGACCCTAGCTGTCCCCCCAAATCCCTTCTCCCCTGGTCCCACTGTGACAGGCTGTTAGGTAGGCCCATGGCTGCCAGCTAGAAACTATATTTCCCAGTCTCCTTTGCAGCTAGGTGTGGTCATGTGATTACGTTATGGCCAATGGAATGCAAGCCAAGTGATACATGCAAATTCCATCCCATCCTCTTTTCCCCTTCCTAAGCTGGAGCACACAGGTGCCCACAATCCAGATTTAACTCTGAAGACGAGGTCAACGCCCTCTGGGATAATGGAGTGACCTCATGGAGCATAAGCGTCCCGCCAGCCTCGACTGCTTACTCTGAGCCTATTTCCTGAGAGGGAAGACACATGTCTTTTATTCAAGCTGATGAATTCTGGAGTCTCTTTGTTATATCGACTTAACTTTCACCTTAACTATACACTCTTTTTTTTTTTAACATTTTAATTAATTAATTAATTAATTAATTTATGGCTGTGTTGGGTCTCCGTTTCTGTGCGAGGGCTTTCTCTAGCTGCGGCAAGCGGGGGCCACTCTTCATCGCGGTGCGCGGGCCTCTCATTATCGCGGCCTCTCTTGTTGTGGAGCGCAGGCTCCAGACGCGCAGGCTCAGTAATTGTGGCTCACGGGCCTAGTCGCTCCGCGGCATGTGGGATCTTCCCAGACCAGGGCTCGAACCCGTGTCCCCTGCATTGGCAGGCAGATTCTCAACCACTGCGCCACCAGGGAAGCCCCTATACACTCTTTTAATCTTGAAATTAAAAATGGTAACAGTGTTTTCCCCCCCTTGGGGTTGGGGAATTAAAAGTCATTCTTACCCTCTTTCTGCTTGTTTGTATTCTCAGTAATAAACAGGTATTGGTTGTTTAGTTAAAAAACATAATAAAATTAAAATTAAAAAAACCCACATTTCTTCTAACAGTCACAGTATGATATTGTCCTCACACAGGTCCAAGTATTCATGCTGGGTTTTTCTAATCAGACCATGGATTATTTAAGACCAGAAGATAAGAGGGTGGAGGGTGGGAGCTGTGGCAGGGTTGAGAGCTACAGGATCAGTCATGTCTGGGTTCACGCTTTGGCTCTGAGGGACCTAAGACAATCAACTTCACCTCCCTGGGCCTCAGTTTCCTTGTGTGTAAAATGGGAACAATATTAGCACTTCCCTCAAAGGAGCATTAGGAGGAGGCTTTGGCAAAATACACAGGATGTTTGGTGCATAATAATCACTCACCAAATACTAGCTATTAATGTGTGCTTATGTTGGAAAAGTTGGAAAGGACAGTAGGGTTGATGTGGACCAAACTGAAGTCCAGAGAGGGCAGGCATCTCACCCAAAGCCACACAGCAGAGACCACCCCCGACCTAGCCGCCGCACTCACCTGGGCTCGCTGCAGCTTCTCAGTCGCCTCTGCTCGTGCCCGCTCCCCATCGCCAGCCCGGCCCTGCACCTCCTGCAACTGTGACTCCAGGCGACGCCTCCGTTGCTCACCCTCCTGACGCGTGGTCTGCAGGTTGCTTAGCTCCGTCCGTAGCTCAGACACTTCGGCCTCCAGAGCCAACCGGGTCTTCTCCCATGCACCTTTGCTCTGGTGGGGGAGAGAGACAGCAATGATTTATGATTCCCTTTCTCTACAAGACCAGGCACGTGAATACCCCAAGCCCTTTGTACTGTCTATTCCCTCTGGAACTCCTCATTGTTCCTTAAACACCCAGGCACATTCCTGCCTCAGGGCCTTTGCACTGGCTGTTCCCTCTGCCTGGAACATGTTTCCCTGTGATGCCAGGATGGCTCACCCATCATCTCCCTCAGTGTTTTACTCAGATGTCATCTTTTCACCGAATCTCTCCAAGGCCTCTCTATTTCAAATCACAACACGCCCCCTGGCCATTAGCACTCTGAAACCCCTTTCCTGTTCATCATCTTCCCATAGCACTTATGACCCCGCTATATATTATGAATGTGTTTAGATTGTTTACTCTCTGCCTTGCCTGCTAAAACGTGAGCTCCACAATGGAAGTGGGTATTGGTTGCTTGGCTCACAGCTGGGGCCCCCAGTACCACCCCGGGAATATACTACATATTCAATTAACATTTGCTGAATGCAAGATGGATCAGGGACATGAATACGTGAGGAGAAAAGTGGGCTGGCCTAGAACCAGCCAGAGGTACCTCCTCCAACCCAGCATCCTGCTTCCCCTCCCCATGGCTCCCCAGACACCCCTCCCCCATCTCAACCCACCCTCCGGGCTTGCTCCAGCTGCTCTGCCATCTCTCCCAGCGCCTGGCCATGGCGCTGCCGCAGCTCCTGCACCGCCACCTCATGAACGCGCGTCTCCTCCTCCAGAGTCTTCTTCAACTCTGTCACCTCCTGTTCTCTCTTGGACCTTGTATTGGGGAAGGGGAAGGGAACAGAATTTCAGAATAGAGGAAGGCTGGGACTTTGAAGGAGCCCCTGACTGCTGGTTGTGCCTCCTTTTATTCTTTCCCTCCAAGGATGGGGACCCTCACTCTACATTCCCCAAGGGATCTGGGCAGTGATGCTGCAGAAGAAGGGTGGCTTTAAGGGTGAGCTCCTACGCATCTTTCGAAACCCTATTCAAAAGGCCCCTTCTCAAAGAAGTCTTTTTGGGCTCCCTCCCATAGAGTGATACAAGGGCCTTGCCTGATCATCCACGATGCCCTGTCGTACTCCATTAAAGCTCACTTTGTTCTGGACTGTGTCTGTCTTTGCTCGAATCTGCCTACCCCTGGACTGGGAGTTCTCGAGGGCAATGCCTGAGTCTTGAGTCTTGACTCATCTCTGTCCCCAGCTTGGCCCACGCTGGGCCCAGAGCCAGTGTCCGATAAACAACTGTTGAACGACTAAACAACTGTGCAGATGGAGAGCTTGGACCCACATCCTTTTCCCTGCCCAGCCCCCGGCCCCCCACGTGCCCGGCCTGTGCCAGCTGCAGGCTGCCCAGCCTCACCGGAGCTCCTGCTGCGCGTTGGTGGAGTCCAGCGTGTCCTCCAGTTCGCTCCGCAGCGCCTCCAGCTCCTCGCCCAGGTCCCGGCGCTGCTTCTCTGCCTTGGCCCTGGCTGCGCGCTCAGCCTCCAGGTCCTCCTGGGCCTCGGCCAGCCCCGCTTGTGCTTCCCGCAGGGATTTGAGCAGCTGGGCCCGGGCCCCGCCCTCCTGCTCTGTCCTGGGGGTGGACGAGGACCAGGGGGTTGGTATAGGGGCAGGCAGGGGGTGGGGATGATTTCTAGGGGTTGGAGGGGCCAGACACGGCCAGTCCCAGGTTAAAAGCCCAGCTCTGCCCTTGGGCACGTGTCTCCAGTACTCAGAGCCTCAGCTTTCTTAGCTGTAAAATGGGGATGACACCACCAGTAATCACAGGGACACTTATTAAGTTCCTGCCACTTGAGAGCACTTTACTTTATCATCTTGTGTAACGTTCACGCCAAACGAGGAAACTGGGGCCCAGAGCGGGAAAGTACTTGCCCTGGTCACATGGTCGGTGGGTGGCTGACCCCAGAGTCCCTCCTCATAACCCCTATGGGATCGACCTCTTGCAAAGAGAAGCTGAATGGAGCGGCAGCGTGGACTCTGGGTTAAATGGCTCAGGGAGGTGGTCCAGTGGTTAGGACTCTGCACTTCCACTGCAGGGGGCGTGGGTTCGATCCCTGGTCTGGGAACTAAGATTTCACAAGCCGTGTGGCGGCGGGCAAAAAAAAAAAAAAGGAAGGAAAAGAAAAGAAAAAACAAACAAAAATCCCTGTAAGAATGGCTCAGGGAGATGCATTGACCATGGTCTGTATCCCCTGCTCGGCCACCTGCCCTGGCAAGTGACAGCTTCTCTGAACTGCAGGCTCCTGGTCTGTGAGAGAGCGTGACTGCCCCCCTTCACAGGGCTGCCACGAGGATGGCAATGTAGCGCCAAAGACCACGTGTTATATGATTCCACTGCCGTGAAAGAGCAAGAATTGGCAAATCCTATGTGGACAGAAAGCAAATTGGTGGTTGCCAGGGGTTGAGGGGAGGGGGGAAATTGGAAGTGATCGCTTAATAGGATCTTTGTTTTTGAGGTGATGAAAATGTTCTGAATAGAGGTAGTGGTTGCACAACATCGCAAACGTACCAAATGCCACTGAACTGTATGCTTTAAAATGGTTAATTTTTTTTTCTTTTTGGCTGTGCCACGCATCTTGCAGGATCTCAGTTCCCCAACCAGGAACTGAACCCGGGCCACGGCAGTGAAAGCACGGAGTCCTAACCGCTAGACCACCAGGGAACTCCCTAAAATGGTTAATTTTGTTACGTGAATTTCACCTCAATACAAAAGAAAACGGAAAAAAATAACAACGGCAATAACAGAAGATAAGAACAGACACATGCAGCAGCTAATGAGGGCTTAGGGCGTGCCAAGCATGTTCTCAGCCCTTTCTCATTTAATCCCTACACTAATCCTAGGAGAGTTTCTATAATCATGCCCTTTTTCTAGATAGAGAAACTGAGGCTCGAGAGGTGATGTCACCCAGGTGAGGTCACATGGCCAAAAAGGGGAGGAGCCAGGATTTGAACCCAGAAGTCAGGCTGGAGGGTGCGTGTTCTTAACCCCCCTCCACCAACCCCGTGTCCCATCGATTCTCAGATGCACAATTTCCCCACATTGTAACCTCTCTGAAATCAAGCTGCACCCATACACAAGGGCACCTCAGGTCGCATGGAGTGCAGTGGGTGAAAAGCATTTGAAACACTGCGCATCATATCTGGCACACAGTAAGTGCTGAATAATTGTGAATGACTGTAATTATGATGATTATGATTCCTAAGATGGCCAGACCACCTATCCAATCACAGCGGATTCTGGGCTGTTTGGTTTTTAGAGGCTGGGGTTGTGGGAGAAGAAGAAATAGCATTTCCTTGCCTCTGTGCAAGAAACTGTGTAAGTTACTAGACACGTAGGGCCCGGTTTCAGTTTTCCCTTAACCAGGTGGGCTTGGAACTCTTGTGTCCATCTTACAGAAGGGGACACTGAGGCTCAGAGTGGGTGTGCACGGCTGGTGAGCGGCTCGGCCGAGCTCTGTACCTGCGGGAGGGTCTCGCCGGGCGCCCCCAACGCTGGCAGGCGGCGCCCCCGTGCTGTGCACCCCACCCGGCCCACCCCGCACCTGGCCAAGGCGACCTGCAGCTCCTCCTCCTTGCGGCCCAGCTGGGCCCGCAGCTCCTCCGCCCGCTGCTGCTGTTCTACCATCTGCTCCTGCAGCTCTGAGCCCTCCACGTCCAGCCGCCGCTTCAGCTTCTCCAGCTCCTGGCGGCTCTTCTCCTCCTTCCGGAGGCGATCTGGAGGCGGGAGGTGGGGGGGTGGGGCATGCACAAGGGAGCCAGACCCACACCCCCAGGGAGACCCACGGCCCCGCAGTCAGGCTGAGCTCAGCATCTCTTTCCACCCCTCCCCCTCTTTCCCAGCTTCCCCATCCCTGGGATTGCCCACTGGTCCCCAGACCCCCACATGCCTTCTCCCCTCCGCCCCCCAGTGACAGCCCCTGCTCCTGCTAGCTGGCTCTCTCTGCCCTGTCCTTTCCTCCCTGCCTCCCCGGCCTCCTCCTGTGCTCTCTCCCTTCTGTTTCTGCTTCTGAGTCCACGGCAAGGGACAGAGATAAAAAAGTGTCTGAAACAGCTAGTGGGACCGTCAGATTGAGAGAGTGACCCAAGACACTTAGGAGAGAGTAAGAGAATTGGATGGAGAGAGACAGAAACAACTTAAGAGCTGGGAGGACACCTAACCTGTCCCGAGTCTTCTTTCCTGCCCCCATTTAACAGATATGACCACTGAGGCCCCACAGCACACGAGGTTCACCCGAGGTACCCCCTGACCCCGCTGGAGTGTGCACTGGCCCCCACTGAGGGGCAGGCGCTCACCCTCCATGTCTGCAATCGTGGCCTCGTATTTGAGTCGAAGCTTATTGAGGCTCTTGACTTTCTCCTCCTCCTCAGCCGCCTGGGATGAGAACTCGGCCAGACGCTCCTCCAGCAGCTTCCGCTCCTGAGGGTGGTGGGAGGTGGCGGTGGGGTGTCAGGGGCCCGACCCTCATCTTTGATATCATTCTCATCTGCGTTTCTGCTCATCTCCATCCGTCCCTGACCTTTCCTGCTCCCAACCCCCTTCCCTCCTTTTGCATCCTTTAGGGTCTAGGGACCCGCCCACCCCCACCGGGTTCACACCTGTTAACTATGGAGACTCCCACTATTTGAAGGACACTTCCATTCATTAACCCATTGGCCCACAGATGGATACTGAGGTTGATTCAAATCAACTGCTGTTATAAACAACACTGCAGTGAACATCTTTGCACATGTGCTGCACTTATGGGTGAGTTCTGGAGCCTTGTGACTACTCCAGGTCCGATTCATAGACCAGCAGCGTCAGCACCAAATGGGAGCTTGCTAGGAACGGAATCTCAGGTTCCACCCCAGATGCGCTGAATCAGAATCTGCATTTTAACAAGTTCTCCATATAATTCCTGGACACACTGGAGTTTGAGAAGCAATGGCCTGGAGCAGCTCTTTTCTTTTTTCTTTCTGTTTATTATTTTTATTTACTATTTTATTTTTTAATTTATTTTTGAGCAGCACTTTTCCAACTGTGAGTGGTTTTGGAAATCAAGGCAGTGGGTCGGCACTACCTCAAAAAGGAACAAATAGAACAGAGTAGAAGAGAAGAGCCACAGCATCCAAGGAATGCTGCAGAAAACTGTGCATCCTTGAGCTCTCAACTCAGGCACCACTGCCTCCAGGAAGCCTGCCCTGGCTACCCCTAGCACAAGTCAGGCCACCCCACTTCCATGGTTTTCTGTTCTTTTCTGACAGTTTATAATTAGTTCATGATGTGTGCTTATGTTGATTTCCTGGGGTGACTCATCTAGCTTCCCTCTCCCCCCATGCCCCTGTGAGGACAGAAGTGGTTTTCTAGTTAGTTAAATGCCATATCCCCTGTGCCTAGCCCAGTCCTGGCTGTGCCAGGTTAAAGATGGCAGACTCTTCACCATGTCCCCAGACAGAGGCAGAGTCTAATTCCCCAACCCTTGAATCTAGACTGAGTCTACTTTAAGCTCAGTGGTCTGCAGACCACAGCCTGCAGGCCAAATATGGCCCACTGCTTGTGTTTATATATAAAGTTTTATTGGGACACAGCCACGCCCATTTGATCACGGACCATCTGTGGCTGCTTTCATGCTACAATGGCAGAATTGAGTGGTTGTCACAGAAACGGCGTGGCCTGCCAAGGCCCGAATATTTACTATCTAGCCTTCTAGAGAAAATGTTTGCCAACACCTGATCTATAGAATTCAAGGGAAGTGATGCCGTGTCAGTTCCAGCCTTAAGCCTTTCAGAGACCTGCCCACTTCCACTTCTTTTTCTGGGAGCCCTGAGCTGCCAGGTGAGAAACCCAGGCTCTCCCGTGGGCAGAGAGGTCATGCAAAAGAGCACCCGGACACCAGCCCTCCAGTGCCCGCCACTACGTCACCACGACTGCCTAAGGGGACCACAGCCCAGCCCACCCACACAACGATGGGATGTAATGAAATGGGGGTTGTTTTTAGCGATGCGGCTTTGGGGTGTCTGATGATCCAGAGATAAGATAATGACACATGATAGCTGCTCAATAAATACCAGCTTGAGTGAAGCTGCGACAGAGACGCAAGGAGATGGAAAGGGTTCAAAGGAGACACAGCCAAGACCGAGAGTTCGAAGACCCCTAGAGGTGGGGCAAGCTGGGGCGGATGCAGAGAAGGACCCATGCTCACCAGTGAGCCCACTCTCCCTGCCCTTGGGGCTCACAGCCCACCCACCTTGCTCAGCTTGCCGTTCTGATCTTCCAAGAGTAACAGATCCTCCCCCAACTTTTTCAGCTTTGCCTCCGTCGTCACTTTCTCCAGCTGCAGCTTCTGCCGGGCCCCTTCCTCAGCCTCGAGGTGGGTCTCCAGCTCCTGCAGTGGGGAGAAGGCAGGGTTGAGGACCCAGCGGCTGGGGGCTGGCGTGTGATGGGAAGGATGGGTGGAAGGGATGGTTCACGGATCTCCGGGGCTCGTGGCTCAGACAGGTCCACAATCTGGGTGGGGCTGGGAAGGATCCAACGCTTACTTTTCATTCATTGGGTTAATAAACACTGATTGAGTGCCTGGTGGGGGCCAGGCACTGTTTGAGGTATTAGGATAGATAAAAATCTTTGTCTATCACATTGAAATCACATTCTTGTGTGTGTGTGTGAAGATTATAAACATCATAAATAAACATATCACAGAGATGGGCACTGTCCACTACGGCAGTCACCAGGCACGTGTGGCAGGCGATTTGTGCTGTGAGACTGGAAATTAAGATTCAATATTTTGCAATGACATGGACGGACCTCAAGGGCATTATGCTAAGTGAAATAAGTCAGACAGAGAAAGACAAATACCAGACAATCTCACTTATGAGTGGAATCTAAGAAACAAAACTAAAGCAAGAAAAAAACACAAGCTCAGGGCTTCCCTGGTGGCGCAGTGGTTGGGAATCCGCCTGCCAATGCAGGGGACACGGGTTCGATCCCTGGTCCGGGAAGATCCCACATGCCGTGGAGCAGCTAAGCCCATGTGCCACAACTACTGAGTCCAAGTGCTGCAACTACTGAAGCCTGTGTGCCTACAGCCCATGCTCCACAGCGGGGGAAGCCACCTCAATGAGAAGCCTGCGCACCGCAAGGAAGAGTAGCCCCCGCTCACCACAACTAGAGAAAGCCCACATGCAGCAACGAAGACCCAACACAGCCATAAATAAATAAATAATTAAATAATTTAAAAAAACAAAAAAACAAAAAAACGCAAGCTCAGGGAATTCCTGGTGGTCCAATGGTTAGGACTTGGCGCTCTCACTGCCGAGGGCCTGGGTTCAATCCCTGATTGGGAAACTAAGATCCCGCAAGCTGAGTGGCACAACAAAACAAAACAAAACAAAACCCACAGGCTCACAGATGCAGAGAAAAGATTGGTGGTTGCCAGAGGTGTGCGGGTAGGGAGGTGGGAGAAATGGGTGAAGGGGCTCAAACTTCCAGTTATGAAATAAGTCATGGGGATGTAATGTACAGCATGGCAGCTATAGTTAATAATACTGTATTGTGTATTTGAAAATTGCTAAGGGAGTAGATCTTAAAAATTCTCATCACAAGAAAAATTTTTTTCTAACTACTTAAGGTGCTGGATGTAAATTAGACTTATTGTGGTGATCACTTTGCAATGTATATAGATATCGAATCATTACGTGTACCCCTGAAACTAATATAATGTTATATGTCAATTACACCTCAATTTAAAAAAATTCACTATTACTTGTGGCCTTGATGGCTGGTAAAATTGGGAGTCCCTATAATGGCCTAATCACAAGTCCTTCTACCTGCCCTGCTACCAAAGATAAGGTTCCCTAACCAATAACCCTCTGTATCCTGGGGACCAGACAGGGTACCTGCTTATCCCTATCTAGTAGGCTTCAGTTACCTGCTAGTCCTCGGAATTATTTAAACAAACCAATCGGGAATTCCCTGGTGGTCCAGCGGTTATGACTCTGTGCTTCCACTGCAGGGGGCATGGGTTTGATCCCTGGTCGGGGAACTAAGATCCTGCATGCTGTGTGGCACGGCCAAAAAATAAATAAATAAATAAAATAAACAAACCAATCACATCTTCCTGCAGGAACCAGGGGTCACCTCATCCTCTTGTTACTACTAAGTTTGCCTCTCACAGCTGCAGCTTGTTCATGCCATTCCTGAATGCAACCCCACTGTGACTCTCTGTGCCATGGTGTCTGCCTCCCTCAGGCTGTGAATACTTGTGACTAATAATGTGCTTTCTATCCCACCTGTACAGGATCAGGTGTGGTGTGTTAGGCCATCTCCATAACCACAGGGCAGGATCCCTGTCCCCCTCACCAATGGGGTCAAGAGGAGGTGATTAAAACACTACTGAGTTCTTAAAATGTGACCAGTCTGAGGAGCTGAATTTTCAATTTAATTCGATTTCTTTTAAATTTAAAACCAGTCACTCAATCAATTATTGGGGAACTTTTAAGTATGTTTGGATCAACTTGGGGATGTTAATCTACTTTTTTTCACTGAATAAGTTATGAAATACAAATGCAGATGAAGTCCTGCCAATGAAAACTTAGCATCTGAATTGAAATGTGCCTTAAGTGTAAAATACACAATGGATTTTGAAGGGGAACCATGGCAGGGCAGCCTGCCTTGGAATGCAGCAGCACAGAGGCAAATGGAGCCAGGAGATGGAGAGAGGCAGAGTACTGAAGCTACTGCTTGAGCACCCGGATCCAGCCATGCCTGAAGCTTACACATTGTAGAGTCTCCCATTAATTTGAAAGCAAAAAAAAAGTATTCTTTTTGCTTAAGACACTTTGAGCTGAGTTTTGTTTTGTTTCATTTTTTCAAATTCATGGCCAAAAGAGGCAGGGTTTGCTGAAGCAAAGGTGTGTGGGGTAAACAGAAGGGGTGGGGGGAGGTGGCCTCGGGCGCAGGGGGGTCAGACCTGTATATGTTGCTGCAGCCTCCTCTTCTCGGTTTGCAGCTGGCGGCTGCACTCCTCCTCCTCGCCCACACGGGCCTCTAGCTCCGACACCACCAGTTCGAGCTCCTGCTTTCGGGCTGCCAGCCGCCCCCGGGTCTCCTCAGTCTCAGCACACAATTCTGCCTCTGCTCGCAGTTGCTCTGCCAGGCGGGCACGCTCCTCTTCCAGCTGGGGGTGGGGTGGGAGGTCAGCGTCCGTTAGGTGGTGCTCCCAGGATGGCCCTCACTGGAGCACCAGGTCCCTCCTGCCCCCTGAGTTACTTTGCCCTTTGAGGCCTGGGGGGCAGGAGGGAGGGATGGAAGACAGTCCCCCATCCTGCTCCTCAGGGTGACCCCTAGTCACCAAGTCAGACCCCTGGGTGCCTCCCTCTCCCTCACCTCCCTACAGCCCATCAGTCCCCAGCTCCATCCCTCCTGGCCCCTCCTCTCTCCCCATAACCCTAACAGGCTTGAGCCTCATCCTCTCCCAATGGACTCTCTTCCCGCTCTCCCAGCCTCCAGTCTCCCCATCTCCAGTCCCTCCTCCAAATAGCCCCAGGGAGGACTTTCTATCAGCTCACAGTGCATTTAATACTCCTACGCTTAGAAATTTAACCAAAGGAAATAATTCTGAAAAAACAAACAGAAAAATGCTCAAGAAGGGGTTTGCTTCAGCGTTATTTTAAGATTCCAGAAATACTGGTAACAGTGAAAAGTCTACCGCCCGTGTACGATAACCCTGCCCCTGCCCTGCCCCGACGCTGGACCAGCCTCCTGAGCATCTTGGCTCTGCAGCAACCAGCCCCACCCCCACTCAATACCCTGGCTACATCCCCAGGGCCCCGCTCCCAGCATCTCGCCGCTCAACCACACCAGTTTCCGCCCCCATTCAGCCCCAGGAAACCTCGGTTCTCCGCCCGCCCGCAACCTACCCCTGCCCCGACCCAGCTCAGCTGGAAACCCCGCCCACTATCGGCTCCTCCCATCGCCACGCCCTCACCCGGGGACCACGCCCCTTACCTGCGCCACCCGGCCCTGGAGCTCGCCCACCTCGCGGGCACTCTGCTGCTGCAGCTCCTGCACTTTCTGTAGTTCCTGCGCCCGTGCCTGCAGCACCTCATCCTGCCGCGTTACCTGCAGCAGTGGCTTCACCTAGGGGGACAGGAGGGATGGTGGGTGGCTGGCTCCCACCGTGGGAGGCCGCTGGGCTCAGGAGCTAAGAACTCACGCTCTGAGCAGGGCCGCATTCCTGGGTTCGCATGCCAGCTCCTCCACTACTTGGCCTTGTGACCTCATCAGTCGGAATGAGTGAATGACTTCCCATTTGCCAACAGCCTAGAACAGTCCGGGGTACATTACAAGCAGCGCTAAATGTGTCCCTTTTTTGCTACAGGGTCCCTTTGCCTACAGGAGACACTGTGCCTCAAAGTTCTTAGTCCAAGGTCCATAGTGAGAGATGCACTTTACACTGTGTGATTCCAGGCTGGAGTGACAGGCCAGCCCCCCACACACATGAATAACCGAAATGAAAGTTTCACCAAACCACACTCCCCTTTGCTAAGCGGGATATACTCTGCTCATGTCTGTTCTATTGCTTTTTCTTTGGTTCTCCTCAACTCCGATTCTTCTCAACTTCTCTACTGTATTTGATTCTTTTTCTATTTTATTATCTTCCTTTCTGAGCTAATTCATAGCATTTATCACAGCTATAACTTTCTGTTTATTTGTGGGATTCATTCACTGATGCCTGTGTGGACAAAGAATGTTGCCGGACATCGCCTGACATATCAGTAAACAGAGGATGTTGAGGCCATCAAGCCGTGAGCCACTGCAGCTGCCCCCAACGGTGCACCCTGAGGGGATTCAGGATGGAGGAAAACAGGATACTGGCCCCAGGTCATTAAGGTGCATATCAAAGGAATAATTTCATTCAGCCCAGACTCTTGCATCTTCCCATTCAGAGAAAAGCGCTAAATTCATTAACTCAAGATGGCTGGTTTTTCTTTAATTAGCAGTAATCTTGATGTTTGACTACCTGGTTTTGTTTGTTTGTTTGTTTGTTTCAAAACTCCTATGTATCCCGGCTCCTCCCTTACTCCTTTGGAACAATCCCTCAGAGCTATCTGAGGGCCGTATCCAGGGCTAAAGTCCTCAGTAAAGGCCCAAACAAAACATAATTCTCAACTTGTAGGTTGTGTATTTTTTTTCAGTCGACACCTGGCAAACCACACCTCCTGTCCCCAGACCTAGGATAGGCAAACTTTTTCTTAAAGGGCCAGCTAGGAAATATTTGAGGCTTTGCAGGCTATCCTGTCTCTGTTTTAACTACTCCACTCAGCTGCTGTAACTCAAAAACAGCCACAGACAATACAGTAACCAAACCAATGGGCATTTACAAAAACAGGTGTCTGGCCCATGGGCCATAGCTTACCAACCCCTGCCCTAAACTGTGGGCTCCTCGGGGCAGGGCACTGTATTTTTTTTTAAATTGAAGTATAGTTGATTTACAATGTTGTGTTAGTTTAAGGTGCACAGCATAGTGATTCAGTTATATATAACTATATATGTTCTTATATATTCTAATATATATATATATATTCTTTTTTAGATTCTTTTCCATTACAGGTTATTACAAGACATTGGGTATAGTTCCCTGTGCTATACAGTAGGTCCTTGTTGGTGGGGCATTGTCTGTTTTTATTTACCATTTTATTATTGTACCCTCAAAATTTACTGGCACATAGTAGGTGCTCAGTTAACATGGGCTGAGGGCATGTAGGCTGACAGTTCAGGCGTCATATTCAGAATTACACTGAACAGCTGTGTTTTTGCCTCCAAATCTCCATCCTCCTTCCTGCTCTCCAATTTCCCATTGGGAGAACACCCTGCCTCAAAGCTCACACACTTGGCTCTGCCCCTCTGCATTGGGCAGGCATGTGATGCCAGCCTGGCTCATCTGATGTGTACTGACTGGTTCTGGGATGGTCCTATGACTCCAGCCAGGCCAGTGAGAGTGAAACCTGGGATTCTGGCTGGAGCTCTGCGATAAGAAAAGACCACACTGGCCTAGCTGGTGGCCGCCATGTGGGAAAAGTCTGCAGGGATCATCATGGAGGAAAGTCACATGGGAGGCACAGAATGTCAGATAACTAACATTGTTTGGGCCCTTGTGCAATAAAGGGTTAACTCAGCAGGTCTGGGTTGTTCAAACACTGCACATTTCAAGGAAAGGACTGGCCCTTGGCTGGTTCCTGGGAGATCATCTCTAAACCTTTGGATTATCCTGCCTGATAAGAGTCCTTTGTTTACCTTGACCTCTGGAGGGGCTGGAGTAACTAAGGTCAACCATGTGGACAGTCAAGGGGGTCAATCACATGCCTATGAAAACCCTAGACACTAAGGCTTGGGTAAGCTTCTTGGTTGGCAATATTCCATATGTGCTGTCACACAGCATTTCTACAAGAATTAAGCCCTATCTGTACAATTCTACTGGGAGTGGACAATTGGAAGCTCGTGTCTGGTCTCTCCTGGACTCTGCCCTGTGCGCCTTTTACCTTTTCTGATTTTAATGTCCATCCGTTCACTGTAATAAACCGTAACCATGAGCATAACAGCTTTTCTAAGTTCTGTGAGTCCTTCCACTGAATCACTGAATCCTAGGGGGTGTTAGGGACCTCAACTCAACCCTAGATCCAGCTGCACCTAAAGCTGTCCCATATCTTTTATCCACGTTGGTTTGAGTCAGATTTTTTGTCACTTGTTACCTCAAGAATCCTGATGAACAAAAGGTGGGCTGATTAGTCCCATTTTACAGATGCACAAAACTGAGGCCCAAACCAAGAAAGTCACTTGCCCAAGCAGACCTGGCCCCAAGGACCTGTCTCCTTGCCACTTGGGCCACCTCTCCAGGTGCCCTCACCTTGATGAAGAGCCGCCACCACTGCCAGTGTCTCAGCTTGAGGTAAGCTGCACAGTTCCGCTGCATCACCCTCAGAGCACTCTGCTGCTGCTGGCGCTTCTGGAAGGCCCTGGGTGGGGAGATGGGTGGGTGGGACAATGGAGACTCAGCCCCTCCAGGCCCTGTCAACCATTATTAAATGCCTACTGTGTGCAAGCACTGCTCTATTATCAGTAAATCTTGTTGGGTTCCATCTATCAGTCTCTCTGCCCTTGACTCTCTCTGCCCTGTTCCCTCCTCTCTGTTCCCACAGCCCCAGCCCCAGTTCAGCCCCAGCCTCATCTTCCACCCACTGGACCCTCACCCCAGCCTCCTCCCCAGCTTCCCAGCCTCAGAGAGGGCTTTCTATGTCCACAGCTGGCCCACCCCTCCCCTGCTCCTCAGTGCCCCTGGATATGGCCCCTGCCCCTCTGCCTGGTGTTTGGGGAGTCCTTTATTCTCTGATCCTTCCTCTGGGCCAGTTCCAAGGGAGAAGGAGACTCTCCTGAAAACTCCCTGCATTCCTGAAATGTACCAGGCTCTCACATCACTGGGCCTTGGCACAAGCTGTCACTCCTGCCTGGAACACCTTTCCCATCCACCTTCATCTACCTGGTCTGAAGGGCCTCTCGCTGTACCTGTATGACCCCCATCAAAGCACATCTCGCCCTGGACTGTGACACTTTGTGCCCATGTATGTCTCCCCCTCCAGATTGGAGTCCCTTGAGGGACTGGCCACTAAGGTGATCACACGGACCTGGCTTGCCTGGGGCTTTCTCTGTTTTAGCACAGAAGATCACGCATCCTGGGAAACCTCCAGTCCCAGGCAAACCGGGATGGTTGGTCACCCTATGGCTGAGTCTAGCTCTTCTCTGTGTCCCCAGCATTGCTCAGGAGCCTCAGGGACTGTAGAACCAAGAAGCCTGGGCATCTAGTGGCTCCATCCTTTTGTTTCTCAGCCCTTCTACCATCCTGGAGGCCCTGCCATCTGGAGCCAACTGATCAACTCCTCCCTGACCCAGCCTCTGGGGCCATCTGGTCAACCTTTTCCTGACCCAGCCCCCTGGGGCCATCTGGTCAACCTCTCCCTGAACCAGCCCCCTGGGGCCATCTGGTCAACCCCTCCCTGAACCAGCCTTGGCCAATGTGACCCCAAGAGATAGTGTGGAGCCGCACTTGCGAGCCAGGTATCCCCGGGCAGCTGCCTGGAAGGACACAATAATGTCTGTGACCTTCAGGTCCCGCTCTTCTTCTAGCTGGGCCAGAACCCCCGCCCGGAAGAAGATCTTGCTTTGTCCCACGCGGTAGAGGTTGGGGTCCAATTCCAGGGCCTGGATCTGTGGGAGCGGGGGAGGGGTCATGAGGAGGAGGGGTGATGAAAGGGGAGGCTCCAGCTCAACCTCCTCCACCACCTGAGACTGTGCACACACGTTCACACTCGTGCACACACCCTCAGCCTCCACCCCACACTCACCATCTTCTCACAGGCCTGCTTCCCATCCATAAAGCCCTTGGGGATGGCATTGGGTGTCAGGATCTCGTACCTGAAGTGGGTGGGGAGGGGTGGGGTGGGGGTGAAAAGTAACAGCAAACTGTCACCACGGCCAGGCACTGGGTTCAGAGTGACAAATAGCAATAACAACAATAACAATAGGAACAGTAAGAAAAACAAATATTTAAGTACTACCGAGGGCCACACACCAGGCTGAGCATTAATACCACCACCAATGGCAACGACATCAATATGTCCTAGGTGTGTCCACTCCTAGGACTCACCACGTACTGATTACGAGTGTTTAATTACACCAACACCATAGGTCATTGAGACGTAAAAGAAAGGTGTGTCTCGGAAGTGTGAGAATAACAACAAATAGGGGCTGATGTTCTTGAACTTATTACGTGTCAGGTCCTGAGCTAAGTGCTTTACAGCTGCTTCTTTCACATTTCTCAGTGCAACTCCAAATTTTAAAAGTACATTTCATAAGCACACATGTGTCTGTCCTCAGAGCCTTTCCCCTACTGTGCCCTCTCCCTGGATCCTGACATTTCATTAAAAATAATGCATATTAGATATACAACATATATACACACATATATATATACACACATATATCATATACATAATATTATATATTAATGTAATATATTAATATGCCATATTTTTTGACTGGTGATTGAGAAACGTGTGTGAGTGTGTGTGTGTGTATCAGAGTTTCTCAGTCACCAGGGATCTTGTTAAAATGCAGATACTAATTCAGTAAGTCTGGGGTGGGGCCTGAAAATGTGCATACCTAACAAGCTGTCAGGTGATACTGATGCTGCTGGTCTGGGGACACTTGGAGTATGAAACTGCAAACCTGCGCTGTCCAATGCAGCAGCTACTGGCCACATGCAACTACTGAGCCCCCGAAACATGGCTGGGGCAATTGGGCAACTGGATTTTTAACTGCATTTCATTTTAACTAAGTGACATTTAAATTTAAAAACTGAAGCAGGGGGGACTTCCCTTCCCTGGTGGGCCAGTGGTTAATACTCTGAGCTCGCAATGCAGGGGGCCCAGATTCGATCCCTGGTCAGGGAACTAGATCCTGCATGCTGCAACTAAGATCCCACACGCCACAACTAAAAGATCCCGCATGCCACAACTAAGACCCAGCACAGCCAAATAAATCAATAAATATTAAAAAAAATAAAAACTGAAGCAGTGTAAAATATTTTTCTGTTCAACACAATTTCTTTCTTTTCTTTTTTTTTGGCCGCTCGTCGTGGGGATGTTAGTTCCCCAACCAGGGACTGAACACGTGCCCTCGGCAGTAAAAGCAGGGAGTCCTAACCACTGGACCGCCAGAGAATTCCCACAATTTCATTGTTTTGATAGGACTACATTTCACTTTGACCACTGGAAATTTAGTGTCGGAATTGAGATGTGCTACAGGTGTAAGACATACACCGAATTTCGAAGACTCGGTAGGAATAAAAGAATGCACAATGTCTCACTACTAATTTTTTATATTGATTACATGTTAAAATGATCTAATATCTTGGGTGTACTGGGTTAAATAAACTCTTGTTATCATTAATTTCACCTGTTTCTTTTTACTTTTAAAAATATGGCTACTAGAAAATTTTAAATTGTATATGGGGCTCACATTCTCTTTCTATTGCACGGTGCTGCTATATACAGCTTGCATGAAGCATAATTTTTGTTATAATATTCACCATATTACTGGCTTCTTATATGTTGATATTTTTTTCTTCTCTCCTATTCGACTGCGTTTTTTAAAAAATAAACTTATTTATTTATTTATTTATTTTTGGCTGCATTGGGTCTTTGTTGCTGCGCGCGGGCTTCTACTCTTTGTTGCGGTGCGCAGGCTTCTCATTGCGGTGGCTTTTGTTGTGGAGCATGAGCTCTAGGTGCACGGGCTTCAGTAGTTGTGGCACGCGGGCTCAGTAGTTGTGGCTCACAGGCTCTAGAGCGCAGGCTCAGTAGTTGTGGTGCACGGGCTTAGTTGCTCCGCGGCATGTGGAAATTTCCCAGACCGGGGCTGGAACCTGTGTCCCCTACTTTGGCAGGTGGATTCTTAACCACTGCACCACCAGGGCAGTCCTCGACTGCATTTCTATAAGAAATGCCGATTGCGATATCCAGATCGCAACATAGTACTCTATGCCCTTTCTCTCGGGGAGCCCACTGAATGGGGCATTGCTCTCCCACATCACAGAGGAGAAAGCTGAGACTCAGTAACCAAAGGAACTTGCCTGGAGGCCCCGCCCCTCCACTCGTGCTGAGGCCCCACCCCTGACCCCTCCCAGAAGTTTCAGTCGGGGTGCTTTGGATGCAGGCGTGGTGGCTTCCACACCCGAGCCCTACCCCACCCCATGCCGCTCACCTCTGCCGGAATTCCTGGAAGAGGATGCGGTTGGGAAAGCCCTGGCGACAGATGCGGATGCCCTCCAGGACGCCATTACAGCGCAACTGGTCCAGCACCAGCCGCGGCTCCAGCTTCCCAGCCTGCAAAGAGCAGTCACAGACATGCGAGGTCAGTGGCTGCCACACGGAGGCGCCACTCATTGGATGGCAGCCGTCAGGGGAACTCAGGTGGATGGCAGTTTGGGCAGGTCAAAAATGGTTGGCAATTTCATCTGGTTCAACCTATAATTTACTGAGCACCTACTACGTGCCAGGCAGAAATGCCTGCCCCAGGGAGCTCACTATCCACTGGGAGAGGTCGACAATAGATGAGGTCAGGACATCACTAACAAACGTCAGAAGTAAATGAGTACTAAGTGCTAAGGGGCAAAGAGCAGAGGGGAGGGAGGATGGGGAGTGCTGAATTTGCATAGGATAGTCTGGGAAGGTGACGTGTGAACAAAGCATGTACATCATTATTTTTGGTAGTTAACTTTCATTGCCTTTTCTTTCTTTTCCCTGCTTTTCTCCCCCCCCAAAGTAATACACAAATGGTAAAAATCTAAACACTACAAAAAAATTCAAATATACATTCTGAAAAACAACTCTTGCCTTGCCCAGGGCCCCAGAGTGGTCAACACAATACCCAGTTTTTTATGGATCCTTCTAGATCAGTTGTTCTCAACCCAGACTACACACTGGAGTCCCCTCACATGCTTAAAAAAGCAAAAACAAACAACAAACAAAACCAAAACCAAAAAAAAAAAAAAAAAAAAGCCCTGGCCCTGGGCTAGGGCAGAATATAAATATCTGGTGGGGAGGAGGGTTAAAAAACGAGAACCACCATTCTGTATCTTTTTCAAGGGCTATCTAAGCATATATGTATTTATTCATCCATCAAATGTTTATTGAATATTCACTGTATGCCACACAATGTGTTCTAGGCACTGGGGACTCAGCAGTAAAAAAGGAGATAAAAGCCCCTGCCCTCAGAATGTTTATGTCCCAGCAAAAAGGGAGGTTCTGTTTATTTATTATTATATATGTTCCCTATTCCTTGGTAATAACGCTTCCATTCTGTGGGAAGGAGGGCACTATTCCTCCCCCTATGCTCTCAGTCCATGAGTGGCTAGGACTGACCTCATCCTGGCTCCAGACATGGTCATGTGACTCAGGCCAGGCCAATCAGGCTGGTTCAAGGGTGGGCACAAGAGCCATCCTAGGCCAGTGAAAGCCAGCCCTGGGACTTCTGCTACATCCATGCTGCCAGAAGCTCTCTCTTTCCTTTAGGGTTGCTGAACTGAAAGAATGAAAGCCTGGAGCCACTGGTGGCTGCCGTGCCACCCTGAGAATGGAGACAGAGATTCATCAGAGAGGAGGCAACACATAGAAAAGCAGGGCCAAGCAAAGGAAAAAGATTCCTGACGTCACCGTTTGAGCACCTGGATCCAACTGTGCCTGAACCTAATCGTGGAATCGTCAATTATGTGAATCTATACATTCTCACGTTTTTTTTTTTTCTGGCCGTGCCCTGTGGCTTGTGGTATCTTAGTTCCTCAACCAGGGATGGAACCCGGGCCCTCGGCAGTGAAAGCGTGGAGTCCTAACCACTGGACCGCCAGGGAATTCCTGATACATTCTCACTTTTGCTTAAGCCATCTTAGTGGCTCTCTCAAAAGAGCCCCAAGGAAATGGCTGAAAATAGCTGGAAATTGGAAATAATATATAGGATGGTCTCACAGTAACATTTTGGTTTTTTCCCTCCCTCCCTCCCTCCTTTCCTTCCTTCTTTCCTTCTATCCTTCCTTTCCTCCTTCCTTCCTCCATTCCACCCTTCAACAAGACATTTGGCAGGCTTGAGTGGGGAGGTGCCTAGCAAGGTCAGGAGACTGATTACATAAAAGGGGACTGAGAAAACTAGTAAATGTGTGCTATATTACAGGATCTCACTGTTGCTAAAAAGAGATGTTGGACTGGAACTTGACATACTGGTGGGAGCTCATGGTTTTCAACATATACAGATAGTTATCGAAATAAACATAGATGTAAGTGTGTGTACACATATATGTGTGTACATGTATACACATATGTGTATGCATGCATATACATTAGTGTGTACGTACATAGCTCTATTTACTGAGCGGTCCTGGGAGTGACACCTTGATACCACTGAGCACACCTAGCACCCAGATCTTAGACTGTAAGCACCATTCTCCACTTAAAAGGACCAAGGCTCCTTGGAGAAGTGGCTGAGCCCATGTATGCCATATTTCATCAAATAAAAGCCACTATCGATTGTAAAACACACTGTTATCTTATATACCACCAAGAAAGAAAAACTCTTGTCAATTAAACTCTGACAGGCCTTTGATTGTGAGCCACACCCCAACTTCAGAGATGCTAAGATGTCACAATAAATGTGTCTTAGATTTGATAAAATATGGTATTTACAGCTATGAGAAAGGAGACACACAGACACACACAGATCCACCTACTCAATAACCACAGCTCCTACTTTCTGAGGACAGTATAAGCCCCAGGCACCTAGTTTCACCTTCTACTATGCTGACCCTTCTCTACAGGGCCTATTCTCTGATTTTCCCAACAAGAAAACTTATTGGTGGCCTGGGAGGCCAGGCATGGTCTCCCCACACTTACATGACACTCCCGGCTCCAAGGGTCTTTTTTCCATCCCTTGTACCGTTCATGCTCCAACCAACCACTGGGCTTTTGCACAAGCTGTTCTCTGCTTAGAATACCACTTATCCTTCCGAGCTCAGACCTCACCTTCTCCAGGGAGCCCTCCCTGACTTCACTGTATGCCCACTACCTGGCACTTAGTAGGTGCTCAGTAAAACTTAAGTCCCATGAATGAATGAATTTTCCTAAAAGGGCATTGAGCCTGGGAGGGAAAACAACTTGCTTGAGGTCACACAGCCAGTCAGAAGTGAGCCTGGGGCCAGACATGGTTCCAGCCACATCCAGCGACTGGGACTTTACCCACTGCCAGAGCTGCCTTCCCTCCCCGGGCTGGGTCACTCACCCTCTTCTCGTGGTTGGGGATGATACAGCGGACGAAGCTGGGGTTGGTGTTGCTGAGTGTGGCCATGAGGCGGCTCAGGGACTCCTTGTAGAGCTGTCCCACCGTCCGGAACATGCCCCGGCGTGGGCGGCCACCAGGCGGGCCATCCCCAAGGCTGTTCACCTGCTCCAGCCCCACGATGCCCTCCACTGTGGGAGGAGGAAACAGATGTAGAGAGAGAATAAAGTCAAAGGTCAGTTTTAGGGGGCTGGGTTGGCCAAAGGTCAAGGATCTTATTATTTATAGGACCTGGCACTTTACATATGAAACACCTCTCACAGCCTAGTAAGGTAGGTATTATCAGCCCATTGGACTGACCAGCAAACTGAGGCTCAGTAAGATGGAAGACTGTGCCCAAGGCCACACAGCTTAGGATCTGAAGACCCAGGATCTGAACCCGGGCAGTATGAATCTTCTCGAACCCTGGTCTCTGACCCTTCTTTTCCATTTTCCTTATCAGCAAATGATGATGATGAAGATAGCAAATGCTTCCTTAGCACTTATTCTCTGCCAGGCACTGCTCAAAGCACTTGACATACATCGGCTTATTTATAAGCCTATAAAAATCATTCCCATTTTACAGATGAGGAAACTGAGGCACAGAGAGGGAAAAGGGCAATAACCACAGCTGCATTTTCAGGAACTTGAAACAGTGTCACATTAAAAATGTAATGAAGTCTGGCTTTATTACGATATTTGAAATAAGGCAATATTTAAAATAAGGCAAAAAATTAAAAATACATAAATAAAAAGAAATGAAAAAACATACAGTAAAATAAGGCAAACTGCCTCCATAGTCACCATTTTCCCAGAAAGGCCTGATTTCATGATAATTTTTTTTCCCTATTGTAATTTGATGCTGTCACTTCAACTAGTGAGAAATACGCACTCCTTTGTCTCAAATTCTATGTACTGAATCATTCCCAGTTTCTCAAGGACCTGCAGCTGGGGCAGAATCTGATGGCCTGCAATCCCCAATCATGAGGGTTATCAGGGTCAACTAGATAACTCGCTCTGAGGGCAGTGCCTGGCACACAGTGGGGGCTCAGATATGGCATTTCTCCTCCCCAGGTTCAAGTCTCCCTCCTACCGCCATGCTCCTAGTTATTATCAAAAGGATAATTATCATTTATTAAGTTCTTATAGCACAGGTAAGAGCAGAGGCTCTGGGTTCAAATCCCAGCTCTGTCCCTTACTGGCTGTGTGACCACAGGCAGGTGACTTAACCTGTCTGTGCTTCCATGTCCTCATCTGTATAACAGGGGTAAGAGTACTAACAGCTGCCTGATTAGGTTGTTCGGAGGATTCCATGTGTTAATAATGGTAAAAGGGCTTTGCACAGTGCACAGCACATAGTACGGGTTCAATTAATGCCAGCTGATACTATCACAATTGTTTGTACTTTTACATGCGGTTTAGTTAGAAGAAGGCCTTGTGCTGTTACAAAGAGTCTGGAAACTGCTAAGGGAGCCAAAAAGGGGTGCGGACGGGAAAGAAGAGGGAAAGATCTCTGTATGGCAAGGAAAGGGGACAGACGTTCAAAACCAGGTTACCGGTCCAAAGGGCCCACCCTCCTTGTCTGGCAAATCTCACCCGTTGATGCACAGCAACACCCACCCCCTGACGGAGAAATGGCAGAGCCGTGCCTCCCTGAAGATCCTGGGGGCGACGGTGGGAAGGAGCCAAGGAAAGAGAACTGCTGCAAGCCCCCGTGTTCTGGGTGGGGGTGAGGACAGATGGGGGGAGAGGCAGGGAGATGGGATGGGAGATGCAAAGGGAGCAGCATGAGAAGAGGCAAGAAGAAAAAAGAAGAAAGGGTTATTAGTCAACAGCACAGAGCAAAGCAGGAGGAGAAACCTGATCCTGGCCATGAACTTTTAAAGCCAGGAAGACTGTCCTGTTCAGCTTTATGTTGACTAGTGAGGGCATCAGTGTTGGTTGAAAGGGCGAATGTCCTCTGAGAATTTAATACCCGGGGGGAAAAAACCTCTCTCCCTAGAGGGTGAGTCTGTATCTGTTTTATTAGGTATCCCCTTTTGCCCTGACCACCAGGAAGCTCAAGGACTAACTCAAGGCTCCCACCCAGCTTGTTGTGTTTGCCTCTCTGAAGAGAGCTTGTCTCATTTGCCTTTTCCCCTGGGCTGCCAGGATGCTGGGTACCCAACTCTGGGCTGTCAGGATGCCCGAAAGCAAAGCCAACTCTGGGCTCAGGGCAGCTGTAGTAGAGATTGATGCAGAATTGGCCCCAATCCCCCACCCCTCTCTGTGACTTGCAGCTCCTTGAATCTGGGCTGGCCTTGTGACTTGCTTTGTTCAGGAGAATTGTGGAGGAGATAATACTGTGCGGGGTTCCAGTCTAGGACTCAAGAGGCTTTGCCACTTCTACTTTCTCTCTTGGAACACTTTGAGAGCCAAGCATATACAGGGTGGAGCATGTGAAGGATTAGGGGGAACATCATGTGCCCATGAACGTGGCACAAATTTTAAAGAAGTTGATGGGGAAGATTTTCAGTCTGAAGGAGATGATTCTCAGCAGAATCTGGTTCTGTTACTGAACATCAAACAATGCTTTTCAATCCCTCTTGTATAAACTATATGAGATACTAACATCAAATTTCTCTGTCTAAAATCAGCTCACTATATCAAGGTGTGCTATGCCCTTTCGCTCTGTGAGTTTGTTTTGGGAATGACTCATCTTGCTTATTTTGTTCTCTTGTCTAGTTGCATGGGCTGGCGCTTCTACTACTATGCTTTTCACTTCAATAAAAGATTAAGGCAAACTGACAGATTCCGGAAACCCGGAATCAGGAAACCAAGATGCTGGTTCTGTCAGTTTTATAAAATCATCTCTCAAACCTCCTCTAAGGATGGAGGGCAAGAATGGACAGGGCTTGCTGGTCTGAAAGTGTCAGTCTGAAAAGACTGATGGCCAAACTCACATGGGCCTTGTTGGAGCAGGAAAACTCCAAAACTATACCTCAGTTTTTGCTTTTTTTCTTCCCTGAATCCCTGAAGGGAACTTAGGGAGAGATCAACGAAAGCAAAGCCCAAAAGTTGACTAACCTGTAAATACTGCCCTTCTGAGTTCTCTTGTTGTTATTAATTCTTTTTCAGTTGAATCTCCTGATTTTTTTTTTTTTTTAGGGATCATATGCCATCTACAATTAATAACTTCGTTGCTTCCTTTTGAATATTCATATACTTATTTCTTTTTCTGGTCTGATTGCATAAACTATTATCGCCAAAACAGTGTTTCACAGCAGTGTTGACAGTGGGCATCCTTGTCTTGTTTCTGATTAAGGAGGGGTGTTTTATCATTGAGTGTGATGCTGGTTTGAGATATCAATCAATCAATCACTAACTGGAATCACTACTGTAAGGCTGTCTGGCTTACTGGCACCAGTTCTGCCTCTGAGCAGACAACTCAGGTTCAGAACTCAGACTCTGGAACAAAAGTGTTCACACTGTGAGCTGGGAGAAGGGATGCACAGAGCTCCAGGGACAGGGCCTGGGGAAGCGGGTCCTCACCGTCTTTCCAGATCTCTGCCGTTAGCCGGTCTGCGCTCTGGTGAAGCAAGGCTGCGACACTGTCATTCAGAGGGTCCATGTTTTTCATCAGCCACTCACTGGCCTTGTAGTCAACCTGAATGAAATTGGGCAGAGGAGGGCGGTGGGATGGGGGGTTCACCAGCACTGCTGATTTCCCAAGGAGCCTCCCAGAAGCTCTGAGATTCCCAGCTCTGGGGCTCACCACTCAGGAGAGAGCGCTGGTGGACACCTTGTGTCCATATCCTGAACTGCACCCACCCGCAAGCATGGTCCCTCTCCCTTTCTGTACTTCCCTTAAGAGGACTCTGCCCACCTCTACAACCTCATCCACCAACGCTTCTTTCCTTATTCATTTAGCCACGCTGGTCCTCAAACGTGCAAGCTCGTTTCCACCTCAGGTTTGTGACCCCTGCCGTTCCCGCCACCTGTGATTCCCTCTCCGTGGATTTTCACGCGGCCAGCTCCCTTCCACGGAGTCACAGTCTTGACCACCACGATTCCCTGCACGCGTTTCCCCCCCACCACCAGGCGGTGGCTCCCAGAGGCCAGGGCCTGAGTCTGACTCACAGCCAGCAGAGGACCGGGCACACAGGAAATCTTAGCAAATGTTCGGAAAACAACTGAGTTCTAGAACAGAACACATGGGTCTCCTACCCCCCAGCCTTTGTGTATGCTGTTCCCTCCACCCGTTCTTTTCTGGCTACAGGTTACTCATCATTTATTTTATTATTATTTTTTAAAATATTATTTATTCATTTGGCTGCACCAGGTCTTGGTCGTGGCATGCAGGTTCTAGTTCCCTGAGTGGGGATCGAACCCGGGCCCCCTGCATTGGGAGCATGGAGTCTTACCCACTGGACCACCAGGGAAGTCCCTACTCATCATTTAGACCAGGGATTGGCAAACAATGGCCCACAGGCCAAATCCACTTCCTTTTATAAATAAAGTTCTAGGGACCTCCCTGGTGGTCCAGTGGTTAAGAATCCGCCTTCCAATGCAGGGGACGCAGGCTCAATCCCTGGTTGGGGAACTAGGATCCCACGTGTCGCGGGCCAAGTAAGCCCGCCCGCCACAACAAAGAGGCCGCACAGGGTGTGGCAACTGAGACCCAACGCAGCCAAAAAGAAATAAATAGGACTCCCCTGGTGGCGCAGTGGTTAAGACTTAGCCTGCCAATGCAGGGGACACGGATTTGAGCCCTGGTCCAGGAAGATCCCACATGCCGCGGAGCAACTAAGTCAGTGTGCCACAACTACTGAGCCTGCGCTCTAGAGCCTGCGAGCCACAACTACTGAGCCCGCACGCCATGACGCCTGTGTGCTTAGAGCCCGTGCTCTGCAACAAGAGAAGCCATTGCAATGAGAAGCCCGCGCACCACAACGAAAAGCAGACCCCGCTTGCCGCAACTAGAGAAAGCCCGTGCTCAGCCACAAAGACCCAATGCAGCCAAAAATAAATAAATAAATTTAAATAAATAAATAAATATTTTTAAAAATAATAAAATAAATAAAGTTTCATTGGAATACGGCCTTCATTTATGTGTGAACTTGTGGATTCTTTCGTGCTCTCATGGCAGAATTGAGTAGTTGTGCCAGAGACTGGCCCACAGAACTGAAACTATTCACAGAAAATGTTTGCTGACCCTTGATTTAGAGTTCAGATCAAGCATCACTCTCCTCTGTGAGACCTTCCCTGGGATTCCTCCTCTGGACTTTGACACTATCCATAGCTGGCCCCATTAAAGCACTTATCGGCCTTATATCCCGATGGTCTGTTTTCATCTCCCTCGCAGATAAGGAACTTTGTGAGGACAGAATCATATCTGATGTGGGTCCCCAGCTTTGCTCAGCACAGGGCTGAGCTCACAAAAGGCATATGTTGGCCAAATGAGTGAATAAAATGCACCTAATTCTCCAGTTCACCAGTTCTCTGGTGAACTCCTATCCATCTCTCAAAACCCACTGCAAATATCCCCTCCTTGAGGAAGCCTTTGCTGACTTCATCAGACAGAGTCCTCGCTCCTCCATGGGCTTTCCTACCCCTGGCCTGGCTGTGACTTGTCCCAGTGGACACCAGGTGGCCCCTGCTTTCCCTCTGCACCCTCCCTTCATCCTCACTCCCACCCACAGCCCCCAAGGCTGGCCCCTGCTCCCTACCTTGCCCGCATAATGCAGGACGCTGAAGTCGGCCTGATCCCGCAGAGTCCTTGGCCGCTGGAATTTGGGGTGACCACCCTGCTCTTGGGCCACCTTCTCCACAAAGGACTTGTCTGTGGCCTTCGGGAACCAGCACTCCTCATCCAGCAGAGCCAGGAGCCCAGGGGGGTTGGCCTGACCATTAACAGAGGAGGGCAGAAAAGTTAAGTCAGATCCCCAAATACTGGACACTTAGGTTGCTGCTAATTTTTAGTTCTTGTGCCACTTGGGACCTACAAGCAAACACGAGAACAACCGTTATAGCGATCGATTAGCCCTTTGATTCGAGCCACGCCCTGTGGCAGGCATGTTCTGGGTTCTAATCATCCAGCAGCCACACAGATCTATGCCGTTTTCCCCATTTAACGGAAGGAGAGGCCTGAGGCCGGGTGGGGTGAGGAGCTGGACCAAGGTCACGCGGAGCGTGGAGCAGCCGCGGGCTCACCGGCCGCTCGATGAGGTCGATGCAGGGCTGCAGGTCGAGGCCGAAGTCGACGAAGGTCCAGGGGATGCCCTCGCGCTGGTACTCCTCCTGCTCCAGGACGAACATGGTGTGGTTGAAGAGCTGCTGCAGCTTCTCGTTGGTGTAGTTGATGCAGAGTTGCTCGAAGGAGTTCAGCTGTGGGGAGGAGAGACACATGAAAGAGGGGTACAGGGATCCGGAGGGGGCGGGAACCTGGGGGGGACAGGGACCCATAGAGAGGGGGGCAGAGACCCAGGGAGGGGGGGACAGGGACCCAGAGAGAGGGGGGACAGGGCCAGCGTGATGCAGCCCTCCCAGCCCCCAGCCAGGCACAAAGCGCAGACCTGGAAGATCTCAAAGCCGGCGATGTCCAGGATGCCCAGGAAGGAGGCGCCTTGGCGGGGGCTACGGTCCAGGGCTCGGTTGAGTCGCAGGACCAGCCAGCGGAAGAGGCGCTCGTAGGTGGCCTTGGCCAGGGCCTCCAGCGCAAAGTCAGCCTGCAGGTCAGGGCACACAGTGAGGGCCCAGCCTGCACATCAGTGCCCTCCGACCCCACCCTGCCGGCAAGGAGACATGGGTGTGGACGGAGCCCCATCATGGTTCATCAAGAGCAGTGACATTAAAAACAGTAGATCATTAGTGATGCCCTACTGTGCGTCGGGCACTGTGTGAAGTGGTTGGGGGCACATTAGTTCATAAATATTCCACCCAACCCTTGAACCAATTTCCACGGCAGGACAGGTAAGAGGGTGGAATCTGGAGACCAACACCTAGATTGGAATCCTAGCTCTGCTACTTAGAGGCTGTGTGACCTCAGGCATGTGAATAAACCTCTCTGTGCCTCAGTGTCTTCATCTGTAAAATGGATCCTATCAACAGTACCTTGACTGAGAGCAGAACCCAGGCCAGTGTGATCCCCAATCTCATATCCCTCACTGTGCCTTCTCTGTCCTAGCACCTCGAGAGCCCAGCCTGGGGTCAGGGAGAGGCCTCTGCCCCAAAACTGGAATTCTGAAAACATCTAGTCTGTGTTCACCTCTCCCCACCCCCACTGCCACCACCCTTCTCTGTGCTGCTATCATCGCTTGCCTGGACTATGGCAGCGGCCTCCTTGTGTCTCATGGCTTCCACTGGGGCCCCCTGGACCCAATTCTCCACACAGTAGACAAGGGAATCTTTATAAAGACAAACTGAACCAAGTTATTCCCTGGCTTAAATCCTCACTGGCCTCCTGCTGCACTCTGCATAAAACTCACCTCCTTATTGTGGCTCCTAAGACCTCGTGTGATCTGTCCCCTTCCAACCTCTCTGACCGCAGCTTCTACCACCCTCTCCCCCACTGTCTAGCCTCACTGATCTCCTTAATGTTCCCAACTCGCCAAGCTTGTTCCAGCCCCAGGGCCTTTACGCATGCTATTCCCTTTGTCTTGAACCATCCAAGTCTCAACTCAAATGTCGCCTCTGCCGAGAAGACTTTCCCAAGCACCCCAATCCCCTCCTTTGAAGAAAGCACCCGTTTCTTCTCTTATTATCTGATTCCCTACTACAGCCTGAGCTCCCTGAAGGCGTGGTCTTTGTTTCCATGACTGCCTTTATTCTAGCACCTAGACCAGAGTCGGTAACTGAACAGAGACACTCAGCAAAAGTTTGTCGAGTGAGCGAGAAAACACGGGCATAAGCTGCTTAAAAACCCAGGGCCCTCCGTGCGCCCGCCTGCCGCCAGCCTCGCCCGCCTGCCGCCAGCCTCGCCCGCCTGCCGCCAGCCTTGCCCACCTGTTCCTTGGTCTGTGCTTTCTGCACGTAATCCCGGCCAACTTTGATGCGGGGGGTGAGCAGGGCGCGGGAGAAATCTGTCACCCCCAGGCCCAGGAGGCGGCAGAGCTTCTGCGCAGCTGAGGGCGAGAGGCACCAAGATGCGGTCAGCACTGGGAGGTGGGGACGGTGCAGACTGGGGGACGGGAGAGAGGGTGTCACCCCCCCCCCACTGCTGGTGGAACACCAGCCTTTCCCCGCTAGAGGCGTTACGGGTCCTAAAGGTGTGTGCATTCTCCGGCCCAATAATTCTCCTCCTGGAACCCTAAGTTGGCAAAAATAATTCTGGATGTGGGCAAAGGCTGGACTAGGAGGATGTTCATCACAGCATTGTTTACAATGGAGAAAAAACCAGGAGGCAACCCGAATGTCCAACAGCTAGGGGTTGGTTAGAGAGTCAGGGTGCATCCATTTGAACAAATGTTCTGCAGTCACTAAATACTATTATTATAAATAATAATTATTTATAACATTATTATTACTAATTAATAATATAAGCATTATACATAATTATTATTTAATACATAAATAATTAGTATTATAAATTATTACACGGTACACTTAAGGTGTGTACATTTCATGATTTGTATATTTCCCTTCAAGTCCGTGAAAGAACTGTAAACAAATATTGGACGCTAGTAAATGATACACAGGCTGAAGGGTCTATACCAATATCTGCGATTTTGAAATGCGCCAGAAAAGGAGATGGATGAACAGAGGATGGAAAGATACTCGATAAAGCGAGTGTAGTAAAATGTCAGGGGTAGAATCTTGGTGGTGGATCTGGGTGTTCGGTATAAAGTTCTGTGAACTTTTCTGTATGTTGGAAAATGTCTCAATAAAATGCTGGGGGAAAACTCTTGGAATAAGAGTTCAGTGAGGTGGCCAAACCTAAAAGAACTCTTTAAAAATTCATTGCTCTTCCCTATTTTTGTAGGAAAAAAAAAAAATTGCCAAAATGTGAATAGCTGTTTTAGCAGAACATGGAGGAAGGGCTGTGCGGGCAGGTGTATTTCTTCTTTCGCCTCTGAATTAAAATGATCATTAAAAAGTGTTTTTGAGCCTCTATCACTTGCGTCACAGGAAGATAGTTACTACAAATACTCAGCTCCAGCAAAAGAGAAAAACACTGTAGAGGAGACACATTAAAAGGTCAACAGTGGTTATTTCTGAGAGGTGATGAGGGTTTAAATCAATCTCTCTCTCTCTCTCTCTCCCCCTCCCTCTGATGCAATTGCAATTTCTAATTCTTCTACAGTGATTTTGCATTATATGGGAATATTTAAAAACTGAAAAAACAGCACGGAGTACTATGCTGCCAGTAACAGGGTGACTTAACGGGGTTCTAAGCCCTTGGTGTGTACTTTGCCAGCTGGTGGAGCCTGGGGGCTGCTTCTCCGATTAATGTTTGCAAATGCAGAAAATGAAATACACGGGATTCCAAAGGAGATTAATTATACTGACATACAGTTCTCCTCACAGAACCCAGGTGAAGAAACCCCAGTAGAGTTCTAGTTAATAACCTTGAAAAGTTACCCCCATTGCATTAAGGGGGGGAAAAAAGCAGGTTTCGAAACAGTTTATAAGGTCTGACCCCAATTTTGTAAATCAAATGAATGAGTGAATATGTATGGCACGCCTGCTGGGTGTGTGAACCTGGCCCCCAGATGTCACAGGGATAGCTCAGATCAGTGACATCGTGAGAGATGCCCCTTCCTTCATATGTTCTGTGTTGTACAGCTTTTGAAAATAGCCCGTAGGGTTTCATAATCAGGACAGAAAGCTCTTCCCATCTCGAGGGGAAGGCGGTGTGAAGCACGATTCCATTTCTGTGATAATTATTTCCACATTGATACAGACGTAGAACAACAAAGCCCAGAGAAAAATGCCCCCAAAAATGTTAGCAGTAATTATGGGTAATTTCCCTGCCTTTATACTCCCCTGTCTTGCCATATTTTCTTTCCCATTCAGATTGTATTATTTTATAATAATAAAGAAGCAGAGCTATTTCCATTTTGATAAAAAAAGGAATATCAACTATACTTCTGCTGAAAGGCAAAAAAAAAAAAAGTATATATATGCAGAGCACAGAGGCCAGGAGGAGATATGCCCAGTGCTAATGGTGGTTTTCTGGGAGGGGCTGGGATGATGGAGGGTCCTGCTGTCCGCGCCCCCTTCCACCTTGGCACACCGGTGGTGTGCAAATTTTCAGCGAAGCTCACACTTTTTATAATCAAGAAAAGAGTGGACGGTGTTATCTTGGTAAAGATTCAGCAAAGGGCAGGAAATCAGGGTGGTCCTGGGTGGGAGGCGGGTCTGGCTGGGGAGGGAGGATGTTCTGTACGTGGGTGGGTAGCAGGCCATGTGGTGGTACCTGTGTTGTCAGGCATGGAGGCTTGATCGGTGTTCCGTTCTCTCTTCAGGACAATGTTGCCAAACTGGAGAACGGCCGAGATCATCCGCAGCATGGCTAAGGGGCAGCAGAAACACAGATCAGCGAGGCTCAGGGTCCTGACACGTGGTCTGAACTAGCCCCTTAGAAATCTAGCTTAAACAAGGACCTACTGTATAGCACAGGGAACTATACTCAATATCTTGTAATAACCTATAATGGAAAAGAATCAGAAAAAGAATAGATATATGTATATATATGTATAACTAAATCACTTTGCTGTACACCTGAAACTAACACAACACTGTACATTAACTATACTTCAATTAAAAAAATAAAATAATAAAAAAAGAAATCTAGCTCAAAAACCTTATGTCCAATTACACCACCACCTGACACCAAGCAGGTCTTAAATACATGAACGGATAAATGAATTCTGTATTTTATTCTATTTTTTTATTTTTTGGCCACGCCACGTGGCATGAGAGATCTCAGTTCCCTGACCAGGGATTGAACCCGCGCCCCCTGCAGTGGAAGAGCGGAGTCATAACCACTGGACCGCCAGGGAAGTCCCTGAATTCTGTATTTTATATTCAAAGTTTGCTTTATTGCCATTCGGTGTCTGCTCATGTCCATTTTATAGAGCAATGCATAGAAGATTCAAAAGAACTTAGAGAGATGAATGAGGAAGATCTTTAGCAATATGGAAAGATTTCTAAAATATCGAGTAAAAAATTCGAGGTGCAGAATGGTGTATATGGCAACCACTATCTATGCAAAAAAAAAAAAAAAAGGCAGAAAATGTCAAGGTCAGTCAATTTTCCTTATTCTTGGTAATTATGTTCTATAAGGTCACCTGAAACACTGAATTATCGAATGTGAACAAATGCTCCTGTGGGGGAATACAGGTTTGGTTCCTGGGAGCCTCTGGTCACATTTTCATCAACTGATCAATGCATCACCTTGGTTTATGTGTGTTTCTGTTTAAAGACACCTTATCTGATGGGAATGTAAACTGGTGCATCACTATGTAAAACAGTATGGAGGTTCCTCAAAAAACTAAAAATAGAATTGCAGCAATCCCACTCCTGGGCATATACCCAGACAAAACTCTAATTTGAAAAAATACAAGCACCCCTATGTTCACAGAAGCACTATTTACAATAGCCAAGACATGGAAGCAACCTAAATGTCCATTGACAGACGACTGGATAAAGAAAATGTGGTACATATATACAATGGAATACTACTCAGCCATAAAAAAGAATGAAATAATGCCATTTGCAGCAACATGGATGGACCTAGAGATTATCATACTAAGCGAAGTAGGTCAGAAAGAGAAAGACAAATATCATATGATATCACTTATATGTGGAATCTAAAATACGACACAAATGAGCTTATCTATGAAACTGAAACAGACTCACAGACACGGAGAACAGACTTGTGGTTGCCAAGGGGTAGGGGGGTAGGGGAGGGAAGGATTGGGAGTTTGGGATTAGCAGATGCAAACTAGTGTATATAGGATGGATAAACAACAAGGTCCTACTGTATGGCACAGGGAACACTCTTCAATATCCTGTGATAAACCATAATGGAAAGGAATATGAAAAAGAATACACACACACACACACACACACACACACACATATATATATATATAGAACCGAGTCACTTTGGTACACAGCAGAAATTAACACAACATTGTAAATCAACTACAATAAAATTTTTTTAAAAGACATCTTATCTGATATATAGCATTGATTCACATTGAACTCACAGCCAGCATTCGCTATAACTGGAGTCTGAAGGAAGCTCTTCTCACACACGTATTTTCTCTGTAAAGCACATCACAGCCTTCCTGCTCTTAGGGACACCAGACAGCATTAAGCACTACATTTAGGGGGACATTTCAGACAGTGAAATCACCAACCAAAAAGCACCCCAAAAGTGAAAAGCGTGGCACTCAACAGACTGTAGAAAGGACAGTGGTTTACAGTGTGGGCTGGAACAAGAAGGCAGAATGTCACCCCGTGAGACTTCAGTTGGGTGCACCCTGGGCAACTCAAAACTTTCACTCCTCTATGAATGACCGCAATGACCACAAAAGCACCAGGATTGTTGGTTTGGGGGTTACGAATAAATGTCGTGTGTAGGTGAATTCTCCAACTGGGACACCGTAAAAGAAGATCGATTGTATTAATATTTGCACGTCTACGCAAAGCGTCTAGAAATCTCGCCATGAGTGGGCAATGCTGCCCCCTAGAGGACGTCTCGGGAACGTGCAGGGGTTGGTTAGCATAGGGATGGGGGCCACCCTGGCAACGTTTCTGGATGCCACAGAGACCGGGCAGGTGGGGACCAGAGGAGATGCCCTTCTGTATCACAAAGAGTTGCTCACATTCCGTCTGATCGCGAAACGCCCCAGAGGACATTCACGTCTGTGAAATCATGGTTTGGAATGCTCTGAGACTAATCCCAGCTGCTTTATGTATACACACAGAAGTGTTTTGTGTTTGGTTTTAATACACAGTGCATTTTCCAGGAGGGTAGTCACTGAGGAATCCGAGGGAAGGCTGGTCTTGGTTTTGTTCAGAACTTTATCAAGATTTGGTCATCCTGTCAAAGCCTCCTTGTCTCCACCCGCAAAGCTGCCCTCTGCTTGGAATGGACCATATTACACGCCTACATCAGGCTGGGCTTGTGTCTGCTGCTTTCGTGGTGATGCTTCAGACCAGCGCCAACACCCAGCTACCTCATCCACGTTGCTCCTTGAATAGTCTTCACGATTTACGGATTGAAAAGGACACTGATCTATTTTCACTTACTCCGTACCAGGTCCTGTTCCAAACACTCACAAATGACCTCATGTCACCTTCGGAACAACTCACTGAGCCAAATCCTGCAATAGCATCTTGCGATGGGAAACAGTAAAACCCCCATTCGACAGACAGGGAAACCGAGGCACATTCGGGTCATCAACTTACCCAAGATCATCCAGCTCATAAGCGGCATGGCTGAGACACACCCGGCGGTCTGACCCTGGGGTCTGTATTCTTAACAGCTGTGCAACCCTTTTGGTCCCTCTTTTAGCATAAAATTTGGATGTTTGTACGAACGTAGAGCACACACACAGAAAAGCACACAAATCACCTCCATCCAGCTCAGTGAGATTTTACAAAATGAACACACCAGTGGAGCCAGCCCCTCAGAAGCCCCCTTCTGGCCACTCACTGAACTCGTACAGATTTCACACTCACAGGATTGCAAGGAAGAAGCCAGGTTCAAAAGTGCACGGACCGTATGGGTCTGTTTGTTCCAAATTCAAGAGCGGGCGAAACAACTCCATGTTGTTAGATGCCAACATAATGGTGATGGGGGTTGCGGTGAGGGGAAGGGGCTTGAAGGGGCTTCGAGGTGCTGGTGATATGGGGTGTCACTTGCAGAAATTCCCCTAAGCTGGGTGCTTTGGCACCGCGCTCATTTTCTGGTGTCTATGCTACGTAAGCTTCTGCACAAAGTTTACTTAGGAAAAGGGAGGGGCGGAAGGTGGAGGGGGGAACCCTTCTGGGAGACCCATGCCAAAAATGCGTAACCCGAATCTAATCACGAGGAAACACATGCACGTTGACAAAACAACTGGTCTGTAATCTCCCCAAGTGTCAAGGTCACGAACGATAAAGACTCAGGACTGGTTCCAGATGGATGGAGAGTAAAGTGTGACGACTAGATGCAACGTGTGTGATCCTGGACTGGGGAAGTGTGTGTGTGTGTGTGTGTGTGTGTGTGTGTGTGTGTGTGTGTGTGTGTGTGTGTGTTTGTTTAACTTAAAAAAAATTTTTTTTTTTGCTATAAAGGACATTATTGGGAAAGTTGGCATAAGGTCTGTGGATTAGATAATAGTACTAATAGTGCCAATGTTAATTTCCTAATGATGATACTGTACTGTGTTTGTGTCAGAGAATGTTCTCAGGAAATAAGCACAGACAGATTTGGGGGGTGGGCGGTAAGATGAGTAATGCCCCCTCTCCACAAAATGTCCACGGCCTGAATCCTGTGAATGTTACCTCGCAGGGAAAAATAGACTTTACCGATGTGATGAAATTAAGGATCTTAAAATGGGAGATTAATCTTGCATTATCCAGGTGGGTCCGAAACGTAATCACAAGGGTCCTTAAAAGAGGGAGGCAGAGGGGGAAGGCCACATGAGCAGAGGTTAGAGTGATGCATTTGGGGTTTTTTTTTTCAATTTTTTTGGCCGCGCCACGTAGCTTTTGGGACCTTAGTTCCCCAACCAGGGATCGAACCCAAGCCCTGGCAGTGAAAGCGCAGAGTCCTAACCACTGGACCGCCAGGGGAGTCCCTAGAGTGATGCATTTTGAAGACAGAGAAAAGGGCCACGAGCTAAGGCGTAAGGGTGGCCTCTGGAAGCTGAAAAAGGCAAGAAAACGAATTCTTCCCGGAGCCTCCAGAAGTGACCAGCTCTGCTGACACCTTGACTTTAACCAGTAAGACTGATTTTTGACTTCTGACCTCCAGAACTGTGAGGGAATAAATGTGTGTTGTTATAAGCCACTACGTTTGTGGTCATTTGTGACAGTGGTCATCGGAAATACGAAGGGTGAAGGGATCCCTGGGCTACACCCCTACTCTCGAACAGCTCAGAACAAGTAATTAGAAAGATAGACAAGGATAAAGCAGATGTGGCAAGATGGTAACGCTTGAGGAATCTGGGAGAAGGTATGCAGCGATTTTGTGTACTCTACAACTTTTCTGTAAATCTGAAATTATTCAAAATAAGGAGGTTAGGGATTCCCCTGGTGGTCCAGCGGTTGAGACTCACGCTCCCAATGCAGGGGGCCCAGGTTCGATCCCTGGTCAGGGAACTAGATCCCACATGCTGCAACTAAGAGTCTGCATGCCGCAACTAAAGATTCCCCATGCCACAACGAAAAGATCCTGCATGCCGCAACTAAAAAGATCTCACATACTGCAACGAAGATCCTGCGTGCTGCAACTAAGACCCAGCACAGCCAAATAAATAAATTTTTTTTTAAAAAAAAGAGTTTAGGGCTTCCCTGGTGGCGCAGCGGTTGAGAATCTGCCTGCCAATGCAGGGGACACGGGTTCAAGCCCTGGTTTGGGAAGATCCCACATGCCGTGGAGCAACTGGGCCCGTGAGCCACAACTACTGAGCCTGCGCGTCTGGAGCCTGTGCTCCGCAACAAGAGAGGCCGCGATAGTGAGAGGCCCGCGCACCGCGATGAAGAGTGGCCCCCACTCGCCGCAACTAGAGAAAGCCCTCACACAGAAACGAAGACCCAACACAGCCAAAAATAAGTTAAAAAAAAAAAAAAAGTTAAAAAAATCCCTGAAAACAGAAGGGGGGTGGGTGTTGGTCACTGGCCTGACAGCTTCAAGAAGCCTTACTCTGAAGGACACACAAGAAACAGCTAACAGAGGTGGCCTCCTGGGAGCCCGGGACACTGGAATGATCATAGACTTTTAGTTCCTTTCGAATTTCATACCCTTTGAAATGTAGTCAAAAAAAAGATCACTGCTGAGAAAAGACTCAGTTTCTGGAATTAGACAGTGAAATTGCAGTGATGATTCACACCACCTTGTGAATATATTACAAATACTGAACTGTATACTTGACAGTGGCGAATTTTACGGACCATGAATTCTAGCCCCCCAGAGAAAAAAGGTTTTGGTATAGTTTTCGGGGCACGCAACAAATCTGAATTTTTCCTCTCCATCTCCAGGATCGTAACTCCTTGTGGAAAGTATCTGTTCCTTATTCACCTTCTAACCGTATCCTCTGCATACAGTAAGCACTCCATGACTGTGTTCATGAATGAACTTCAGCTTGCCACCTTGGGGGGAAGAATTCCTTCCACAGTCCCCACTACTTCTGGGATTCAATCTTATCCCTTATCAAGGTCTTCGGCACCCTGTTCCCAATCCTCCCACAAGCTCCAGCCCCTCAGTTACTCCAACCAGCCAGGCCAACCTCTTTCATCTCCGCCAACACGTGACACTCTCTCTTGCCCCCAGGCTTTCGCCCTGGGAGTTCCCTCCCCATAGAGGCGGTCCAGGACCACCTACACCTGCTTAATTCCTGCCTGACCATCAGGGCTCAGCCAAGCGCCACCTCCTCCAGGGGCTGCCCCGCCCCTTCCGAGACCCCACCCCCCACCCCCTTGACCCACAGTCACTGCTCCATGCACCTTCCAGCCATCACTCTAACAGGGGATCAACTTTAATCCACTTGTGTGATTTGATGCTCCCTGGGTCTCAGCGCTCCAGGGGGCAGGGGCTTGTTCTGTCTTGGTCACGGTTCATTTCTCCCAGCGTCTGCAGGGGTCTGGCCCGCAGACTCCATCGTGTGTTGAATGAATCGATATACGAATGAACAAATGGCCAAGAGTTAACTAGTGGGGACTGCATTACTGAGGCGTGACCTGGGGCAAGCCAGTGACCTCCTGGGCCCGGGTTTCCCCTGCTGGGCAGTGGGAGGGGCTGGGCGGGGGGTCAGGGGGGTCGGGGTGGGGGGACAGCCGAGAGTCCCGGAAACGCTGCGAGGTTTTGCGGCAGGGCAGCGAGGCACCTCCCAAAAGATAAATAAATGAGCACATCTCCTGATAGACTCACAAGCGCATCATCACCCCTAACAAACTGATTATTCATCCTTAACATCAGCTCAGACCTGACCCAGACTCGAGTCCCCCCCCCCCCCCCGTGGCCTTTAAAATGGCCTTTTACGGTTGGCTTCGGAACCTGCGCGGGTTCCAAGCACCCGGTGAACCTGACACCTGAAGGGCTGGCAGTCAGCTCTGGCTGGTGATTTCAACCCAGCCAGCGGTAAGCAAGCCCCGACCTGCATGGGCGGAGGCGTGGGGCTGGCGAGGCTACGACGGCCTCACGTGGGCAGGAGCTCACCTCCCTGTGTGCTAGGCTGCCTGTTCCACCTCCCTGGTGGCATTTACGGCGCCAACGTGGATGGGAAGTGAGGAGGGGGGTGGAGGTCCTGCTTCCACTGGCCCTGAACGCTCTCTGCCCTGGGCTTCCCGTGGGTGACCCAGAGGCGCCCACCTGCCTCTCTGGAAACGGATCACGGGCTGGCTTTGGAGTCAGACCCGGGTTCCACCACCACCTCATCAAAGGCAGTGAGTCCTATAGGGCAGACACCCCACCTCCCTGGACCTCTGTGTCCTTTTTTCTTTTTGGCCGCGCCATGGGGCTTGTGGGAGCCTAGTTTCCCGACCAGGGATCGAACCCAGGGCCATCCCTAACCTACGAGTCCTAACCACTGGACCGCCAGGGAACTCCCCATCTCTGTCTCCTCTTTCTTCCAAAGGAGAGGCTAGAAAAAAAGGTGACCGGCTGGCTCCACTCCTTGGAAGTGAGACACAAAATCACACTGTTATGAGACCCCATCCACCTGCCACACCAGCAAAAGCAAAAAAGCTGACAACAGTGGTTGCTGGCAACCACGTCGGGGAACAGGTGCTCCAGAGACAGGGTGGGAGAAACTGGAAACTAGCGCCACCTTCTGGACGGCGGCGAGGTCGATTCAGTACAAGTTAAAAAAACAGAGTGGGGTTGGGGGAAGGGAAAGGGGCTGGGGGTTAGAGCTGAAAGCCAAGAAGTCATGAGCCCCTAACTGCTGGATCTGCTGCCAGGTTCCTGGGGGAGGGGTGGGGGGTTCACGACCCTCTGCTCTCTACTTGCATACCTGTTTGAAAGGTTCCATAAGAAAAAGGTAAAAAGCAAAATTATTCAGCAGTAAAAAGGAAGGAAGCACGGATACGTACGACCACATGGATGAAACTTCAAACCATCATGCCGAGGGAAGGAAGCCAGCCACAAAGGATGATATATTGTATGATTCCACTTATATGAAAGGTCCCACACAGGAAGCAGATCTGTGGTTGCCAGGGGCTGCCATTGGAAAACCGGCAGACGACCGCAAAGGGGCGCAAGTTATCTTCTTGGGTCACTGAAAATGTTCTAAAATTGATTGTGGGGACGGCTGCACAGCTCTGAAGGTACTAAAAGCCACTGGCTTGTATTTGGCCACGCCACACGGCCTGCGGGATCTTAGTTCCCCGACCAGGGATCGAACCTGGGCCCTTGGCAGTGAAAGTGCGGAGTCCTAACCACTGGACCGCCAGGGAATTCCCTGATATATACTTTAAATAGGTAAATGTTTTGGTACGTGAATGATACCTCAATAAAGCTGTTAAATTTCCATTAAAGCTGGATAAAACCAAAAATTGCACCTCTCCTTGGACTCAGCATTTTGTGGCTTAAGAGCTGATCCTGCGGTTCTGTTCACCCATGGGCACAAAGACCTACTTATAAGGATATTCTTGGCACTTTTGGGGGGATGGGGGTTCGTCCCAATAGCAACAGAATGCAGTCACCCGAAGGGTGTGTCTGCAAGGGACAGACAGGCTGCAAGAATCACAGCTCATCTAAACAGTGAAACCTTCTGCAACCACAAAAAACCCTGAAATTCACCTATACCTACAAAACCAGAATAACTGCCAAAACATGCTGTTTGGTGGGAAAAGTAGGGGACAAAGCCCACGCTAGCACGGGGGTGATGAGCTATTTTACCCCAGTGCCATGCAGGACCCAGGCCAGGGTGTGGGGCCTGATATGCCAGGTGTTTTCATGGTTATTTGGTGCCTCTGAGCCGGTCCTGGGAGGAAGGTCAGGGAGGTGGGGCCCATCTGGATCAACCACTGCGCAGGAACTTTTAAATCAGGAGAGAAATACGGTAACATTTTTTTTGGAGGGGGTGGGTGGCATGCAGGATCTCAGTTCCCCCACCAGGGATCGAACCCGTGCCCGCTGCAGTGGAAGTGCGGAGTCTTAACCACTGGACCGCCAGGGAAGTCCCAGAAATATGGTAACATTTTGATCAACATTACAGCTGAACATCAGCCCTGGGGCTGGAGAATAATGTGTGTCTTTTCTTACATGTCTGAAATATTTCTGGCAGGAGATGCAGGAAGCTTAACAGTGGAAAACTAGGGCTCAGAGGGGCCCGGGGCGACTCGGTTTTCACACGATGACCTTTGATCATATTCAGATTATGTCACTACACACCGACGGTGGTGCAAAATTTTTGTTTCGGGACTGGAAAAATCGGAGCTGCTACCCGCGCCCACCACACGGCAGGAGGGTTACTTGAGGTGACCTGTGTCAGGAGGGCAGGCGGTACCTGAGAGGCTCAGGCCCCCACTGTGGCCTCCATCTGAATTTGTTTGTCAGCTGCCCAGGGAGGAGCAGGGCAGTTACGCAACCCGTGGTTGGGAAATCTAGCAGGGAGGCCTGGGACCCTGTGTCAATATGCCTGAGGACGCTGGCCTGTTCGCTGCCTGGGTGGACAGCCAACCTGGCACTGACTGGGTCTCCAGCCCTCCCCATTGGCCCTGGAGCCCACAGTGGCTCCCGACGCCTTCCACAGCCCCGGAGACCAGAGGAGAATGAGACCCAGGCCCGGCCCCGCTCAGAACTGGAAATCAGGGTCTCCACGGGACTGGTGAGAGGAATCACAATTCATCCAGACAATGAAATGCCAGGTAGCCGGAAAAAAGACTGAGATTTCCCCCTCTATGTGCACGTAATGGGTTGAATCGTGTCCCTCTATTCCCTTCAAAAATATACTAAAATCCTAATGCCTGGGACCTCTCAGAATGTGACCTGATTTGGGTATTGGGTCGTTGCAGCTGTAATTATTTAAGCTAAGATGAGATCATACGGGACTGGGGTGGCCCCTAATCCAAAATGATGGGTGTCCTATAAAAGGGAGGATTTGCATACAGATGCTTGGGTGGGGAGGCGGGCGCACCCCATTAGGCTGAAGGCGGAGATCAGGTGACGCTTCTAACAAGGAAACCACCAGAAGTTAGGGGAGGGGAAGGGAACAGATTCTCCCAGGACCAACCAACCCCACCAACACCTTGACCTCAGACTTCTGGCCTCCAGACCTGGGAGATGATCAATTTCACTTGTTTAAGGCACTCGGTTTATGGTGCTTTGTGATGGCAGCCCTGGCAAACGAATACAGTACTGCAACGGAACTATTGTCAAAATGTACTGTTTGGTGAGAAAGGTGGGGGGCAAAGCAGAAGAACACGGGTAATGAGCTGAGTATTTCACCCCAGTGCCCCCCGAGCCCAGACCAACCAAGGAAGACCCGGGCCAGGGGCAGGGTCCTCCCTGCACCCTCACTTCAGCCTCTTCCTGCCCTACAGTCCATCCTCCACATGGCCCAGAGCTGCTCCTCCACGGCTCCCAGCCCTCCCATGGCTCCCCAGTGCCCTCAGGACAAATCCCAGCCCCTCAGGCTGGCATTTGAGGCCTCACCTGCCCCTGTGGCTCCATCTCCCCACTCCCCTGGGTCACCCACTAATTGAATCCATTCGAGAAGTTTCAATTCCTCAAACATGCCACGCCTTTCCTGCTTCAGGGCTTTTGCACACGCTGTTTCCCCCTGCCTAGACTGTTCTTCCCCCGATAGCACCAATGCTCACACCTTCGGCTCTCCAGGCCTTTGCGCAAACATCACCAACACAGTGTGTCCTTCCCGATCCCCTATTTAAAGCTTCCTCCTTCCTCCGTTCCCTGTTTTAGTTTTCAAACCGAGCAATGCATGGCCAGGTGTCCACCCCCATCCTTCATGGGGGGCTCTGGGCTCACGGCTCACTCACAGGTGATTTCCTCGTGGGTGAATCCCAGGACCCGCAGGGACTCCAGTGTCTCCTGGAAGAGCTCGCGCTCCTGGCCCGGAGAGGACGATGGCCCGTTGGTCAGGAAGCGGTAGTGGGAGAACGGCTCCAGGAGGAGGTCGGCTGTAGGAGTAACGGGCGGAGGCCAAGGTCAAGAATGAGCTGTAGAGTCAGACTCAAGTCCCGGCTTCCTCAATAGCCACCCCGGGAAGAGCATCACTTCCCCACTAGGAACCTCGGTCTCCTCCTCTGTCAAATGAGTGGGGATCCATTCTTCAAGGGTTTGGTAGGAAGGGCCGGGCGTGAAGTGGGTATTTAGCACATATTAGACCTTTCCTCTTCCCTCCTTCCATAATGATTCTCTAGTCGCAGAGTTGCCCAGAGAAGGCAGGAGCTGCGCATTGGCAGAAGCAACAGGGCTGCGGGTGCCCGAGTTAGCAGAAGCCATGGGACAGGAGGGGCCGGTGGCAGAGGGTTCGGAAGCCACCGCGAGCAGGAGGCTGGGTGCGGAGGGGCCAGGAGGCGGCCCAAGCTACGGGGTGGAAGAAGCCAGAATGACAGGGGAGCCACAGGGCAGCGGGGCCACCGTAGAGGAGACGGCCTTGGGGCGTTTCCACAGCCAGAAGGCTGGAGGAGCGCAGAGCAGGAGACAGGAGGCAGCAGGAGCCTACAAGCCACGCAAACCACCATCATCGGGAACCACGAGAAGGCAAAGCTGGACTTGTTACAGCACCCGCTGGAGTAAGCAGAGCCCCGGAGTTTCAGGAGAGAAGTGTGTGGGCAGGAGACACGTGGCCACGTAGCCGGCGTGAGCAAGACCCGGGAGACAGCGGGAACCAGAGGGCAGCAGAGTCTGGGGGTGGCAGGAGTCGAGAGGCGGCAGAAACCAGGGGCGGTGGGATCCGGGAGGCGAGAGAATCCACCACCCAGCAGGAGCCTGACACAAAGCAGGTGCCTGACAAAGGTTAGTGCCTCCCATGTCCTCCGCCCCGGGGGGTCCACACGCGGCTACCACCCAGACCCCGGGGAGGGGTGGGGAGCCATCGGACACTAACCCTTGAGCTGCTCCCCGGCGCCTCCCAGCAGCTGGTAGAAGATGTGGAAGCTGCATTCGTCCTTGGCCTGGCGGATGGCCCTGGACTTCTCCAGCAGGTCTGGGTGGGGGGGCGAGTCAAGGTGCCACATGGAGGGGACCCCCCGGCTATCCCGTGGAACAGTGGAGTCACTCATAGCCCCGGCCGGCGACCTGGTCGCTAACTGGACCAGTGGCTTTGGACTTGTGTCACTTAAGCCTCGAGCCTTAGTTTCCTCATCTGTGCAAGGGGCCCGATACTAACACCCGTCCATGAGTCTATGAGGTGCTGTCGGGGTAAATGAGTTATTATGTGTCAAACACTGCAGCTGTGCCTGGTTTTTCACTACCAAGGATAAGAATACCTCCTGCTGTCATGACCCTCCCAGCCTCAGTTTCCCCGTATGACTACTGGGGCTCTCAGCTTCTCCCTTCTGCGAAAGCCACATGGCACGTTTACACACTGAAAATTGGCGAGACGCCTTAAAGGAAAATAAAACACCTGATAATTGGTGTAGCCGTCTGTGTCCTACACTCATGGACCACCGAGCACATATTTTGCACAACTGTCATAATGCAGGACCTGCCTTGGGGAGCCTCGCCCAAGATGGACTGCAAACCATTGACCCAAAACCCTGGGGCGCTAACCTGCTTGGGTGAGACGGGGAGGACACACAGGAGGGGGTCCCACAGGGCAAGGTGGGGTGAAGGGAGCATGCGTGACCTGTGCGACCCTGGGTAATGACAGCCCCGAGCCTCGTTTTCCTCTTCTGTGAAATGGGATGATAACAGCGTCTGCCTCACAGGGCTACAGAGACGAGGAACTGAGTTAACATATGGAGAGTTCTCAAGACACTGCCAGGCATGCAGTAAACCCTCAAGAAATGTTGGACGTGCTGACGCTGGTGTGAGGGGTCAGGCCAAGCCCGGGATCCATCTGTTTGACCCCGGGGGTGGCACCTGCCCCGCGAGGACCAATGACCACAGGCTGGTCATCGGCCCCGAGACAGAGACAGCCAGGCAGGAGAGCCGTGCCTGGTGGGGGCAGCCCCAACTGGATGTGGGGTGTGGATGGGAGAAAGTTAGCGCTTGGAAGCAGGCAGAGAAGACTCCCGGGGTCCGTGGAGGCCTGGGATGGCAGGATGGATGGGGCAGGGAGAGCCGTGAGCTCTAAGAAGTTGTGTGAGTAGGAACCGTGATGCAGAGGGGTGATGGGCCGCAGGAACGGTGGGGATCAGGAGCTGGTGGCAGCAGGGGACATGAGGCCTCGAGCCCAAGGAAGAAGATACCAGGTGGCAGCAGAGCCCATGGGGCCCAGCTGCTTGACAGCGAGATCCGGGTTTCCTTACTCCCTAAGCCCTCTTAGGAAAAACCCTTCACTGACACACTGCTTCTCAACCCTCCCCCAGATTACCGGGGGGAACAGTGAGCTTAGATACCCCGGGGATGGGGATATGATTTGTTATGAATATCATCCACATTGCAATGAATAATTATTAACAATATTAACATTATAAGGACAGTGCTAATTTAATCATTCATTTCTAATAATGATAGCTCATTTTTTTTTTTTTGACCGTGCCACACGGCTTGTGGGATCTTAGTTCCCCAACCAGGCAGGGATTGAACCCGGGCCCTCGGCAGTGAAAGCGCTGAGTCCTAACCACTGGACTGCCAGGGAATTCCCAGATAGCTCATGCTTGAGTGCTTACGAGGTGGCAGGGGCCATGCTAAGAACCTGCCTCACTTCAGACCCTTCCAGGGTAGGTTCTATGATCCGTCCCCTTCTACAGAGGGGGAAACTGAAGCCCAGAGAGGTCAAATCACGTGCGCAAGAGCCTCAGAGTGGCAGAGCTGGGATTCGAACGCGGGTGGGTGTGATTTCTTCGCTCGTTCTCTTAAGCTCTGCACTCCTGGAGCTTCTGGGTTTTGTCTCGTAAGTTCCTACCGAGCATGTGTGGGAAAGGTTTGACACAGCTGGCCCGAGTTAGCCGGCTTGCAAGGCCCGCCTCTGGCTGGTGTCTGGGAATCCGGATTTCAGGAGGGTTCCCAGCCTTCCTTGGCTGACAGGAGGGGCCCCCTGCACCTAAACTGTTTGTGCAAAACAACATGGTTTCTTCTGAACACCTGCTTTCCTTCGGGGACTCTGGAATTTGGGTACGTGCCAGGGAGAGAGTGCCTAGGTGATCAGCCCCCAGTAAAAACCCTGGGCGCGGAGTCTCTGATGAGCATGCCTGGTAGAAAACATTTCACACGTGTTGGCATACCTGGGAATTAAGCACGTCCCGTGTGACTCCACGGGGCAAGGCCTCTGGAAGCTGGCGCTGCCCGCCCCCCCCACTCAGCCCCACACGCCTTCCCCTTTTGCTGCCTGTGCTCGCGACCTTTCTCTATGGTTAAGTCATAGCCGACCCTCCGCCCCATAGCGAGGCTGGGCTGGCCTTCTCCTAAAAGCTCCCGGAGGCCCTGCCCTCCTCCCTTCATGTGGAGATGCTGTCTCTCTGCCCCTTCCTGAGGTTCTAGGATCCTTCCCCTTCTGCAGAGGGGGAAACTGAGGCACAGTTTCTGAGCTGCAGGGAGCCAGCGTTCCCGGCGAGTGTGGACGCCTGTTTTCCGTAAGCGGTGAGATCCCAAGAGCCACCCTCCTTGGCTGCCACCCCTCGTCCCCCCCACCAGGCACCCCTCCGGGCGGTGAGGATACAAGTCTCGATGTTGGCGCCCACGATGTACCCGGCAACGTCGAAGTTGATGCGGATGAACTTGCCCTGCGAGGGGAGCGGGCGGAGGGACTTAGCCAAGGATCCCGCAGGCCTAGAGAGCACCGCCAACCCACACTCACCCCTCCCAGGGCCGGGGCTGCCTCTTGCTTTCTCCCTCCACTGAACCCCACTCCAATCATGAGGTTCCAGTTCGGGGGGGCAGTTCCCAGGGGAATTCAAGGTCCAGGCCCCTTTGACTTCTTTCCTCGGGACCCAGGTCCCCAGCTCCTTCATCTCTCAGACCTAGAAGTCACGGCCCACAGGCCCCTCCTCCTTCAACAGACCCACACATCCTGCCTCCCCTCCACCATCCTCCGAAACTCCCAGCTCCTGTTTCACCGACTCAGGCCCAGGCACCGCCCTCCCCCAGCACTCACGAATCGGGAGGAGTTGTCATTCTTTACTGTCTTGGCGTTGCCAAAGGCCTCCAGGATGGGGTTAGCCTGAAGAAGCTGCCGCTCCAGCTCACCCTGCAGGGGCGCGGGGGATGGCGCGTCAGTGGGGGCAGGGGGGTTGGCCCAGCTGTAAGGGGGGTGGGTCTGTGTCACAGCTGGCTGAGTGCCTGTGTGTGAGGGGCCTTTGTGTGTCCGGGTGTGTGCCCGCTTTCCCGCATCTGGGTCTTGCCCTTCAGTCTACTGTGAAGGGAACGAGGAAACATCTGAGGAAACATCTCCAGGATACATTGTTAGTGGAAACAAAACAAAACAAAAAGCAAGTTGCAGGAAAATACCTACAGTGTGATCCCATTAATAAAAAATAAATTGAGGGAAAAGTACACCACAAAACGAGACTCCTATTTCTATAAGGATAGACACATGTCTGTAAACATTTAGAGAAAGGTCTGCAAGGATACACACCAAACTGTCAACAGCATAAGACGCTCCAAGGGAGGAGGACTGAGAGAAGGAAAAAGGAATTTCACTTTATCTGATTTTTGTCATTGTTGCTGTTGGTACAGTGAATATGTACTCATGTATCACTTGCAGAATTAAAGAAAAATCTTATACCATCTAAGTAAAGTGCTTCAAACTGTTTGGAAGTTTGGTAGTTTCCTCCCCCAGTCAGGCTGATCCATGGGTGGGGATTTTTTATTTATTTATTTTTTTAAGACAGGAACATTTTTTTAAAATTGAAGTATAGTTGATTTATAATATTGTGTTAGTTTCAGGTATACAGCAAAATGATATGGTTATACATATATATGTATATACCTATATTCTTCTTTTTCCAATTCTTATCCATTATAGTTCATTATGAGATATTAAATATAGTTCCCTGTTCTATACAGTAAATCTTTGTTGTTTATCTATTTTATATACGGTAATGTGCATCTTTTCATCCCCTACTCCCAATTTATCCCTCCCCCCACCCCCATGGGTAGGGATCTTATTCTGAACTTCCCTACAGCCACCTCGGTGTCAGAGCCAGGAACATAGTAGGTGCTCAGTCAACAGCAATCCCCTTCCCCTCTTTCCTATCCAGGCTCTCAAAGACACCAACTATTTCTTTAAATGCCCTGTGAGCCCTCAGACACTAGCCTGAGCTGGGTGTACACATTAAGCCTACCATAACTGTCAGTGTGGGTCTGTGGGTTGTGTGAACTTGTGGTATCTGTGGGCTCTGTCTACATATATTTAGCAGATCAACAATAAATGGTAGTTGTGGCCTCTGGGTTGTTTCACATTGGGATCTGTGGCCAGTCTGCACAGACACAGTAGGGCTAACAGAAACGGCTGTGTGGTTGGGGTCTGCACATGTGCGGTAGGACCACACTAAATGGCAGCATGGGCCCTAGGTGTGTGCACGCAGTAGGGCTGCCATAAGCAACAGTGGGGTGGGGGGGGGCCTGTGTGCACACAGTAGGGTTGTGTGACATGACAGTGTGGGGCTGGGCGTGCACACAGCAGGACTGCCATAAGTGGCAATGTGGCTTCCTGGCAGGGGTGACCATCAGTGCCTGAGGGGGCCCTGTCTGCCAGGAAGACTGTGGTCTGGGGTGACCCAGGTGGTATTAGGGGTGACAGGACTCGAGGTGATTCCCCACTACTCACATAAGACACGGTGCTGGTGGAGGCCTGAGGAAGTCACAGGACACGAGACACGGACCGGGACATGGACCAGGACACAGCACATGGAACGTGGACAGACACACAGGTGAACTGGTGGTCTCAGGTGGTGGGTGGGGTGAGGCGGAGAGACGAGGGGCTGGGGAAACTGGCCATGTGGAGCGGGGTGGCGTCGGGGGGGTACCCGCAGCACCCGGGGTTTGAATCCAGGCTAGCCCTTCCTGGGTGTGTGGCCTCGGAAAACCAACTCACCACAGCTGTGACTTTGGTTTCCTGTCTTTAACGCAGGAAGACCACACCCACCTCACTGGAGTGTTACAGTAATAGAAGCAAAGGGACTAGTACTATATAAATGCCCACTTATAGAGTAAACCTGGGCATTGCCGGAACCTAAACAGGCCTGACACACAGTGGATGCTCTGGAATGTAAGCACCTACTGTGCGCCAGGCGCTGTTCCGAGGGCCAATGAGGCCAAGGACTGGCCTTCACATTTTTGTGTCTCTGCTCCCAGCACTATATCAGGCACACAGTAGGGACGCAGGGGGCATGGGCAGCCAGGAGAAGGCCCACAACTGTGTCCCTCCATGAGGGAGGCAGGGAGTTAGTTATGGGGGGAAGCAGAACCTGAGATGGAGGGGGCCTTGCTGGTGGCAGGGTCCAGAGGATGTCCCAAGGCAGGTCACTTACCGGGACACCCGGCTCCTTCCTGCCCTTTGGCGATGATGCCACGTGGGCGAGGTACTGGATGACTTTCTTGGTGTTTTCTGTCTTCCCAGCCCCAGACTCCCCGCTAAGGGGGGGCACAAAGGGAAACAAAAAGAGTCAGCAATGTTCCAAGGTAAGCCCCGCCCATTCCAAGCAGAGCCACGCCCAGCCGGGACCCCGCTTCCTCCAGGAAGTCCTTCAGGATTACTCACGTGCAGAGAATGGACTGATCCTCACGATCTGTAGGGGACAGAGGGGGATGTGTCACCTGGGAGGATTTCTCCAGTGAGACACTGGCTACCCTCTTTCCAAAATCCTTCCCAAGGGCTAAGGAAAAGCTTGGATTTTGACGTGTGACCCTCCTAGATTCTAATACCTAACCCTAACTCAACCTCTCATTTGCTGTGTGACCCTGGGAAAGCAGCTACCCCTCTCTGAGCCTGTGTCCTCACCTGTAAAATGGAGACAACAAACTCCAACTGAACAGAATGTGATTCATTCAACAAACTTCAATTTGAGCCCCTACCATGTGCTGCCTTGTGCTGAGTGTGTTAAATTCAGAGACATGAGAGTGAGATCCTGGACCCCAGGCTCAGCCTCTAATAGAAAACAGGCCACAGAATGGTAGTTATGGTGACTGGTGGCCCATTGGTGGCTCATCTGCCCAACTTGAGGGCAGAGAGCACAGCTCAGTCCTCACCATCTCCTCCTGCGCTCACCCTGGGCCCGACACAACCCTTCAACAAATGCACACTGACCACCTACTAAGTGTCAGACACTGAGGGCAGTGGGAATTTGCAAGGTCCCTGCCCTCATGGAGCATCCGCTTGAGTGGGGGATAAAAGCACATAAACTAGGGGAGTTCCCTGGTGGCCTAGTGATTAGGACTCTTGGCTTTCACTGCCGTGGCCTGGGTTCAGTCCCTGGTCTGGGAACTGAAATCCCCGCAAGCCATGCAGCACAGCAAAACAAAGAAACAAACAAAACAACAACAAAACCCCATAAACTAAAAATGAAGATTTGACAGTTGGCAATGTCTGGAGACATTTTTGGTTGTCACAACCTGGGAGGGTTGTCCTACAAGCTTTAGTGGTAGAGCCCAGGGATGTTGTTTAACATCCTATGATGCACAGGACAACCCCCCACTCCAAAGACTCATCCAGCCCCAAAGGTCAACAGAGCCAGGATTGAGAAGCCCTGGTCTAAAGTCATAAGAAGTGACTGAGGGGAGGGGTCGAGGGCCAGAAGGCGTCTCAGAAAAGGTGCTATTTCAGCTCAGCCCTAAAGGACGAGGAAGCAGGGAAAGAGCATTCCAGGCAGAGGGCACGACCAGTGCAAAGGCCCTGTGGTGGGACCAAGTTGGAGATGTTTGAGAGACAGCAAGGAGGCCAGTGAGGCTGGGGGAGGGGGCAGAGCTGGAGATGATGCAGATGGGTTTGGAGACCACGATTAAAGGGTCTGGATGGTTTTTAAGGAGGGCAGGAGGTCTCTGGGTGGTTTTAAGCCAGAGACAGGGCTGCATTCAATAGGGCCTCAGAGTTAGCGGCCTGGTTTGGGAGCCCTATGGACATGGGTTCAAGGCCCAGCCACCTCCCTGCCTTGCTGTGTGACCTTGCGTCAGTCTCTGAAGTCTTCTGTGCCTTACTTTCCCCATCTGAAAAATGGGGCAGAGTGGTTAGGACTTGGTGCTTTCACTGCAGGGGCCTGGGTTTGATCCCTGGTCAGGGAACTAAGATCCCACAAGCTGCACCGCGTAGCCAGAAAAAAAAAACAGCCCCTACCTCACAGGGCCATAGTCAGAACTCAGAGAGAATCTTCAAAAACAATTTTTTTTTAATATACCAGCTAGTATATAATACAGTTTTGTGGCCTGTTTTGTATCCAGGGCTGAACCTGGGATCCAGAATCTTGCTCTCATGTCTTTGAATTTCACATGCTCAGCACAAGGAGGCACACGGTAGGGGCTCAAATTGAAGTTTCTTGAATGAATTACATTCTGTTCAGTTGGAGTTTATTGTCTCCATTTTACAGGTTGAGGAAACTGAAGCTTAAGGGGAATTCGTTGGTGGTCCAGTGGTTAGGACTCGGCACTTTCACTGCTGGGGCCCACGTTCAATCTCTGGTCGGGGAACTAAGATCCTGCAAGCCTCATGGTGTGGCCAAAAAAAAGAAAAAAAAAGAAACTGAGGCTCAGAGAGGGACAGCCACTTTCCCAGGGTTACACAGCAAGCAAGAGGCTGAGTCGGGGTCAGGTATTAGAATCCAGGAGGGTCACATGTCAAAACTCACAGTGCCCAGCCCAGGATGAGGACATGATACACAGTGTGACCTACACGCAAGCAGCAGCTGGGGGCCTTGGGTTCGAATCCTACCTCAGCCACTGACCCACCAGTGGGACGGTGGGCAGTGAGTGTGCTGCTCTATGCCTCAGTTTCCCCACCTGGCAACCAGGGATAACGAGCACACCTCCTTCATAGGGTGGCTGTGACGTTAAATGTGTTCATCCCTGAAAAGTGCTTGACCCAGAGTAGGCACTCACTCTTATTTTCTTGAACATTTATTCCTAAGTTATATTAACTAGTATAAAAAATATGTAACAGATTATATAACCAAATAAAATGTTACCTCTGACTAAATACAAATTTATAATGTGACTATAAAAACATTATATATAAATGTTTGAGTGCATAGTGCAGGTATTTGCAGGTATTTTATATATATATATGTATGTATGTATACATAATAAATATCTAATGAGTGTAATATGAATACTACCTGGGAACTATGGAATTTTGGCAGAACTGATCGACATTGTCATGGGGTGAATGGCAGCCCCTCTGACAAACATCCTTGTGCAGTGCTCAGCCTGCCCAGCTGTACACAGCGACCCCATGCTGCCCATCGTCTAAGGGGCAGCCATTCACCCATGACCATGTAGATCACGTCAACAATATAAATGATGAATGAATGAACACTCTTAAGAATCACTGTTTCAAGAGGAATTTTTGCAAGAGCTGGCAACAGTGAGGTCCCAAATGAGACTTGTTGAGGGAAGGAGTGAACAGAGAGACAGATAAAAAGGGGCCTGTCTGGTAGGACCCAGAGCCTTGCCCACTCGGCCCTCCATTTGTGTTACCTCCTGCCCCACAAAGAAGCCTCACAGTGTCTGAAATCCTTGACCTGTCATCTGATCCTGACCCCCAGCCCAGTCCCCACTGAAGAGGCACCTCCAGCAGCCCAAGCCCCACACTCACCCTGGAGCATGCTTCGGTAGGCCCCCTCAGTCACTGCGTACACGTGGGGCGGCACTTCGTGGCGCTTTTTGCCCCGGTACATCTCCACAATCGCCTCCGTATAGATGGGAAGCTGCTTGTACGGGTTGATGACCACACAGAAAAGGCCGGAGTAGGTCTGCAGCGGGCAAGAAGGAGAGAGGGCCTCAGCTAGCTGCCTGCCTGTGGCCCAGAGGGCAGCATGGGGCTGCCGTGTACAGCTGGGCAGGTTGTGCACTGCACAAGGACATCTGGCAAAGGGGCTGCCATTCACACCACGACAATGTAGATTTGAACATATTTTACAAAGAGTTTCAGGCTGATGGTTGAAAAGAAGCTTTCCAAATTGCACGAAGGTGCTGTACGGATGAGGATTCACACACAGAGAGAGAAGGTAGGCTCTGTAGCCCTGTCACTGCTTGGACTCGCACATGCGTGAAAGGACCATGTGCAAGTTCATCTGCAGCATCATTTTTAAAACAGCGGAAGACTGGAGACAATCTGGATGCACGGTCATACAATGAATTCCTATGATGCTTTCGGTGTACTGTATACAGGTAGAGAACTATCTCCAAAACATTACCACGGAAAGGAGACAAGGTAAGAACTGTTTGCATTGAAAGGGGTGCAAGAAGAATATTTTTATGAATTTGCCTGAATACACATAGAACATTTCTGGAAAGGTGCTCCCAGTATCTGCAGCAGCTGAAACACGACAAGAGCATGTCTGCAGTTTCTGTTCATAACAGACTCACAGGACCTGCTTCCACGACCGTCTTGGTGGTTCCTTCTTATTGGAGGAAATGCTAAACAGGTTCTCAAGGTGAGTGAAAATAAAGATGTAATTTTTTTTTTTTGCATCCAAGTTCATGGACACCTTGAATTTGTCCACACAGCTGTTGGGCCTGAGTGCAGGACCCTGTAAAGGTTTAAGAACTGTTCCAGCTCGGACAGAGCCTCGGGTAGATAAGACGCACTTAGGATGGATAGAGGCAGTTAGACAGCTAGAGAGCTAGCTGATCACCTAGCTAAACCAACCCAGAGAGCTAACTAGCTAAGTTAGCTGGACTAAGCTAGCTAATCCAGCAGAGAGTTAGCTGCTTAGGGGCTTAGCTAGTTAACTGTGAAACTAGTTAGCTACTTAGCCAGCTAGTTAGCTACTTGGCTAGTTAAATGGCTAGGCGGTTACTTGTTGGTTGGTAGCAGAACTGCTTTAAGCTCCCAGATGGCTAGAGCTTCTCAAGCAGAGCAAGGGTGTGGCCACCACAGGTTGCCTGGCTCCCAGGTGCCAAGCTTTTAAGGATGGGAGGGTGGGTGGCCAGTCTAGAGCAGAACAACCGGTTTGCTGGGTGTCTGCCCTCCCTGCCAGCAGCTCCCAGGAGCTCTCGAGGGCAGGGCGGCCGGACCACATTCCCAGGGAGGGTATCTCATGGCTGCTGGCACCCAGGCCCCCACTCCTGGCTGACAGAGGAGCCTCCCCGACCCGTGCCACTCCCCATCTCAGCCCCCTCCTGCCAACCATACCAGATGGAACCTGAGCTGGCTGCCAAGGCCAGGGGACAAAGGGCAGAGGCTGGTGTGCCTAGAGAGGGTCGGGGACACCTGAGTGGCAGGGGCACAGCTGCGGAAAACCTGGCTGGAAGGGTCTGGTGTGGCTGCCCCAGCCCTCGGGGCTCTGAAGGCAGACCCACCGGGTGCAACTCCCTGCCTCCCCCTCTCCTCAGCCCCGTGACTCTCCCCACAGTCTCGGTTTGCAGACCCACCGGGTGCAACTCCCCGCCTCCCCCTCTCCTCAGCCCTGTGACTCTCCCCACAGTCTCAGTTTTCTCCCTGAGAAACCCTCCCCATCTCATTACAGAGGCTGTGGGGATTAAGGACGATAATTAATAAAAACTAGCCAGCCCAAGGCGGGGCCCCATAAAAGGCACTCCAGTCATGGGTCCCAAGACGCTCACGTTCCCATCCCACCTGAAAGCTAAGAGTTCACTCAGACTCGGATGCCACGTCATCCTGGGTTTCGAGCCCTGTGTGACTTAGCACGAGGGGCTTGCCCTCTCTGAGCCTCAGTTGCCAGTCCTGGTAAAATGGAGCTGTAATCCCCCCACAGTCTAGAAGGATTCTGAGAATGGCACGCCACCATGCATCTTCCAGTGCCTCACGGAGCAGAGAACATGGCCAGTGCCCGGCAGATGGGTTCCCTTCCTGCCTCGAGCATCCCAGTGAAGGGACCGAGACTTTGAGTCACTCAAGGCCAAATAGCCTATTAGCGACAGAAACTGGGTTTCTAAAACCCCGGACGCCCCCCACTCCTTGCACTGGGAAGCGCTATCTTTCCCATCACCAGTTGGCCAGTTAGTATTTATTAAGCAGGGCCCGAGGACGAACAAGGTGGAGCTTGAATCGAACCTTCTAGCTGCGTGGCCTGAGCAAGCACCTTAACTTTTCTGGGTCCCATTTTCTCATCACACAGGGACGGGAACAGCGCTTCCACAGAAAGCTGCTGGGAGCCATCCGCAAGTTCCCGTTGCAAGTACAGGGCTCAGCGTGGGCCCTGGAGCCCTGTGCATGCTTACTTACTTACTTACTTATTTACTTATTTACTTATTTATTTACTTATTTATTTATTGGCCGCGCGGCATGTGAGGATCTTAGTTCTCCGACCAGGGATCAAACCTGCGCTGCCACTTTAGTCTTAACCACTGGACCTCCAGGGAGCTCCCTGTGTGTGCTTAATATGTTAGCTGTTAGCTACTCCTGGGCTAATGGCTTCTCCTCTCCAAGCCATGGACAAAGGAGGTGATAACCCCTACCTCACAGCCTTATGTGGAGAGGGGGTCAACAGATCATATTGGAAAGAAGTTTAGAACAGCTCCTGACGGAGAAAGCAGGCCCTCACTAATTGCTAATGATTATTGTTAAGGCCCTATTTGCTTCCTGTCTGGGCTTCTGGAATCTTCCATCTCGCTTTCATCTGTCAGGTCCCAATTCTCTGGCTCTCGGGCCATAGCCTTAGCTCAGGCCTTACCATTTTTTCCCCTGAACTTTCTCAATAATCTTCCTAATGCAGTGGATAGGATGTAGGGTATGGAGTCAGATGGCCTGGGTTCAAATCCCAGTTAAGCTGGTTTGTAGCTGGTGGGGCTTTGTCCAAATCCTGGCCCCTCTCTGAGGCTCAGTGTCCCCACCTGCAGAATGGGGATGATAGGAGATACCTTACAAAGTTGCCGTGAGGGTTCAGAGTGTTTATTCACAGGAAAAGGGTGGCTCAGTGTTTTGGGTGCCCCACTGATCCCTTGTCTTTGGTGAGGTCCAGGGGAGTGGCCTGGACAGAGGTCTCTTTCCCAGGACTCACAAAGGCTAGTGAGGAATCATAAGGGCCCAGTACAGCCTGGAGAAGCTGCCAACTCCATCCAGGGCCAGACAGCCCTCAGTTCAAATCCCACCCCTGCCACCAAAAGCTGGGGGCCCCTGAGCCAGCCACTGGCCCTCTCACAACCTCAGTCTCCTCCCCAAACAGGAATCAGATTTCATAAAAAATATTCTAATCTTGTGCTTGTGACCCCTAATGGGGTGGATACTGGGGCCAGTTTATTTATCTTTATTTTTTGATACATCTCATCATTTATTGAAATATTCTTTTATTACTCTCATTAAAGTATTGTGGTTTTTAAAAAAATATAAAACCAGCACTTTTCCTTTTAGGGTTTTAGCAAGGTATTTTGTAGTTCTTCTTGTGGGGTCAGTTAAAATGAGTAAGGTAGTGAGACCCCAGCCCTCTAAGCTGGTGTTCGGAGCATGACTCTGGGGCCAGCTGCCTGGGTTCAAATCCTTCATGTCCATGTGACCTGGGACCCAAGTCACTTAACATTCCTGAAACATCAGGTGATAAGAACAAGCTCCGCCCCAGAAGTGAGCTGATAACCCACAGGCAGCACTTACAACAGTACTTGGCACATCACAAGTGCTGGATAAACATTTGCTAGCCACCCATGATCATTATTTCTCATTATTATTCTCCACATTCCTTGTCACTCTCTCTAATCCTGTTTGCTCTGAATTACGCTTTGGCTGTCCCTTAGAACCACCCTAGAAGCTTATTAAAAAGACCAGTGTCACACCCTCAGAGAGCCTGATTTAAATGGGGTGAGGCGGGGCTTGAGCGTTGGTATTTTTTAAAAATTCCTAACATGATTCTAATGTGAAGCAGAGTTAAGAACTGCCGCCCTACTCCACCTGTTTGCTTTTAACGTGAGACAGTGAATGCTTAACAGAGACTAGACCATAGTCGACATAACTATCATCAATCCCGTCTTAATCCCAAGAGGCATCAGAGCAAAGTGGTGGGGCCTGGAGCCAGACTACCCACGTCTGCCAAGTCCAACTGGGTGACCTTGGTCAAGGAACTTGACCTTTCTGTGCCTCAGTTTCTCTATCTGTAAAATGGGGACAAAATGCTTTTTAATTGTGCAAATGTATTGAAACAATATATTTTAGAGTGCCTAGTACATGCTTAATAAATGTTAGTTTTTATTGTTATTAAATCTCTCTGGGCCTCAGTTTCCTTTTAGGTATAAAACACTCTACTATTTGTAAGATGAAAGGAAACAAATGCACAGAGCCAGGCAGGCAGTTTTCCATACTCAGTGGCTCCCATTAATTATCACTACAGATCCATATCCCTTTCTCAAAACCTTTGGATGTGTTATATTTGAGGAGTCAGAATTTTTTTAACTTAAGGAAATAATAAGGAGCATCTACCCTATAATATTACAGGACGCCCCCAGTGGGGTCTGAGGCACTCTTGATATGCAATAGTTTATCATTTGGCAAGTAAGCATAGGCAGAGTCATACGACATGGGATAAAGATTATAAATAGCCTCAGGTTGGTTCAAGTTGTGGTGCTGACACCCAGACCCGCACCCCGCGCAATGCCCTCCTGGGGAAGGAGGCCACTCACATAGATGAGGCCGGAGTAGTATCGCTCGCGGAGGTTGTGCAGCACGGAGGCCTCGTTGAGGCAGGTCAGCTCAGCCATGTCCTCGGCCTTGCTGAACTTGGGTGGGTTCATGCGCTGGATCTGGTCCCGCGGCAGCCGCAGCCGCCGCCCGCTCTCCGCCAGCTCCACCTCGGCTTCTTCCTCGCCCTCGTCCCGCAGGGCCGCCGCCTCGAAGCCGTGCAACTCCGAAGGCACCCACACCAGGCGCCGTGCTGTCCACTCCACCTGCGGGGACATGGCCGAGCCCCCGGGCACGCTCCCCACGCCCGGCCCACGGGGCGCGAACAGGAACGGCTGGGCCGCCTCGGGCACTGGGCCCGGCCTGGGGGGCATCTTCCGCCCGGGCACCGACACGGTCACTGCTGCCATGGTCTGCAGGGAGAGAGCAGAGGGTGAGGGTCGGGGAGGCGGGGCTCCATCCCCACCCCAGATCCCCCAGGCAGTCGCCACTGCCTTTCTCCACCAGACCTCAATTTACACGTCTGCAAAATGGATCCACAGATCTTTCTTTACTCATTCCACCCATTCACCTCTCTATCCATTCATTCATTAAATAATTCTGTTTGTGTGTGTGTGTGTGTGTGGCCCCACTACGTGGCTTGTTGGATCTTAATTCCCTGACCAAGGATTGAACCCTGGCCACAGCAGTGAAAGCTCCGAGTCGTAACCACTGGACCCCCAGGGAATCCCTGATTTAATAATTCTTTAATAACAACCTAAATGTCCATCAACAGATGAATGGATAAAGATGTGGTACATATATACAATGGAATGCTCCTCAGCCATTAAAAAAAGAATGAAATAATGCCACTGGCAGCAACATGGATGGACCTAGAGATTATCATACTAAGTGAAGTAAAGTCAGACAAAGACAAATATCATATGATGTCACTTATATGTAGAATCTAAAATACGACACAAACGAACTTATCTACAAAACTGAATCAGACTCACAGACACAGAGAACAGATTTGTGGTGGCCAAGGGGTGGGAGATGAGGGAGGGAAGGACTGGGAGTTTGGGATTAGCAGATGCCAACTATTATATATAGAATGGATAAACCACAAGGTCCTACTGTATAGCACAGGGACCCATATTCAATATCCTGTGATAAACCATAATGGAAAAGAATATGAAAAAGAATATATATATATGTATAACTGAATCACTTTGCTGTACAGCAGAAATTAACACCACATTGTAAACCAACTATACTTCAATGAAATAAATTTTTAAGAATTAATTCTTTAATAAGCCAAGCTGTAAGCCAGGCACTATTCAAGGCATTAGCCATATAGCCAAAAGCAAGGCAGAAAAAGATCCCCGCCTCCCTAAGTGTTTACATTCTAGCCCTGCTCTGGCTACTTCGGGAGCCATGGCCCTGTGTGGCTACTGGAAAGTTGAAATGGAGAATCCAAACGGAGGTGGGTTCTGAGCATAAGACACACACCCAGTTTCAAAGCCAGTACAACAAAAAGCTCATTCGTGTTTTTTACATTTGACGACATATTGCACTGATAATATTTTGGATATATTGGGTTAAATAAAATATATCATTAACATTCATGTCACTTGTTCCTTTTTACTTTTTTATTTTTAATGTGGCCAGAAATTTTTAAATTACACATTTGGCTTGCATTGTATTTGTATGAGTTCGCACTGCTCTAATCCCAGGAGATGGATTCAAAGATAAATAAGTAAATTATATAGTATGTTAAATGATGATACATGCCAAGGAGAAAAATGAAGCAGGGAACAGGAGACGTTAGGGTTGAGGGGAGCTGAAGTTTTAATTGGGGTGGCCAGGGAAAGTCTCTTTGATGTGGCATCAGAATAAAGATCTGAGGGAGATGAAGGAAGCAGGCCATGGGAACGTCAGGAGGAAAAGCATTCCAGGCTGGGAAAATAGCTCCGTGCAAAGGCCCTGGGGCAGGTGTGTGCCTGTATGTCTGTGGCATTGTGAGAGGCCAGTGTGGCTGGTGCCAGGTGATCCAGGCGGAGAGGGTGGTAGGTAAGGTAAGATTAGGGACCAAAGGGGTCAGATTGTGCTGTGATGAGGACCTTGACCTCATAGATGTGAGCCCTAGGAGGGTGTCAATCTGATTTCTGTAACTTAGGTTCCCTGACCACCTCTGGTGTACCCCAGAACAGACCTGAATCTCATCCCTCGGTTAGTGGCTTCCTTCCCTGTGACCTGACTTCCTTCTCTTTATAATGGGGAGACTGGCCCCATTCATTCACTTCTGCATTCACTCAACATTCCCTGAGGCTGTTCAAGTACCAGGCTCTGCCCAGAGTGAGTCTGGGGACCCAGAGATAAGTCAGACAGGGTCCTGCTTTGAGGAGCTCCTGGTCTGGGGGTGATCTAGTCTCGGACAGTTCTAGTCTCAGACAGTCAGAACCCAAGATGAGCTGTGAGCTGATAGGGGAGGCACTGGGGGAGCCAGCCTGTGCTAGACCCTTCCCCGCCCTTAAAGGGGCTGCAGACCAATAGTGAACTGACCACGGCAATTCTACAGCAGTCTAAGCACAGGTCAGGAAAAAAGTCGGCCTCTATTCCCTCCCACTGCCTCAAACGGCCACATCACTGCCTGGCCACCGCCACCCCTGTCACAGGAACCCCCCAATGTTCTGTCTCCTCCACCTCGGTGCTTCTGCCTCTGCCCTCCAGGCCCCCCCACCTCCGACATATCCCTGGAGAAGTCCCTCCAAACACCCAGCTCCTCTTGGGGCATCCTTAAATCTGGTCCCATCAGGCTCTTGTCTTCGCCTCACCCGGAAACTCAGCTCCAGGCCACATGTCCCTCTTTCCCCCAGACCCTCTCCTCACCACCAGCAGTCCCAGGCCCCCAGCCCACCCCGTGACGTTTGGTCCTGATGCTCTCATTTGGTCCTGATGCTCTCGGGCCTCAAACCCAAGGCCCCTGCACTCAAACAGCAGGCTTCTCCCACCGCTGGATACCATTTCTCCACTTCCCAGGCCCCAAGTTGCCCAGGCTCACCCCAGGCCTACCGTGCGGCCCTGTTCTATTCACAGCCAAGTCCCATCCCTGGGACTTTACCCCCACCCTCACCCCACCCACTTCCTCTCCAGCCTGCGGCCTTTGACCAGGAAGGGTTTGGGAGTTTTTTACAATCACCCAGCACTATGCTTCCCCTCCCTAGAGCCAGGAATCTGGGCCCCCAGTCCCTCCTCCCTTGGACCCAGGAGTCCAGGCCCCCAGCCCCCTCCTCTTCCAGACTCAGGAGTCTGGGCCCCCGGCAGGCTACTCATCCAGGATCCAGGAATCGGAACCCTCAGCCCCCTCCTCCCTTGGACCCATGAGTCCGAGCCCCCTCACCTTACTGCAGGCGGGCTAGAGCTGAGGACGCCAGGGACATTCAGATTCTGAGGGCTGATAACAGCTCTGATGAAGTGGGCCTGCCCCTTTGGCAGCCCCACCCTCCTTAGCCTGCTGGAACACCTTTGCCAGGGCTCATTTCTGTCACCAGGGCAGGTGAAAGCACCTGCCCTGGGAGGGGCAGAAACTGCTGGGCTGGAAAGGAAAAGGAGCCAGGGATCCGCCCCTGGGGTAGGGGTTGGGGCCCTTGGCATCTGGCCCTCTGACCTTAATCTAGTGCTTGGATTCAGGGGTCCTCTCTGCCCCCAGACTCAGAAATCTGGGCCCCCAGACCCAGGAGTCCAGGTCCCCAGCCCCCTCCTCCTTCAAGACCCACAAATTCAGGCTCCCAGACACACAGTCCTGGCCCCAGTGCCTTCCTCCCTCCAGACCTAGGAGCCCAGACTCCCAGAGCCGTCCTTAATCAGACCTGGGATTCCTGGCCCCCCAGCGCCTCTCCTCAGATCCCGGAATCCCAGCGCCCAACCCCCATCTCCCCGAGACCCAAGTGCCCGTGTAGCTGTCCCCTCAACCGCGGATCCTAGGGGCTACCTGGGGGGCGCCGGCTTGGTACAGGAAGCGGGAAGATGGGGAGGGGGCACGGGAATCCCCCGTCCTCTTCCGAGCTCTCAGGTGCGGCTACCTCCGCGGTCCAGCGCGGGGCGGGGCCACGTCACGTCACCGGGAGGGAGCCTGGCTCTGATGTCACCCAGCACCTGCCCGGCTTGGGAAGGGGGCGGGTCCTGGAGCTGCAAGGCTCTAGACAGGGGGATGGCGGGAGGCGGGGATAAGCCTGTTGCCAGGTGGGCGGCAGCGGCGGCAGCAGCAGTGCCAGGGGCCCCTCCTTCTTCTGGCGAGCAAAGGTCAAGGACCCGCGGCAGAGAGGGCTGAGGACTCCGGGGGTTCACATCCCGCTCAAGCTTTCTGGGCATCGGCTTTCCTCTCCGCGAATTGAGGCCAATGAAATGAATAAGCCGATGTGGGAGAAAGTGCCCAGCCCAGCGCTTAAACAAGTTATGCCTCACGACATCATTTAATCTCGCTGAACTTCAGTTTCCCCGACCCTGGAAATGGGACCACACAATCCACAGAGAGCACTAGGCGTACCAAAGAAGACGACAAAATGTTTTTCTAGGCTCTGGAGCTTCAGTCCTCTCAGGAGTGAACTGAGGACTAAATAGTGGTAAGCGCACCTACCATGTGCCGGGTGTTTGTTTTCCTGCTTTTAGAACAGCTGTCCAAATTCATAGAATGATCTCAGAATCTCCACTTCTCTGATGGGGAAACTGAGGCATGGAGAGGTGAACGAAGTAAACTGCTCAAAGTCATACAGTCAGTAAAAGGGAGAAATGGGATTCAAGCCCAGACCATTTTCTGTCATTCTAAAGAGGGGATTTGAGAGCAACGTGCAGTAGGTCCTCAAAGATGTCAATTTCCTCCTCCCAACTGGTAATTCTCTCAACCTGCTTCCCCATCTATTAGAGACTACAGCCTTCCTTGGGGGACTACTGTGGGGTTAAAAAGGTTAAGGAACTCAGCACACAGTTGGTCTCTGAAGTGTTGTTCTCAACCCTGTCCCCCTGCAGTCACCGCCTCTGTCCAGCCTGTTTTACCCTCCCTGTAAAATGGGTACAATATAACCCATCTCGAGTTAATATAATTAAAGGTAATTATTTAGTTATAAAAATAAAATTGCCCAAGTACACCGTGGGGGCTCAAAGATGTCTTTCCCTGCCCCTCTGTTCCGCCAGTCATGATGATCCCTGTCTCTGGTCCGCAATTTTTACACGTGAAAATAGAGACACTGTCATCTGGGAGCAGGGGATTGAAGGCAATGACTCAGGTATTAAAGCGTCCAAGGTCCCAAAGCGAGCCTCAGTTTCCCCATCTGCGGAGTAGGCCTGGGGCTCCAGCGAGGACCCCGACCCGGCCTCGCACATAGTAGGAGCTCGAGTTGGGGGAGTGTAGGCGCCCCGCCCCACCCCCCTCCCTTCGACCCCCGCTTGCCGTCCGGCTGCGCGCCCGAGGTGAGTGTCCGCGTCACCGCCCCTCCCCCGCAGCCCGCGCCGGCCTCCGGAGCCCCGACAGGAGCCCCGAAGCTCCAGTCTCCCCCGGGCCCAGTCCCACTTCGCCGCCTCAGGCGGGCATCGGGCCTCGGGCACTCACCGGCTTCCAGGGCCGTCCAGAGGCTTCGGCCTGGGGAGAAAGAGAGGAGGGCCAGCCATGAAAGCCCCGCCCACACAAGCGCAGCAGGGGCCAATCGGCGCCCGCTGCGACAAGCTATGGACCCGCCCACGAGGGACGCGCCCGCCAATCAAGAGGAGCGGCTGGCGGGCGGGGCCAATCAGAAGTTGCCGGAGTGTGCCAGCCGTGGGAAAAGAACGGCGCCGGAGCGTGGAGCTAGGCGGCGCGGTCATAGGCGGGACCCGAAGTCTGACAGGCAAGGGGTGAGACCAATGGCGAGACTCGGGGGGCGGCCAGGGGCGGGAAGCCCAAGGGAGCCGGGTGAATGGGCCGCTTTGTGCGCGAGGCATGAATGAGGGCCTTTGTAAGGGTCGGCTTGGGGGGGCGGCCGGAGGCCGGAATGCCTGGGTCCCCCGGGAGCCGGCGGGCATGAGGGAAGGGAGAGAGAATTCACTTTTGTCGAACGCCGGCCGCGTACCACCAGGCACTCTCCCAGGCTCTCACCCACCCAGAGGTGTGGGCATTACTGTCAGTAATAATAATGATCATTTGTTGAGTGCCCGATGTATGCCAGGAGCTGTGCTAAGCGCTTTACCTGCATGATCTCATTTAATCCTTACAACTACCGCTCCCCTTGGAATTGGTGCTGTTAAGATCTTCATCTTCCAGGTGAGATAAACCGAAGCTTAGAAAGAAGGTGTTTAATTGCGGAAAGTCATGGAGCTGGCAAGTGGCAGAGCAAGGACTCAGATCCCGCCAAATCTGACGCTAGAACTTGCGCTCTTAACCACCAGACTACACCCAGACGTTAGTTAACGCTTCCCAAATTACAGATGGAAAAACTGAAGCTCAGGAGAGGTAGGCACCTTCCCAAGGTCACAGAGTGAAGGCTCCACTGAACCTCGAGGTGGTGCCCACGTCCGAAGCTAGCATGTTGCTGGAGAGCCCTGCACCACTAGCTGTGTCCCCATTTTACAGGTGTACATTCAGGCTCCAGGAGGAGTGAGCAGCGGGGCTGGCAGTGGGGGTGGCTGCTTGGGACTCAAGTCCCAGCCAGCCTGCCAGCCTGGCTCTGCTGCTCAACAGCTGTGTGGGCTTGAGCCCGCTTTGCTGGCCTTTTGTGAGTGTCCATTTATTTCTGCATCTGTAAAATGGGGAGGATGGTCTCTCTGCCTCTACCTTCACCTCCCTCTCCCCCTCCCCCCACAGCCTATTGCCCATGGGATCCTGTCAAACTTTATTCAGGCTGTGCCCCTCCTCTGCTCCACACCTTTCATGGCTCCTTCTCAGAGTAAAAGCAAAAGTCCTCACTATGGCCCACAAAGCCCTGCATGATGTGGTCCCCAGGGGCCCTGTGTGATACTGTTTCCCCTTCATTCAGCTCCAGTGATACAGGCCTTCTGGCTATTCCTCAATTCCTCCAACACTCCCCAGGCATGGTGCTGCCTCAGAGCCTTTGCACTGGCTGTTCCTTTCACCAGGAATCTTTCTTCCCCCAGGTTTTGCATGGCTGCCTCCCTCTCATGTCTTCAGGTCAGATCCAATGTCACCTCCTTCAGGAGGTGTTTCCTAACCATTCTGTAGAAAACATTTCCCCTCATCACTGTCTCTCCCTTTGACTTTGCTTTTTTTTTTTTCCTCATAGCACTAGTAGAGGTTTGTTTGTTTGGTGGTTTTTTTTCTACTTGTTTACCTGTTTATCTTCTGTCTCCCCACTAGAACGTAAGCCCCACAAGGGTGAGGATCTTTGTTTTGCTCCATGCTGGCTCCTCTGGGCCTGGCACACAGTAGGCGCTCAATAAGTGTTTGTTGAATCAATAGTAGCAAGTCCTTGTATTGTGTGAATTAAATGAGTTAATACATGCAAAGAACTTAGAGCAGTCCTGGCCTTGGGGAAAGACTAAATAAACAAATTATGATTATGATTACTGTTGTTATTTATTGCTCTACAAATGGCCTTCTGATAGCATGCAGGAGAGAAACAAGAGAGAGAAAGTCCAGAACAAGGGAAAGATGCCAGAGAAAGGGAAAAATAGACAGGTAAGAGATGGGAAATGAAGAGACAGAAGGAGAGAGCTGGAGTTGGGCTGAGAGCAGACACAAGTGAGAGCATCCAACTCCCAACGCATTTGCTCAGCAATGGCAAAGGCGAGTCCTTGTAGGCAAGAAGCTTTGAGATTGCCATGGCCACTGCCCATTTCTTTGCAGACAGGGAAACTGAGTTCCAAGGAGGGGAGGACCTTTCCTAGGACATCCTCAGTGATAACACAGCTCACGGGTATGAAGCCTGACTGTGTGCTGGGAACATGACCGTCATCATGTCAGTGCCTCCTCATGCCAGTCCTATGAGTTGGCACTGTCATTAGCTCACTTCACAGTCCCACAATGTGCCCAGGGTCTTCCACCTACTCCTGATGGCAGATCTGGGCTCAGACTGCAGTAGATCAGGCTCCTGAGTCTGTGCTGTTAACCAAGACAGAGAGGAGAGCACCTGTTACTCTGGCCAGAGTGTCTACCATGGAAGCTTCCTGCCGTGAGGCTAACAGGAGCTGCTGTTTATTGAGTGCCGCCTGTGTGCTTGACATTGTGCCCTTTGTATGTATTTAACTCATTGGATTCTCTCAACAATCCTATGACATTGATACTTCTATTATCTGCATTTGACTGATAGAAAACTGAGGCTCAAATAGATGAAAATCTCACGTGCCCTAGGGAAGAGTATGGCCTGGGACACAACAGAAGTTCAAACAGGAAGGAAACCTCTGTCATGCACATTCTAACCATTTTCTGTCTTGTAACTGGTGATGTCATCACCACCCTCTGGGATTAAATCTACCTGGCAACTAGTGATGTCATCATTCCAACCGAGGGTCTAAACTGGAGATGTTATTCATTCTGCTCAATCTATAGGGTAACTGATGACATCACCAAAGGATAATATTGAGCTTCCTTTTGCTGAGGGTGTTCTATGAGCTGGATGCCTGTACTAAGCACATTAATAGTTGCTGATATTTACTGAGTGCCTACTGTGTGCCAGGCACAGTTCTATGCTCTTTATATGTATTAAATCCCATAATCCTCCCAATAACTCTAGGTGGTAGGTACTAGTGTCATACTCATTTTATAGGTGAGGACACTGAGGGAAAACTGCCCAAGACTGCACAGCTAGAAAGCATGAGAGCCTGGATTTGAACCCAAGCAGTCTGGCCCCAGAGCTTGGGTTGTGGATCCCTATGTGAAACCACCAGAATGTAGCTGAGACCCAGGAAACCAGGTCAGAAGGAGACACTCTGCTGCCTCAGAGCCCTCCATCTGGCCTCCATCCAAGTCTGCCAGAGAGGGTCCTCAGGATAAAACTTCAAACTCATTCCCTTGACAGTCAAGGCATCCCCACCATGCATCCATCTCTTCACCCCAGGCACTGGGTTTGTCTCCACTAAATTGTGAGTCCTTGGCTATGAGGGACCAGGTCTGATTCCTCTCTGGGTCCCAAGGGTGCAGGATAAACTGCAGTAGAGAGGGAACTCGGAAAATGGGGATGGATAGAATACTGGGATAAATGTGTATAAGAAGAAAAGGAAATAGGAGTGTGGGAGCTTTCTCAGTTCCCAGCGGGATTCCTGCCAGCTGGAACAGCCCCATTATTCGTAACTCATAACTACCTTGTTATGCAGAATGTTAGTAATGGGCAGCACAAGTGTGGGAAAAAACCCAGCAGGGAGCTAAGTTCATGTACAGAAACGAAACGTTGGAGCTGAGACGGGAGGAGACAGGAGAGTCAGGGAGGGGGCTTCTCTATGGAAGAGGGTTAGGGGGATTTTTTAAGTGAGAAAAAAATGGGGGAGCAGTTTCCATGCCTGGCAGGGGTTAAGGAGCCCCAAGTCTTAATAGAGAAAAAGAAAGGGACAAAGAGTGTGCCAAGTTTCTCTGTGGGTCCTGACTGTATTCCTGCCTGGGCAATTCCTCTGTGGCAAAGATGTGATTGGTTCCAGTATTTTATTTTTGGTCCCTGGGCTGTTGTTTTCCTGCATGTGACTGGAACTGGCTTTGAGACAAGAGTAATCTGGCAGCCTTGTGTGGGTCACAGATGAGTGACAGGCTCAGTTATGTGACAACAAATATTTACTGAGTGCCTACTATGTGCCAGGGCTTGTTCCTGACCAGGGGTCTGCACACTTTTTCTGTAAAAGCCAAACAGTAAATATTTTCAGCTTTGAGAGCCAGATGGTCTCTGCTATAACTACTCTACTCGGCAGCAGAGAAGGAAAGCAGCCATAGATAATATGTAAATGAATGGGTGTGGGTTTGTTTCAATAAAACTTTATTTACACAAACAGGAAGTGGGAGGATTTAGCCTGTGGGCTGTAGTTTGCAGACCCCTGTTCCGGAAGCCGAGGAGATGGAGTGAACAAAGATGTAGTCTCATCCCTCAGAGAACTCAGATATTAATCTACTCCTATATGGCAGGCAGAAGAAAGCTGTTCACATCTAAGTTAGATCTTGTCCCTCCTCTGCTCAGGGTCTACCCCTGGGTCCAGTCTCAAAGTTAAAGCTAAGTCCTCACCAGGTCCCACAGGCCCTATACCAACAGGCCCTCTTTGTCCCCTCTCTACCCACAGCTCCCACCCTCTCCCCCTTGATTACTTTGCTCCAGCCATGCTGGCCTCCTCAATGCTTCTCAAACACACAGGGCTCAGCCCTGCGTCAGGACCTTTGCACATGCCATTCTCTCTCTACTGGAATGCACTTCCCTTAGAAAACCACTTGGCTCCCTCATCTCCTTCCAGTCTTTACTCAAATACCACCTCCTCCATGAGGACTTCTATGAGCAACCTCTCCTTTGGACCCCTGATACCCCTCACCTGTTCTGCATTTTCTTTGACCACAGCACTCAGCATTCTCCAACCTGCCAGTAATTTACTTATTACACTTATTGTTTATTGTCTGAAGCCCCCGACTAGAATGTCAGCTCTGTGTGGGTGGGGATTTTTGTCTGTCTTGTCCCCTGCTGTGTTCCCAGTGCCTACAACAGAGCCTGGCACTCAGGAGATCCTCAACAAATACTTTCTGGGTGGTAGACACAGACACCAAACAAGTGAACACATAATTACAGAGCACAGTGACAAGTCAGGGTAAGTGCTACAAAGAAATAGCAATGGAAAGTAAGAGAGGGAAGGGGTTGGGGATGTTCTTTCAGAAAGGGGGTCAGGGAAGGCTCCCTGAGGAGGTGACGTTTGGATTGGAAAGATCATATGACCATGGACACTGATGAATAAACACATGAATGGATGGTTGTGTAACTGGTGGAATAAATGAATGAATGAGGGCATAGATGTTTGTTTGAATGGATGGATTAATAAATGAATGCATGGAGGTATACACAATGAATAAATAAGTGGGCAGATGGATGGAAGAATCAATTAATGCATAAATGGTGGAACAGCTGGACAAATGGACGGAAGGACTGACGTCCGTGGATGGACGTCATGGATGGATGGATGGATGAATGGATGGATGGATGGATAGATGGATGGACGGATGGATGGATGGATGGATGGATGGATGCCTCCGTACCTTTGCACATGCTGTGCCTTCCACTCATTACTCCTTCTCTCCATCTCTTCACCCCAGGAAACTCCAGGTCAACTTCTCAAGGCCCCCTCTGTGCTGAGTGTGTAGAGGGCTTCCTGGTCTCACTGCATCCTATGCCCCACAAGAGTTTGCTCACTCTCCTGTTGATGCTCTGATCACACTGGATGGGAATAATGTCTGCAGGTACCTTTATAGACCAGCATCCTCCAACTCATTTCCCTAGCCAGATGTACCCCTGGTAATATTTTGGTGTGTGTTCACAAAAAGTTTACTATGTAATTTTATGAGTTTCCTGACCCACCGAAACTATGAAATGATAAATATGTGTTATTTTAAGTCACTAACTTTTTTGTTATGCAGCAATATAAAACTGTCTTGGGTATTAGGCTCAGAGAGGTGAAGCAACTTGCCCCAGATCAAGGGGCAATTCCTGCTCTGTCACCCAGCGCCTGGGGTCCTTCCAGTATAGCCTCTTCCCCAGGTGAGGGCACTCACCTGTCTATCTCCCCCGCTGAGCTGGGAACTCCTCAAGGACAGGGACCAGGGTCGGTTCCCCTCTGGTTCCTCAGAGCCCGACATAGCGGCCGGTGTCCCTCGGGCCTCCAGAACTATCTGCCCACCTGAACGAAATGCAGGTTGAGAGGGCAGATAAGGCAGGTGTATCATTAACGAATATATAGCAGGCTGTATATGATAATAGCCTGGTGACAGGGTGGAAACCATATATGCCAAGAGTCCCCATCTGGTTTCAACTTGCCTCCTGCCTCCTCGTCTCCCCCTCCTCTGCATTCCAGCCTCCTGGGGGCACACCGGTCCCAGGACCCACCTCTGAGCCCCAGCCTGAGCCCATGCAAGGACCTCTCCTTGGAATGTCCTTCTTTTCCCTTCTTCCATTCCCACTGTGACAGGTGATTCAGGCAATGCCCACACCTCACCCACGTGAGCTCACCTTTCCACACCAGACAAGCCTTCCTTTGTCGTGGATCCCTTCAGCATCTGATAAAACCTACGGACTCTTTCTCAGAATAGTTAAGTTGGGTTTATGGAGGTATAATTTATAGACAAATGTACAGTCCTATCATAGATATATGTATAATTTTCCTAGGAAAATTCATTCTTTCTAGTGTATAGTCTGTGAAGTTTTGACAAATGCTGACAGTGGTGTAACCACCGCCACGATCAAAATACAGGGCAGATCCATCACCCCTGAAATTCCCTTGCCCCTTTTGTAGTTTCTGTTGCCTAGTTCTACAGGCAACGCTACATTTGATCATATGTCCTAAAAATTTCTCTGTGTCAGTCCATTCATGTCTTTCTCATTCAAAAAAAAAAAAAAAAAAAAGGCAGCACAGAATTCCATAACACAAATGCATCACGGCTTATTTTACACAATCCCCAGTTGATGGGGTTGATGGACATTTACATTGATAGACCTCCTTAGATTGTTTCCAGCGTTTTGCTATTATAAATAAGGAAATGGGGGAATGGTGAATGTTCTCATATATGTCTCCTTATGAATACAGAGCAATTGTTTCTCCCTAGTGGATACTAGTACTAGTACTGGTAGATCATAGGGCACGTGCATTGTTCCCTAATTTTTTATTATGAAACATTTCAAGCATATAGAAACATTGAAAACAAGTATGCAAGGAACACACAGTTAGATCCCACAGTTGTACCATTTTACTGTATGTGCTTTATTACAAATGTATCCCTTTTTCCTTCGCTCTATCTCAGTGGTTCTGAACCAGGAACAAATTTGCCCCTGGGGGGACATTTGGCATTGTCTGGAAGCCTTTTTTTATTGTCACAACCTGTGTGTGGGGGGGAGAATCTTATTAGCATCCTGCAGCCCACAGGACGGTCCCCCACAACAAAGCATCCTCTGGCCCCAAATGTTAATGACGCTGAAGTTGAGAAACATGGCAGTCTGCCCATTCGCTAAAATAATTTGCAGACATCAGTCCAGTTCATCCTACACACTTCATCACACACATTATCAGCTAGAGTTTGTTATTTCTTCAATGGTTCTTTCTTTGAGGTAAAATGTATATACAGCAAAATGCACAAGTCCTAAGGATACCGTTCAATACGTTTTGACAAATATATACCCAACTATGAAAATATAGAGAACGTTTTCATGCCCCAGAAAGTTACCTCATGCTCCTTCCCTGTCAATCCCTGACTCCACCCCGCCCCTCACCCGACCCCAGGCAACTACTGTTCTGATTTTTATCACCATCGATTAAGTTTTATCTGTTCTAGACCTTTTCATAAACAGAAACCTACAGTTGGTAATGTTTTGTGTCTGGTTTCCTTCACTCTGCAAAGTGCTTTTGATATTCATCCATGTTGTTGTATGAATCCGTAGTCTCTTCCTTTTTATCACTGTGTGGTGTCCCATTGCATGGACGTACCCATTTGTTGATCCCCTCTCCTGCTGTTGGACACATATTTCCAATTTGGGGTTATTATGAATAAAGCTACTATCAATACAGCTGCATAGCACTGGGAGATCAGCTCAGTGCTTTGTGACCACCTAGAGGGGTGGGATAGGGAGGGTGGGAGGGAGACGCAAGAGGGAGGAGATATGGGGATATAGGTATATGTATAGCTGATTCACTTTGTTATAAAGCAGAAACTAACACACCATTGTAAAGCAATTATACTCCAATAAAGATGTTAAAAAAAAAGATACCCATGAAAAAAAATAAAATTATTATAGAATTTACCCCCCCCAAAAAATATTCTTTTACCAGTCTTTTCTGTGGGTACATGTTTTTATTTCTCTAGAGTGGAATTTCTTAGTCACAGAGTGGATGTGGGTTTAATGTCTAAGAAAATGCCACACCTTTTCCGGAGGTGGCTGTATTAGCTTCCTATTGCTGCTATAACAAATTGCCACAATCTTAGTAGCTTAAAACAGCAGAAATTATATAGTTCTGGAGGTCAGATGTCTGAAATGGGTCTTACAGGTCTAAAATCAAGGTGTCAGCGGAAATGTGTCTCTTCTGGAGGCTCTAATCCATCCCTTAGACTGAGTTTTAGGATCATGCCACCCAGTATGGTGGCCCACTAGTCACATGAGTCTAAGTTTAAATGAGTTAAAATTAAATAAGATTGAAAATTCAGTTCCTTAGTGTCGCTAGCCATATTGCAAATGCTCAATAGCCACACAAGGCTTGTGGCTACCACGTCTGCAGCACAGATCTGGAACTTTAATTTCCAACCCTTCTCAAGGCTGCCTTTATTCCTTAGCTCCTGGCCTCATCACTCCAACCTCTGCTTCCATCTTCCTCTCTGACCCTGACCCTCCTGCCTCCCTCTTACTAAGTCCCTTGTGATGACATTCAGGACCCACCTGGATAATCCAGGATAATCTCCCCAACTCAAGATCCCGAATTTAACCATATCTGCCAAGTTCCTTTTGCCACGTAAGGTAATGTTCACAGGTTCTGGGGATTAGGATGTGGACATCTTTGGGGGATATTACTCTGCCTGCCGTTTACATTTCCGCCATCAGTGAATGAGCATTCTGGTTGCTCCACCTCCTTATCAACATTTAACACTGTCAGTTATTTTAATATCAACCATCATGGCAGATGGGTTGTGTCTCATTACGGTTTCAATTTACACTTCCCTGATGACAAATGATGTTGACCGTTTTTCCATGAGCTTATTGGCCATTTGTATTTTTTCCTTCATGAAGTGTCTGTTCAGATCTTTTGCCCATATTTGAATTGGGTTTTTTTGTCTTTTTCTTTCTGAGTTCCAAGAGGGACGTGTGCCTTTTTTATTTGACTGATTCAATTCACCCTCCTGTCATCCACTTAGAAAGTTCCCAATTTGTCCCTCTTTTTTATTCTTCTATCTCTCTTATCTCCCCTCCACTGCCGCCTCAGAAGTCCTTGAGGCTTTCTGTGTCTTTGAGGAAAGCAGGGTACATTTTTACACTTCCTGGGGAGTAGGTTTAGTTTTAGGACCACTTTGCCCAACATGGTCGCCACTAGTCACATAAGTCTGTTTAAGTTTAAACGAATTAAAATTAAGTAAGATTGAAAATTCAGTTCCTCAGTCCTGCTAGCCATATTTCAATTGCTCAATAGCCACATGAGGCTGGTTGCTACCATGTTGGCAGCACAGACATGCAACATTTCCCTTTCGTGGAAAGTTCTAGAAGTATCTACAGGGAAACAACCTGTCTCTTGCGGAAGTGACTGCCTTTCTTAAGATTACACAAATGTGTTATTATGCCAGACAACTGCCTTCCCACTGGGGGTGAAGAGAAGAAGAAATAAAAAAGTGGCAAGAATGAGAAAAAAATCCAACCATAATAATCATTGTCTGGCACTTTATAAGCACTCATTACATTAAAAAAAATACACACTTAATTACCATCTAATGAGTATTTACTGAGTGCCAGGTGCTTTCTTTTTTTTTTTTTTTAAGATATATTTTTTATTTTTTTAATTTTTATTTATTTATTTATGGCTGTGTTGGGTCTTCATTTCTGTGCGAGGGCTTTTTCTCTAGTTGTGGCAAGCGGGGGCCACTCTTCATCGCGGTGCGCGGGCCTCTCACTATCGCGGCCTCTCTTGCTGCAGAGCACAAACTCCAGACGCGCAGGCTCAGTAGTTGTGGCTCACGGGCCCAGCCGCTCCGCGGCATGTGGGATCTTCCCAGACCAGGGCTCGAACCCGTGTCCCCCGCATTGGCAGGCGGACTCCCAACCACTGCGCCGCCAGGTGCTTTCTTGACTAAGTTCTCTGACTTATGTTTATTCCCAGAGACATAAAGGAGGGGCAAGAGAGAAAGACACTCCAGCCAAGCCCTTTCTTTTCCAAATAGCAGAGGGATTAACTCTTTAAATTCCATACCTCTTGGGGCCAGACATCCTGGAAGGAAGTCTCTCATAAATGTTCTGTGCACTTACCCTAAAACAAGACTCATTATCTTTCCTGCCAAACCTGCTCTAATACCTGTATTTTCTCTCTTGGTAAATGGCTTCTCCATACATCCAGTTGTCTAGGTTAGATAACAGAGGCACCATCATCACTGCCTCTCTCCTCTTTGCACCTCCCCCACAGCTGGGCCCTCTTGCCCCCATCTCTTACCAAGCCTTTCTCTCCATCCCCATGGCTACAGCCTCAGTTCAGGCTCTTACCCCATCCTCCTCCCAGGCCTCCAGGTTTCCCCTCTGGCCTGTCCCCCATGTGGTCCCAGGTCTTTCTACACCCAGAACTCATCCTCTGCTCAGTCCTCCCAGGGCTCCCCAGTGCTTCTAGGACAACATCCCAGCCCTTCAATTTTCATCTCTGCATGAGCACTGCCCCCTTTACCCAGAATTCCCTCCCCCTCTCTCCCTGGTGAACTCCTATTCATCCTTCAACATCTAACTCAAATATCCCCTCTTCCAGGAGAAGAGACATGTGTCTGGAACTGAGAAGGAGGTTAAGTGTCCTAGAGATGCAAGGTTAAGATGTCTGGGTTAGGTGTCCTAGAGATGCAGCACCCTTTAATACTGCATGCCACAGCCCCATAAAACTAACCTGTGCTTTCTTCTCTGTGTAAGCCCAGTGGTTTCCTGCCTCCTTACATTAGCCCAGTCTGCTCCCTCACCTTGAATGCCCAACCTCTCTCTTCCACATATCTGAATTTTACACATCTGTAGTAGTTTGCTAGGGCTGCCTAGAACCAAGTTCTACAAACTGGGTGGCTTAAACAACAGATGTATTGTCCCACAGTTCTGGAATGTAGGAATTCAAAATCAAGGTGTAGGTTGGGTTGGTTCCTTGTGAGTGCTGTAAGAATCTGTCCCAGGCCTCTCTCCTAGCTTCTTGTAGTCTCATGCATTCCTTGCCTTGTAGATGATGTTCACCATGTCTTTACATCATCTGCCCTCTGTATGTGTCTGTCTGTGTCCAAGTTTCCCCTTTTTTATAAAGACATCAGTCATATTGGATTAGTGTCCACTCTAATGATCACAACTTAACTTGAGCATCTGCAAAGATCCTATTTCCAAATAAGATCACATTTACAGGTCCCTGGAGTCAGGACTCCAACATCTTTGGTGGGGCGGGGACATAATTCAACCTGTCAAGACTCAACTGAAATCCAGATTCCTCCTTAAAGTGTTCCCTCATTGGCTAACCCTCACTACTCTATCTCCTAAATCTCCAGAACCTTGTCCTCCAGACTCATTTCATGCAGACTTGTCTAGTTATTTTTGTCTGTATTTTGTAATTGTCCTCTTAGGATGGGAACTCACCAAGGGCAGCATCAATGCCTTAGACACCCTCTCTGTCCACGCAGTGCATTGATACACAGAAAGTGCTCGCTCTACGTTTTCAAAATTAATGAATTAATTGATTCAACAAATATTTATTGAGCACCTACTAATGACAATCTCTGTGCTAGTCCATGGTGATGCAGGAGTGGACAAGACAAACAAAACTCCTTACCTTCATGGATTTTACATCCCAGTGGGGAGAGAATAAACAAGGTAAATAAGTCAGATGGTGATGCACACTGTATTTGTTTTCTGGTGTGGCCATTAAAAAAAGGACCACAATGGGCTTCCCTGGTGGCGCAGTGGTTGAGAATCTGCCTGCCAAGGCAGGGGACACGGGTTCGAGCCCTGGTCTGGGAAGATCCCACATGCCGCGGAGCAACTAGGCCCGTGAGCCACAACTACTGAGCCTGCGCGTCTGGAGCCTGTGCTCCGCGACAGGAGGGGCCGCGGCGGTGAGAGGCCCGCGCACCGCGATGAAGAGTGGCCCCCGCTTGCCACAGCTGGAGAAAGCCCTCGCACAGAAACGAAGACCCAACACAGCCAAAAATAAATAAATTAATTAATTAAATTAAAAAAAAAAAAAAGGACCACAGGGACTTCCCTGGCGGTCCAGTGGTTAAGACTCTGCGCTTCCACTGCAGGGGGCATGAGTTTGATCCCTGGTTGGGGAACTAAGATCCCACATGCCATGTGTGCAGCCAATGAATAAATAAATATTAAAAAATAAATAAAAGTACCACAAACTGGATGGCTTAGAACAATAGAAATTTACTGTCTCAGGACTTCACTGGTAGTCCAGTGAGTAAGACTTTGCAGGGGGCCCAGGTTTGATCCCTGGTCAGGGAACTAGATCCTGCATGCATGCCGCAACTAAGAGTTCACATGCCACAACCAAGACCTGATGCAGCTAAAATAAATTAAATAAATAAATAAATATTTTTTTTTAAAAAGAAGAAATTTACTGTCTCATGGTTCTGGAGGCCAGAAGCCTGAGATCAAATTGGCAGCAGGGCCATGTTCCCTCTGAAACCTGCATGAAAGAATTCTTCCTTGTCTCTTCCTAGCCTCTGATGGCTGTCAGCAATCTTTGGCACTCCTTGGCTTGCAGTTGCACCCTTCCAATCTCTAATTTTGTCATCACATGGCATTATCCCTGTGCATCTCTGTCTATACATGGTGTTCTCTTTATAAGGACACCGATCACATTGGATTAGGGGTCCACCCTGCTCCAGTATGAGCTCATTTTAACTAATTACATCTGCAATGACCCTATTTCCAAATAAGGTCGCATTCTGACCTACTGGAAGCTAGGACTACAACATACCCTTTTGAGGGGCACACAATTCAACCCCTCACACTAAGGCAAAACACAAACAGAGAAGGGGGACAGGAAGTGGCGGGGTGAGGGGCTGCTCCCTTAGATAGAGTGGTCTGGGAAGGTCTCTCTGTCACTCGAGTCACATAGTCATGAAGGAGAGGAGTTGACTGTGTTCTCCTATGAGTAACAAATACAAATTTCACCGCCTGGTGCTTATGACATTTCCCTTGGTATCTTGGAGGTGTTTAATTTGTTTTTTTTCCTGCTCATTTCCTGGTCTGAAACTGGTGAGATTAAGAGGGAGTAGACTCATGGGGGTGTGGTTCTCGTAAGAATCTGAGAATTTTTACACCGTGTGGAATTCACTCTGTCAGCGTTTCTGAGAAGCACCGACAGCTGTGAGCCTGCGAAGCCGTCAGATCTCTATTCCACTGAGAGGTCAGGGGGCCTCTAGTGAGTCCCAGCTGCTGTATCCCAGCCATCGCCCCTGCCAGCTTTATTTACAATAATACGCACACAAAAGGGGGGCTCACCCCATAGGTGTACAGCTCAATGAATTATCACAAAGCGAGCATGTCCAGGAAGCCAGATTAAAAAATCAGGATAGCCTTCCTTGTGCTCCTTCCCCCAAGGGTCACCTTTGTCCTCACTTCTATTACCATAGATTAGTTCCTCCTGTTCTTTTTCTCTTTTCCTCTCTCTCTCTCTCTCTTTTTTTCTTTCAGTTCTTCCTGTTGTTGAATTTCATATAAATGGAATTGGACAGTCTGTACCCCTTTCATTTAACATAATGTATCAAGGTTCTATGTTGTGGATTGTTTATTCTCACTGCTGTATGGTGGGTGTTGGCAAACTACAGCCTGGGGGCCAGAGCCAGCTTGTTGACTGTTTGTATAAATAAAGTTTTATTGGAACACAATCACTCCCATTCATCTACTGTTGTCAATAGCTGCTTGCATACCACAATGGCTATGCCAGAGCCCATATGGCCCAGAAAGCTGAAAATATTTACTATTTGGTCCTCAACAGAAAAAGTTTGTCAGCCCCTGCTGGATGACATTCCATTGTACGAATACAACACTGTCTATTTATTCATCCAACTGTGAATGGGTATTTGTGTAATTTCCAGTCGGGAGTATTACAATAAGGCTGCTAAGAACATTCTAGAACAAGAGTTGTCAAACTTTTTCTGATCTTTTTCTAATTATATCAGTGATTCTCCACGGGGAGCAATTGTGTCACTCAGGAGACACTTGACAATGTCTGAAGACCATTTTGTTTGTTGCTAAGGTCTGAATGTTTGTGTACCTCCAAAATTCATATGTTGAAATCCTAATCCCCAAGGGATGGTATCAGGAGGTGGGACTTTGGGGCGGTGATTAAGTCATGAAGATGGAGCCTTCACAATCGGGATTAGTGCCCCTCTAAAAGGGACCCCAAGAACCCCCTTACCCTTACAACCATGTTTGGATATAATGAGAAGTCTGTGACCCTCACCCAACCGTGTTGATACTCTGATCTTCAACTTTAAGCCTCCAGAACTGTGATAAATAAATATCTGTTGTTTATAAGCTACCTGTCTATGGTATTTTGTTACAGCAGCCCAAACAGACTAAGACAATTGTCATGACTGGTAAGGAGCGCTGCTGGGTAGAGCCCAGGGATGCTGCTACATCCTACAATGCACGGGGCTCCCCCACAACAAAGAATCATTGGCCCCAAATGTCAGTAGTGCAGAGGTAGAGAAACCCCACCCCAGAACCTTACTCTGGAAGTGCGATCCATGGACCGGCCGCATAGCAAACCTGAGAAGCTTGTTAGAAATGTAGACTCTCCAGCCCCATCTCAGACCTTGTAAATCAGAATCTGCCTTTGAACAACCTCCCCCCAGAGGAGTTATATGTTCATTAAAGTTTGAGACCCAGCCTACATAAAGAAGTAGCCAGGGCTTGCATGGTTAACAATGTACGGATAACAATCAACATGAAAGCAACAGCTATAAACCCAGCCTGATACAGGGATATGTATGAAGTCAAAAACCAGGAGATACTTTGCTGTCAGACGTGGGATTTTTTCCAAAATGGCAGTCAACTCTTCGGATGTTCCCAGTACAATGGAGCAAAATCTCTCAATTTACATGCCAGCCACACCCCTGGAACAGTTGGTATAACTCAAACTGAGCAAGAAGTATTTTGTGTTTATGGGCAAAACAGAGTTAAGTTCCAGGGTCAGATCATTATAAACAGGTTTTCCATCTACCCAAATTCTCTTCCCCTTGGCTGCCAGGACCCAGGAAGCTGATGTTCCCTGACCGAAGCCACACCGCCAGGATTCTAACCCTCCATTCCTATCTTCAAAAGACAAGCACATGTCCTGGTTACTCCATTCCTGCATTTACTCATTCTTTCATGCATTCATTCATCATTCATCCAATAAATATATATACTGGGTATCTATTGTGTGCCAGGTGCTGGGGATACAGCACTGAACAAAACAGAAGTGCCTGTGATCCCAGGTGACCTCAGCCTGCAGCGGCTTGAAGCAGGATTTCGGTTCCCCAGCCAGAGATTGAAGTCAAGCCATGGCAGTGAGAATGCTGAATCCTAGCCGCTAGACCACCAGGGACCAGTGGCCAGTGCCAAGGCCCTGGCCCATCAGCTTTGTAGAAATGAATTCCCACAAAGAGACGGAAAGTAGTGAAACAAGTGAATTGTTTATTAGGAGGAAGAAGGGTACGTGTGAATAGACTCACATGGGTGGGCTCAGAGAGGGAGTCGCGCCCTCATGGTAGTTTGAATCACTTATATGGGGCAATTCTTTTAGGTTTCCTTGGTCAATCATCTTGCTTTGCCTGGCTCTGAGTCCGTATTTGGTATATCTCAGGGTCCTCCCCTGCGTGCGCGCACATCTCTTAGCCAAGATGGATTCTAGCAAAGAGGCCTATGGGTAGGTTGACATCACCTACTAAGGGAAGGCGCTCCCTCCCTTTTTGACCTCCGAGGAGCCTTTCTATGCATGTGTAGTTGGGAAGGTCTCCTTGACCTTGAGAATGAGAAATATGTGGTCTCCTTATCTCTTATCTGCGCAGGGCTCAGCTCCTCTCACCTGCTATTATCTACATCTTGGAGTATCTGTCCGCAGGGGACAAACTCCAGCTGCTTAGCCTGCAGCCCTGCCTCACCTGCATGGTGCGCCTTTCCTTATCTCGCCCCTGCCTTTGCCTAGAGCTGCAGCTTCTAGAAGATACAGAATGCAAGCCCCACATATGATTTCAAATTTTCTAGCAGCCACACTAAAAAATAAGTAAAAGGAAACAAGTGCCATTCATTTCAACAATATATTTTATTTAACCAGATAGATCCAAAGCATTCCCATTACAACATGTGATCAGTGTAACCAATTATAATGAGATTATTTGACACTTTTTTTCACGCTAAGTCTTCGAAATCTGGCGTGTTCCTTCACTCACAATCCACCTCAACTGGGACCAGCTGCGTTTCAAGTGCTCAAGAGTGACAGGTAGCAGGACTTCCCTGGTGGCGCAGTGGTTAAGAATCCGCCCACCAATGCAGGGGACACGGGTTCGAGCCCTGGTCTGGGAAGATCCCGCATGCCGCAGAGCAACTAAGCCCCAGTGCCACAACTATGAGCCTGCGCTCTAGAGCCAGCGAGCCACAACTACTGAAGCCCTCGAGCCACAACTACTGAAGCCCGCGCGCCTAGAGCCCGTGCTCCGCAACAAGAGAAGCCACCGCGATGAGAAGCCCGCGCACCGCAGTGAAGAGCAGCCCCCGCTCGCCGCAACTAGAGAAAGCCCACGTGCAGCAACGAAGACCCAACACAGCCAAAAGTAAATAAATAAAAAATAATAAATTAAAAAAAAAAAGAGTGGGAGGTAGCAACTGGCTGCCACATTGGACAATGCAGCTTAAAAGTGGAGTCCTCTTAGGTCTGGACGAAGCTTCCACTCTCTTGGCTGGGTTTCCTTCTCTCCGCCAAGGTTATTATCATTCTTTCTCTCCAAATCCGTCTCCTTCTCTCCCCTCACACCATCCCCAACCCATACTTCCTTTGCCAAAGGGCTTACATTTATCCCTTCCTCTCTGAGTCCATGGCTGTCAGTATGCATTCTTGTTATTTTTGTCATTCATACATTTGCTCATTCATTCATTCATCCAACAAATATTTATTGAGCACCTACTGTGTACCAGGTGCTGGTCTAGATGCTGGGAGTACAACAGGCAGGAAGTTCTTGTCCTCATAGAGCTTCCTCCTTATGTAAAATCCCCTCCGTGCCGAGGGCTTCCATGGAAAAATGCATGATGCTCTGAGAATATATAACAGAGGGATCTGACCTTGTTGGGACCATCCAGAGTGCTTCCCTGAGGAGGTGTCCTCATTGAGCTTTGACTTGAAGAGTGAGTAGGAGTTATTAGGCAGAATGGGAGGGAAAGGTGGTCCAGGCAGAAGGAACAGCACAGGCAACGGTCCTGTAACAGGAAGATACAAGGTTCACGCAGAAGACAGAAAGGTCAGTGCAGCTGGAGAGAAGCAAGCAGGATGGGCTGTGTGGTGAGGCTGGAGATGTGGGCACGGCTCAGTGGTGAGGAGTGTGGACTAAATCCTGAGCTCACAGGGAGCCTCCGGACACTTTAAGCAGAGAGGACAGGATGGGATTTTGTATCAGAAGGGTCCCTACAACAAAGAATGGAGAATAGACTGGCGGGGGCGGGGTAGGGAGAGCAGGTAGGGAGCCGTTGATCACTCTGGAGTGACCGAGATGACTTCATTCATTCGTTCACAACAAGACCTCTCCTCTAAACCCCAGACTCACTTACCCACCTATCCCCCTGACATATCCCCATGGGTGTCAAACAGACATTTCATCCTTGTCCCGAACCGAACTCCTAACCTCTCCCCCTCTGTCTTTGTTCCCTGTTGCTGCTGTAACCGATTCTCACACATTTCATGGCTTCAAACAACACAAATTAATTTTCTTCCAGTTCCGGAGGCCAGAAGTCTGTCATCGGTCTCACTGGGCTAAAATCAAGGTGTCGACAGGGCTTGCTGGCTGGTTCCTCTGGAGGCTCTGAGGGGAGAATCTGTCTCCTGGCCTTTTCCCAGCTTCTAGAGGCTGCCTGCATACCTTGGCTCATGGCCCATTGCAACCTCTGTTTCCATGGTTACATCTCATACTACTTACTGCCTTTGGTCCTCCTGTGTCCCTCTTATAAGAACGCTTGTGATGATACTGGGCCCATTCAGGTCATCCAGAATCATCTTCCCGCCTCAAGATCCTTCATATAATCACCGCTGCAAAGTCCCTTTTATCATGTAAAGTCACATACTCACAGATTCTGGGGATTAGGCCCTGGCCATCTATGGGGGGGCGTGTCATTATTCATCCTACCCCACCATCCTTAGACCTGCTGCTCTCTCTGCTCCCTGTCTCAGGGGAAGGAAGGGCCATCCTTCCAGGCTAAAACCTTTGGAGTCATCCTGGATTCCTCACTTTCTCTCACATCTCATAACCAACTTTTCAATAGATTCTGTAGCCTGTACCTTCAAATATATGTTCCAGTTCCCACCACTCCCCATTACCCATCTGCCACCACCCTGGTCCAGCCCACCATCACCTCCTGATTTATCTATTGCCTCCTTGCTGGGCTCTCCGATTCCATCCACAGTCTATTCCCCACCTGGCAGCCAGAAGAATCCTGTTAAAACCTCAGACAGGGGCTTCCCTGGTGGCGCAGTGGTTGAGAATCTGCCTGCTAATGCAGGGGACACGAGTTCGAGCCCTGGTCTGGGAAGATCCCACATGCCACGGAGCAGCTGGGCCCGTGAGCCACAACTGCTGAGCCTGCGCGTCTGGAGCCTGTGCCCCGCAACGGGTGGGGCCGCGATAGTGAAAGGCCCACGCACCGCGATGAGGAGTGGCCCCCGCTTGCCGCAACTAGAGAAAGCCCTCGCACGAACCGAAGACCCAACACAGCCATAAATAAATAAATAAATAAATAAAGTAGCTATAAAAAAACAATCGAATTCATGCTCTGCAATTCAGTTTAAAAAAAAAAAAACCTCAGACAGATCTCATCCCTTCTCTGCTCAAAAGTCTCCCAATATGGACTGAATGTCTGTGTCCCTCCAAAACACATCTGTTGAAGCCCAAAGCCCCCAGTGTGACAGTATTAGGAGGTGGGGTCTTTGGAGATAATTAGGTTTAACTGAGTTCATGAGGCTGGAGCCCCCAGGATGGGATTAGTGTTGTGCCCCTATAAGAAGAGCAAGAGAAACCAGAGCTCGTGTTCTCTCTGCCGTAGGACAGAGGGAGAAGCCACCGTCTGCAAGCCGGGGCGACAGCTTTTACTGGGGAAAGTGTCTGCTGACACCTTGATCTTGGACTTCCCAGCCTCCAGACTGTGAGAAATAAATTCCTGTTGTTGGAGCCACCCAGTCTATAGTATTTTTTATGGCGGCCTGAGCAGACTAAGATACCACCCGGCTCCTACCTCACTCAGAGTAAAAGCAAACTTCTCACCATAAGGCTTGTACAACCCACCCCATCTCCCCTCTGACCCTGTCTCGGATCTTCCACTCTTTCCATCACGCACTCAGTTGCTATCACACTGGTTTCTTTACTGTTCATTGGAAATGCCAGGCACGTTCGCACCCCAGGGCCTTTGCACTTGCTGTTCCCGCTGCCCAGAAAGCTTTCCCCTGGGATATCCCCATGACTCACTCCCTCATCTCCATCCAGACTTCATCTTCATCAATGAGGCCTCCCCTGGCAGAACTATGGAAATTATCAACACCCCCCCACACACTCTCATTTTCTTTTCCTGCTTTATTTACTTCTCTGTGGTGCATAAGACCATCTAATAGGTTACATGTTTTAAGTGTTTATTTTATTTATGGTCTGTCTCCCCCTTTAGAACATAAGCTCCAGGGGTTTGTGTCTGTGTTGGTCACTGTTATAGCCTCAGTGTCTAGAAGAGTGCCTGGCATGCTCTGTCTCTATGAATGAATGAATAAATGAATGAATGGATGAATTCAACAAATATATCTGCTGTGCCCCTAGGACAGGGGTGGAGGCTGGTTCTGGAGACCCACAGAGCTCAGATAAGGCTCCTGCCCTGGGAGTTCAAGGTCTGGGCGTGGGGAGAGCTGGACCCCTAAAGGGAAAGAGAAACCAATATCACAATATTGTCTGATAAAGACTGTGAGGGAAATGAGTTTGGAGGCTGGAGGGGCATACAAAGCCTGTAAAAATAAACAGTTGCCTCTTCTTCAATGCTAATACGCGGGTCAACTATGACCCACGGGCCAGCTGTCTGTTATATTAAATAAAGTTTTATTGGAACACAGCCTCGTCCATTCTTTGACGCATCGTGCTTTTGTACGATAACAGAGTTGAGTCATTGCAAGAGAGACCATATAGTCTGCAAAGCAAAAAATATTTACTAACTGACCCTTTACAGAAAAAGTTTGCCAACCTCTGCCCTAACGTTAAAAGTTCACATTTTCTGAATATTTATATTTATATATATGGTTCCCCCCCTCATGTTTTGTTATGTAATCTTCACCTCAACCTTTGAGATTATGAATATCCCATTTTATAGACGAGGAAATGGAGGTTCAGAGAGGTGAGGTGATTTTCCCAAGCTCACACAGCGAGCGAGGGAGGGGCAGAGCACAGAATACGCTTGATTTTGCACCTTGTGTTTTTCCCTTAGTAACATATTTGAAGAGAATTCTGTCCGTATTTGTGGGAAGCTATCAAATTTGTTTATTTTACAGCCTCCTCCTGGAATCTATCTGAAGTCCCCTCCTGATGAACATTTAGGTTATTTCCCCTCTAATCTGCTAGGATTAGCAGTGCTGAGGTGAATATCCATGTGCTTGGTTCTTCAAGTTCATGTGTGACTGTTATCTGAAGGCTGAACTCCTAGACTGAAGTAGCTGGTCAAAGGACATATGCCAGGCTGTGACTCGGGCATGGAGTTGAGTCCACTGGGCAGGTGGGGAAGGAGAGAATGGGGAGGGCATTCTGGGCAGAGGGACCTGCCTGGACAAAGTCTGGAGGTGTGAGTCAGACTATCCCCAAGTGCCCGCATCTCGTGGGCATAGGTGATATAGAGGTGCAAGAGAGGGTGATGCCAGGCGTCTCCAAAGAAGGGCTGGGCGCTGTCCTGGGGCCACTGGGGAGTTATGAGAGGGCTGTGAGCAAAGGAGGGGCAGGATCAGCTTTGGGGTCCTGGAGGGAATGGGCTGGTTGAGGAGATTGGAGGCAGGGAGGCCAGGGAGGAGGCTAGGGGAGTGGACAGAGTCTGAGTCTTCCCCAATCAGAATTTCTGAATAGATCAATGGAATACCTCTCCTGCTGCTTTCAGCTTATGTTTATGGGGATGATACTTGCACCTCGTGGATGGAACCCAGAGATGCAGCTGAACATCCTACAGTGCACGGACGGCCCCCACAAGATGAATCATACAGCCCCAAATGTCGGTAGTACCTCAGAAATGCTGATATTTATTGATAAACATAACAGTTAATACCATAGAAGTCTCATAGCTCAGGGTTAGGGGTCAGGCCAGGTGACCTGCATTCAAATTCTGGCCCCACCACTTAGTCACTGTTTGATTTTGGGCAAGTATAGCCTGTAAACCTCAGTCTCCTCATCTGTAAACTGGGGGCAATACCTTACCTCCTTTATAGGGATACTGTGAGGGGCAAATGAGTCATTATGTCTTAAATCTTAGCCCAGGGCTTGGCGCAGAGTTGCCAATGTTGGCTGTGATCTTGATTGAGCACCACCTGTATATCAGATGCCCTTGGGACACGTGGTAACTCCCTCCAGCTTCACATCAGCCCTGCAAGTGCCATGGTACAGATGAGAAACTGAGACACAGAGAGGCAAAGACTCTTGCCCAAGGTCACACAGCAAGTGTGTGGCTCCCCGAACAGAGGTTAAAGGATGGCAGGAAGGAAAGAAAAGAAAAAGTAAGCCAAGAAAAAGGAGAGACACAGGAAGATGGAGATCCAGAGATGGAGGACAGAGACCAGACAAAGGGAAAGACAAAAAGAGAGAAAAACAGAGTGAGGGACAAAGCTTGAAGAACAGGAAGGACCTGGGGAGGGTGTGGGGCACTCTGGCCCCAGGAGCAGCCTCGGAGCCAAAGTCTGAACAGAAATGTCATAGCCCCCCGCCCAGCGTGGGTGACAAGAGTTGAGAGGAAGCTGGCCAGTGGGTGTGACAGTATTTGGAGCCTGGAGCTTGTGGGTGTAACAGTGCCCCACCCCGTGGGTGTGAAACTCACTGAACCAGGGCAGAAGTGCCCCCAAAGATGCCCCAGGTGATGGGCCCCAGCTCTGCCTCGGGGCAACACCAAGGCCCAGGCCAGGGTGTGTGTGTGTGTGTGTGTGTGTGTGTGTGAGAGAGAGAGAGAGAGACAGTGTGTGCACTATTAATTCAGCAAATAGCACTGCACATTAATTTTAATTTTAATTTTTAAATTGAAGTTCAGTTGATTTATAATGTGTTAATTTCTACTGTACAGCAAAGTAATTCAGTTTTACATATACATGTATACATTCTTTTTCATATTCTTTTCCACTATGGTTTATCACAGGATGTTGAATAGTGGTCCCTGTGCTATACAGTAGGACCTTGTTGTTTATCCCTTGTGCATATAATGGCTTGCATCTGCTAATCCCAAACTCCCAATCCTTCCCTCCCCCACCCCCTCCTCCTTGCCAACCACAAGTCTGTTCTCTATGTCTGTGAGTCTGTTTCTGTTTCATAGATAAGTTCATTTGTGTAATATTTTAGATTCCACATATAAGTGATATCATACGATATTGGTCTTTCTCTGTCTGACATACTTCACTTAGTGTGATAATCTCTAGGTCCATCCATGTTGCTGCAAACGGCATCATTTCATTCTTTTTTATGGCTCAGTTATATCCATATATATATGCCACATCTTCTTTATCCATTCATCTGTTGATGGACATTTAGGTTGTTTCCATGTCTTGGCTACTGTGAACAGTGCTGCTGTGAACATAGGGGTGCATGTATTTTTTTAATTGTACTTTTGTCGGGATAGATGCCCAGGAGTGGGATTGCTGGATCATACGGCAACTCTACTTTTAGTGTTTTGATGCACATTATGTATTTATGAAGTTTTTTTATTGTGATCTATAACACACATCCAGAAAAGGACATCACACATAACGTCAAAGCAATCCACGTTTGCTGATGGATGACTGGATACACAAAATGTGGTCTATCCAACCAACGTAATATTAATCAGCCTTAAAAAGGAAGAAGGGACTTCCCCGGCGGTCCAGTGGTTAAGACTCCACGCTTCCACTGCAGGAGACATGGGTTTGATCCCTGGTAGGGGAACTAAGATACCACATGCTGCTGGGCACAGCCACAAAAGAAAAAAGAAAAACAAGGAAGGAAATTCTGACACATGCTACAATGTGGATGAACCTTGAGGACATTAGTGAAATAAGCCAGTCCCAGAAATGCAAGTATTCATGATTCCACTTATCTTAGATACTTAGAGTAGATAAATTCATAGAGACGGAAAGTAGAATATTGGATACCAGCGGCTGAGGGGAGGGGGAAAGCGGAGTTAGTGTTTAATGGGTACTGAGTTTCAGTTTTGCAAGATGAAAAAAGTTCTGGAGACAGATGGTGGTGATGACTGCACAACAATGTGAACGTACTAGATGCCGCCACATTGTACACTTAAAAATGGTGGAAATGGTAACCGTTTGTGTTGCATGTATTTGACCACAATTTTTCAAAAGGTAAGTCAGATCACATCATTTACTTACCCTTACCCTCAGAATAAAATATATAAATGAGTTTTTAACCATTTTCTAATTGAAGCATAGTTAATTTACAATGTTGTGTTAGTTTCAGGTGTACAGCAAAGTGATTCAGTTATACATAAATATATATATTCTTTTTCAGATTCTTTTCCATTATGGGTTATTACAAGATACTGAATATAGTTCCCTGTGATACACAGCAGGTCCTTGTTGTTTACTTATTAAAATAAAATATATAAATGATTTTGAAGATCATAATTTGCAGCTTCATTGATGACTATAAAATGAATCCCTGTAGTTGCTACCCAGTCAAGAAACATAGTCCCACCAGCCCCTCCGTCACAGCCCCACCCTCCTCACTTCTCCATCACTTGCCCGATTTTCTCATCAGTTTATCATCCAAACAATCTGCCCGACCCTGTCATTTGCTTTGGCCTGTTTTGAGCTTTCTGTCAGTGGAATCGTAGATCACGTCTTCTTTAGCGTGTGACTTCTTGGGCTTAACGTCATGCGTAAGACATGCATTGGAGCCAGTGTGCGTGTCTGGAGATCATGCATCCCACTGCTGTGGGAAAATCAGCAGATCAATGTGCCAGTGGGTTTGTTTGTTTGTTTTAATGATTCAAGGATTAAGTCATACAACCAAAACAGACCACTCCTGCTGTTCATTGCATTAGCAAAAGCTCAATGTAAAAACACCCCACATTTCTGCAACTGTCAATTTAAAAAATTGTGTTCTAACCGTTGAAAGGTCCAACCGTGTATTCTTGCTACTGGATAAGTGGTACGGAGCTCTGTTAGCAGCAGAAGGGGGTTGACATCACAGATCCAAATGAACATCATTAGGCAGAGTGAAGACAGGAAGCGTGTGTCCACGTGGGTCTTGTGAAGAGGAGGGTCAGTCCCAGTACAGAGCTGGTGATCTGGCAAGACAGTGATTTTTTTTTTTTTTTTTTTTTTTACATCTTTCGTTAGATTTATTCCTGGGATTTTTTTTTTTTTTTTAACATCCTTATTGGAGTATAATTGCTTTACAATGGTGTGTTAGTTTCTGCTTTATAACAAAGTGAATCAGTTATACATATAAAACAGTGATGTTAACAAGGTTCATGGTTTAAGAATACGGTATCTAAAATATTTTATAAAGACAATGTCAATGAAAAAATAATAATAAAATTAAAAATTTTCAATTAAAAAAATTAAAAAAAAAAATTTTTTTTTAACCGTAAAGCTGCAACACCTGATTTTTACACCTAGTTATTAGAAAACAAAGGGAAGTACTTATTAGTTTTAAATGAAAAAAAAAAACATGAAAACAGCAATGCACTTTAATCTATCAATACAAAAAACCACAGTGGGTTTATCTAGTGAGTCTCCTGTTGACGGACATTTGGGTGGTTTCCGGCTTGGGATTCTCACAAAGAGTGGGGACTGCGGGCATTCGTGTCCCCTGGCGGCCGCGTGCACCCATTTCTCACCGGTACACACAGAGGAGGGGACACGTGGACGGCCAGCTCTTGTAGATCCTGCCAAACAGTTTTCCAAAGAGCTTGTCCCAATTTCTCCTCCCACGGCAGCGCTAGGAAACAGGCCACTGTTTCTGCAGCCACGCGATGTGGACTGGGGAGGGGGCTGGGCACGGACAGTGGATGGTGGGAAACAGCCCCCCTCCCCCATCCCCACCCCAGGCGCTGGCACCGCCTCTTCTAATTCCACCTCCTCCTCCACTGGGCTCAAAGCCAAATCCCTCCAACCGTTTCCCTGGCATTCTTTTCTGCCTGCCTCACGCCAACGCCAAACACGGCCGTTAGTGTTGCCCAGCGGGGCTCATGGTCAGGACCCCATCCTGGTTGCCCGGTCCGACTCCTGCTTCTGTCTTTACCTGCGCGACCCAGCGCAAGTGGCTTGACCCTGCTAAGCCTCAGTTTCCACATCTGTCAAATGGTGATTTTTTTTTAAAAAAGAGGCATGCCCATTAAATGTGCTAAGTCATGCCTTCATTTGGGCAATACACTATTTTATGTCAATTACTTTACAAGGTTCATGGAGCACAGTAAAACCTCTGAAAATATCTGAGCAGCGGGCACCATTTTCACAATCACAATGTGTGCATAAAGCATAAAGTCTTTTCTTTATAATACAGAGTTGTGTTCTAGAGCCTGGACCCTGGAACCGGACTGCCCAGATTCAGAGCCCAGCCCTCCCACTAACTAGCTGTGCCTCCTTAGAATAGTTACTTAACCTCTCTGATCCAGTTTCCTATTTATCAATGGGAGTCAAAACAGTACCTGTCTCACTGAGTCGTGAGATTAAATGAGTTGATACACGTAAAGCACTTAGGACTGTGCCTAACACTTAGTAAGGGCTCAATAAATGTAAGGTATTGTTCTATGACCTCGTGTGGTTGTCATGAGAATGACTTGAATTAACATATATGAGTAGCTAGGAAGATGTGTGGTACTTAACGCATGCTCAAGGGGAGATCAGATTTTGGTGGCAACCAGCAGTCTCTGCCCCATTCCCTTTGTGCCCCTGAGCCTATAGGACATTCATGGAGCCTTCTGATGGCCAAATGCACACACCACCATTCCGCCATACGGCTGCCAGCGGGCGTTTTAGAACATATCCACAAATTCTTTGACCCTCGTCCCTTCAAAAGGTGGAGACTGATTCCCCTTCCTTTGAATGTGAGCCAGACTCAATGGCTTGCTTCTAACAGAATATACTAGAAGTAATGGTGTGTGACTTCAGAGGCTAGGTCACAAAAGACATGACTACTTCCTCCTGGCTTTCTCTTGGAATGTTCACTCTGGGGGCAGCCAGATACTATACTGTGGACCTTTGAGAAGCCTGTGGGGAGGCCCACATAGCAAGGACACGAGGCTTTCTGACAAGAGCCAGGGCCAACTTGCCAGTGAGCCATCTTCGAAGCAGATTCTCCAGCCTCAGTCTTGCCTTCTGATGGATGACTGCAACCCAAGCTGACGTCATGAGACACTGAGCCAGAACAGTCCAGCTAAGCCACTTCCTAATTCCTGACCCACAGAAACTGTGAGATAACAAATGCTTATTGTTGTTTTTAGGCAGTGTTTTTTTTTTGGGGGGGGGGCAGTACTTTGTTACAGCAGTAGATGACTATTACACTACCCCACCCTGATGGCATGAGGGAACTTCTCTGACAGGTTTGTCTTCTTCCTGAGCAAGCCCCAGACTTTCAGGATGAGTTTTCTCAGCAATCAGGTCCGTAAGTTTAAAGAGGGTTTTGGGCTGGTCATTCAAGCTGCTCACAAATATTCCAACTCTCAATCCTTCTGGGCCCATAAAAGATCATTCTTCCTCACTCTTGTGAAGTGTGATGTGGCCTTGTGACTCAATTTGGCCAACAAGCAGGTGTCATTTGTGGGTGGAAGCATTTAAGAACAACTGTGGGTTCTCCTCTTTTTTCCCCGCCCCAGAGTTCTGACCAGCCAACTGTAATGACACAGCAAAAAAATAAGTTTGTTGTTTTAAGCCACTGAGATATTTGTGCTATTTGTTACAGCAGCACAACCCAGCCCACACTGAATAATACAGCACGCATCTTTCGTGCCGTCTCACCTCTGCCAGACTCAGAAGGCCCCACATTCACATCCAAATTTTTTATTTTCTCTCTTTCTCGCATCTCTCTCCCCTCCAGCTCAGAGGGCCTCCCTTTTCCCTTACATTTCTAACAACCTCAGCTGCAGAAGATTAAGTAAATAATCTTCAGTTCTTAAAACGTATAAAAAATAGCCAGCAGTTAATAGCACTTGCTATGTACTATGTAAACTCTTTATACATTTTATGTTATTTCATTCTTGTCAGGACGACCCCGTAACGTAATGTCAGGACTTCTGTTATCCCATTTTATGGATGAGGCAGCTGAGGCACAGAGAAATTACCTAATTTCACTGAGGGCCCCCAGTAATTAAGAGGCAGAGCTTAATTTTAATTAATTAATTAAAGTGGGCAGTCTGACCCCAGAGGTACACTTAACCACCTGGTTTACACAAAAGCCAGTGTTAGTTTTATTTATTTCTTATTCATTTACTCCATTTTGCCCTCACCACCTGCTTCCTTTTCCTTCCTTTCACTATTTTATCATGTTTATTGTGGTTCTTTCGTTTGTAGGTGCTCTTACACATTGTGTATTTTTGTTTGGGACATATGAATTTTACATTTATATCAACAGTACTGGTTTGTTTCTTACTATTTTCACTCAGATGCATTCTTGCTGTGTGCACAGCCTGGTCTGTTGCTTCCCACACACAGACTCCTCCGTCCTGGGCCCCCACCCTCCCCCGCACCTCCTCCTCCCCAGCGATGGACACCAGCTTGCCTTTCACCCTCTCCCCGCCGCCCCCACTATAAACAGGACTGGGATGAACATCTTTGCCCCTGATGGGCGAGTGTGAGAACCTCTTCAGCCTCTTCACCAAAGACAGTGGAATTGCCAGGTTGTGAAATCTGCAGGTAATCAAGTTAACGAAGTTTTACCAAATGGCCCTTTAGCGTGGCTACATCATCAGAGAAACAAAACCGGTTCTGCTTCCAGATTCTTCCTGCCTCCCACCTGGACCTGAGGCTTTGGGGCTTAGAAGCGGAGGAATTTGCAGCCTTTGTTTCCCCACATTTATTTTCGGTCCCATTCTGACAACTCCTTACCTTAGGGCAAATAGCCCCTTGACTCACTGCCTGCCTGCGGCATGGTAATGGGGGAAGGGGAAAGGACGGGCAAGTTCATATCTCGGTTCGTATCTCAAAGTATGGTCTGCAGCGCATTAGCTATTATTATAAGTGGCTAATTCTGGGAAAGGTAGGCGAGGGCAGCAGGAAGCCAAGAGTGAGATTTCTCAGGTGGGAAAAAGAGAATTTCACTGGGGTGTGAGCACCCCCTTGTGGTCTAATCTCCCCATTACAACTTGAGTGATTCTCCCCATTAACCCCAGTTACTTTAATCACACCTAATTCAATTCAAATGATACCTATTAGGCACCATCTATGTGCTAGACCAGCGATGTCCAATTTAAATATAATTCCAGTCCCACATGTGATTTCAAACTTTCTGCTAGCCAAATTAAAAAGGTAAAAAGAAACAGGTGACACTAATTATAATATTTTTCTTTAACTAAATAGGCCCAAAAACTATCACTTCAACGTGAAACCAATATAAAAATTATTGAGATTTTTTTACCTTTTATTGTACTAAGCCTTCAAAATGTTCTCAGGACAGCCCAGGTCAATGCGGACACTAATTTTTTCACTAAAAACATTTGATCTCTATTTAGATTTCATAACATTTACAGTAGAAGAGGTAGATTCCCATACTTAAGTTGTTCCAAACACGTTTAAAGGGTTCCCAATAACTGAATTGAGGCTCCATTTTTTAAAATCTAAGTTTAAATCTATTACAAATTCCCTCTTAGGGGTTGGGGACATACTGGTGAACAATATACATGTGGTTCCTCGCCTCAAGGGGTTTATTGGATGATATAGGAGAAAGACAAAAAAAGAATCATAAATTGTAATTAAAGCTACGGCAGAAACTAACAGGATAATTAGAGTTAATGGCAAACCATGACTCCTCAGCTGAAAATGGCTTTTACATCTCTAAAGGGTTGAAAAAAGTCAAAAGAAGACTATTTTTTGACACGTGAAAACTATATGCAATTCGAATTTCAGTGTCTATAAATAAAGTTTTATTGGAACACAGCTGCATCTATTCGTTTCCATATTGTCGGTGGCTGCTTTCCTGTTACAGTAGCAAGAGAACTATGGACCACAAAGCCGAAAATATTTACAACCTGGCTCCTTACAGAAAGTGTTTGCTGATCCCTAAAATAGAGAATAAAGAGGCAGGCATGCTTTACAGGGAGGGCATAATCTGGGAGGACGTCTCAGAGGAGGTGATATTGAAGCAGAGAAGAGTCAGGAGGCATTTACGAAAGTCTGAATATGGCTGAACCGATCAAGCCAGTGTTAAATATCCTGAGTGTGAATTTAACTACTCTAGGTACTCTCAATACTTCTTATGAGTGGAATCATACAGTATTTACCTTTTGTGACTGGCTTTATTTCACTTAGCATAATGACCTCAAGGTTCATCCATGTTGTCGCATATGTCAGAATTTCCTTCCTTTTTAAGACTGAATAATATCCCATTGCATGTATATACCACACTTTGTTTACCGATTTGTTAATTGATAGGTTGCTTCCACATTTCAGCTTTTGTGAATAATGCTGCTATGAACATGGGTGTACAAAGATCTCTTCCAGTCCCTGCTTTCAGTTCTTTTGGATGTATATCCAGAAGTGGAATTGCTTCATCATATAGTAATTCTATTTTTAATTATTTGAGGAATGTCCATATTGTTTTCCATAACGGCAGTACCATTTTACATTTCCACCAACAGTGCACAAGGGTTCCAATTTCTCCACATCTTTGCCAACACATTATTTTCTGTTTTTTAGATAGTAGCCATCTTCATGGGTGTGAGGTGGTAGCTCATTGTGGTTTTGACTTGCATTCCCCTAATGCTCAGTGATGTTGAACATCTTTTCGCGTACTTATTAGCCATTCTTATACCTTCTTTGGAGAAATATCTATTCAAGTCCTTTGCCCAATTTTAATCGAAATTAACAATCTCTATATAGTATATACATAGAGAGAGAGAGATACAGTGGATGCGTTAATAAGGCATATTCAAGTGTTTATTGTACTGTTCCTGCAACTTTTCTCTAGGTTTGAAGATTTTTCCAAAAAAAAAAAAAAAATCCAGGGAAAAAACAGTGCGTTTTCCTCTTCTGTGGATTCACTGAATTCGATAAATATTTATTGAGCACCTAGGACATGTCAGGCATTGGACAAGGGCAGGGAACACAAACCCTGACCTCTGGGCACTAGCATACCGGGAACTCATGATATATCACATGGTTTATTTACTTCCCAGCACTTAATGCGGTTTGTCATGATCTTATTTACTAATCTGTTTACTAGGTTTTACATTTCTCTCCCGTGCCCATCCTTCCACTCCTGCTAGAAGGAACCCCATGAGCAGGAACTGTGTCCATCTTATTATTCAGTCTATCTCCAGTGCTCTGCTGGAGATAGTGGTTGCGCCATTGAGAGTTCTTGAACTGTAAACTCCACGTGAGCAGAGACTGTGTCTGTTTGCCTCAGTGCTCCATCAGGCGCCTAGGACAGGGCCCGGTACACAGTAGGTGTTCAGTAAATATTTGTTGAATTAAAGAATGTAAGTTCTGAAAAGAGCAGGGATCTCCTGTTTTTCTCAGCTCTAACCCTAGCTTCTGGAGCAGACCTGGCACATAGTAGGTGCTCAATACACATAAGTTTAAAGAATGAATGTAAGATCCAAGAAGGCAGGGCAGACCTCTGGTTTTTGAAATTCTCTCCTTAGCTCCCAGCTCCACGCCTGGCACAAAGTAGGTGCTCGGCAAACACGCGCCTGCGCACTCACGCACTCACGCACTCACGGAGTGTTTCTCCCGCGGCCTCCTTGACTCCGCCCCTGCCTGGGGGCGGGGCCGAGCGGGTTCTCTGTGAAGTCACAAAGGCCGTGCTATGCTTCTGGCCTTGGCTCTTCTGCTGCTCTTGGACCTGAGCGCCCGCCGAGGCTGGGGCTGCCTGCAGTGTGACCACTCGGTGCGGGAGGCCCTGAGCCAGCTGCGCGTTGCCCTCATCCCCGACCGCTTCCATCAGGAGCAGCTGCAGGCCCGCGCTCAGGCCCTGCTGCTGGGCATGGAGGGGCCTTTCTTCCGGGACTACGCGCTGAACGCCTTTGTGGGGAGAGTGGGTGAGTGCTGGGGAGGGGAGGGTGCCTAGCACGGTGGAGAAAGGGACCAGTGGGGCAGCCCAAGGCTGGGCCGGGAGACCGACGCTCTGGGGACCACGCCCCCAAGAGGGGGAGGGCGGGGCCACTCTCGGAGGGAGATGGAGGGGATCACGTGGCTCTCGCAGCGACCCACTGGAATTTCCTCCCCTCTCGCCCCCAGGGATAGAGCACCTGGACCTTGTGGCATCCTTTATCAAGAATCAAACAAACAACTTAATGGTTAATTCTCTTAGAGGTAGGAGCTAAGAGGGAAAGCCTTTTTCCAGCCCCCTTTCCCTTCCTCCCTTTCCACCGGTTCACCACGCCTTCTCTTGATGTAAAAATAAAAGCAAACACACTGTACAGCCTTTACTGTGTGTCTGACAGAGTTCTAGAAAAGTCTAGGACAGGTCATCGAGGTGGGCGGTATTGTGATCTGCCCTTTACAGAGGGGGAGGCTGAGGCTCAGAGAGGTTAGGCGACATGCCCAAAGTCACACAGCTAGGAGTAACAGAGCTGAGGATTTGAACCTGGGACATCCAGCTGAGACCATTATGTTCCTAACCGTCACCCCACGAGGTGTCTCCTGGTTTTGTATTCAGCGGCTCCTGGGACGCCACTCTCACCCCACTTTGAGGGATGGAGCAGGGAGAAGGGCACCACGGAAGAGCCCACCATTTTTTTTTTTTAAAGATATGAAATGTTTGTGTGTGTGTGGTTAGTATAAAGCGAGCCCTGAAAGAGGAATGGGGGTGGGGAGGTGGGTAGATTGCCAGAATACTGGTGTCGGTTGTCCTAGGATAAGGGAACAGAAGGTGATGTATGCTTTTCTTGCCTATGCTTGTCAAATTGCTGTGGATTTCAATTTCCTTTTCTTTTTCCCTGCCTCTCCTTTTTAATAACGAATATGCAGTAGTCATAGAATCAGGAGGAAATAACAATCATTTTAATTACATTAAAAAATTAAATTTTATCTCAATTTTTAGTATTGCCCTGCCCTACCATTTAGTGAATATGAAATTTTAAAAAACAATGCATACTAAGGAGTGCAGGGCTTTTGGGGGGGCAGGGAGAGGTAATGAATATTATAAAATTGTGGCAATGGTTACATAACTCTGGGAATAATCTAAAAGCCATTAAATTGTGTACTTTAAATGGGTGAATTGTATAGTATGTGAGTTATGTCTCAGTACATCTGTCCAAAAAAAAAATCCAAATGTGTATAGTCCCCTTTGACCAGGCCCCTTCCTGGGAACTTTAAACACTGGAAGTTCTGTTCTCAGCTGGCGGACAGGGAGGGAGGTTGGGTTCTCATTCTAGACCTTTGAAAGAGGTGTAGAAATCACAGTGGAGGTCCTGAGGGTAGACTGCCCTGGAATCAAAGCCTGGCTAACCTTCAGCAAGCTATTTAACATCTTTGTGCCTCGGTTTCCTCATCTGTAAAATGGGAATAATAGCACTCACCCCATAGTCACTGAGAACCATAAAGAGGTTTGTGAATGTGCATTTAGCACACAGTAAGTGCTCAATAAATGTTAGTTATTAAGATGATTATGCTGCATCTTGCGTCTCTGTCTAGAGCAAGGATTGGCAAAATATAGCCTGGGGGCCAAATCTGCAAATAAAGTTTTATTGGAACACAGCCACACCCATTCATGTATGTACTGTCTATGTTGCTTTTGCTCTCCAAGGCAGAGCTGAGTAGGAACAATGACCACATGGCCCTCGAAGCTGAAAATATTGACTGTCTGGACCTTCACAGGAAAAGCTTAGAGCAGGAGGTCTCAACTCAGGCTGCAGGTTGGAATCCCCTGGGGAACTTTTAAGACAATCCAGGAGCCCAGGCAACAGCCCATGCCAATTAAATCAGAATATCAGGGGGCGGGCCCTGAACATCCGTAATTTTTAAACTCTCACCTTTTAAAAAAAAGTGATTTTTATATTTTGAAAAAATTCAAATGGATAGAAAAGTGGCAAGAGTAGTACAATAAACACCTATACACCATTCTTAACATTTCACTATATGGTAACCTATTGCCACATTTGCTGTGTGTGTGTGTGTGTGTGTGTGTGTGTGTGTGTGTGTGTGTACCATTTGAGACTTAGTGACATTTCAACCCTAAATTCTTCATCAGGCAATCTCCTAAAAACAAGGAAAGACATTCTCTTACACAGTGAGTGTACCTAGGAATTTAACATCGATTCCATACTATCCTCTAATATTCAAACCTCATTAAAATGTTCCCAACTGTCTCAATTATGTCCTTCATGGCTAGTTTTCTTTCAATCCTGGATCTGTTCTGGGAGCACGCATTGCATTCAGTTGTCTTTTATGATGAGACATTTTTGAAGAGTCCAGGCCGATGATTTTACCAACTATTATGATATTATTGGGGTTGGTTACATAGGCAAGGAGCACTCAAGTGGCTGATCTCAGTTATTCTGTCTCCAGCCCCACCAGAGGTCAAGCTGCTACCATGTTGGCCCAAGGCCACCACCATGAATCACATTGTTAGCACAGACTACGTGGTGTGACCCAAGGCTTCCAAGTAAAGAAAGACACACTTAACAGGCAGGATATTCCAAGGACTTAGAGGTTACCTCCCAGGAGCCAGGCAAGAACCAAACCTTTTTTTTTTTTTTTTTTTTGGAATGTGCACGGTTTGGAAAACTCAGACCTGCTGAGTTAACCCTTTACAATATAACATGTCAAATGGGAACAAATACTACGGAGGAAAAAAAATAAAGCAGGGACCAGGGGATGGAGAGTGCTGGGAATAGGGGCAGGGCTTGCAGGTTAAAATAGGACAGCCAAGAAGGATGTCACTGAGAGGTCAGCACGTGAGAAAAGATGCGGAGGAGAGGGGGAAGCAGCTGTGAGAGGGTAGACGTCTAGGCTAGAAGGCTGTAGGCAGAAAGAACAGCAAGTGCAATGCCTGAGATGGGAGTATGGTTGGCATATTAACAGAACCTCGAAGAGGCCAGGGAGGCTGGAGTGGAGAGAGAGGGAGAGATGTAGAAGCTGAGGTCCTAGAGGTAAGGGGGAGGGGATGGGTAGGTTGGTACCCATCCACTGGGATTTATAATGGTAAGGACTTTTGGCTTCTCCTCTGGGTCACATGGGAGGGTTCTGAGCAGAAGTGTGAAGCTAGTGAGATGCCTGAAGTTTTATTGGGATCCCTCTGGCTGTGGAGAACAGATCTAGCAGGGCAGCAGGGAAGGCTGGGGGACCAATGAGAAGGTTTTGACAATGGCCCAGGCAAGAGATGATGATGACCGGCACCAGGGAGTGGAGGGGGTAAGAAATGTTGGATTCCTGGATCTCTCTTGACTATTCACGGACAGGATTTACTCACATGCATGTGGACAAGTTGCATGTGAGATGTAAGGAAAGAAGAATCAAAGCACCAAGGATTTTGGCTTGAGGAACTAGAAACATGGCACCTCCATCTATGAAGATGGAGAAGACTTCTTCACTTTCTATGAAGATGGAGAAGACTTCACTTTCTATGAAGATGGAGAAGACTTCACTTTCTATGAAGATGGAGAAGACTTCACTTTCATAGGAAGTGAGTTTGGAGGAGGATATCAAGGTTCAGTCTTGGACTCACTGAGTTTCAGATGCTTATTAGACATCCAAGTGGAGATCCTGAGTGGATAGTTGGATATATGCATCTGGACTTCAGTGAGTGGTCTAGGTTAGTGATGCCAATGCAAGAGGCACCAGTGTGTATAGAATAGTGCTGTCCAGTGGAAATATGTGAGGCACAAATAGTCACATATGTAATTTAAAATTTTCTGGCAGTCACATTTTTAAAAAGGTAAACAGAAGCAGATGAAATTAATTTTAATAGATTTTATTTAACCCAATACCTAAAATATTACCATTTCAACAAGCGGTCAAAATAAAAATTATTGAGACATTGTACAGTTATTTTTTCATACCACGTCTTTGAAATCCAGCATACATTTTATACTAACAGCTGATCTCAATTCAGACTAGTCCATTTCCAGTGTTCAATTGCCATGTGTGCCTAGTGGCTGCCATATTGGACAGTGCCTTTCTAGATAATGTACAAAGCCATGAGGCTGGGTGAAATCATGGAGTGAGTGTAGACAGAATAGAAGAAAAGAGGAGAGCAGATTAGGGAAAAGGAGAGGAGAGGTGACCGAGTGTACCCTTCTACCACTTACCAGGTAAGGAAACTGAGGCCAAAGGCTGGTGGTTTAGCCTGGGTCCCTGCAGTGGATCAGAAGGTAGATGTAGGAGCTCCCTGCCATAGACTGACCTAGTAGACCCCGAGGAATAGCCAGTCTTGCTTAGAAAAGGACTTTCCTCATCACTTCTCTTTTTTTATTTTTTTTATTTTTTGGCTGCACCGCAACCAGGGATTGAACCCACGCCCTCGGCAATGAAAGCGTGGAGTCCTAACCACTGGACCACCAGGGAATTGCCCCTCATCCCTTCTCTTTGAAGCTGCTGGTGGGGTGGGCTTGTTGGGTGCCTCCCACCCCAGGAGGATCCCTTTTTCTCCTCAGATGGGCCTCTGCTGGATGAACTGGTGACTCTTAGGGAGAGGGTGATCAAGGAACTCAAGAAAGTTTTAAGATCATATGAATTAAAAGGTGCGTCATCTCTCTCCACCAAGCCCCCTTCTCCCCTTTCCCATTATCACTTGATCCCCTTCTCCCACCCTTTCTTCCAAACTCCTCTCTCACCTCCCCTATGACTCAGCCTTCTCTGCCTCTCCCCAAAATTCCCTTCTCTCCTTTTCCAGACTCTTTCCTCCCTCTCCCTGTCCCTTCCCATTAAATTCTCAAATTGCTGGCCCAACTTAACTCACCTCCACTCTTTTCTCTTGCAGCCTGCGATCCCAAAATTTGCCGTGAGTCCTGGGTTTACTGTCTGTTCTTCCTTTTGCTACCCTCCTACCCCTTTTTACCTTGTCTCCCCCAAATCAAGCCCTGTTGTTACACCTACTCCATCTGGTGGTTCCCCCACCCCAAAGCTATGGCACCGAGGGATATCTGATTTTTGAGGGCTTATGAAAGTGATTTCAACCTGCAAAAAAAGATTTTGGAGGGATGTTAGTCAAGCTAGGATAGGCTATGTTGCAGTGACAAATAACCCCCCACATCTCAGTTGTTTAACAAACGAAAGGTTTATTTCTCTCTTGCCAAAATTCCACTGGGAGTTGAACAGATCTTCCAAGTGGTGATTCCAGGACCCAGGCTGCACCTGTGCGGTGGCTGCTAAGCTAACTTCAGAAGGGAAAGTGAATAGGGAATCCTACAGGGCCTTTTGTAGCTGGCCTGGGAGTGACATACATCGTTCTGTCCACCTTCTATTGGCCAGAACTTGGTCACATGGGTACAACCAACTACAAAGGAGCCTGGGAAATGTAGTCTTCCTGTGTGGCGGGAAGCCGGGGAGACAGATGAGGGAGCAGGCAGCCAGTCTATGCCACAGGGGGCAGCAAAATAGGAATAGAGAAGTGCAAACATTCTGTTGGTAGACATTAAGTTTAAAATTAATTTAATGTAATCACATGTCTACCAACAAAATGTTGGGTCAACTGCACAACTGAATTCCACTTTTCAGTGATTATATACAAATTATTTTTAATGTGAGTCATCAGTGCATTTTGCTCAGCTAGCTCTGCTGCACATGGGACCTCCAAATTCAGGAGGGCCAAGGGACTCCCTCTCCTCTTTCCCCTTCTGCCTTCCTCCCCCTTGCCAGTCCTCTGATATATGCCCTCATCCCACTTCTCGCTTTCCTCTTGTCCAGGCTTGCTAAAAGAAGAAGTCTTGGATTGTTTACATTGCCAGAGGATCAGTCCCAAATGCATCAAAGAAAAGTACTGTTTTGGTAAGCTCCTGGCATGGGGGAAGGCATGGGACAGGTGCATGAGAGGTGAAGACAGCCATATCCCAGTGGATATGACTTTTGAGGTCTCCCACATGCAGCCTTAAACCCTGCCCTTTCCATTTGATTACACAGTGACCCAGAAGTTGCTTCCACATTCTGAAATTCACTTTCCCCCTACTAACTGGAAGACCCCTCTGTAACTTTACAATGCTTCTAAGGCCAGAATGGCAGGTGCTAGGAAAACATTTTATGTTTAGCCAGTGCCATACCAGGGGAGTCTGGAAGGATGTGCTGAATTCACTCATTCATTTGGAGGTTTTAAAAAACATACATCCTTATTGCACAGAGAATAATACAGTGAACCCCTATATATCCATCAAGATTGAATAGTCATGCTGAACATTTTCACATACTGTTCCCTCTCTCTGTCACACTGTTCCTCTCACTCCCTTACTTCAGTAAAGTCTTCAAGTCCCCCTCCTCAGAGAGAACTCCTTGATCATACTTTCTAAAGTATCACTTTCTTTTTTTTTTATTTTTTATAAATTTATTTATTTATTTTTGGCTGCGTTGAGTCTTTGTTGCTGTGTGCGGGCTTTCTCTAGTTATGGCGAGCGGGGGCTACTCTTCATTGTGGTGCGTGGGCTTCTCATTGTGGTGGCTTCTCTTGTTGTGGAGCACGGGCTCTAGGTGCGCGGGCTTCAGTAGTTGTGGCACAGGGGCTTTAGTAGTTGTGGCTCATGGGCTCTAGAGCACAGGCTCAGCAGTTGTGGCGCATGGGCTTAGTTGCTCCGCAGCATGTGGGATCTTCACAGACCAGAGCTCAAACCTGTGTCCTCTGCATTGGCAGGCGGATTCTTAACCACTGCTGCCACCAGGGAAGCCCTCTAAAGTATCACTTTCTATCAAATTATGTTGACAATGAACATACCTCCACATTTGCTTCACATTGTTTATTGCCGTCATATTTTAAAAGAAATCAGGCATCACGAGATTTCACCCATAGTGTGTACCTCTAAAAGGAACACTTCCTACATAACCACAATGCCCTTCCCAATGAACCTAACAATTCTTTTTTTTTTTATAGTATTCCTTTTAAATTTATTTATTTATTTATTTTTGACTGTGTTGGGTCTTCGTTTCTGTGCGAGGGCTTTCTCTAGTTGTGGCAAGCGGGGGCCAATCTTCATCGCGGTGCGCGGGCCTCTCACTATCGCGGCCTCTCTTGTTGCGGAGCACAGGCTCCAGACGCGCAGGCTCAGCAGCTGTGGCTCACGGGCTTAGTTGCTCCGCGGCATGTGGGATCCTCCCAGACCAGGGCTCGAACCCGTGTCCTCTGCATTGGCAGGCAGACTCTCAACCACTGCGCCACCAGGGAAGCCCTAACAATTCTTTAGTATCAAATAATTCCAAGTCCCTTTTCCAACTTCCCTAATTTCCCCCAGAATATCTTCACTGCTGATTTCATTCAAACCAGTATTCAATGAGAAGACTTCTCATATCATTTAAGTGTTAGGTTTTTTTTCACTTTTTTTTTAAATCTAGAGGAATTTCTCTTACCAGTCGTTTTCCCCTATGACATTGACTAGTTGAAAAGGAAGGATTCATCTATTTGCTCTCTGAGGATGGTGTTTAACTACAACAAATATTTTGAGCACCTTATAATGCCCCAAACTGAGGATCAGCAGAATGGGAGACAAATGTCTCATAGAGCCCACATTTTAATAGCGTGAAGGGTTAGCCTAGGTTTTCTCAACCTTGGCACTATTGACATTGGGGCTGGATAATTCTTTGTTCTGAGGCTGTCCTATGTGTTATAGGAATTTTAGCAGCCCCCCTGGCCTCTACCCGCTCAGCGCCAGTTAGTACCCTCCAACCAAAGTTATGGCAATCATTTCCAGCCTCCAGACGTTTCCAAATATCCCCTGGGAGGTAAAATTGTCCCCCACTGAGAACCACTGTTAGATGATAATTACATGAACAAATAAATGGACTAATTCCAGACAGCGATAGTGCTCTAATGAAAACAGAACAGAACAATTTGATAAAAAGTGCCTGGGGGAGGGGCGGTGCTACCCTAGAGAGTGCGGGTGGGGGGACCTCTCTGAAGAAGTGATGTTTGAGATCTAAAGGAAGTGAAGGCGTGAGGAACAGTGTGAACGACAAAGGGAACAACAGGTGCGAAGATCCAACATGGTTGAGTAATAAGAGGGAAGCTAGTGTGGCCAGAGGCGAGTGAGGAGGGTAGTAGGGTGGCCACATGGTGACCAGATCGTGCAGGGCCTGGTGGACAATGGTGAGGACTTGGGCTTTGATTCTAAATGAAACGAGAGCCACTGGAAGGCTCTGAGCGGAAGAGGGACGTGAGCAGACTTGGGTGTTATCGACGCCCCTGGTGGCCAGATGGGGAACTGTAGGAGAAGCAGGGAGCCCCTTCCCTTGAAAGGAGTGGTGATGAGCGCTGGACCAGGTCCGCAACCCAGGAGGTGGATCAGATGCTGGTTTTGAAGGTCGAGCCAAGAGGCTTGGCTGACAGAATGAAAGAGGGGAGGGAGCAAATCGAAGTTGCAGAATGGGACTCCCCAGGCCACCTTCAGGGTCACCAGCTAAGATGCAGCCTGAGATCGTCAGCATTTTGCATCCCCCTCTCACGTTTGTGGGTAGTTACCAAGTCCTCCCCTCCATCCCCGCCGCCCCCGCTCCCACCCCATCCAATGAGATACATTTGGCGCTGGGCTCTTCGCTGTCACTGTGCTGTGCTATGTAGACTGCTCCTTCAGGGCAGGGAGGTTTGCCAGCGGAGTTCCCAGCGGTATCCCAAGCACCTAGAACGGTGCCTGGGACACAGAATTTGAGGAACCGATGAAGGAAAAGTCAGACCCAGGAGAGGGCAGGGGCCAAGTAGAGAGAAGGGAGAGAGAGGCCCGACCCTGGCCGGGCTGCCGAGTGAGCAGGTGGGTGTGGGTACAAGCCCGGGGAAGGGTGATGACTTGGAAGTCGCGCTGGCTCCCACCCCCACTGTCCACTACCCAGTCGACGGGCAGCCCCGCATGGACCTGCAGTACCAGGACAGCGGATCCCCGCGGAATCAGGCCCTGTTCGGCAGCATCATTTCCGTGTGTCTGGCTGTCTTGGCCTTTGGTGTCATCGTGGCTTCGTGAGTCATCCCTGCCCCCTCCTGAGGTCCCCAAATGCCCCCCTGGGCCCCTGAAAAGTAGCATTGCCCTGGGTCCGTCACTGTGTCATTTGCGAGTCTCCTCCCCAGTCACTTTATGCCTCTCTCTCTGTTTCCCTCTGTCTCTCTTTCTTTCTCCTTTTTTCTTGGTCTCTCCTTCCCTCTTGCCATCTCTTCTCTCTCTCTCTCTCTCTCATGTCTCTCCGTCCATCTGTCGCTCTCATCTCCTCTTCCCCCCGCCCCCTGGGCCACATTATGTCTTTCCTGGGTCCTCATCACTTTGGCCTTCATGGGTCTCTTCCTCCACTGAAAAAACACTAACAATTATATTTCATGTATGAAGACAGATATAATCCAATCTGGGCTCGTTATTATATATCCATCATCCTCATCATTGTTATGTTAATTTATTTTCTCCTGATTTTCAAAGTGTTTATTTATTTACTTATTTTAATTGAAGTATAGTTGATTTACAACGTTGTGTTAGTTTCAGGTGTACAGTACAGTGATTCAGATACACATATATATATATATATACTTTTTCAGATTCTTTTCACTTATACGTTATTACAAAATATTGAGTATAGTCAAAGTATTTAAAATGAAAACATCTCCAGGGCCCCAAGCACTGAGCCCATGATGCTCCCACGAGGGGAGAAATCACCCCCACCCTCCTTTCTCCATCTTGAGCGCTCCCCCTGCCCCTGTCTGCTTGTCTCTGGTTCAGCCCCCTCTCAGCCCCTCTCCTCTTCTCTCTGCCTCCTCTCTCTGCCCCTCACCCTCCTTTCCCAAATGCCTTGTTTTCTTCATATTCAACTGGGGATAATCCCAGTACCTCCCACTTAAGGGTGGTGGTGAGAAGTAAATCAGACCTTAGCCTAAGGAATCTCCCCTTCTCTCCCCCTCTCAGCCTCTCCCACTGGACTTTCTCCTCCTTTCCTCTGTCCCGGTCCCAATTCTGCCATCTCCCTCTTCCCCTTCCCTGCCCGCCATGTTGAATCTGTGTGTCTCAGTCTCTGTGTCTGTCTCTGAATGTCTCTCCCCATCTCTGGGTCTCTGTTTCTGACTCCCGTCCCTCCCACTCCACAGACTCTGTCCCTATCTGTCAACCCCTCTCTGCTTCTTTAAATCTCTCCCTCTGTGACTCCCCTCTTTCCCCTCCCACCTTCCCACCGTTCCCTCTCCATCTTCTGGTCTTCATTTCTGTCTCTGTCTGTCTTCCCCTCTCCCATCTCTGGATTTCCCTTCCCCATCTTGATTTCTGTTTCTCTCTCCCTCAGCCTCTGTCTCCCGTCTTGATCTCTCTAGAGCAGAACTCTCTCCCTGTTCTCTCCCCACTGTCTCCCTGTGTATTAGTTTCCTCTTGCTGCTGTAGCAAATGACCACAAACTGGGCAGCTCAAGGCAACAGAAATTTATTCTCTCAGAGTTCTGGAGGCCAGAAGTCCAACATCCACGGGTTGGCAGGGTGAGTTCCTTTTGGAGGTTCTGAGAGAGAGTTCATTCCATACCTGTCTCCTACCTTCTGGTGCCGGCTGGCATCCGTGGTATCCCTTGGCTAGTGGCCTCCCTCCAGTCTCTGCCTCTGTCTTCAATGGCTTTGTCCTCAGTATCTGTGTCCCAAACCTCCCTCCCCTTTCTCTTGTAAGGACACCAGTCTTTGAATGTAAGGGCCAGCCTAAAACCAGAATAATCTCATTTTTACCTTAACATAATTATATCTGCAAAGACCCTATTTGCAAGTAAGGTCACATTCACAGGTACTGGGGTTTAGGACTTGGATATATCTTTGGAGTGGGGGGACACAGTTCAACCCAGTACACCTGCTTCTCTCTTTTCCTCATTTCTCTTTCTGTCTTTCTCATCTCTTTGAGTCTCTCTCCCCGTGTCTGTGTCTCTCAGAGTCTCCTGTCTTTTTCCATTCTTTCTGTTTCCACATTTCATACCCTCAGTCCCAGTCCCAACTTTTCTCTCTTCCCTCCTTATGTTCTGATTGGCTGAGAACCCTGGAGATCTGCCCAGAGACCCATGATGTCACTGGCTGAGCCAAATAAAGCCAATGATTGGAGGGAAGGTTTTGGGTGGTCAGTTGACCTGGAGGGGTCTGAAGTTCTTTTTCTAACCTGCAGGCTTTTTCTCTCTGACCAGGGCTATTACATATAGGCGAAACCGAAAACTCCTGCTTCAGTAGGGCTCTGGTTTTGAGGTTTGTAAGGGGAAAGGAAAAGAAGTTTAATAAAGTCTGTGACAGATTCCTCAGTGTCTGCATCAGTTTCTGGAGGACCCTGCCCCAATTGGTGTCCCGCTCTGGACACCTGACTGGGTGCTCCTCAAGGGGTGGGGCCACGTCTCACTCATCTGTAGATTCCAAATACCCTAATTAAAAAGTAGAAGTCGCTGACGAGCCAGGAGGTGGGAGGCGGGGGCCGCGCGGCGGCTGCTGCTGCAGTGGGGCAGGTGGCAGTGACTGGCGGCGACCGAGGCGGCAGTGAGCGATTTAACCCAGAGACTGACTTCACTATAGAAACACCCACAGTTGTATCAATGACTGGGGAAAGATAGTGGGAACAGGCAAAGGAAAAACATCTCTGACATACTAAGGACAATGAGTATGCTAAAACCAAGCGGGCTTAAGGCGCCTACCAAGATCCTTAAGCCTGGAAGCACAGCCTTGAAGACACCTTCTCCTGGTAATGCTTTATGTTTCTCCTTAACAGCAAGTTTTTAATCCTATATGAAGACTTCTATCTGAAGAATTTAAAAAGACAATCTTATAAAACTTCATATTCTTGAAAATACTTGAGCAAGTTTCAATTAAAAGACATAGAATTTTAGAGGGGCGGAGTCAAGATGGCATACTAGGAGGACACAGAATTCGCGTCTCCTCACAACTAGGGCACCTACCAGGCACTGGTTGGGGACCACAGACACCTAAGGGGACGGGAGGAGCCCCCAGCGACTGGTTGTTTCAATTATAGTTTTATTTTTCCTAATATATTTTTTATCTTTCTAATTTTATTTTATTTTTTATTCTTTGATATTGTACTGCTCCTTTTTTTCTTTCTTTCTTTTTTCTTTTCTTTTTTTTTTTAACTGTGCCACGAAGCTTGCAGGATTGCAAGTTCTTGGATCCCAGGCCAGAGGTTGGGCCGAGCTCCTGTGGTGGGAGCTCTGAGTCCAAACCACTGGACTAACAGAGAACCTCAAACCCCAGGGAATATTAATCGGAGTGAGGCCTCCCAGAGATCCTCATCTCAGCACCAAGACCCGGCTCTATCCAACTGCCTGCAAACTCCAGTGCTGTACATCTCAGGCCAAACAACAAGCAAGACAGGAATACAGCAACATCCATCAAAAAAAAAAAAAATGAAATGACAAAAAAATATGTTACAGACAAAGGAGCAAGGTAAAAACCTACAAGACCAAATAAATGAAGATGAAATAGGCAACCTACCTGAAAAAGAATTCAGAGTAATGATAGCAAAGATGATCCAAAATCTCAGAAACAGAATGGAGAAAATACAAGAAATATTCAATAAGGATCTAGAAGAACTAAAGAGCAAACAAACAATGATGAACAACACAATTACTGAAATTAAAAATACTCTAGAAGGAATCAATAGCAGAATAACTGAGGCAGAAGAACGGATAAGTGAGCTGGAAGATAAAATGGTGGAAATAACTGCCAGGGAGCAGAATAAAGAAAAAAGAAAAGAATTGAGGACAGACTCAGAGACCTCTGGGACAACATTAAACACACCAACATTCGAATTACAGGGGTCCAGAAAAAGAAGAGAAAAAGAAAGGGTCTGAGAATATATTTGAAAAGATTATAGTCAAAAACTTCCCTAACATGGGAAAGGAAATAGTCAATCAAATCCAGGAAGCACAGAGAATACCATACAGGATAAACCCAAAGAGAAACACACCAAGACACATATTAATCAAACTATCAAAAATTAAATACAAAGTGGGGCTTCCCTGGTGACGCAGTGGTTGAGAATCTGCCTGCCAATGCAGGGGACACGGGTTTGAGCCCTAGTCTGGGAAGATCCCACATGCCGTGGAGCAACTAGGCCCGTGAGCCACAACTACTGAGCCTGCGTGACTGGAGTCTGTGCTCCGCAATAAGAGAGGCTGTGATAGTGAGAGGCCTGTGCACCGTGATGAAGAGTGGCCCCCGCTTGCCACAACTAGAGAAAGCCCTCGCACAGAAACGAAGACCCAACACAGCCAAAAATAAATAAATAAATAATTAAATAAATAATTAAATACAAAGAAAAAGTACTAAAAGCAGCAAGGGAAAAGCAACAAATAACATACAAGGTTATATGTTAACCCCATAAGGTTAACAGCTGGTTTTTCAGCAGAAACTCTGCAAGCCAGAAGGGAGTGGCAGGACATATTTAAAGTGATGATAAGGAAGAACCTACAACCAAGATAACTCTACCTAGCAAGGCTCTCATTCATATTCGCTGGAGAAATTAAAACCTTTACAGATAAGCAAAAGTTAACAGAATTCAGCACCACCAAACCAGCTTTACAACAAATACTAAAGGAACTTCTCTAGGCAGGAAACACAGGAGAAGGAAAAGACCTACAAAAACAAACCAAAAACAATCAAGAAAATGGTAATAGTAACATACATATTGATAATTACCTTAAATGTAAATGGATTAAATGCTCCAACCAAAAGACATAGACTGGCTGAATGGATACGAAAACAAGACCTGTACATATGCTGTCTACAAGAGACCTACTTCAGACCTAGGGACACATACAGACTGAAAGTGAGGTGATAGAAAAAAAAAAAACATTCCATGCAAATGGAAATCTGAAGAAAGCTGGAATAGCAAGTCTCATGTCAGACAAAATAGACTTTTAAATAAAGACTATTACAAGAGACAAAGAAGGACACTACCTAATGGTGACGGGATCAATCCAAGAAGAAGATATAACAATTGTAACTATTTATGCACCCAACATAGGAGCACCTCAATACATAAGGAAATCGACAGTAACACAATAATAGTAGGGGACTTTAACACTCCACTTTCACCAATGGACAGATCATCCAAAATGAAAATAAATAAGGAAACACAAGCTTTAAATGACACATTAAACAAGATGGACTTAATTGATATTTATAAGACATTCCATCCAAAAACAACAGAATACACTTTCTTCTCAAGTGCTCATGGAACATTCTCCAGGATAGACCATATCTTGGGTCACAAATCAAGCCTTGGTATATTTAAGAAAACTGAAATCATATCAAGTATCTTTTCTGACCACAAAGCTATGAGACTAGATATCAATTACAGGAAAAAAAAAAACTGTAAAATACAAACACATGGAGGCTAAACATTACCCTACTAAACAACCAAGAGATCACTGAAGAAATCAAAGAGGAAATCAAAAAATACCTAGAAACAAATGACAATGAAAACACGACGACCCAAAGCCTATGGGATGCAGCAAAAGCAGTTCTAAGAGGGAAGTTTATAACAACACAACCCTACCTCAAGAAACAAGAAAAATCTCAAATAAACAACCTAACCTTACACCTAAAACAATTAGAGGAAGAAGAACAAAAAAACCCCAAAGTTAGCAGAAGGAAAGAAATCATAGAGATCAGATCAGAAATAAATGAAAAAGAAATGAAGGAAACAACAGCAAAGATCAATAAAACTAAAAGCTGGTTCTTTGAGAAGATAAACAAAATTGATAAATCATTAGCCAGGCTCATCAAGAAAAAAAGAGAGAAGACAAATCAACAGAATTAGAAATGAAAAAGGAGAAGTAACAACTGACACTGCAGAAATACAAAGGATCATGAGAGATTACTACTAGTAACTATATGCCAATAAAATGGACAATCTGGAAGAAATGGACAAATTCTTAGAAAAGCACAACCTTCCGAGACTGAACCAGGAAGAAATGGAAAATATAAACAGACTAATCACAAGCACTGAAATCGAAACTGTGATTTAAAATCTTCCAACAAACAAAAGCCCAGGACCAGATGGCTTCACAGGTGAATTCTACCAAACATTTAGAGAAGAGCTAACACCTATCCTTCTCAAACTCTTCCAAAATATAGCACAGGGAGGAACACACCCAAACTCATTCTACAAGGCCATCATCACCCTCATACCAAAACCAGACAAAGATGTCACACAAAAAGAAAACTACAGGCCAATATCTCTGATGAACATAGATGCAAAAATCCTCAACAAAATACTAGCAAACAGAATCCAGCAGCACATTAAAAGGATCATACACCATGAGCAAGTGGGGTTTATCCCAGGAATGCAAGGATTCTTCAATATACGCAAATCAATCAATGTGATACACCATATTAACAAACTGAAGGATGAAAATCATATGATAATCTCAATAGATGCAGAAAAAGCTTTTGACAAAATTCTACACCCATTTATGATAAAAACTCTCCAGAAAGTAGGCATAGAGGGAACCCACCTCAACATAATAAAGGCCATATATGACAAACCCACAGCCAACATTGTTCTCAATGGTGAAAAACTGAAACCATTTCCTCTAAGATCAGGAACAAGACAAGGTTGCCCACTTTCACCACTATTACTCAATATAGTTTTGGAAGTTTTAGCCACAGCAATCACAGGAGAAAAAGAAACAAAAGGAATCCAAATCGGAAAAGAAGAAATAAAACTGTTACTGTTTGCAGATGACATGATGCTATACATAAATAATCCTAAAGATGCTACCAGAAAACTACTAGAGCTAATCAATGAATTTGGTAGAGTAGCAGGATACAAAATTCATGCACAGAAATCTCTTGCATTCCTATACACTAATGATGAAAAATCTGAAAGAGAAATTAAGGAAACACTCCCATTTACCACTGCAACAAAAAGAACCAAATACCTAGGAATAAACCTACCTAAGGAGACAGAAGACCTGTATGCAGAAAACTGTAAGACACTGATGAAAGAAATTAAAGATGATACAAACAGATGGAGAGATATACCATGTCCTTGGATTGGAAGAATCAACACTGTGAAAATGACTCTACTACCCAAAGCAATCTACAGATTCAATGCAATCCCTATCAAACTACCAATGGCATTTTTCACAGAACTAGAACAAAAAATTTCACAATTTGTATGGAAACACAAAAGACCCTGAATAGCCAAAGCAATCTTGAGGAAGAAAAACGGAGCTGGAGGAATCAGGCTCCCTGTCTTCAGACTATACTACAAAGCTACAGTAATCAAGACAGTATGGTACTGGCACAAAAACAGAAATATAGATCAATTGGACAGGATAGAAAGCCCAGAGATAAACCCACGCACATATGGTCACTTTATCTTTGATAAAAGAGGCAAGAGTATACAATGGAAAAAAGACAACTTCTTCAATAAGTGATGCTGGGAAAACTGGACAGCTACATGTAAAAGAATGAAATTAGAACACTTCCTAACACCACACACAAAAATAAACTCAAAATGGATTAAAGACCTAAATGTAAGGCCAGACACCATAAAACTCTTAGAGGAAAACATAGGCAGAACACTCTATGACATAAATTACAGCAAGATCCTTTTTGACCAACCTCCTAGAGAAATGGAAATAAAAACAAAAATAAACAAATGGGACCTAATGAAACTTAAAAGCTTTTGCACAGCAAACGAAGTAACTGACAAAGGATTAATCTCCAAAATATACAAGCAGCTCATGCAGCACAGTATCAAAAAAAAAAAGAAAACCCAATCCAAAAATGGTCAGAAGACCGAAATAGATATTTCTCCAAAGAAGATATACAAACACATGAAAAGATGCTCAACATCACTAATCATTAGAGAAATGCAAATCAAAGCTACAATGAGGTATCACCTCACACCAGTCAGAATGGCCATCATGAAAAAATCTACAAACAGTAAATGCTGGAGAGGGTGTGGAGAAAAGGGAACCCTCTTGCACTGTTGGTGGGAATGTAAATTGATACAGCCACTACGGAGAACAGTATGGAGGTTCCTTAAAAAACTAAAAACAGAACTACCATATGACCCAGCAATCCCACTACTGGGCATATACCCTGAGAAAACCATAATTCAAAAAGAGTCATGTACCACAATGTTCATTGCAGCACTATTTACAATAGCCAGGACATGGAAGCAACCTAAGTGTCCATCGACAGATGAATGGGTAAAGAAGATGTGGCGCATATATACAATGGAATGTTACTCAGCCATAAAAAGAAATGAAATTGAGTTATTTGTAGTGAGGTGGATGGACCTAGAGTCTGTCATACAGAGTGAAGTAAGTCAGAAAGAGAAAAACAAATACCGTATGGTAACACATATATATGGAATCAAAAAAAAAAAAGGTTCTAATGAACCTAGGGGCAGGACATGAATAAAGACACAGACGTAGAGAATGGACTTGAGGACACGGGAAGGGGGAAGGGTAAGCTGGGACGAAGTGAGAGAGTAACATTGACATATATACACTACCAAATGTAAAATAGATAGCTAGTAGGAAGCAGCTGCATAGCACAGGGAGATCAGCTCGGTGCTTTGCGACCACCTAGAGGGGTGGCATCAGGAGGGTGGGAGGGAGATGCAAGAGGGAGGGGATATGGGAATATACGTATGCATATACCTGATTCACTTTGTTATACAGCAGAAACTAACACAGCATTATAAAGCAATTATACTCCAATAAAGATGTTTAAAAAAAAAAGTAGAAGTAGACTTCCCTGGTGGCGCAGTGGGTAAGAATCCGCCTGCCAATGCAGGGGACATGGGTTTGATCCCTGGTCTGGGAAGATCCCACATGCTACGGAGCAACTAAGCCTGTGAGCCACAACTACTGAGCCCGCTTGCTGCAACTACTGAAGGCCACATGCCTAGAGCCGGTGCTTGGAAGCAAGAGAAGCCACCACAGTGAGTAGCCCGCACACGGCAAGGAAGAGTAGCCCCTGCTCACCACAACTAGAGAAAGCCCGCTCACAGCAACGAAGACCCAACGCAGCCAAAAATAAATAAATAAATTTATTTTTTAAAAAAAGAACATAGAACCTAGACTGGTTGAAACCAGAAGATTGATGATGCTTGAAACTTCACCTTGATGCCAAGCAATCCGAGAATTGTCCACAAGCTGATCACGCCCTGCTCCTTGAACACTATAAAACTCCTCATTACCCCCTCCAGGGTGGGTCACACAGTCTTGAGGGCATTAGCCCCTTGTGGCCCCTTTGCCTGGCAAAGCAATAAAAGCTACTCTTTTCTACTTCACCCAAAACTCTGACTCCGCATTTCTATTCAGCACCGGTGAACGGAGTCCGAGTTTCGGCAACAAGATTTTATTATTTTGATATATTAACAGACGAATTTATAATAACCCAATGCATCCTTGCATTCCTGGCCATCTCCAGCTCCCACTATAGGGGTCTGTTTCCTTTACCACGCTGTCCTTTAAGAGGTGATGGATGAAACTGAGCCAAACAGGAAGGCGGTTGCCCAGGGAAATTGAATAATTAAGTAACAGAGGCTCGATTCATTCACCATCAGTTTAGGTGGTGTCTTGAAAACTTTTGCTTTGGTAGGAGAAATTTGAGTTAGATGGGTTAACTGGACTATGACGTCGCCTCCTGTGGAGGGCAGTGAAAAACTTTGGCTATAATGGAAATATTCACGGTGCCAGTACAGCCATACAGTTGCCAAATACCATGTTTCGGCCAGCTGCAAAGTAGCTGTTTACAGCACTTTTTCTCCCGCCCCACTTTCTACTCGTGGACTCCATTTCCCAGCATTCCCCTGCCCTCAGAGGCCTTAGGCCTAGAGGAGCGTGAGCCGCAGTGGTTTCTGGGAAATGCAGTCCAGCTGCGGAGCGCAGTTTTAAGTACCAGGACTTGAGGTTCCGAGACAGCGACCGCGCAGGCGCTTTCCGGGGCCCGAAGGAGGGCGGGAAGGCCTGGCCGCCGTGCACAACCCGCGGGGGCGCACAGGTGAGTTCCGAACTGGCGGACACGAGAGGCTGCCGTTGGGTGTGGGCTGACCGAGGCAGGCGCGCAGGAGGCGGGCCGAGTCTGCCTGGGTGGGAGGGGAAGGGCGCTGTGGGCGGCTCCCCGCCCCCTCCTGTCACTCGTGAGGCTGCCTCAGAGCCCCAGTGCCCCAGTGCCATCGACTCAGCGCACAGGAATTGGGCACCCGCTGTTTTCCAGGAGTCTAGCCGAGTGCGGATCTGCGGCCATTTCCCAGGAGGGAGAATGTACCTTTTCCTCACTTAGCAGGTGAAGAAGAAACAGGCAAGGGAGATTCATGGCTTCTTCCAGATCACAATGCCGATGAGTTGTCGACATGGTGTGAACCCAGGGATGTCTGACCCGAAAGCCCTAGCCCCTCTCTCTGGGTCTCATCTCCCCTCTCTAATCTCCCACCACCACCCCAACCCCCATTCTGCCTCTCTCTCCCTGGGTCTCTGCTTCTCTTTCTCTGTGTCTGTCCCCTTCCCTCTGGGCCTCTGCGTGCCCCCAGCCTCCATAAGTCTCTGTGTTTTTTCTAAAAACAGTCATTTTCTTCCAAAACCATTGCACTATGCTCACATCAGGAAATGAACATCCATACAATACTATTAATTAGCTAATCTGCAGGCCTTTTTCAGATTTTGCTAATTGTCCCAATAATGTCCTTAATGGCAAAAGAAAATCCCGTGTCATGCACTGCATTCGTTGTCGTCACTTTAGTCTCCGTTAACCTGGAACAGTTGTTCAGTCTTTCTTTGACCTTCATGATCTTAGCAATTCTGAAGATTGCAGACCACGTGCTTCTAGAATGTCCCTCAGTTTGGATGTGTTGGTTGTTCCCTTGTGATTAGATTTAGGCTACATGCTTTTGGCAGGAATACCTTAGGAGTGAGATGTGTCCTTAACAGAGCAGGAGCCTGTGATGTCCGCTTGCCCATCACTGGTCACATTGGCCTCAATCACTTGGCTAAGGTGGCATCTGCCGTTTCTCCACTTTAAAAAGTTATCCTCTTCGTTTTGTAATTACAGTAGATCCCATTATCCTCGTAGGGTACATTCCAAGACCCCCAGTGGATGGCTGAAATCTTGGATAGTACTGAACCCTCTATATACTGTTGTTAACCTAAAGAATAAAGCAGCGGTTATTTTACCAGCAAAATGGGCTTATTCAGGAACAGCAAAGAATTGCAATTCGGGACAAGCAGGCTATAGCAAAAGCCATAGGAAGTCCAACAAACAAGAGAGGAACTTTATCTTATGGAGAAAAAAAACCCAGGAAATTGAGAGGGGTTCTTTTGAATGAAAGTCCATTGGAGAAAAGTGAGAATTCAGAGTGGTGATGGTTTCTCATTGGCCTAGTTGCTGCGGTAGTTGATTTCTTGTAGGGGATGCAATGTACATCTTTTCTGGTTGGGGCCTATAATAGATGGTTCTTTCCTGCTGAAGCTTCTTCCATTAGGGCCTGTGATGGATGTGGAGTGGTGCTGCTTGAGAACTCCCCCTCCTGGCCTCCCAACTCCACTTTTTAAATAATCTAATCTAATTTAATTTAATTTAATTTTTGGCTGCGCCACGCGGCATATGGGATCTTACTTCCCTGAACAGGGATCGAACCCGCGCCCCCTGCATTGGAAGCATGGAGTCTTAACCACTGGACCGCCAGGGAAGTCCCCCAACTCCACTTTAAATGAGGTTCGCCTTTATTAATTTTCACACTGTTTTCTTCTAAACACTCGTACCTATGATAAAATTTCATTTACAAATTAGACACAGTAAGAGATTAACAATAATAACTAATAATAAAATAGAACAATTTTAAGAATATACAGTAATAAAAGTTATGTGAATGTGGACTCTCTCAAAAAATCTCATTGTACAAATTTAATGCCTCTTCTGTAAAGCACTTATGCTTATGCGCTGTGGCTGTAACTTTTGCAGTTTGTTGGGGGTTTTTCATTTTTTTGTTTTTTTGGCCATGCGGCTTGTGGGACCTTCCCCGACCTGGGATTGGACCCGGGGCCATGACAGTGAAAGCGCTGAATCCTAACAGCGCTTTTTTTTTTAATTTCTTTTTCTTTCATCGCAATTTCACAGACAGACGATGCATTCTTACCATAGATCTTAGCAACCTCAGCATATGATTTTTTTTCTTTTGTTTTTTTAATTTTATTTATTTTGGCTGTGTTGGGTCTTCGTTGCTGTGCGCAGGCTTTCTCTAGTTGCGGCGAGCGGGGGCTACTCTTCATTGCGGTGCGCTGGCTTCTCATTGCGGTGGCTTCTCTTGTTATGGAGCATGGGCTCTAGAGCGCAGGCTCAGTAGTTGTGGCGCTGGGGCTTAGTTGCTCTGCGGCATGTGGGATCTTCCCGGACCAGGGCTCGAACCCGTGTCCTCTGCATTGGCAGGCGGATTCTTAACCACTGTGCCACCAGGGAAGTCCCGGCAGGCAGATTCTTGACCACTGCGCCACCAGGGAAGTCTGATATTGTTTTCTTTCTTTATTGAGGACTTTTACCTTTTCACTTAAAGGAAGCACTTTACAGCTTCTCTTTGGCATATTCGAATTACCAGCATCGCTACTCTTGCACTTTGGGGCCATTACTAAGTAAAATAAGGGTTACTTGAACACAAGCACTGTGATACCGCGACAGTCCATCGAGACAACTACTAAGTGACTATTGGGCAGGATACGCTGGACAAGGGGATGATTCATGCCCCAGGTGGGATAGAGTGGGACGGCGCAAGATTTTATCACGATACTCAGAATGGTGTGTGATTTAAAACTTGTGAATTGTTTCTTTCTGGAACTTTCCATTCAGTGTTTTTGGACCACAGTTGACCTCAGGTAACTGAAACCGTGGAAAGTGAAGCCGCGGATAAGGGGGCGCTACCGTAGTTAGTGACTCATGAGGAGGTGGTTAAGCCTCTGTTCCTCATCAAAATTTCACCCACTGGTTTCAGCCCTCAGGTGGGTGCGTTCCTGTGTAGCTGGGTGTACGTGCAGCTGTTTGCCTGGAGGCACGTGAGGCTCTGAGTCTTTATTTCTGGACCGTGTTAGTTTCCCATTTCTGCTCTAACAAATTACCAGAAACTCAGTGGCTTCAAACAACACAGATGTAGTATTCTCTTACAGTTCTGGAGGCCAGAAGTCTGAACTGGTTTTCACTGGGCAGCAATCAAGGTGTCATCAGAGCCATGCTTCCTTCAGAGGCTCTAGGGGAGAATCCGTTTCCTGGCCTTTTCCAGCTTCTAGAGGCTGCTTGCATCCCTTGGCTCGTGGCCCCTTCCTTCAGCTTCAAAGCCAGAGGCGTAGTGCCTTGCCTCTCTGACTCTGCTCCTCTTTACTTCTGTCACATGGGCTTCTCCTCCGCGTCAGATCTCCCTCTGCCTCCCTCTTCTGAGGACACTTGTCATTGCATTTGGGACACTTGTCATTGCATTGCAGGATCATCCTCCCATCTCAGGATGCGTAACTTGAGAGGCAGGGTTCCAGGCTGGGATTACAGTCCTGCCCAAAGACTCAAACTTAGTGTTTTTTATCTACCTTGCAGTGTATGGGGCTTTCCAGAGCCCACAAACATCAGTCCCTCCAGGCAGCCTGTGGAAAGCTCACATATTTAACTTGGTTTTTCTAAGAACTTGCTGGGGCTCTGAGCTCACAGCCTGGCTCTGCTACAAATGTTACAAGTGGTTGTGATCTGCACACAGCCCGCTCTGCTCTGAGTCAGGAGAGGCTGGCTGCATTCAGGAACTCACCAACCCCCCCAAAAAAGCAAAAGAAAGATGCTTAACTTAATCACATCAAAAGTTCATCCCAGGGCTTCCCTAGTGGCGCAGTGGTTAAGAATCCACCTGGGGCTTCCCTGGTGGTTCAGTGGTTGGGGGTCTGCCTGCCAATGCGGGGGACACGGGTTCGAGCCCTGGCCCGGGAGGATCCCACATGCTGCGGAGCGACTGGGCCCGTGTGCCACAACTACTGAGCCTGCTCTCTAGAGCCCGCGAGCCACAACTGCTGAGTCCACGCACCACAACTACGAAGGCTGCGTGCCTACAGCCCGTGCTCCGCGGCAGGAGAAGGCACGACAGTGAGGACCCCCTGCACCGCGGCGATGAGTGGTCCCCACTCGCCGCGGCTGGAGAGGGCCTGCGCGCAGCGGCAAAGACCCAACGCAGCCAAAAATAAAAACAAACAAATAAATTAATTAATTTAAAAAAAAAAAGAATCTGCCCGCTAATGCATGGGACACGGGTTCGAGCCCTGGTCCGGGAAGATCCCACATGCCGCGGAGCAACTAAGCCCCAGCGCCACAGCTACTGAGCCTGTGCTCTAGAGCCTGTGAGCCACAACTACTGAGCCTGTGCGCTTAGAACCCGTGCTCCACAAGACAATCCACCACAATGAGAAGCCCACGCACGCAACAAAGAGTAGCCCCTGCTCACCGCAACTAGAGAAAGCCTGCGCGCAGCAACGAAGACCCAACAGCAGCCAAAAATTTAAAAATTAATTAATTAATAAAAATTTTTAAAAAGTTCATCCCAGGGATATCTTTTGGGACCATTATTCAGCCCACCACCTGGTCTATGTCCAGGCCTGTCTCCCTCACAGGCAGGAAGTCCCTCGAGGGCAGGATCACATCTCACTCATCTCTCTGCCCTCAGAACCCCAAATGGAGCCTGTTACTCACATGGGGCACAGAGCATGTTTGACGAATGAATGGGGGTGACCACAGTCTGAGCACCAACTTCTCTTTGTAAAGAATTCTTCAACTTCATCTCAACAGCTGGAATCCTCCTTTAAATGACATCTTAAGCAGGAGTCCAGGATCCTTGGATACTGCTTGGATTTTAGGACAGATAGAAGGAGCTCTGCAAAATGTGGTGCATCCACACAATGGAATATTATTCAACCATAAAAAGGAATGAGACACTGATTACATGCTGTAGCATGGACGATCCTTGAACACGTTGTGCTGAATGAAAGAATCCAGACACAAAATGTCACATATGATATGGTTCCATTGATATGAAATGTCCAGAATAGGCAAATCCATTGAGACAGAAAGGTTAGTGGTTATGAGGGGGGGCTGGCATTGGGGAAGGGAGATTCAGGGGTGACTGATTAAGTACAAGGTTTCCTTTTAGGGCGATGATGAAAATGTCCTGCAAGTAGATAGCAGTGATGGTTGCACACCGTTGTGACTGTATTAAATGCCACTGAATTGTATATATTCAAATGGTTAAAATGGTATATTTTCTGTGTTTTACCACAATTTAAAAATTATAAGACACTACTGTATATAAGATAGATAACCAAGAAGGACCTACTGTATAGTACAGGGAACTCTACTCAATATTCTGTAATGACCTATAAGAGAAAAGAATCTAAAAAAGAATGAATATATGTATATGTGTAACTGATTCACTTTGCTGTACACCTGAAACTGACACAACATTGCAAATCAATTCTACTCCAATAAAATTAAAATTATTAAAAATAAATAAAAATTATAAGAAAAAAAGGGGTTGGCTCTGGAGGCAGACTTCTGGGTTTGAATCTCACTCTGACACTTGATGTCTCTATGACCTTGAGCAATGGCCATGGCCTCCTGTGCTTGGATTTCCTCATCTGGGGATAACTGTAGTTACTTCTCTGAGAGCTGCTGTTTGGGTGCAGTGAGCTGAACCCCTTGATTGCTAGTGGTGATCGCTACAGAATGGGGGCCTCGGGACTTCCCTGGTGGCGCAGTGGTTAAGAATCCCCCTGCCAATGCAGGGGACGTGGGTTCGAGCCCTGGTCCGGGAAGATCCCACGTGCTGCGGAGCAACTAAGCCCGTGCGCCACACCTGCTGAGCCTGCACTCTGGAGCCCGCGAGCCACAACTACTGAGCCTGCGTGCCTCAACTACCGAAGCCCACGCACCTAGAGCCCGTGCTCCGCAACAAGAGAAGCCACCGCAATGAGAAGCCCGCTCACCGCAACGAGGAGTAGCCCCTGCTCGCCCCAACTAGAGAAAAGACCGCGCACAGCAACAAAGACCCAATGCAGCCAAAAATAAATAAATTTATTAAAAAAAAAAAAAAGAAGGGGGGCCTCAGGCACCCTGCCCTGATCCTTTGCTTTGTCTCTCAGGAGACCAGGGTCCCCTCTGTTATGAGGCATCTTTGGCAAAGTGTCTGTCTGTCTAGGCCAGAACTGACCCCCTCTCTGCTCCGTCTTCCTCCTGTAGCTTTGCGGACTTAGGCCTGGTCCTTTCTTCTGGAGGTGCATGCCTGGGACCCAGCAATGGCCATCAGGACCCTGACGGGCAAGGGCCAGGTGAGTCTGGGCTCCCTCTTCCCCAAGATGGCTTTGTGGACCCCAGACGGCTTTCCCCGTCTCTGCCTGTGCCCTCAAGATCTTCTGCCCCTCCCAATACTGGGAGAGATGCGGTGATGGGAGTTTCTCTGGGACTGGGAGGTGCGGGGTCTGGGGGCAGGATGCTCTGAGATGGGACATTATGACACGGTCTAAAAATCAATCATCTAACGCTCAGCAGCCTTTTGGTTACCAGGTGAAGTGGGCAGTGGATGGTTTTGCTTCATCCTGAGCCTTATTCTTGGAGTCAGGAGTGGGGGTTGGGATCAGAGTTGGAGTCTGGGATGGAGTGCGACTTAGGAATAGCTCCGACACACAATGACTTGGTAGTTTTTTTTTTTTATGGCTGCGCCGCACAGCATGCAGAACTTCCCCAACTAGGGATTGAACCTGTGCCCCCCTGCACTGGAAAAGTGGAGTCTTAACCACTGGACCACCGGGGAAGTCCGCTAGTTTTTTAAAAGTGTTTCTCAGGGCTTCATGTACAGGTGTGTAGGTTACGTACTGCACAAGGGTGCCTCATCTCAGTGGCATGATTTGCATCTGCCACCTCCTACATCGGTATATTGATTATAGCAATTTACACGCAGATGGCAGTCAACTGTCACATGCTAGAAATAATTGGTGTATTATAACAATTTTCTGACAGATGGCAGTAAAGAGTCATGTGAATGCGGGGGTGGGGCTTGTTCTACTTTCTACCAAGGTGCCTGTGGGCTAACAGCTGCCCTACCTAGACTTTTTACATTCCCATGGGCCGGTTTAATTCAGTCGTCCCAAATCTGCCAAGTCAGAACGTTCCAGCGCAGGGAACAAGTGGTAGGCTCTTGACCCATGACCTGTCCCACCCCAGAGTTCTGGAAAGACGTGCCTGTCCATGATATAAAATTGGCCCTTGCAGGAATTGGTGACCTTCAAAGACGTGGCTGTGGACTTCACCCTGGAGGAGTGGGGCCAGCTGGGGCCTGGCCAGAGAGAGCTGTATCGGGATGTGATGCTGGAGAACTACCAGAACCTTCTCTCGCTGGGTGAGGCCCTGCCCCCTGCCCTCCCAGGAAGAGTCAGGATGCCCCCTTCAGCCCTCATCTCCTCCGTGCCCACTCACTGCTTAACTGTGGGCATTCACAGGGGTCCTCTCTGCTCCTCTCACTGGACCCTCCTGGGCGGCCCCTGTCCATCTCTCTGTCTCTCCGCTGGCTTCTCCCAGAGTCCCAGCACCCCCGAGGGCCCCAAGTCCTCTGCCTGTCCCACAGAATCTTCAGCCTGTGCCCCTGCCCTCTTCTTTTTTTTTTAAATTTTATTGAAGTATAGTTGATTTACAATGTTGTGTTAATTTCTTTTGTATAGCAAAGTAACTCAGGTATACATACATATATATTCTTTTTCATGTTCCTTTCCATTATGATTTATCACAGGATATAAATATATTATTGAATATATTTCCCTGTGCTATACAGTAGGACCTTGTTTATCCATCCTATATATAATAGTTCGCCTCTGCTAATCCCAAACTCCCAATCCTTCCCTTGCCCACCCCTCCCCCTTGGCAACCACAAGTCTGTTCTCTATGTCTGTGAGTCTGTTTCTGTTTCATAGATATGTTGATTTGTGTCATATTTTAGATTCCACATATAAGTGATATCATATGGTATTTGTCTTTCTCTTTCTGACTTACTTCGCTTAGTATGAAAAACTCTAGGTCCATCCATGTTGCTGCAGATGGCATTATTTCATTCTTTTTTATGGCCGAGTAGTATTCCATTGTATATATGTACCGCATCTTCTTTATCCATTCATCTATTGATGGACACTTAGGTTGCTTCCACGTCTTGGCTATTGTGAATAGTGCTGCTATGCACATACAGGTGCATCTTTTTTTTTTTTTATTTTTATTGGAGTGTAATTGCTTTACAATGTTGTGTTAGTTTCTGCTGTACAACAAAGTGAATCAGTTATACGTATACATACATCTACTCTTTTTTAGATTTCCTTCCCATTTAGGTCACCACAGAGCACTGGGTAGAGTTCCCTGTGCTAAACAATAGGTTCTCATTAGTTATCTATTTTATACATAGTAGGGTATGCGTGTATCTTTTTGAATTAGAGTTTTCTCTGGATATATGCCCAGGAGAGAAACCACATTGTTTTGAACAAACAGTTCAGGCACAAGGAGCCCCTCTTATCAGTTAGAGAGTTCTGGAACCCTCCTGAAACCCAGGTTCCCAGATGCCAGCAAGGGCAACCTTGCAAGCAGGCCTTGCCAAGGAGAGCAGTCAGCCTGCTGTGTTAAACCCTTTTCTGCACAATCTGCACATGCAGATGAAGTCCCTTCAGTCTGTCCCCTGAGCTTCAATCTGTGCAGCTGGTGGCCTGCAGAATGACTCCCTGGGGAGATCCCGGCCCCCATGTTCCCTGTCCCCACTGAGCTCACCATATCCCCCTGGACCCACTCCTTCTCCAGTTCCCGCATCTCAGGGACAGTTTCCGCCCATCCAGTCACCAGGCCAGTCCTGGGCGTGGCCTGTACCCACTCCTTCATACCCTTATGTGACCTGGCCCCTGCCAACCTCCTCAATGTTATCCCCTTCCATTCTCTTCCTCCTCCCACTTCTCCATTTAAGGTGGGAGCGATTTTTCAGCATGTTTGCTCACAGGAATGATCATTAGGAAGTATGTTTGTTTCCTAGGGCGGCTGTACCAAATTATCACAAACCTCGGGGCTCACAACAGCAGAAATGTATTCTCTCACAGTTCAGGAGGCCAGGTGTGCAAAATCAAGGTGCAAGCAGGGCCGGGATCCTTCTGAAGACTCCTGGGGAGAGTCCTTCCTGGCTTTCTCCAGCGTCTGAAGACTCACGGCATCCTTGGTGTTCTTTGCCCTGTACCCGCATCACCCCAATCTTTGCCTCCATCTTAACCTGGCCTTTTGCCCTCCAAATGTGTCTGTGTGTCTCTCCTCTTCTTATAAGGACACCAGTCATTGGATTTAGGGCCTACCCGAATCCAGTAGGACCTCATCTTAACCATTTACATCTGCAAAGCCCCTCTTTCCAAATCAGGCCACGTGCTGAGGTTCCTGGGAGCGTGATATTCCCCCACTGCAGGAAGAGAGGAATTAGTGATCTCAAAGACAGCAGGCCTGAAAAAGTCAAAAGAAACCGATGAGATGAATCTTAGTAATCTATTTTGTTGCACCCAGCCTAGCCAAAATATGATCATTTAGGCACATGTTGACATCATAATCAATCTATGAATTATTAGTGAGATTGTTTCCTTTTTTCTCCATATCAAGTCTTTGAAATGCTATGTGTATTTTTCACTCAACTTGAACACAGAGCTGGAGCCTTAAACAGTGATGTCAGGGCTCAGGTTCTCTCTAGAATGTAGTAGGCACTCAATAAACGAGTCTTGCAGATCTTCTAATCATTAGGTGTCCAATGTATGCATCTCCCCTGCAGACCCAGGGCTTGAGGCCCAGCCCCGAGGCCTCCCTGTGACTGCGGCACCCATGGCCAAGTCTCGCATCTTTTTCAGGGGCAGGGCTTCCTGAGTCCAAACCCGACGTGATCTCCTGTCTGGAGCGGGGGGAAGAGCCCAGGATGGAGAGGAGAGAAGACCGGCGAGTTACCTGTTCAGGTGGGTGAGGCTGTCCAGCAGGTGCGAGCTGTCTTCCTACCCTCCATCTGTCATGATCAGTGACGGTCGTTCGAGAGTGAGGGAGTGTACCATACAGGCCATCACTGTGGGTACTGGGTTCAAATCCCATCTCCATCGCTTCCTGGCTGTGTGACCTTCAGGCAAGTCATTTAGCTCCTCTGTGCCTCAATTTCCTCATCTGCAAAATGGGGTCAATAATAGCACCTGGGGTTGGGAAGAATAAGTGAGTTAATACATACAGAGGGCACCCAGAACCCCCTGCTCAGAATAGGCTATGATGGGGAGTTCCCTGGCAGACTCTGGGCTTTCACTGCTGTGGGCCCAGGTTCAATCCCTGGTCGGGTAACTAAGATCCCGCAAACCGCGCAACGTGGCCAAAAAAAAAGAAGAGGCTACAATGGTTATCGTTATGATTATTTATTGGAAATCACTTGTGTAAGAGACCCAGAAGTGGGATCTGGCCTGACGTGTTGGGGGACAGGAAGAGGCCAGATTTCTGCCCCTACTGGCCCGTGACCTCATCAGAGGAGGGAACTGAAGCATCCTTTTTTCCGTCACTTGTCCATCCTGTTGTGGGGCCAGTACTTACCCCCTCCTACCCCCTCACTCACCATAGCGCATCAGGCTCCAGTCTTGTCCCTCCTGCCCCCTCTCTTTGCCCGTCCCCCCCACCCCACCCCGCCAACAGCCCTGGCTCAGCCCTCAGCGACCCTCACCTGGACCCTCACCCCAGCCTCCTCCCTGGCCTCCCAGCCTCCAGTCTTCTGGTTCATCTCACACACAGCCCCAGATCCCGTCCCTCCCCTGCTCATAGCCCTCCTGTGTCTCCCCAGTGCCCCTGAGACAAAGTCCTAGCTGCACACCTGGCACTCAAGGCCCTGCGTGATCCAGCCTACTCTGTCTCTGGCCTCATCTCTCATCACCATCCACCCATGTTGGTACCCCAGGCCCTGACCTCACTCCCTGAAGTGCCTGTTCCTCCCTGAACTTGAATGTGTGTTCCCACCTTTGGGCTTGTGCACATGCTGTTCCCTCTGCCTGGAACACCCTTCCCTGCTTTGTCTGCCTGGCAGACACCTTCATGATCCTCAAGGCTACAGGTCATCTCTTCCAGGAGGCCTTCCCTGACTTCCAGGCTGAGTGACCTGCCCCTTCTCGGTGCTTTCACGGCTCCTTGCTTGAGCTGCTATTACTGCACTTGTTCATGTGGCAGTTAAGAGTGTGGGCTCTGGAGCCAGACTCTCTGAATTCAAATCCCAGCTCTGCCACTGTCAGGCCATGTGACTTTGGGTAAGTGACTTAAGCTCTTGGTGCTTATCTGTAAAGTGGGGACATTGACTGGGGACACTGATAGTACCCACTTCACTGAATTTCTTTTGGGGACTGAATTAGAGAACTCTGGACTCTAAGACTCAAGTGGATTTCCCTGGGTGAAGACCTCTCCCATGTGTCTCCGAAGTTCACATCAGTAGAGAAAAGCACATCCAAGTGCAAGTGACCCTTGCAGAGAAAGGCTGACATGGAAGCCCGCACATGATCTCTCTAACCTTCACCTACACACATATTTGTTATATACTTTGCTGTAAGAAATTTTAGCTGTGCGTACAACTTGTTGTTGAGTCATGTAGATCCTTCCAGAAAAATCACCAAACTAGTGGATGGTTGTGGGATCACTCCAAACAGAGACATAACAACTAAATGCTCTGCGGGATTTTGAAAATAATTCTGTTGTCATTGGATTAGGCAATGGTTTCTTAGATATGACATCAAAGGAACAAACAAGAAAAGAAAAAATAAATTGGACATCATCAAAATTTAAAACTTTTGTGCTTCAAAAGACAATATAAAGAAAATGAAAAGGCAACCCACAGAAAGCAAGAAAAATTTTGTAAATTATATGTCTGATAAGGGACTGATCCTTCTTACAACTCAATTATAAAAAGACAAATAATCCAGTTAAAACTGGGCCAAAGATCTCAATAGCCGTTTCTTCAAAGATAGACAAATGATCAGTAAGCATATGAAAAGATGCTCAATATCATTAGCACATACCTGCTACATGACCAGCCGTGGTGAAGAACCCAAATCAGGCACCAGATGGGCATCATGAATCTTCCATTTACAGTAAACAATGCTGGGACTTCTCGGGCAGTCCACTGGTTAAGACTCCGTGCTTCCAATGCAAGGGGCACGGGTTCAATCCCTGCTCGGGGAGCTAAGATCACACATGCCATGTGGCCAAGAAAATATTGATTTTTTTTTAAATCCCAGCAAATTATACAGTAAACAATGCTGACAGCCTAGTACATTTTGACCCATGGTCTTGAGCACACCGAAAAAGATCATTAACCAGTAATTACCAGGAGTTCAATTCTCAGAGCTTAGCTAAGGGTCATTGCCATGGTTACAGAGATAAACAAAAACTGAGTAAAGTGGACCTTTCTGTGTTAACTCTTTCCCTGCACATGTCCACCAACATAGTGTGAGAATGCTTCTACCATGCTCGTTTGCCAACATTGGATATTTTTAATATTTTCCAATGTAAAAAGTGTCAAATGGCATCTGAGAAATTTGACTTTTTAGACTATTACTGATGTTGAGCATCTTTTTCACATATTTATCAGCCACTTGTTTTTCTTCTGCAAAATGTCTATTCACATTCCTGCTTCACTATTTCATTAGATTGTTTCTCTTTTTTTAATCGATTTGTGAAAATGTATTACACATATGGCTAAGAAACCACTGTGCATATAAACTGCTTTGCAACTCATTTATTTGCATGTTTAGAATATACTGAGACCATTCTTCTGTGTCACAACATGAATCTATCTACCTCATGCCTTTAGAACTAGCAATATAAACTTTGAAATCTTTCTTTTTAACATTACAATGTCAGGGAATTCCCTGGCGGTCCAGTGGTTAGGACCCTGCGCTTCCACTGCAGGGGACACGGGTTCAATCCCTGGTTGGGGAACTAAGATTCCACAAGCCACGCGGCCAAAAAAAAAAAAAAAAAAAAAATTACAATGCCAGATCTAAATAACCAGCTTCTTTTGTCCTGGGACAGATGAAGTTCATATTTTCCATTTCTTTCAGACTTGGAGACAAGCTCTGAAACTACTCAGGAGACACTTCCAAAAAAGAGTATTTCCGAAGAGGTGGCTTCCCCAATGGGAAAGATGGAGGGCATTTTAAGGGCAGTGCTTGGAGACACCAAGCTGGGGGACTCCTGGACATGCGGCCGTCAACTGGAAGACCAGGGAAAGCAGGAGAGGCGTTTGAGGTGGTTGTTTGCTACTCCCGAGGAAAACACCCATGGCGAGCTGAGACACTTCAGGCGGACCTCAGCTTTCGTTGGGAAGCAAAGAGTGCCTGGGGGAGAGGATCCTCAGAAGTGGACCAGGTCAAGAAAGAGCCTGAAACACCAAAGGAAACCATTTAACTGCACGGAATGTGGGAAAGCCTTCATCTACCATTCGGACTATGTCCTACACCAGAGAATTCACACTGGAGAGAAGCCCTACAAGTGTAACGAGTGCGGGAAAGCATTCAGCAACAGTTCATATTTCATCCAGCACTACATCATCCACACAGGAGAGAAGCCCTATGCCTGCAATGAATGCGGCAAGACCTTTACCCAGAGCTCATCACTCACCGAGCATCAGAGGATCCACACTGGAGAGAAACCCTACAAATGCAAGGAATGTGGGAAAGCCTTCACCCAGAGCTCCTCCCTCATCAAACACCAGCGATGCCATACCGGGGAGAAACCCTATAAATGCAACCAGTGTGGGAAGTTCTACTCCCAGGTGTCCCACCTCACCCGCCACCAGAAAATCCACACAGGGGAGAAGCCCTACAAATGCAGTGAGTGTGGCAAGGCTTTCTGTCACACCTCCTCCCTGACTCAGCACCAGACAATCCACACTGGTGAGAAACCCTACAAGTGTAACGAGTGTGGGAAAACCTTCAGCCACAGCTCGTCACTGACCCAGCACCAGCGAGTCCACACTGGAGAGAAACCTTACGAGTGCCCCGAGTGTGGCAAAGCCTTCAGCCACAGTTCGTCCCTGACTCAGCATCAGAGAATTCATACTGGTGAGAAGCCCTATGAGTGTCATGAGTGCGGGAAGGCTTACACGCAGATCTCCCACCTCATGAGGCACCAGAGCGTTCACGTGGGGGAGAAACCCTATATATGTAATGAGTGTGGAAAGGCTTTCGGTCACACCTCCTCCTTTACTCAACACCAGACGATCCACACTGGTGAGAAACCCTACAAGTGTAACGAATGCGGGAAAACCTTCAGCCAGAACTCCTCGCTTATGCGCCACCAGAGAATTCACACCGGGGAGAAGCCCTATGAGTGTACAGTTTGCGGGAGAGCCTACACCCAGATTTCCCACCTCATCCAACACCAGAGGACTCACACTGGAGAGAAACCTTATGAGTGCGGTGAGTGTGGGAAAGCCTTCAGCCGGAGCGCCCATCTCATCGAGCATCAGAAGATCCACACGGGCGAGAAACCCTATAAGTGTAAGGAGTGTGGGAAAACATTCAGTCACAACTCATCCCTAATTCAACATCAGAGGATTCACACCGGCGAAAAACCCTACACCTGTAAGGAATGCGGAAAAGCCTTCAATCAAAGTATCCACCTTATTCAGCATCAGAGGATTCATACCGGGGAGAGGCCCTACAAATGTAAGAACTGTGGGAAAACCTATGCCCAGATTTCACACCTCATTCAACACCAGAAAGTTCATATGGGTGGCAAGCGCTATGCGTGTAAAGAATGCGGAGAGGATTTCAGCTGGGGTTCACACCTGGCCGAACATCAGAGACTTCACACTGTGCACGACGGCTACGTCTGCGGTAATTTTGAGAAAGCCTTTGCTTGGAACATGCAGCTTAGTGATCATCAGAGAACTCATGCTGACTAGAGAGCCTGAGAATGAAACAAACTGGTGATTCTGCTGCTGGGTTCCGTTCAGCCTTCATCAACAGTAGAAGCTTCTTCCCAGAGAGGAGCTGTAACACTATATATTGAGAGAGTTGCTTCCTTTTTTGCCTCCTAGAAGGAAGATGGCACTGTTTATCACCAGCGGAGACAGCTTCTGATCATTTAAAGGGCTCCCCCCTAAAATCTAAGCTTCCCCACCATCTCTCAACCCTACAATGTCCCTGGATGGTGGTAGGTATGGGGTGGTCTACATAGGATGCAACTTCATCTGGAATCTTTAATAAGGTCTCTCTGAGCTTTTTAAATTTAGTCATTATGTGTTAAATTGGAGCCTGGAAATTCAAGAAAAAACAAACACAGCTGGAAAGATTCATCTGTTAGAGTAAAAGTCACAAATATATGTAACTAAAGATAAATGCCAGGCGATTTTAGTTTCCTTTAAAACTTTAAGCTACAAATTTCACTGAAAAATCTGCAGTTGGCTTAAACATGGAATATGTTTCACATATTTCCAGCCATTTTTTATGTCCTATTGTTTCTGTCTTTTCCACTTCCAGGGATTCTGCTTTACAAAGTAATTGCCCTGTTAGACATCATTTTCTGATTTTATTCATGCCCAAAAGGAGGTTTTTATTTCCTCATATTTTTGAAACAGTATTTTCTATTAGAAAAATAATACATACACTTTTATAACAGGAAAATTTTTTAAGTAGAATAAGATAAGCTTATTGTAAAGGATAATTTGAAAAGTGTAGAGAAGTATGAACTAAAATACCAATTCCCCATAATCCCACAGCCCAAAGAGACCCACTAGTCATTTTTGGGTGTATGTCTTTCTGGTTTCGTTTCACTCTGTATTCCATATCCATATATTTTAATGTTGAAAATTTTGGATCATAAATCAAAAAGCTATATACTCACCTACAACTTGGCCACCCTCAGAAGTCAGGTTGTTTTGATTTTTTTCATCTTTCCTTCTGAATATCATTTTAAAATAAGTGTTACTTTATTTAATTGTAATCAGAAACAATTTTGGCTTCTCTGTTTTGCCCTCATTATACCATGACATTGTCCTTTGTCACCACGTAAACTCCATCCTTATCATTATTAGGGCTAATGATGTTTCACTGGTGGGCATAGAATAATCTACAAATCCATGCCCCCATTTAGACTTTGCTCTAAGCCCCCGATTGACACAGGTTATTCACCAATTTTCCCAATTATGAATCATGTAATAATGAGCATTTCCATGCTAACTTCCTCTCTCCTTTTGGGGGGATTATTTCTCTAAGTCAAATTCCCAGGATGGGAATAACAGAATCAAGACTCTAACCATTTTCTTGGTTCCTGGAACATATTGTTAAATTGCTTTCTAAAGGGGCTGGACCTAATCTACCTGGAGCAAGCTGGGAAGTGAGGACTACAGTTCTGTTACATTATAACCAGCACTGAACATCAATCATATAATGTTTTCCCATGTCAAACATATAAAATGGCTAGTGATTTCAGTAACTTACTGTGTGCCAATTTTGTGCTAAGTCCTTGGTACGTGTGAACTCCTTTCATTCTTCAAACAGCCACATATGTTCAGGGCTGTATTATCCGATTTCACAGATGAGGACACCGAGGCGTGCTGATGATGTAGACAAAGCCCCACAGCTATGAGGTCATGGAGCCTGAACTCAAGTTCAAGTAGTAAAGCTCCAGGAGCTATGCGCTGAACTTCTATTGGGATTGAACACATTCCACATATAACATTTCCTTCTTAAAATAATGTTTATTATCTTATTATAAAAACCAATACATGCTTTTTATTAAAAATTTACAAGATCGAAGAAATCCAGAAGATTTTACACAAAGTCCAGTGCTACCCAGGGATAACATTTTGGTATACTTCTGCTATTTTTAAAACTTAATCACAGTATTATAACGCTTTAATAAATCTGGGACATAGTTAATATACAGTTTAGCATACTTCTATGTTTACTTAACTTTATATCACAGGCCCCTATCATTAAGTATGATTTACTGATATCATTAAATACCCACATCATTAAATAATCTTTAACAACTTGATGTTTGGGGGCTTTGCATAGCTTGTGTTTAGTAGTAGCCCTTCCCCTGTTGGATATTTTGGTTGCTTCCAGTTTTTGACTTTTTTTTTTTTTTTAGGAATTCCTTTATTTTTATTTTTTATTTATTTATTTATTTATTTATTTATTTATTTTTGGCTGTGTTGGGTCTTCGTTTCTGTGCGAGGGCTTTCTCTAGTTGCGGCATGCGGGGGCCACTCTTCATCACGGTGCGAGGGCCTCTCACTATCGCGGCCTCTCTTGTTGCGGAGCACAGGCTCCAGACGCGCAGGCTTAGTAATTGTGGCTCACGGGCCTAGTTGCTCCGCGGCATGTGGGATCTTCCCAGACCAGGACTCGAACCCGTGTCCCCTGCATTGGCAGGCAGATTCTCAACCACTGCGCCACCAGGGAAGCCCAGTTTTTGACTTTTATAAACATCCCTTCTGCTGAAGTCTTAGGCTGAGCACCCCACCAGTTCCCAAGTAAAATCCTGGCAGGGAGTCTGTGGGGTCAAAGAGAGAACATTTTAATGACCCCGTGCACGTAGCTAATGGCTTCCTGAAATTTCTGCATCTGATTGGCAGTGGATGGGACTGCATCTCACCAACATCATCACTGGTAGTTACCATGTTTAAAAGTCTTTGCTCAGGCTCTGACCGCCACAGCAACAGTCAGCTCTACCCACCACCAGAGCCTCCCATCAAGCCTCTTAGATAGCCTCAACCACCAGAGGGCAGACAACAGAAGCAAGAAAAACTACAATCCTGCAGCCTGTGGACCAAAAACCACAGTTACAGAACGATAGAGAAGATGAAAAGGCAGAGGGCTATGTACCAGATGAAGGAACAAGAAAAAAACCCAGAAAAACAACTAAATGAAGTGGAGATAGGCAACCTTCCAGAAAAAGAATTCAGAATAATGATAGTGAAGATGATCCAGGACCTCGGAATAAGAATGGAGGCAAAGATTGAGAAGATGCAAGAAATGATTAACAAAGACCTAGAAGAATTAAAGAACAAACAAACAGAGATGACCAATACAATAACTGAAATGAAAACTACACTAGAAGGAATCAATAGCAGAATAACTGAGGCAGAAGAACGGATAAGTGACCTGGAAGACAGAATGGTGGAATTCACTGCTGCGGAACAGACTAAAGAAAAAAGAATGAAAAGAAATGAAGACAGCCTAAGAGACCTCTGGGACAACATTAAACGCAACAACATTCGCATTATAGGGGTCCCAGAAGGAGAAGAGAGAGAGAAAGGACCCGAGAAAATATTTGAAGAGATTATAGTCGAAAACTTCCCTAACATGGGAAAGGAAATAGCCACCCAAGTCCAGGAAGCGCAGAGAGTCCCATACAGAATAAACCCAAGGAGAAACACGCCGAGACACATAGTAATTAAAGTGGCAATAATTAAAGACAAAGAAAAATTATTGAAAGCAGCAAGGGAAAAACGACAAATAACATACAAGGGAACTCCCATAAGGTTAACAGCTGATTTCTCAGCAGAAACTCTGCAAGCCAGAAGGGAGTGGCATGATATACCTAAAGTGATGAAAGGGAAGAACCTACAACCAAGATTACTCTACCCGGCAAGGATCTCATTTAGATTTGATGGAGAAATCAAAAGCTTTACAGACAAGCAAAAGCTACGAGAATTCAGCACCACCAAACCAGCTCTACAACAAATGCTAAAGGAACTTCTCTAAGTGGGAAACACAAGAGAAGAAAAGGACCTACAAAAACAAACCCAAAACAATTGAGAAAATGGTCATAGGAACATACATATCGATAATTACCTTAAACGTGAATGGATTAAATGCCCCAACCAAAAGACATAGACTGGCTGAATGGATACAAAAACAAGACCCATATATATGCTGTCTACAAGAGACCCACTTTAGACCTAGGGACACATACAGACTGAAAGTGAGGGGATGGAAAAAGATATTCCATGCAAATGGAAATCAAAAGAAAGCTGGAGTAGCTATACTCATATCAGATAAAATAGACTTTAAAACAAAGAATGTTACAAGAGACAAGGAAGGACACTACATAATGATCCAGGGATCAATCCAAGAAGAACATATAACAATTATAAATATATATGCACCCAACATAGGAGCACCTCAATACATAAGGCAACTGCTAACAGCTATAAAAGAGGAAATCGACAGTAACACAATAATAGTGGGGGACTTTAACACTTCACTTACACCAATGGACAGATCATCCAAAATGAAAATAAATAAGGAAACAGAAGCTTTAAATGACACAATAGACCAGATAGATTTAATTGATATATATAGGACATTCCATCCAAAAACAGCAGATTACACGTTCTTCTCAAGTGCGCATGGAACATTCTCCAGGATAGATCACATCTTGGTCACAAATCAAGCCTCAGTAAATTTAAGAAAATTGAAATCATACCAAGCATCTTTTCTGACCACAACGCTATGAGATTAGAAATGAATTACAGGGAAAAAAACGTAAAAAAGACAAACACATGGAGGCTAAACAATACGTTACTAAATAACCAAGAGATCACTGAAGAAATCAAAGAGGAAATAAAAAAATACCTAGAGACAAATGACAATGAAAACACGACGACCCAAAACCTATGGGATGCAGCAAAAGCGGTTCTAAGAGGGAAGTTTATAGCTATACAAGCCTACCTAAAGAAACAAGAAAAATCTCAAGTGAACAATCTAACCTTACACCTAAAGAAACTAGAGAAAGAAGAACAAACAAAACCCAAAGTTAGCAGAAGGAAAGAAATCATAAAGATCAGAGCAGAAATAAATGAAATAGAAACAAAGAAAACAATAGCAAAGATCAATAAAACTAAAAGTTGGTTCTTTGAGAAGATAAACAAAATTGATAAGCCATTAGCCAGACTCATCAAGAAAAAGAGGGAGAGGACTCAAATCAATAAAATCAGAAATGAAAAAGGAGAAGTTACAACAGACACCGCAGAAATACAAAACATCCTAAGAGACTACTACAAGCAACTTTATGCCAATAAAATGGACAACCTGGAAGAAATGGACAAATTCTTAGAAAGGTATAACCTTCCAAGACTGAATCAGGAAGAAACAGAAAATATGAACAGACCAATCACAAGTAATGAAATTGAAACTGTGATTAAAAATCTTCCAACAAACAAAAGTCCAGGACCAGATGGCTTCACAGGTGAATTCTATCAAACATTTAGAGAAGAGCTAACACCCATCCTTCTCAAGCTCTTCCAAAAAATTGCAGAGGAAGGGACACTCCCAAACTCATTCTATGAGGCCACCATCACCCTGATACCAAAACCAGACAAAGACACTACAAAAAAAGAAAATTACAGACCAATATCACTGATGAATATAGATGCAAAAATCCTCAACAAAATACTAGCAAACAGAATCCAACAACACATTAAAAGGATCATACACCACGATCAAGTGGGATTTATCCCAGGGATGCAAGGATTCTTCAATATACGCAAATCAATCAATGTGATACACCATATTAACAAATTGAGGAATAAAAACCATATGATCATCTCAATAGATGCAGAAAAAGCTTTTGACAAAATTCAACACCCATTTCTGATAAACACTCTGCAGAAAGTGGGCATAGAGGGAACCTACCTCAACATAATAAAGGCCATATATGACAAACCCACAGCAAACATCATTCTCAATGGTGAAAAACTGAAAGCATTTCCTCTAAGATCAGGAACGAGACAAGGATGTCCACTCTCACCACTATTATTCAACATAGTTTTGGAAGTCCTAGCCACGGCAATCAGAGAAGAAAAAGAAATAAAAGGAATACAAATTGGAAAAGAGGAAGTAAAACTGTCACTGTTTGCGGATGACATGATACTATACATAGAGAATCCTAAAACTGCCACCAGAAAACTGCTAGAGCTAATTAATGAATATGGTAAAGTTGCAGGATACAAAATTAATGCACAGAAATCTCTTGCATTCCTATACACTAATGATGAAAAATCTGAAAGAGAAATTATGGAAACACTCCCATTTACCATTGCAACAAAAAGAATAAAATACCTAGGAATAAACCTACCTAGGGAGACAAAAGACCTGTATGCAGAAAACTATAAGACACTGATGAAAGAAATTAAAGATGATACCAACAGATGGAGAGATATACCATGTTCTTGGATTGGAAGAATCAACATTGTGAAAATGAGTATACTACCCAAAGCAATCTACAGATTCAATGCAATCCCTATCAAATTACCAATGGCATTTTTTACAGAGCTAGAACAAATCATCTTAAAATTTGTATGGAGACACAAAAGACCCCGAATAGCCAAAGCAGTCTTGAGGCAAAAAAATGGAGCTGGAGGAATCAGACTCCCTGACTTCAGACTATACTACAAAGCTACAGTAATCAAGACAATATGGTACTGGCACAAAAACAGAAACATAGATCAATGGAACAAGATAGAAAGCCCAGAGATTAACCCACGCACCTATGGTCAACTAATCTATGACAAAGGAGGCAAACATATACAATGGAGAAAAGACAGTCTCTTCAATAAGTGGTGCTGGGAAAACTGGACAGCTACATGTAAAAGAATGAAATTAGAATACTCCCTAACACCATACACAAAAATAAACTCAAAATGGATTAGAGACCTAAATATAAGACTGGACACTATAAAACTCTTAGAGGAAAACATAGGAAGAACACTCTTTGACATAAATCACAGCAAGATCTTTTTTGATCCACCTCCTAGAGTAATGGAAATAAAAACAAAAATAAACAAGTGGGACCTAATGAAACTTCAAAGCTTTTGCACAGCAAAGGAAACCATAAACAAGACGAAAAGACAACCCTCAGAATGGGAGAAAATATTTGCAAATGAATCAACGGACAAAGGATTTATCTCCAAAATATATAAACAGCTCATTCAGCTCAATATCAAAGAAACAAACAACCCAATCCAAAAATGGGCAGAAAACCTAAATAGACATTTCTCCAAAGAAGACATACAGACGGCCATGAAGCACATGAAAAGATGCTCAACATCACTAATTATTAGAGAAATGCAAATCAAAACTACAATGAGGTATCACCTCACTCCTGTTAGAATGGGCATCATCAGAAAATCTACAAACAACAAATGCTGGAGAGGATGTGGAGAAAAGGGAACCCTCTTGCACTGTTGGTGGGAATGTAAATTGATACAGCCACTATGGAGAACAATATGGAGGTTCCTTAAAAAACTAAAAATAGAATTACCATATGACCCAGCAATCCCACTACTGGGCATATACCCAGAGAAAACCGTAATTCAAAAAGACACATGCACCCGAATGTTCATTGCAGCACTATTTACAATAGCCAGGTCATGGAAGCAACCTAAATGCCCATCAACAGACGAATGGATAAAGAAGTTGTGGTACATATATACAATGGAATATTACTCAGCCATAAAAAGGAATGAAATTGAGTCATTTGTTGAGACGTGGATGGATCTAGAGACTGTCATACAGAGTGAAGTAAGTCAGAAAGAGAAAAACAAATATCGTATATTAATGCATGTATGTGGAACCTAGAAAAATGGTACAGATGAGCCAGTTTGCAGGGCAGAAGTTGAGACACAGATGTAGAGAATGGACATATGGACACCAAGGGGGGAAAACTGCAGTGAGGTGGGGATGGTGGTGTGCTGAATTGGGCGATTGGGATTGACATGTATACACTGATGTGTATAAAATTGATGCCTAATAAGAACCTGCAGTATACAAAAACAAACAAAACAACTAATACTAAACTTTCATTGGGTTATTTGTATGGAAATATGTTAATATAAATGTTTCAGACATTACATGAAATTTCTAAAAATCTTATATTTGTATTTGTATGGAAATATGTATGGAAATATGTTAATATAAATGTTTCAGACATTACATGAAATTTCTAAAAATCTTATATTTGTATTTGTATGGAAATATGTATGGAAATATGTTAATATAAATGTTTCAGACATTAAAAAAAAAAAAGTCTTTGCTCAGGTATTTCTTCTTATCTCCTGTGACTTCCTTCATGGTTGACGAAATACTCGTTTATTGTGAATAATTCAAACAACACAAAAATGAAGAACACTATGGCTCTCTATAAATCTTCATTCCAAAGATTCTAGACTCTTTTCAAAGATTCCAGACTGCTTTCTGTTGTTTCTCCCTTTCTGTTGGTATGAAATATATATGTACATAAAATATTATTTATATGGCATAATCACAGACGTGATTTTAAAAGTGACTTTTTTCACTTGATATAATATGAATATTTTCCCATGACAATCCAAAATATATATATAGTACATATTGTACAAAAATATGTACACATGTATATATGTATATATATATATGTATCATCATTTGCCACTTTTAACAGCTGCATAATAGTTCATGCTAGAGTTTCTTGAATTTACTTAACCAAATTCTATTAATGGGCATTTGGGTTGTTTTATTTTCTTTTCCATCATTGGACATATATTATTTGACACTTGTGCAAATTATCTCCATAAGATGAATTCCTAGAAGTAAGCTTGTGGGATCATAGAATGTCCATGTTTAAAATTTTGATAGTTATTGCTAAATAATCCTCCAAAAAAGGATGACCCAATTTACACAACTCCTGAAAGTGTACATGAGTGCCTATTTTTCTCCTCCACTTCCTTCACAAATACTGTATTAGTCTTTTATTATTTTTAACATTTCTCATCTAATAAGTAAAAATGTCCTATTGGTAGGGAGATTAATGATCTTCTTATGCCTTTTTTGATGTTTTGCCTTCTTCAAATTGCTTATTTGTATATTTTGCCCATTTTTAATTGGGCTGCCTTTTTGTATTGATTTATAGGAGCAAGTCTATGTATTACATATACTAACTCTTTGGTATATACATTACTAATATTTTCTGCCAGTTTATTATTTCTCTTTCAGTTTTGTTTATGGTGTATCTTGCTATACAGAATTTTAAACTTTGTAGGTATTCAACTCTATCTGTATTTTCTTTTATAGTTCTTGGACCAGCTTCACACTAAGAAAAGCCTGCCTCACCCCCCGGGATTATGAAGAAAGTCCTCCTATATTTTATTCTAGTACTGTTACGATTTTTTAACAAGTAAATATTTATTCCTTCTGCATTTTTATGGCTTATGGTATAAAATTTCAGTTCCTAGAGGCCACCTGCATTCCTTGGCTTGTGGCCCCTTCATCCTCAAAGCCAGCAGTGTAGCATATTTAAATCACTCATCCTAATATATGCCACCATATATGTAACTTTCTCAGCACACTTGGTCCACTCCCTTCTCGAAGATTCACCTCTCCTGTACTAACATACTGACGTAGAATAATTGAATTCTTAGTCTAAGAGAACCTAATTTTGAATCTTGCCTTTGCCATTGCCTTGCTGTCTGATCCAGTTTCTTCATATTTTAAATGAGAATAATAAGCTATATTACAAAAGATGTTTTAGGTTTCAAATAACAGAAAACTTAAAAGAGTTCAAACAAGAAAGACAGTTTACTAGCTCAAGTAGCCAAAAGGACCAAAACAAGACATTCATCTTGTTTATCCTAGTGCTTCAGGATGCCTTCAGTGGCAAGTAAGAGAAAACCCCAACTCAACCTCACAAACACTAGGAAGAAGAAATCTACAGGTAAGGCAAGCTCCACCTGCTATACATTAATATTTCCCTACAATTCACTTGAGATTTATAGGGTTTTTATTTCACAATTATCTTCTCAAATAATTGTATTGCCTGATCACCTTTTCATTCCTATCCCCGCCCCTTCCCTGTTTACTTCATGGTACTTATCATAATTTCCTACTATAGGTCCCCTATTTACTGCCTGCTCTGACTCCCTGAAGGCAGGTCCTTTGTGTCTGTCACCACTATATCTCCAGCGCCTAGAGCACTGCCTGGAACATGGTAGGTTCTCAGAAAATAGTCACCGACTGATTGACTGATTTATTTGAAAGCTGAGCCATTCCCATCCCCACTTGCACGGTAAGAGAATGTTAGTTTCCCCACTCCCTCAAGATAGTATATCATACAGCTTTAAATTTTGACCAGATATATAAATAAAGATAGCATTTTTCTTTTTTCTCTTCCTGGCGCTCTCCTACACATCCCTCAAAGCCTTATTCAACACCCCTCCCCTGAGAAACCTTCCTCACATCAACTCTTTCAGTCCCGCCCTACCCAGTTTTTCTCCCTTCTTTGTGCTGTAACACGTTTTTCATTAAGTTTTATGAGCAAAGCACGCTGTTTTGTTGAGCATCCCTACTACTTAGAAACGCCTTTAAAGAGGACCCCTTGGGACTTCCCTGATGGTGCAGTGGTTAAGAATCTGCCTGCCAATGCAGGGGACACGGGTTCGAGCCCTGGTCTGGGAAGATCCCACATGCCGCGGAGCCCGTGCGCAACAACTACTGAGCCTGCGCTCTAGAGCCCGCGAGCCACAACTACTGAGTCCGCGTGCCACAACTACTGCAGCCCACACGCCTAGAGCCCAAGCTCTGCAACAAGAGAAGCCACCGCAATGAGAAGCCCGCGCACCGCAAGGAAGAGTAGCCTCCACTCGCCGCAACTAGAGAAAGCCTGCGCAGCAACGAAGACCCAATGCAACCAAAAATAAATAAATAAATTTATTTATTTTATAAAATAAATAAAGAGGGCCCCTCGCCTAGCGTCAGTGCTTAGACAGTTGCCATGGAGACAGGCTTCCGGGATTGACGGTTGCCCTGACAACGGACGCGCGGTGGTTAGCTTTCAGAACGCAGCCTGTGATTGGTCGAGAGGAAACAAACTGTGTAACCACCTTCTCCTTCTCCACTCCGCCTACGGAAGATAGAAGCCTTTGACACCGCTGTACCCAAAGCGGAGGCCGCCCCGGAACTCCAGGGTTTCCTCCGCCTTTGCCCTCAGAGGACCGTCGCCCTGAGGAGCCGGAATCCCGCGGGGACCTGGGCAATGTAGTTAGGGAGTCTGCGCAGGCGCAGAGGCATGCATCGCACAGGGGCTGCGCACTCCGCGGCGCCGCCTTCCTTCGTGGGGACTGTCTGTGGGGGACCCACTCGAAGTCCAAGACCCAATTGCCAGGTACTTCAGGATACGAGTGTTCATGACACTCATTGTGTCCTCCCCGTCTTTGGCCAGAAGAGAGGCTCGGAGCGGTCTCGGAGTCTTAGGCCATCTATAGCAGCGGTCCCTAACCCTCTGGCCGGTGGACCCACCAGTCCGTGGCCTGTTAGGAACCGGGTGGCACAACAGGAGGTGAACAGCGAGCGAGCAAAGCTTCATCTGGGGCTCTCATTACCGCCTGAACCATACCCCACAGCCCGCCACAGGTCAGTAGAAAACTTGTCTTCCACGAAACCGGTCCCTGGTGCCAAAAAGGTTAGGGACCGCTGCTCTAGAGGATAGAGAGGAATGAGAAGCTGGGCGAGGCTGGGGCATGCCGTCAAGGAGCCTGAGGCTGGACGGGGGGCGGGCTTAGAGGCGAGGCGGTTGTAGGGGCGGGGTTATGAGGCGTGGTTATGAGTAGGACTAGAGCGGGAATTGGCTGGAATGGGCGTGGACGGGAGGGTGACCCTGGAGAAGGGGCGGGACCTCAGGTGGGATTGAGCCAATGAAGCTGGAGTAGGCGGAATTCGCTGACTGTCCTGAGAATCCTCCTATCCAATATCCTTCTTGAGTCCACTGGCGAAAGTGAGGCTCAGAGAAGAGTGGAGATTCGTCCAGGCCTGTTCACTGATCTTTCATTCTTGGTTTAGGGACTCATTGGCTGAATTAAATGGTGTTGAACTAGTTCAGTTTCTCAGTTTCAGTTTCTAAGCTAACTTTCTAAGGAAGGTAATTAGTAAATCTTTTGTAATAAGAAATTTATCGTTATTATTGTTTTATGAGTAATACAAGCCTGAAGCATGTGTCACTTTTTGGCTCTCACTCCTTGTCGTAACGGTGTAAATGATCTCTCAGGAATGGAATGGCCCAAGCCTTGTGACGCCGTGTTTTCCTGGTGAGTTTATCAGGTCTTTTTGTCTCTCTGTAACAGCTGAAATTTATCAAGCACGGAAGTTTTCTGACTCAGTGGAGATCTGCTTTTATGCAGCTTATGGTACAAAGGGAACAACTCTTTTCTATCTTGCTGGGATTTCTTTCACCAGCAGATAGGTAGGCCTACCCATAATTTTCAAAGCCAAGCGACGAAATGCTATTAGACAAAAAAAAAGTCCTCATGTAATAAAGAGTGACTCCATTATTTTTTTTAAAAGATTTTTTTGATGTGGACCATTTGTTTTTAAGTCTGTATTGGATTTTTTACAATATTGCTTCTGTTTTATGTTTTGGTTTTTTGGCCACAAGGCACGTGGGATCTTAGCTCCCCGACCAGGGATCAAGCCCTCACTCCGTGCATTGGAAGGCAAAGTCTTAAGCACTGGACCGCCAGGGAGGTCCCTTTTTTCTTTCTTTCTTTCTTTTTTTTTTTTTTTTTTGTATTTTTTGCCCACACCACGCAGCTTGCGGGATCTTAGCTCCCCGACAAGGGACTGAACCTGGGACCACAGGCAGTGAAAGCACCAAGTCCTAACCACTGGACCGCCAGGGAATTCCCAACTCCGTTTTTTTCTATGTTTGCTGAAAGCATTGAGCCTCACCCCTCCCTTTTCCCGTGTCCCACATCTGGGGAAGCAGATTGGAAAGCCTGGCTGTGCCCTCTTTTGGTGCCAGTGGGAAGTTCAAACCAAAGGCAGGAACCCTCACCCTGGCCCCACCCATTAACCACTATACTAACCCCAAGCCGGTCCTTGCTCTCTTTCAAGCCATTTTCGAACCAGCTTGGGAAGCCTGCCTGCTCCCTAAAGAAAGTCACATTGTGTGACTAGTAAGTCGTTTCATACCTTCTTGCTGTGTGTGTGTGTGTGCCGACAACACTCTGGATGTTCAAAGCAAATTTGTGGGGGGGGGGGCATCCTGTCTGGCCATAGTTCTTCAGAAGCTCCATACTTGTAACATGGTCCAGGAACAGAGAGCCTAAGATCATTATCAGATGGAGCACAGAAGTGTCATGTCCTGCATCCTCATGGGTTAGAGCTCAGGAAAGGTGAGCTGAATGACAGGTTGGATCATTGCTCACGTGGTGCTCATTTACACTTAATGGGTTTCCAGCCCTCTTTGCAGATGCTTGAGCAACCGAGGCTGTTATGTCCCACCTGCTGGCCCCAGCCCTGACCTGACCCTTGTGAATTGGGTTCAGACACAGTTCAGACAGTTGAAAGTTCAAAACGTGGGGCAAGATCTCCCACTTTGGAAGGGCTTCCTGGGGAAGATGACCCCCAGAGGCTGCCTCCAGGGTAACAAGCCTTCAGTGATGGAGGGTGAAGCACATTTCTTCATTCACAGCACAGATAATTAGTATATTCGCAGAGTTGTGAAACCATCACCACAAACAAGTTTAGAACTTTTTTCTTTTTTTTTAACCACGCCACGCGGCATGCGGGATCTTTAGTTCCCTGACGAGGGATCGAACCCATACCCTCTGCAGTGAAAGCATTGAGTCTTAACCACTGGACCGCCAGGGAAGTCCCAAGTGTAGAACATTTTCATCACCCTAAAAAAGAAATCCCTTAGCCGGCCTCTCTCGATCCTCCCATTCCCCAGCCCCTGGCAACCACTAATCTACTTCCTGTGTCTTGTGGATTTGCCTATTCCGGACATTTCATTTAAATAGAATCATACAATATGTGGCCTCTTATATCTGATCTTTTTACTTAGCATAATGTTTTCAAGGTTCATTTTTGTTTTAGCATCTATCAGTACTGGATTCCTTTTTATTGCAAAACAGTATTCCATTTTATGGATTATACCACATTTTATTTATCAATTCATCAGTTGATAGACATTAGTTGTTTCCACTTGGGGGCTATTATAAATGATGGTGATATGAGCAATCATGTACACGTTTTTATGTGGACATGTGTTTTCTTTTCTCTTGGGAAATACCTAGGAGTATAGTTGCTGGGTCACAGGGTAAATCTAGGTTTAACCTTTTGAGGAACTGCCAGACTGTTTTCCAAAGTGGCTGCACCATTTTACAAGTCCACCAGCAGGGTATGAAGTTCCAGTTTCTCTACATCCTCACCAATACTTGTCTTTTTGATTATAGCCATCCTAGTGGGTAGTATTTCATTGTGGTTTGGATTGTATTTCCCTAATGACGAATGATGTTGAACATCTTTTCATGTGCTTATTGGCCATTTGTGTATTTTCTTTGAAGAAATCTATATTCAGATCCTTTGCCATTTTTTTTTTTTTATTTGGCTGTGTTGGGTCTTCGTCTCTGCGCGAGGGCTTTCTCCAGTTGCGGCGAGCGGGGGCCACTCTTCATCACGGTGCGCGGGCCTCTCACTATCGCGGCCTCTCTTGTTGCGGAGCACAGGCTCCAGACGCGCAGGCTCAGTAGTTGTGGCTCACGGGCCTAGTTGCTCCGCGGCATGTGGGGTCTTCCCAGACCAGGGCTCGAACCCGTGTCCCCTGCATTGGCAGGCGGACTCTCAACCACTGCGCCACCAGGGAAGCCCTCCTTTGCCATTTTTAAGTGGGTTATTTGTCTTACTATTGAGCCGTAAGTGTTCCTTATATAGCCCAGCTACAGGTGCTATATCAGATATATGCTTTGCAATAATTTGTCCTCATTCTTTGTGTTGTTTTTTCACTTTCTCCATGTTGTCCTTTGAAGCAAAAAAGTTTTTAATTTTGATGAAGTACAATTTATCTTTTTTGTCTTTTTTTGCTTGTGCTTTTGGTGTCATATCTAAGAATCTATTACCTAATTTAAGGTTATTAAAATTTACACCTATGTTTTCTTCTAAGAGTTTTATAGTTTTAGCTCTTACATTTAGATATATCTCTGATCCATTTAATTTTGTCAATTTTTTATTGTGGTTAAATACACATAAAATTTACCATCTTAACTATTTGTAAGTGTACAGTTCAATGGTATTAAATACATTCATCACTTTGTGTGGCCATCACCACCACTCATCCCCACAACTATTTTCAGCTTGTAAAACTGCCCCTTTAGCCAGCTCCTTGCAACCACCATTCCTAGGTACGATTTTCCTAGAACGGTATCTTCTCAACATTAGGCATCCACATCCCACCTCCTTGGTTTATGCAGAGCGGCCCCTTTCCATCCTCCTAAGACGCCACTGCCTGTCCCAGGATTCTCCTATTTATTTCAATCCATGCCCTTTGAAACTTTCAACCGCGACTGCGACTGAACAATCGCTATCACTTGCCATGAATGGAAGTTTGCTGTAAAAGTAAATGCAACGAAAACTGCTATTTGCACATTTTCAGTGGATAGCATTGCCCACCCAAAGGGCAGAGTTTGGGGTCCTGGGGAGAGGCTAAGTGTTAAAGCTACTTTCTCATTGGGGTGACCAAGAGGGATCAACAGACTCAAAAAGGGAACACTGGTCTCTCGGGTTGGACAGAGTAAGATGCCAGCCCCACCCCATTCCCCACCTCTGCCAACCCACAGTGGACATGTAGCATGACATGAGGGAAATAAACAGCTGCCGAAATGTGACACACAACTGTGTGGCCATAGCATAATCTAGTTCATCCTCATGGATACAATTAAGAGTCCATTGGCAGGATGCTAGGCCTTAGCCGAGTGTTCCCCAACCTCATTCGATGACATACCACTGTCAATTTGTTTTGCTGTAGTTGTGTGCCATGCATTTTCCTTTAAATCAGCTTTAAAACAAAACTTAAATCAATTTATTTATAAAGAGGACTTCCTACCACTACCATGAATGGGAAACTGGTATCTCTTGTCAGTAGAGGAAAAAGGGGGAGAGGGGAAGTAAAATAAGTATCAGGAGAGCAAAACAATATTAAATTCTAGCAACAACTCTTGCCTGAGCCTGAGGCCTACTGTGTCTTTGTAACTAGAGAGGAATAAACATGCCATCCACGCTTCCTCCTTGATCAAGTAGGTTTGCATGAGAATGCAAAAGTGCCGGTTGATGACGTGCTAAGGACCAACTGAAATTGAGTGGTTCCCTGGTGGTCCTTGCCCCTCCCAGACTTTGGGAAAACAGATTTAACCATCTCATCGTGGGGTGGTTTTCACCATTAGGAGCCCTCCCGTCCTAGAATGTGAGCACTTGGCAGGTAGTGACTGCGCATGCCCAGCCTCTGGCCAGGTGTGTGGCACTGAGCTGAGAAAAGCAACCAACGCTTAGAAACTCAAAACTTTAATCAGAGAACCAACACGCAAACATGAGGGCAGGTGTTTCTACACTGGCCCGCAGAACACAGGTCATTAGTTACATAGATCCTCCCCCCCCGCTTCCCCCCCCCGCCCACACACACAATGGCTGCCAACTTTCTACAAGGCCTCTGACCTCTATCTGTGGTGTCAAAACTCTTGGTTGAACATACTTATCAAGTTGAGTTCCCGCCCCTGCCCTGCCCTGCCCCTTAGGTATATATCAGGCCTGTTGCCCAGATACAACAGGTGGGGAGTTGGACGTTTCCGCCATTTGAAAACCAGTACACTCCCCACTGTGGTGTGAAAGGTCAGCCAACAAGGTCCCAGTTTCAACGACAAAACCAACCAGCACAACTCAAGGTGCAAGGTTTGAAAATCCTAAGGGCCCAGAGCACAGACTCCTGAACTTTTTTTAGTACCAAAAATATGAAAGAATATTTAAACTGTCAAGAGTCCAGTGTCTTTGTAAGACTGTGCTTCAGCAAAGAGGTGACTGGGTCACTTAGCAGGTGGGACACAAAAGCTCAGGGCCGAGGAGGTGCCATCAAGAGAGCTGGTGGTGTGGTTCCGTGAGGTGAGACTCAGCTGTAGAACAAGCCTGGCCAAGGTGAGCAGTGAACTCTGGGGCTCCAACAGGAAGGACTGTGTCCTCACCGGGCTCGCCAACAATCCTCGGGGGACTTGCTGTGACATGAGAGAATGTGTATTTTAAGACGTCACTTGGCAATGGAAACGAGGCCATCCATTTCCCTTTGATTCTAGAAGCTTCAAGGTAAGGGCAGGGCTTACCGTATTGGTGTTCCCCACCCTGGAGCCTAGGGAAGCGCCTGGTGAGTGGCCAACTTGGACAACTGGTAAAGGAGGAACATTCCAGCAGTCGTTTCTGTGCATCACAGTTTTTGCTACCAAGCACATCTTCTGTATAAATGGTGTGAACCGTGTGGAGACAGCAACATCCAATGCAGCTTTCCTAACTGAATCCAGCTGTTTATGGTATTAACTCTCACGATAAATTGGGTCTCATCATTTAACCAACAACTTTAAATGGGAGGAGATTATGGGAAGGGGTGGCATGTGGATATGGGAGGGGGTCCTTTTGAGTGAGAGGTTTGGGAGGTCAGGAGTGGAAAGTTCTTGCCATGCGATGTTAGTTTACGTGTTCTTCTTGGCTTTTTGCGGGTTAAGAAAGTACTAGGACAGGGCTTCCCTGGTGGCACAGTGGCTAAGAATCCGCCTGCTAATGCAAGGGACACGGGTTCGAGCCCTGGTCCAGGAAGATCCCACATGCCGCGGAGCAACTAATCTCGTGCACCACAACTACTGAGCCTGTACTCTAGAGCCCGCGAGCCACAACTACTGAGCCTGTGTGCCACAACTACTGAAGCCCATGCGCCTAGAGCTGGTGCTCTGCAACAAGAGAAGTCACCGCAATGAGAAGCCTGTGCATCGCAACAAGAAGTAGCCCACACTCGCCGCAACCAGAGAAGAGCCTGTGTGCAGCAACGAAGACCCAATGTAGCCAAATAAATAAATAAATAAAATAATTTTTTAAAAAACGAAAGAAAGAAAGTACTAGGACAGAGCTGAGAAATGGAGGGAAGAAAAAGGCTAGGGTTTTTTGTTTTTTGTTTTTTTTTTTAAGAGCAAAGTACTGGGTTTTTGGAGCCAATGAAGCCAAGGATATTTTGGTGGAAAACTTTAAAAATAAAAGCCATGCACATTATTAGTAATAATGTTAACTGCAGTGAAATAAAGATAGAGGGTTGCTTAGTTTTCTCTTCCTTTTAATGTAAAAGAGTATATTTGTTATATCTGATGCACGTTTGTAGCTCACACTTGGTGAGTACTTACTATGTGCTGGGCACTTAGTTCTAAAGTGCTTTACATCTCTTTATCCTCACAACAGCCCTATGAAGTAGGTAGCTATTATTTTGCCCATCTTACAGATTAGGACACTGAAGCCCTGAAAGGTTTCATGACTTTCCCTAGGTCACTTAGGTGGCAGATGGCAGAGCTGGGATTTAACTCAGCAGACTGGCTCCAGTCTACCTCTGACTTCCAAAGCTCCACAGCTTCTCAATGTTTGTGTTTTCACTGTTTTAATGAAACTCATGTGTGCAAATTTTCTAATCAATCTTTATTAATAAAGAGATTTATTACTCTTGTGGGGGAGGGGCTTACACTGGGATGGTTTCAACTTTAGGCCTCGGATGAACACATTCTCAGATGTCTGGGATCCGCTGCCACCCAGCAGCCATGGGCAGAATTGCTACCTGTTACTTTGGAGTGTGAACTCACTGATGTCGGCTGAGACCTGAGCAGCAGCACAAGGCTTTCTGACAATGTGGACACTGATGTGGTTTCTCCTTGGTGTGAATTCTCTGATGCTGACTGAGATGGGCTCTAAGGCCAAAGGCTTTCCCACACACATCACAAGCATAAGGCTTCTCCCCAGTGTGAGTTCTCTGATGCTGCATCAGATTTGCTTTCTGGGCGAAGGCTTTCCCACATACGGCACACACATAAGGCTTCTCCCCACTGTGAACTCTCTGATGCTTAGAAAGGCACGAGCTCTGGCTGAAGGCTTTCCCACATTCCTGACAAACATAAGGCTTTTCTCCAGTATGAATCCTCCGGTGTCGGATGAGTGCAGCACCCAGGCTGAAGGTTTTCCCACAGTCGCCACATTTGTAGGGTTTCTCACCTGTGTGAACTCTCTGATGCTTAGAAAAGCACGAGCTCTGGCTGAAGGCTTTCCCGCATTCCTGACAAACGTAAGGCTTTTCTCCAGTGTGAACTCTCTGGTGTCGGATGAGTTGAGCGCCCAGGTTGAAGGTTTTCCCACAGTCACCACATTCATAGGGCTTCTCGCCTGTGTGAATTCTCTGATGCTTGGAAAGGCACGAGCTCTGCTGCGATGTTTTCCCACATTCATTTTGCTCAAAGGGCTTCTTTCCTGCCTGAGTTCCCTGATGCTGAACAAGGTGGTTACTGTAGGCAAAGACTTCGTCACACTTGTTAGGTTTAAAGGGCTTCTCTGCAGTTTGGATTAACTGATGTTCTGAGAGACATGCACTTTGGCTGAAGGTCATTCCACATTTGTTACATTGAAAGGGGTGCTCACTCTTATGGGTGGACTGATGTTTGGCAAGGGAGGCACTACGAACGAAGGCCTTTCCACAGTCCCCACATTCATACGGCCTCACTCCAGAGTGGATCCTCTGGTGGCGGATGAGCTGTGAACTTTGGCCAAAGGCCTTCCCACACTGGTTACACTCAAAGGGCTTCACCCTGGCATGAATCCGCTCGTGCTGAGTCAGGTATTTGCTGCAGCTGAAGGTTTTCTCACATTTGTTACACTTAAAGCGCTTCTCGCTGACCCTTGGAGGCTCTCTCTGCTCTGGGTTCTCATTCAAGATCTTCCTGCTCTTGTCAAGTCCTTGTTTTTCTCTGGTGTGAATGCTCTGGTGGCAAGTTAGGGTCGAGTGGCAAATAAAGCGCTCACCACACTCCTGACATTCGTAGGGGGTTTCCACAGCATGGATTTTCTGGTGCTGAACAAGGTGTTCGTTGTGGCTGAAGGTCTCCTTGCATTCAGCACAGCTGTAGGGCTTTTCTGTGGCGTGAATGGACAGGTGTCGATTTAGGTGGGAGGGCCGGGTGAAACTCTTGAGGCATTTGTGGCACTTGTGGGGCCTGTAGCCCGTGTGAACCCTCTGGTGTTCATTAAGGTGAGTGTTCCGGTAAAAGGCTTTCCCACATTTGTTGCATTTGTAAGGCTTCTCGCCCCTGTGAACCCTCTGGTGGGTCTTTAGGGTCAGGATATGGCTGAAGAGTTTCCCACACTCATCGCACTTATAAGGTTTTTCTCCAGTGTGAACAGACTGGTGTTTGACAAGCAAGGAGCTTCGCCTGAAGGCCTTCCCACACTCCTGACACACAGCGGTCGTTTTTGCAGCATGAATTTTCTGATGTTGGAGGAGGTATTTGTTAAAGTTGAAGACCGCCTTGCATCTGGCACATTCGTAGCGTTTCCGAGTGTGGGTTTTCTGATGCCGGGTGAGATGAAAGGTTTGGCTGAAACTCTCGCCACATTCATTACATTTGTAGGATTTACCACCTGGGGGGGGTTTGTGACGCTCAACAGGCTGTGAGTCGTGACCTGCTGGACCATCACTGTCTTGACTCTTACATGGTTTTTCTTCACTGTGAATGTTCTGATGCCACAGGAGGTGTGTATTCTGACTAGAAGTCTTCCCGCACTTGTTACCCACATAGGACTTGGAGCCTGTGTGAGTCACTGACTGCACAAAAAGGCAAGAACTCTGGTTGACATCTTTCTCATACTCTTGAAGCACAGTGGGGTCCTCCCTAGTGTGAAGAATCCAGTGCTGGATCAGACGGTAGCTCTGGCTGAAGCTCTTCTCACACTGACTACATTTATATGGTTTCTCCCCTCCCTGGATGTTATCCTGCTGGCTCTGGTCTGAGTAGCACCCAAAGTCATTCCCACTTTCCTGAGACTTGGCTGGTGTCAGGCTCCTTTCAGGAAGATCAAGAGTCACAGAACCCGCTCCTGGGAAAAGGAGGGACTTGGGACCAAGGCCTCTCTTGAGTTTGTGGCTCTCGAGTTCATGGCTCTTGCATTCTGTGGGACTTTCTTTGCTGGTAACAATATTGGACTTCAGAAGACTTTCCGGATCTCCGAGCAAACTATCTAACCAGCTCTGGCCTATGCAGGCTTCTTCCAGATGGGAGTTCCAGAGGCCATCCTTGGAAAACATCTCAGTAATCTCCTGGGAGAGTCCTTCTTCCAAGAAGTCCTGTGGCAGAGGAGAGGTCTTGCCCTCAGCGGTGTCTGAAAGAGAGGGCAAGTGCAAATGTCTCCTGTGCCCTGGGGGTTAAAGACGGGAGCTGTACGCTGAGAGCAGACAAAAGGGAGAACAGGTGATGGGTCCTGAGTCAGGCCTATCTGGCAAGGGGATGAAGGAGACGGGGCCAGAGTGGTGATCCAGCTGGAACTGGCATCACAGGAAACAGAGCCCATTTCCAGGAGGATTAAGAGGGAAGCTGGGCAACCTCGAGGGTTCCACAGAGAAGTGGAGGCTCTCAGTGGATATCTCCACCATCACCCCCATCAGCTAAGGCCCACTTCCTAGAGAAGTGCACTCAATGGAAAAGAGGTATAAATGATAACAACGCAATACGATTGTTACCACGTGGTTATCATTGTAACCACATCCAAAGGTGGTTTGCATGTCGTTACACATGCTTGGAACCAGCCTGGATGTTAAGGTGGCAGAAACAGAAATCCACAGTTGCAGGAGCCTGGGCGTACGTGAAAACACCTGTGCGCTCAACGGGAGGCTACAGAAGGTCCATGTTCACAAGCTCACGAGAGGTGAGCGGAGAACAGAGCTCCAGGCTGATGGCTGGGGTGCAGGCTGAGACTGAGCCGTGCAGCCTCCACTCCGTGGCCTCTGGTTCAGGGGTCCTTCTCCTCATGTTAACAGCCTAACAATGAGAAAAGCCTCCAGTGCCCCAGGCAGGGCCCTGCCTCTGCTTTTTCCTCCTGGGGATGTCTCGACCAGTGTAACACCTGGGAATCCTCACTGCTTGACTGGATCCCCTGGAGAAACCATGGCCTGGAAGAGGGCAGACCTAAGGCTCTTGGCAGCATTTAGGCCCAGGCTTGAGTTACTAACAGATGGGCCATCTGCTAGGCCCTGTGGACCAGGAAGGAAGGATGGGCCTGAACGAAAGGGGGGTGAAACAGGTAGACAGGGGGTCCACAGTGCTCAAGGGGCACAAGGCAGGAAGGTGGAAAGACCAACTCAGGGAATGTAAGGCCGACCCCTGCTGAGTCTGGAAGGATGTGGAGGGGACAGAGGAAAGGCACCAGGACAACCACGTGCTGAACACAGCGGCAGGCGGAGATAAGGCATGCAGGGTGAGGGTCCTGGACCTAAAGCCAGTGCGAGGCAGAGTGAAGCCCAGAAGCAGGGAATCAAGCTGTCTGGGTAGACAAACTGGGTGGGATGGAGTTCCCAAAGATGGAGGGCCCACAAAGGGCCATGCCCCACGATCCCTCCACCCTCCCGCTCGCTGGGTGCTGGTGGGCCCTCTCTGCCCACTCACCAGGTCCTGTTGACTCTGGGCTTCCTTTCGCCAGGGCTGCCAGCTCTTCCCCATCATCTGGATGGGAGGTCAGGTTGGGTCTGGGGGGATCTGAAGGGAGAGAAGAGCACTGTCACCAACCAGATGACAGCAGCATGGAGGGCCATCTGGCCGCTGAGTGGGAACCTCCCGGCTCTCCTGACTATTCAGCACCTTATCCAGCGCACGGCTCCCAAGGGCCAGATGCAGCACTGGGTGACTCCAGGGACGCCTGCCCTACAGGGTTCCCAGTCCAGTGGAGGAGAGGGACCCGGACAGTCACAATCCAGAGTGATCAGAGCTGTGACAGCTGGGCCTGGGAACACGAAGGATCTGTAACAGCTCTTGAGGAATGAGCAGAGTGGCCGGGGAGAGGCAGGTGCTTCCTCGGCCATCTGCGATTCGTTCATTCACCCATGGACCACACACGGCCAGAGGCCTCCATGGGCCAGGCCCCGTGATGAAGTGTGTTGGGGTCCCAGAGCTCAATCCCACACTCTACCCCCTGCAAACTTCCTCAAGGAAGGAAGCAGTTATAATCCCTGGGGAAATGTGCTACAGTGGCGAGAAAGCCACTGCTAACTTCAAAGATGAGAGGCCATGAGCCCAGCAAGTAGGCTTCATCTTTTAGCTGAAAGAGGGCAAGGAAAGAGATTCTCCCCTACAGCCTCCAGAAGGAACCAGCCGTGCCCACACCTGGATTTCAGCCAAGGCAGACCCACTTCAAACTTCTGACCTCCACGGGGCTTCCCTGGTGGTGCAGTGGTTAAGAATCCGCCTGCCAATGCAGGGGACACAGGTTCGAGCCCTGGTCTGGGAAGATCCCACATGCCACGGAGCAACTAAGCCCGTGCGCCACAGCTACTGAGCCTGCGCTCTAGAGCCCGCAAGGCACAACTACTGAGCCCACGCGCCACAACTACTGAAGCCCACGCACCTAGAGCCCGTGCTCTGCAACAAGAGAAGCCACTGCAATGAGAAGCCTGCACACCACAACGAAGAGTAGCCCCGCTCGCTGCAACTAGAGAAAGCCCGTGCTCAGCAATGAAGACCCAACTCAGCCAAAAATAAAATAAATAAAATAAATAAATTAAAAACAACCACAAAAAACAAAAAACTTCTGACCTCCAGAACCATCAGTCAGTGTGTGCTGTTTTCAGCCACGTTTGTGGCATCTGCAAGAGCAGCCATAGCAAACGATTACACCACTCATATATATACACACACAAACGTGTGCCAGGGAGTCAAGGGAAACACATTTCTACCATGGATTGTAAGTTAAAAATTGCAGACACTGAGATTTGACCTCCCACAAGCTGCTTCTGTAGCACATTGAGCAGTTTGGAGAAAATCTGCCCCAATGCAATAAAATTACATGAAATGATAGTTTTCAGTGTGTAATCCTTTTTTTCCTTTCTAAAAATCTTTTGGAATAAATTATTTTTTCTGCTTTTGGAAAAGAAAGAAGCAAGGAACTTGAGAAGGGGAAATGAGCTGATCAGGATGAGGTGACACGGATGAGGAGCAGCAAGGCTCCACCTAATGTCTCAGCCCTGCCGTTCCCTCCCTGTGTGACACTGCTGTTCACAGCCCAGGGAAAACGGTTAGCACCGCAGGCTGCCTGCTCTCATTGGAAAGCCCTGCTCGCAAGGCTGGCCCTTGGCTGGTGTCTGGGAACCTGGATTTCGGGGGTGGAGGGTTCCAGCCTTCCCTAACCAATAAGAGGGGCTCCCTGTGCCCAAACGCCTGCTTCCCTTCGGGGAGTCTAGGATTTGGGTACGTGGCAGGCAGAGGGTGCCTATGCGACCAGCCCCCGGTAAAGAACCTGGGTGCTGGGTCTCTAATGAGCATCCTCGTAGACATTTCATATGTGTTGGCGCAGCTGGTCGCTGGGGGAATTAAGCATGTCCCATGTGACTCCATGGGGTGAGGACTCTGGAAGCTGGTGCCGGCCCCCCTGTACTTGGCCCCCCGAGCCTTCCCCTTTTGCTGGCTGTGCTCGCACCCCTTCTCCGTGGTAAGTCATGGCCGTGAGTAGGACCATGCGCTGAGTCCCAAGAGTCCTCCTAGTCAATCACCAAATGTCGGGGTGCTCCTGGGGACTCCCACAGAGCTGGGAAGTTGACTTCCCCTCTTTGAACCTCGATTTCAGGAGGATCAAGAAAACAGGGAGTCAGACTTCCTTGCAGGGTGACTGGAAGATGGGAGGAGAGCATTGTAAGCGCTTGGCCAGCACAAGACCCAGCGCCTGACACAGCGGCTCTTGCTGCTCACTCATCTATTCAGTGAGTCCCCATAGCGGGTACTGGCCGTTCTGGACACGGGGGCTCCACCAGGGAGCAGCACGAGTCCCTGTCCGCAGGAAGCTCCCATCCTGGCAGAGGGAGACAGACCACAAAACGAGCGGTCAGAACATGAAGGAGCAGTGGGCAAGCCAGGCAGGGGAAAAGCAGGGAGTGCTCCTGGGGTTGCAGTTTATCTTAAAAAAGGGAAGCCCCATGGTGGTGCAGTGGTTAAGAATCTGCCTGCCAAAGTGGGATCCCAATGTCGGCTCCTCCTGGACCAGGGATCGAACCTGGTCCAGGAAGATCCCACATGCCACGGAGCAACTGAGCCTGTACGCCACAACTACTGAGCCCGCGAGACACAACTACTGAGCCCACGTGCCACAACTACTGAAGCCCACGCACCTAGAGCCCGTGCTCCACAAGAGAAGTCACCACAATGAGAAGCCTGTGCACAGCAAAGAAGAGTAGCCTCCACTCGCCGCAACTAGAGAAAGCCCGCACACAGCAACAAAGTCCCAATGCAGCCAGAAATAAATAAATTTTTTTTTTTAAGGGGAAAAAAAAAAAGGGGAAGCCCTGAGTCAGGGAGGGGACAGAGGAGAGCAAATGCAAAGATTCCTAAGTGTCAGCTGGAGGAATTCCTCTACCATGATGAAGAGGAAAGGCAGGGGCCGGATCAGGGTTTCTCAACCTGGGCACTACTGCCATTTGGGGTCGGATAATCCCTGCATTCTGGGATATGTGGCAGCACCTCTGGGCTCCACCTACTGGATTCCAGGAGCACACCCACCACTGCCAACTGGTGACAATCAAAAAGGTCGCCAGGCATTGCCAATGTTGCAGAATCAGCCAGCTGAGTACGCTGGTCTGAGGCGCTCAGGAGGCAGGGGCTCATTCCATGGGTGACAAGAGAGCCACGGGTGATCACCGAGCAGGGCAGTGACAGGCCCTTGGGGCTGGGGTGGACACTCACTCAGCAGGAAGAGGTCCTGGTAGTTGTCCAGTGCCGTGTCCCAGAACAGGTCCCCCTGGTCCAGCCCCAGCTGCTCCCAGTCCTCCAAGGTGAAGTCCATGGCTACGTCCTTGAGGGTCGCAAATTCCTGGAATGCAACACACTGTCAGTGATGACTGCAGGGCTGGGGTCAGGGAGGGGCCAACGGCTCACTCAGCACCCCCAGCCCCCCATGCGCCAGGCCTTTGGCAAAAGTCGTCTTGTGAGAACCTTCAGATGTAAGAGACTGGGCATCCCCGTATTTTCTAGGCAAGGACAAGGAGTCTTGAAGAGGAGACGTGAGGTTCCCTCAAGGTCACAGAGGTGGGTCTCCCTGATCCTGACATCCATCTACCTTGGCTTTTGGTTTTTTCAGTGTTTGTTCAAGATTTTAAGTTTTCTTTTTTTTAATTTATTTATTTATTTATTATTTATATATTTTATTTATTTATTTATTTATTTATTTTATTTGGGTCTTCGTTGCTCCACGTGGGCTTTCTCTAGTTGCAGAGAGCAGGGGCTACTCTTCGTTACGGTGCGCAGGCTTCTCATTGCAGTGGCTTCTCTTGTTGCGGAGCACGGGCTCTAGGTGCGCAGGCTTCAGTAGTTGTGACACGGGTTCTAGAGCGCAGGCTCAGTAGTTGCAGCGCGTGGGCTTAGTTGCTCTGCAGCACGTGGGATCTTCCCGGACCAGGGCTTGAACCCGTGTCCCCTGCATTGGCAGGCGGATTCTTAACCACTGCGCCACCAGGGAAGCCCAAGATTTTAAGTTTTTTAAATTAAAAAAAATTTTTTTTAAATTATAGTTGATTTACAATGTTGTGTTAATTTCTGCTGTACAGCAAAGTGATTCAGTTATACATATACATTCTTTTTCACATTCTTTTCCCTTATGGTTTATCACAGGATACTGAATATAGCTCCCTGTAGGGCCTTGTTGTTTTTCCATTCTATATATAATAGTTTGCATCTGCTAATCCCAAACTCCCAACCCTCCCCCCCCCACCCCCTCCCACTTGGCAACCACAAGTCTGTTCTGTGTCTGTGAGCCTGTTTCTGTTTCATTTACTCATTCCACAAACACCTGGAGGAACTTCCCCAGTGGCGTAGTGGATAAGACTCTGCACTCCCAGTGCAGGGGGCCCAGGTTCCATCCCTGGTCAGGGAACTAGATCCCACATGCATGCCACAACTAAGGAGCTGGCAAGCAGCAACTAAGGAGCCCATCTGCCACAACTCAGACCCAGCACAAACAAATAAATATTAAAATACAAACAAACAAACAAAAAATATCTTGAGGCTTCCTGTGTGCCAGACCGGTGATGGTCCCTGGGGACCCAGAGATGAGTCCCAATCAGTACCTGTCCCCGTGGACCGCCAAGTCTGGTGGGGCTGACAGATATGGTCAGGGACACCCCATCCGGGTGGATTTGTGCTACAGCGGAGGCAGCAGGGGTGATATGGGAGACCAGAGCGGGGAGGAGCTGACGCTGCCCAGGGAAGGTGGGGGGAATGAGCTGGGTCTTGAAGGCTGTGGAAGACTCACCAGCCAGAGATGGTGGGCGGGGTATATTCTAGCAGAGGGAGGAGCCTGACCAAAGGCGGGAAGCTGGAAAGTACAGAGTAACATTTTACCACCAGGCCAAGAAGGGAGTACGGCGTGTGTGGGGACACGGAGAAGACAGGGTGGAGGGGGGCAGGACCCAGGTCACGCAGGGATGGGCTCAGAAACCTGGATTTTATCCTATAGGCAATAAGGATTCCTGGAAGGATACTGAGCAGCAGAGCGACAGTGTGAGGGCTTACCTTTAAGAAGATCGAGTTGGGGGACCTCCCTGGTGGTGCAGTGGTTAAGAATCCACCTGCCAATGCAGGGGATACGGGTTCGAGCCCTGGTCCAGGAAGATCCCACACGCCGCGGAGCAACTAAGCCCGTGCACCACAACTACTGAGCCTGCGCTCTAGAGCCCTTGAGCCACAACTACTGAAGCCTGCGCGCCTAGAGCCCGTGCTCCGCAACAAAGAGAAGCCACCACAATGAGAAGCCCGCGCACCGCATCGAAGAGTAGCCTCCGCTCGCTGCAACTAGAGAAAGCCTGCACACAGCAATGAAGACCCAACGCAGCCAAAAATAAATAATTAATTGATTTTTTAAAAAAAAGATCGAGTTGGGGGCCATGATAAGACAGTGAACCAGAACAAGGCAGGCCAGCTGTGCAGCCTTTGGGGATGATGGGTTAGGATAGGGAGGGACCCTCGACTCACCTCAGCCATAGCCAGTGGGGGCCCAGCAGCCCAGTCCTCCTTTAAGCTCCCCGTCCTGGGAGAAAGTGTCCTTTCCTCCTAGGGCTGACTCTGGCCATGCTGGAGCAGCCCCCAAAACGTCCAGAAGCAGGAGGAGGAGTCAGAACATAAGTCTTCCTGCAGGAATCACAACAATTGTATTTATTGAAACCACCCCAGCCCCACGTTTCTCCTGTGCTTCAGAGCCTGCAAGGCCACTTCACAACCCTTCTTAGCACTCACAGTCAGTAAATACAGCCAGTAAATACCCACTTGGGAGAGGTGGAGATTCAGATCTATCACCGTGGCGGAACCTTCTGTCTTGCTCCCCACTGTGTGCACAGTGCCTGGCACACAGTAGGGATTTTTAAAATATTTGTTGACAGAACACATGTGTCTCTAACTGAACCCCTGGGACGATGCTTCTGATATTTCTGATTATCATCTCTAAGACTTGAGTCCAGGTGAGCCTCCAAGACTGTTGATGTTTCTTCAACCTTTTTTTTTAAACCATGACCCACAGTAACACAGACAATATATACCATGACTACTCATTTGCATACATAACTGAACAAAAGCTTCATGAAACAATACTTCATCTTACAAAGTAGGATGGCCTGGGATGTTTACCATTCTGGTTGCTTTTATTTTACTTCATTACAAAAAATTATGGTCACTGCCCCCCGAGTTATTTTCATGACCCATAGTATGCAAAACACTGTACCACTGGTGCGGCCACTGTGTATTTCCTAAGTAGCATATATCTATGGGGTGTCGAAAGCATTCCATATCATGAATCAGCAACGACACAGGTCCACAATTCTTAAGTCTCTGGGGCCAGGTATGCTTTGAATTCAGAAATTTTCAGATTTTAAAAAGATGATCCAGGGACTTCCCTGGCGGTCCAATGGTTAAGACTTCACCTTCCAATGCAGGGGTTGTGGGTTCAATCCCTGGTTGGGGAGCTAAGATCCCACATGCCTCATGGCCAAAAAACCAAAACATAAAACGGAAGCAATATGGTAACAAATTCAATAAAAACTTTAAAAAATGGTCCACATCAAAAAAAAAAACTCTTAAAAAAAAAAAAAAAAGGTGATCCACCATATATATGGTGTATTTCATTAGAATCCCAATGCAGTGGGGCGGGGGGAGGGCGCTGGCGGGAGCATTTCATAATTGAATACTTTGATATTTCTAGAACAGAGGTATCAATATTCACTCTAGGTAGGATAATTAAAAGTAATAGATCACAGCAGTTCTAGTCAGTTGTGGGCACCAAATCCATGGAAGAAAATGTTTGGTTTTCAGAGCATTCTAGATTTTGTGACTGCAGATAAGGGAATGTGGAAGACCTATAATAAGTGCTAACATTTTACCCAATGAGGATTTCCCTCACGACAGAGGTTAAGCCGTGACTTTTTAGTATAATTTGATCCACAGATTTTTAAAATTTTATTTTATTGAAGTAAAGTTGATTTACAATGTTGTGTTAGTTTCTGGTACACAGCAAAGTGATTCAGTTATTTATATATATGTACATACAGTATATGTGTGTATATATATATATTCTTTTTCATATTCTTTTCTATTATGGTTTACTACAGGATATTGAATGTAGTTCCCTGTGCTACATAGTAGGACCTTGTTGTTTATCCAGTCTATATATAATAGTTCGCATCTGCTAATCCCAAACTCCCAATGTGTCCCTCCCCCAGCCCCCCTCCCCCTTAACAACCACAAGTCTGTTCCCCATGTCCAATCTACAGATGTTTTATCTGGTCTGAGTTGGCATAGAGTGTTTTGACAGAAAATTCTTTTAAGTAATCCCAAACTTAAAAGCTGGGAGATTTCACCTAAAAATTTGATTTCCAGCTTCTGAAAAATCCTAGGATTTGGCCACATGGGGTCTGCATTCCCACGAAGCTAGTTTGTTGGAGGCTGTTTAGAGCTACCCCCGCACCCCGCTTTAGATGGGGTGAGCCCTCCCAGATGCCCCACAGCCCTCACCCAGACCTCTTCTCTCCTTTTCCTTATCTGCCTGACGCTCATAGACATCTGAGTTTGAGAACTCTACGTACAGTTTCCAGATCCCGTTCTGTCCACATCTCATACACTCTCAGCCCTGGGAGGGAAGAAACTGGAGCCCTGATGCAAAGCTCAAGGTCACCCAGCCTGTCATAATAACTTGAGACAAATGGGACTGGAAAGCCTTAGGCCCTGAGTCAGGGAGTCTTGCCTCTTCCTGGTGTGGGACCATGGCCAGATCATTCACCCTTTCTGTGCCTGTTTCTACATGTACAAAATGGGGCAGATACAACTCATCCACAATCTCTTGTCTACAATTCTGAAAACGTAAGGCTCTGAAAACCAGAACTTTATTCAAAAATTGGCAGCCAAACTGAACCCGAATTGCCACAGGCTATGTATACTCTTTATTCCCCTCCAGTGTGAATATTCATGCCTTTTCCGGCAGAAATACTCGATTTCCAAGAATTGCCCCAGATCTCGCTTGGGGGTGTTGCCTAATTATGAAACATGCACCCTATTAACTCTCTAAATTCTGAAAAATTCTGATTCCCGAGATGATCCTGGTGACTGCGGAGCTGACAAGAGACAATGCGAGGACAGAGCGGCGCCTGGCACACAGAAAACGCCCAAATAAATGGTAAATATCTTGACTTTCTAAGGAACTCCCATTCATTCATCCCTCAAGATCCGACCCAGCTCTGCCAAAGACTTCAGGCAACTCACCCCCTCCTTCAGCCTCAGTTTGCTCACCCAAGAATAAAATAAAATAGAATCGATCCTCTCAGGGCTGCTGGTGAGAGATGGAAACCACTTCAGCAAGATCCTGGCTCGTAACTCCGAACAAGGACTAAAGACTCCACCTAGATACCCACAGCCCAAGGCGACTCGCCCAGTGCCGAAGTCGCCCCAAAAGCATTCCGTCACCTCTCGTCTTCAGCGATCCCAGCCCCGGCGTCTCCTCACCTCGAGACTGCGGTCAGCCGGGTTAAAAGACTCGACCCCAAACGGGTGGGAGCGGAAGACCCAACTCCTCTGACACGCGCCTCCCCGCAGCCACTTCCGGTGCCGGGAGAATCTCTTCAGAGCTACTCCCCACCCAGGAGCCTCCGCGCCAGCCCCAGGACCCCGTTTCCCAGAGAGCTATGCGGACGCCTTATCTTGTCTTCCCATCTCCACCCGCTTCTTCGTCCTTAGAGGTCCCGCTGAGCACACTGCGAAATAAGAATAGAAAGAGACTCGGCATCAGGTGGCATCTGGGTATTTAGTTCATCCCTCCTTACGATTGGCTCCACGTTGGCATATGCGCAGTAGAACCAGGAAGCGTTCCACAGAAAGTGGAATGGGGTTGGGCGATGAGGGAATAATCCCTCCCCCAGCCCTGAGTCAGAGGGCTGGTCTGCCGCGAAGGTGCCTGGGAAATGGAGTTCTCAGGCAGGCACAGCCCGCGGGCAGTCCGGAGGTCTGCGTAGGCTGCGCCGGCGCAGTCCTCTCGCGAGGGAGAGGATGCGCGCGCAGCGCCCTCCGCCCAAGCGGAAGTTTTCGCAGGGCAACTGAGAAGGTGAGTCCCAGTGCTCCTGGAGGGTCCGAGAGTTTGGCTGTAAGTATGTGCTTCCGCACTACGCTCACCAAATCTAGAGGTGAGGGGAAGGAGAAGCGGAGCGGGGGGAGGTCTCCTGATACTCTAGCTAGAGTTCGGTCGTGGTGCCTGTGACGTCAGCGCGACTTTTTGTGGGAGGCGGAGCCCCTGGGAGCGGGGGTCGGGGGTCGGGATGAGAGAAGCTTCTGGTCTCCGAAATAACCTGACGGCTTCAAGTGTCCCCAGCTTCTTCGGGCTCTTGGTGACAGGCGTAGCTACGACGGAGACGGGCGGAGCTAATGGGGAGTTCGACAGACGCCCCGCCGTGGTACTACGTCATCCCTGGTTTCCGCGGAGGACGGGGCCGAGGCGAATCCCGTCACCTAGATGATTAGCCCTCCTGCCCTAAGTTAGAGTATAATCTTTAGCTCTTCCAGGAAGGGCACAGTATTTAACACATAGCAGATATTCAGTAAATGTTTGTTGAGTAAATAAAGAAAATGGGTGAATGAATGATAAAGACTGGCCTGAGTGTTGGAGCTTTGGCTTTTGAGTCCTGAGCTAGCCATATGACCTTGGACCGGTGACTTCAACACTGAGACTCCCTTCTTTCTTCCATACATATTTATTGAGAGTTTAGTATAGCTCTACTTCCACGTGACGTATTAAACAGTTGCTTGCTTATTTGATTATTAAACTTGCCTTCCCCCACTAGAATGAGCTTTGTCGGGTCAGGAGCCTTGTTTGTTTCCTTTGCTGCTGTATCCCCAGTAGCAGGCACATATTAGGAGTTCAGTGAATAATTATTGAGCGAATGAATGAATGAACAAACTTAGGACATGTTGGCTACATAGCCAATGCTCAATAAACATTAACCATTATCTTTTTAAAAAATAAATATTTATTTATTTATTTGCCTGCGTTGGGTCTTCGTTGCTGCGCTCAGGCTTTCTCTAGTTGTGGCGAGCAGGGGCTACTCTTCTTTGTGGTGCGCGGGCTTCTCATTGGGTGGCTTCTCTTGTTGCGGAGCAGAGGCTCTAGGCGCGCGGGCTTCAGTAGTTGTGGCACGTGGGCTCAGTAGTCGTGGCTTGTGGGCTCTAGAGCACAGTCTCAGTAGTTGCAGCACATGGGCTTAGTTGCTCCGTGGCATGTGGGATCTTCCCGGATCAGGGCTCGAACCCATGTCCCCTGCATTGGCAGGCGGATTCTTAACCACTGCGCCACCAGGGAAGTCCCAACCGTTATCTTTTACTTACCTGTGCAGCAAACCTGAGTCAGCCTCTCCATCTCTTTTCACTTACAGGACACAGTTAAGATGGAGTTTCCAGCCCAGTGAGTCTGAGGGCCAGACCGTGACCCCATAAAGGTACCATCCCCTGGGGCATATGCCCCTTAAGTCCTATTCCCCACCAACGGCCTGCTCCTGCTCCATTTCCTGTGTGTTACTGCTCGCAGACTTCACTCCCAGGAGAAAGGTTATCAGCGGCGTGGCAGTGGTCCAGGCACTTGCCCATTCCTAGAGGCCGTCTTTATCCAACGGCACTTGGCACCTGGGGAAATTCCACTGAAACCGCCTCATGTTTTCAAACTTTTATTTACATAAGTAACCTAGCACAGTCTTAAGTGTATTAGTCATACTAGGCTAGACCATGCTGCAGTAACAATGACCCCCAAATCTCAGTAGCTTAATCCGGAGAACAGTTTCTCACTCATACAAGATCTGGAGCAACTCTCCAGGGTAGCTGTCCTCTAGACAGTTTTTTGTTTTGTTTTCTTTTGTTTTCTTTTGTTTATTCTATTTTAGAAAGTTGCTACTTGTTAAAAAAAACACCCACCTGAGGAAAAGTTTGGATATAGAAACCAAACAGATCAGGATTTGACTTCTGATTCTGCCTTTTCCTGTTTGTAAAATGTCCTGCAAGCTATTGAATTTCTTTGCATTTCCTCATATGTAAAATAAGGGTAATAATAAAGAATTGCAGAACTTTTGTACTGATTAGAAATAATATGTGTTAGAAGGTAGACATTGATGAAGTGCCGGTTACGTAACTAGATCATGAACTGCCAGGTGTGGAGGCTAATGGAGATTCCTATTTGACTGGGGCTATCACAGTTCGCCCAATTATCCCATGGTAATTACTATTAGCACCGCTTATCATTCTCAAATCCTTTGAGTTGGATGATAAATTACATGATGGCCTATTATAAGCCATGCTAAGGACTTTGGACTTTGTGCCAAAACTGGTAGGATGATACTGAGGGTGAAGAGTGTGCCCCGGGGTAGTACGGCTTCTGAAATTTTCACCGACCACAGGGAATGTCTGCATATGTAGTTACGTGTGCCTGTTTCAAGAGTAAACAGTGGTACAAACCTAGAAGAAAGAGACTCAAATGGTCTAAGGAAGCACTGAAAGATGAGTCTGGTGATGAAGGGAGACAGGTATGAAGTGAGGCCACCATGGAGCTGAGCTTTGTACAGCTGCCTGCCTCTCTTCTGTTGCTGATTTGTTTGCTTTTTAAATTTCAGTACTGACAAGTATAAAACTGTTTGAATATTCCCAAGAATTCAGATTAAATTGAATTCACTAGCTAATACAGTGTTATTATTAGGGACTGAATCATTCACTCTGAAACCATTATCTGATGCATTTCAGAAATAAACATTTAGTAGATGTGCCACTTTTCCTGTTTTTATTTGCTGGATGAATTTCAAACTTCAAAAGGTCCTATTGCATGTGAAATAGAGGGCAGGATCATCTCTATGCACATAGGCAGACACGAAAGGGCATCCCCAGGTAAAGATTTATTTCCTCTTTGATTTCTTCAGTGATCTCTTGGTTATTTAGTAACGTATTGTTTAGCCTCCATGTGTTTGTCTTTTTTACGTTTTTTTCCCTGTAATTCATTTCTAATCTCATAGCGTTGTGGTCAGAAAAGTTGCTTGATATGATTTCAATTTTCTTAAATTTACTGAGGCTTGATTTGTGACCCAAGATGAGATCTATCCTGGAGAATGTTCCGTGCGCACTTGAGAAGAACGTGTAATCTGCTGTTTTTGGATGGAATGTCCTATATATATCAATTAAATCTATCTGGTCTGTTGTGTCATTTAAAGCTTCTGTTTCCTTATTTATTTTCATTTTGGATGATCTGTCCATTGGTGTAAGTGAGGTGTTAAAGTCCCCCACTATTATTGTGTTACTGTCGATTTCCTCTTTTATAGCTGTTAGCAGTTGCCTTATGTATTGAGGTGCTCCTATGTTGGGTGCATATATATTTATAATTGTTATATCTTCTTCTTGGATTGATCCCTGGATCATTATGTAGTGTCCTTCCTTGTCTCTTGTAACATTCTTTATTTTAAAGTCTATTTTATCTGATATGAGTATAGCTACTCCAGCTTTCTTTTGATTTCCATTTGCATGGAATATCTTTTTCCATCCCTTCACTTTCAGTCTGTATGTGTCCCTAGGTCTAAAGTGGGTCTCCTGTAGACAGCATATATATGGGTCTTGTTTTTGTATCCATTCAGCCAGTCTATGTCTTTTGGTTGGGGCATTTAATCCATTCACGTTTAAGGTAATTATCGATATGTATGTTCCTATGACCATTTTCTTAATTGTTTTGGGTTTGTTTTTGTAGGTCCTTTTCTTCTCTTGTGTTTCCCACTTAGAGAAGTTCCTTTAGCATTTGTTGTAGAGCTGGTTTGGTGGTGCTGAATTCTCGTAGCTTTTGCTTGTCTGTAAAGCTTTTGATTTCTCCATCAAATCTAAATGAGATCCTTGCCGGGTAGAGTAATCTTGGTCGTAGGTTCTTCCCTTTCATCACTTTAAGTATATCATGCCACTCCCTTCTGGCTTGCAGAGTTTCTGCTGAGAAATCAGCTGTTAACCTTATGGGAGTTCCCTTGTATGTTATTTGTCGTTTTTCCCTTGCTGCTTTCAATAATTTTTCTTTGTCTTTAATTTTTTCCACTTTGATTACTGTGTGTCTCGGCGTGTTTCTCCTTGGGTTTATCCTGTATGGGACTCTCTGCGCTTCCTGGGCTTGGGTGGCTATTTCCTTTCCCATGTTAGGGAAGTTTTCGACTATAATCTCTTCAAATATTTTCTCGGGTCCTTTCTCTCTCTCTTCTCCTTCTGGGACCCCTATAATGCGAATGTTGTTGCGTTTAATGTTGTCCCAGAGGTCTCTTAGGCTGTCTTCATTTCTTTTCATTCTTTTTTCTTTAGTCTGTTCCGCAGCAGTGAATTCCACCATTCTGTCTTCCAGGTCACTTATCCGTTCTTCTGCCTCAGTTATTCTGCTATTGATTCCTTCTAGTGTAGTTTTCATTTCAGTTATTGTATTGTCCATCTCTGTTTGTTTGTTCTTTAATTCTTCTAGGTCTTTGTTAATCATTTCTTGCATCTTCTCGATCTTTGCCTCCATTCTTATTCCGAGGTCCTGGATCATCTTCACTATCATTATTCTGAATTCTTTTTCTGGAAGGTTGCCTATCTCCACTTCATTTAGTTGTTTTTCTGGGGGTTTTTCTTGTTCCTTCATCTGGTACATAGCCCTCTGCCTTTTCATCTTGTCTATCTTTCTGTAACTGTGGTTTTTGGTCCACAGGCTGCAGGATTGTAGTTTTTCTTGCTTCTGTTGTCTGCCCTCTGGTGGTTGAGGCTATCTAAGAGGCTTGATGGGAGGCTCTGGTGGTGGGTAGAGCTGACTGTTCTCTAGACAGTTTTGATCTTGTGGCTGTAACATCACACAAGGGTGTCTGGTTTGTCATGGCCTGAAGGGAGAAGTTATGGTGACTCTTCTGACTTAAAAAAATGCTCACCAGTATTTATATCTTTGAAAAGCTAGAGATGTCCGTTTACGTGTTATTACCAGGAGAGCAAATGATTAAGTCACACGACCAATCAGGATTACAACCTTAGAGGCTAAAGAACACTTGGCGACAGTTTTGAAATCATATGTCTTACACAACTTGTGTAAAATAACAGAAGGGCAGTTTTATGCCACAGCATGGTTTGTGCTCTTCTGCAGGCCAAGGGGAAGAGAACCCTTTTCTCCTCTGGTTGAGATTTCTTTCATGGGCTGTTTGGACGGCCTGTGTGTTTCAAGGGCAAGCACTGGAATTCCATGAGTTAGCATCAAGAGGAAATGGAGAGACCTGAGAGGCTCAGAACTTAGGATGTGGAAAGAGAAAAGGGAGGAATAGAAACATTAACAAATGGAAGATGATAAGTGGGATACAGGGCATGATAGGGTAATAACAACCACTAACATAAAAGGCTTTCTGTGGGCCGGGCCCCTGTTCTTAGCAGTTGATAGAAATGTATTGCATTTAGACCACCAGCCACTCTGTCAGACAGGAATTGTTAAAAGCCCCGTTTTACCATTGGGCAGACTGAAGCATAGAGAGGTTAAGTAACATGCCCAGCAAGGAGCACATCTGGAGTTCAAATCCAGGCAGCCTGGGACCAGAGCCTGTAATTTTAAGGACTCTACTGTTTGCAGTCGCAACAGAAACCAGTCTTTACAGTGAATAAAGGAAAAGGTTTTAATTAGATTGAGCCAGACACAGAAAGATAAATATGGCATGATCTCACATATATGTGGAATCTAAAAAAAAAGTGTCAAACTCATAGTAGCAGTGAGTGGAGCGGTGCTTACCAGAGGCTGTGGGGGAAAAGAGATATTGATCAAAGGGTATAAACTTCCCATTATAAGATTAATAAATTCTGGAGACCTAATGTATAGCATGGCAGCTATAGTAAATAATAACTAATTGTATACTTGAAATTTGCTGAGAGAGTAGATCTCAAGTGTCCTTACCACACACACACACACACACACACAAATTGGAATTATAAGAGGTGATGGATATGTTAATTAGTTTGATTGTGGTGATAGTTTCATAATGTATACTGTTAACCAGACTTTCAGAAACGGAGACTGACTGAAATAAAGAGGCATTCATTTGGGGTTTGTTGGGACTGCAGCCCAGGAGGCCCAGATTCAAGAAGTACTTGAGGGCATCCTAATAAAGAAATACATATATACGTATTACAATTAAAAAAAAAAAGAAGAAGAAGAAGCAACTTGAATTGTGTTCCACTGGACTACAAATGAAGGAAGCTTCCGAAGGCAAAAACTGCAAAGCCACAATTAGTTACATTAGTTGTTTATCAAGAATTATAATTAGATGATACAGCCACTATGGAGAACAGCATGGAGGTTCCTTAAAAAACTAAAAACAGAACTACCATACGACCCAGCAATCCCGCTACTGGGCATATACCCTGAGAAAACCATAATTCAAAAAGAGTCATGTACCACAATGTTCATTGCAGCACTATTTACAATAGCCAGGATATGGAAGCAACCTAAGTGTCCATCGACAGTTGAATGGATAAAGAAGATGTGGCACGTGTATGCAATGGAATATTACTCGGCCATAAAAAGAAACAAAATTGAGTTATTTGTAGTGAGGCGGATGGACCTAGAGTCTGTCATACAGAGTGAAGTAAGTCAGAAAGAGAAAAATAAATACCGTCTGCTAACGCATATGTATGGAATCTAAAAAAAAAAGGTTCTGAAGGGGCAGGACAGGAATAAAGATGCAGACGTAGAGAATGAAATTGAGGACACGGGGAGTGGGAAGGGTAAGCTGGGACGAAGAGAGTGGCATGGACATATATATATACACTACCAAATGTAAAATAGATAGGTAGTGGAAAGCAGCCGCATAGCACAGGGATATCAGCTTTGTGATCACCTAGAGGGGTGGGATAAGGAGGGTGGGAGGGAGACGCAAGAGGGAAGAGATACGGGGATATATGTATATAGCTGATTCACTTTGTTATAAAGCAGAAACTGACACACCATTGTAAAGCAATTATACTCCAATAAAGATGTTAAAAAAAAATCAAGCTGGCAAGAAGTAGGGTGTTTGTTAAGCAAGGATTGGTTGGGGTTAGAATGGTTGCATCTTTACAAGGGGGAACAACCCTGAGACACAAGGTTCCAGGTAGCAGATGTTGTTTTAAAAATGGTGGGTGTCCTTGGGTTAGGTCTAGTTCACAGAAAGTTCAAGTTCTCAGTGTTGCAGGGAAGTCCTGAGACCAGATCCTCAATGGCTGCCCAGTTCCGTTTTTGTATGTCTGAACTGTGATCACTCCGTTATAATTTTAATTTGTCGTATATACATATATGGCAAATTAGAATTATTTATATATATATACACACACATATATAGACAAGTTGTACACTTTAAATATAGACAGTTGTTAATTGTCAAAGATAAATAAAAGTAAAAAGAAAAGAACTTTGTCTTGCAAGGCAAAATGAAGTCACGAGCACAAGTTTATTTTGACTTCGATTTTGATATCCCAGCTTATAACTGGGACTGTACACTGAATCTTAGAATAAAAAACAAATAAAATAATTTTGCTTTTTTCTTTTGCTATTTAAAATATATTCATTGGAAATGCCTATTGCACTGTCATCCCTGTTGAGTTTCTCTGCTTCATTTATGAACTAGTTTCATCCTGCTCTTATGGGCTAAGTTGTATCCCGCAAAAATTCATATTTTTAGGAAACCCTAACCCTGAGTATCTCAGAATGCGTCTGTATTTGGAGATAGGGCCTTTAAAGAGGTAATTAAAGCGAGGTCTTTAGGGTGGGCCTGCTGTGGTCTGAACGTTTGTGTCCCCCCCAAAATTCATACGTTGAAATGAAATGCCCAATGTGATGGTATTAGGAGGTGGGGCCTTTGGAAAGTGGGTAGGTCGTAAGGGTGGAGCTCTCATGAATGGGATTAGTGCCCTTATAAAAGAGACCCAGAGAGCTCCCCAGCCCCTTCCTCCATGTGGGGACACAGGGTGAAGTTGTCAGTCTGTAGCCCAGAAGAGGGCCTTTACCAGAACCCAGCCACAGTGGCACCTTGATCTTGGACATCCTGGTCTCCAGAACTGTGAGAAATAAATTTCTGTTGATTGTAAGCCACCCAGTAGTCTGTGATATTTTATTATAGCCACTCAAACAGACTACGATGGGCCCTAATCCAATAAGAAGAGGGGATTAGAACACAGACAGAGGGACAACCGTGTGAGTACACAGTGAGAAGGCAGCCATCTGCAAGTCAAGGAGAGAGGCCTCAGAAGAAGCCAAACTTGCTGACGCCTCGATCTCGGACTTCTAGCCTCCAAAACTGTGGGAAAATAAATTCCTGTTGTTTAAGCCACCTAGTCTGTGGTATTGAGTTGTGGCTGCCCAAGCAAGTGAATACACCTGCTGTATCCTCATTTGTTGTAGATCTATGTGTGATTTTGCCTTTGATTTTTTAAAGTATTAGGAAGTATTCCAGAAATACACAAGGCTTAGAGGATAATGTAGTGAACACCCGTTATCCCTCTGAGTTAGTCAGGATAGTGTAGGATGTGCTGCAGTAACAAGTAAACCCTGAAAGCGTAGTGGCTTAATACAACGTTAAGTTTATTTGCCCATCATGAGATTGCGACGTGGACCAGGCAGCCCTGCTTCATCTTGTACCTATGCCATCTGGAGTATGGACCCTCTGGGCCAGCCCTGCAGAGGACGGGTGGACAGAGGAGGTACTCAGGCTCTTAACTGCCTCAGCCGGGAAGTGACTTCCATTCACACCCTATTGGCCAGAAGTAGCCAAAACTAGTGGCCCCAATCTCACTGCAAAGGATCCTGGGAAGTGAAGGGGAGGATGTGGATATCTGGTGAGCACTAATGGTCTCTACCTTCCCCATAATGTGGTTCAAGAAATGAGCATCACAATTACAGTTGAAGACCCTTAGTGCTTCCGTGATTGGAGCAGTTCTGCAGAACTTTTATTGACCTCAAGGCATTCTCATATCTTTTGTGAGCTCTGCGGTTTCATTCTGCATTTGTTCTGCTTTGTACCTTCCCTGGGCCATTAGGGAGAGACAGGTGTCTAGAGGCTGGACACGGGCCGAGAACTCATTTTATTTTATTTTTTTCCCCTTGGCCACGCCATGCGGCATGCGGGATCTTAGTTCCCTGACCAGGGATCAGACCCGTGCCCTCTGCAGTGGAAGTGCAGAGTCTTAACCTCTGGACCGCCAGAAAATCCCTGAGAACTCATTTTACAAGTGGCCACTTTCTGGGACTTCCCTGGCGGTCCAGTGGTTAGGATGCTGCACTTCCACTGCATGGGGCACGGGTTCGATCCCTGGCCAGGGAACTAAGATCCCACATGCCGTGTGGTGCAGCCAAAAAAGAAAAAAAAAGAAGTGACCACTTTCTGAGAGACGGTATTCCAGGTATGCTAACTTTTCTTCTTTCTGTAATCTCATCATCGTGGGGAACTCAGGTGACTACTCATCGGCAGTGGATTAAGTTTTTCTTTCAGCTTCCTGTCCCCCCACCCCACTTCTGTTTTCTAGCATGGTCTTCTGTCCAGACTGTGGCAAAAGTGTTGAAGCAACTTTCAAATTCTGCCCCTACTGCGGAAAACCTTTGCCTACAGAGGAGCATGAGGGGTCCCAGACCTTTGTCAAGCCGTCTCTGTCATCCTCCCAAGGTAAGAACCAGGGCTTTATGCTTCTCCCTTTAGGAGGGGTGATGTGTGTGCATTTGGGAAGGAAGGACAGACACCTTTGCAGTCTGCCTGACCCTGCGTGGATACCGGAGAAGCCCAGAGCTCAGGCTCTCCCTATACAGAGTTTCTTGGCGTTTTATCGGGCTCCTGGCTCTGAAGTTGACAACTCATGCATTTCTGTCTCCAGCTTGGACTCCTCCCCTGAAATCTACATTCATATATATCAGACTGCCTGCTTGACATCTATTTGATGTCCCTTAAGTGTCTCCGCAAGCCCAGAACTAAGCTCCTGATATGACTGCCACCCACCACCTGCCCCTTCCATAGACTATCCCATCGAGGTAACAGCAGTTCAGCTTATTCAGTTTCTCAGACCATGGAGTCATCCTCAAGTCCTCTTTCTCTCCCACCCCATGACTGCAGCCCTCCAGCAGATCTCATCAGCTCTCCCTTTAAAAGTCAATGCCGAGGACTTCCCTGATGGCACAGTGGTTAAGAATCCACCTGCCAATGCCGGGGACACAGGTTCGATCCCTGGTCCGGGAAGATCCCATATGCCGCGGAGCAACTAAGCCCGTGTGTCACAACTACTCAGCCTGCGCTCTAGAGCCCACAAGCCACAACTACTGAGCCCATGTGCCACAACTACTGAAGCCTGTGCGCCTAGAGCCCGTGCACCACAATGAAGGGTAGCCCCCACTCGCCTCAACTAGAGAAAGCCTGTGAGCAGCAACGAAGACCCAATGCAGCCAAAAATAAATAAATAAATAAATTTATTTATTTAAAAAAAACTCAATGCCGAATCGGACCACTTCCTGCCACCGCCCTAATCCATCTCACCCTCACCTCACTGATATTGTAGAAGCTTTCTTCCCATGGTCTCCCTGCTTCTTCTCTGTTCTCTACAGCTCTCTTCAAGTGGCAGCCTGATGGACCCTGTTAAAACAAAGTCAGACCCTGTCATTCCCCTGCTCACCACCTTCGCAGGTTAAGCCTGACATGATCAGCTCCCTGTTGTCTCTCAGAGCTCATCTCCTAACCCTGGACCTCTAAGCTGTTGCACTTGCTGTTCTCTGTCTCTGGGTGGTTCTTCCCTCATCTGGTGCATGACCCCCTCTCTCACTTTCTTCAGGTCTTTATGCAATTGTTGCCTGCCCAGAGAGGCCTTCCCTGACACCTCTAATTAAATTGCATCCTCCTACATGTGACAGCCCCTGTCCCCTGCCCCTGCTTTATCTTGCCTTTTGGTACTTGTAAGTATCAACTGTATTAAATGTATTATTTTACTCATTTATATTTTAAATAAATTTATTTATTTTATTTTATTTTTGGCTGTGTTGGGTCTTCGCTGCTGCACGCGGGCTTTTCTCTGGTTGAGGCGAGCAGGGGCTACTCTTTGTTGCCATGAGCAGGCTTCTCATTGCCGTGGCTTCTCTTGTTGCAGAGCATGGGCTCTAGAGCACAGTCTCAGTAGTTGTGGCACAGGGGCTTAGTTGCTCCGCGGCATGTGGGATCTTCCTGGATCAGGGCTCGAACCCGTGTCCCCTGCATTGGAAGGCAGATTCTTAACCGCTACGCCACCAGGGAAGCCCTACTCATTTATATTGCTCCTCATCTTTAAGCTCTGTAAGGATAGGAGTTTATCGTGGTTTGTAAGCTCTGTTGATTGTGGTTTGTAACCTGTTGTTTGCACAGCATCCAGGACTGTGCCTGACACAGAGTTGGGTGCTGAGAAATCTTATTGATTGGTTGACTGAATGAATGAAATATCAGCAGTAGGTCCCGGCCAATGGAAAGCCCAAGCACAGATCCTACATTGGTAAATCGAAGTGGATTTGCTTATCTGAAGGCCACAGAAGGAAGTTGGCATACGTGGCAGAAAGTTCAGCAACATTCGTTTTATCATTTGGGATTGTGTTTGGCTGCAAGTAACAGAAAACTACTTAAAGAGTTTAAACAAATGAATGGGTTTGTTTTTCTTTCTAACAAAAAGTCTGGAGGGGACAGTTCAGTGTAGGGATGGTGTCCCCATGATGCCACAAGGGACCCAGGCTCCCCGTGATGCCATAAGGGACCCAGGCTCCTCCTGTCTTTCTCCTCATCCTTAGTGTATGGTTTTGGTTCCCATTTTCATTTCATATTGGAGTATAGTTGATTTACAATGTTGTGTTAGTTTCAGGTGTACAGCAAAGTAATTTAGTTATACATATATATATCCATTCTTTTTCAGATTCTTTTCCCATATAGGTTATTACAGAATATTGAATAGCGTTCCCTGTGCTGTACAGTAGGTCCTTGTTGATTATCTATTTTATATACAGTAGTGTGTGTATGTTAATCCCAAACTCCTAATTTATCCCTCCCCCACATATTTCCCCTTTGGTAACCATAAGTTTGTTTTTGAAGACTGTGAGTCTGTTTCTGTTTTGTAAATAAGTTCATTTGTATCATTTTTTTATATAAATTTATTTATTTATTTTTGGCCGCGTTGGGTCTTCGTTGCTGCGCGCGGGCTTTCTCTAGTTGCGGCGAGCGGGGGCTACTCTTCCTGTGGTGTGCGGGCTTCTCATTGGCTTGTCTTGTGGAGCTCGGGCTCTAGGCGCACAGGCTTCAGTAGTTGTGGCACACGGCTCAGTAGTTGTGGCTCGCGGGTTCTAGAACGCAGGCTCAGTAGTTGTGGCACACAGGCTTAGTTGCTCTGTGGCATGTGGGATCTTCCTGGACCAGGGCTCGAACCAGTGTCCCCTGCATTGGCAGGTGGATTCTTAACCGCTGCGCCACCAGGGAAGTCCTGTATCATTTTTTTTTAGATTCCACATGTCTGATATCATATGATATTTGTTTTTCTCTGTCTGACTTACTTTATTTAGTATGATAATCTCTAGGTCCATCCATCAGAGCCTGAGTCCTTAACCCCAGCCTTCCCTAATGCCAGCCTTGGGCCTCATTCATTGTTCATTCACCCAGTCATCAGGCAACAAACATGCCTGGACTGCCTATTGTGTACTTAGGTGCTGTGTTTGTCTCCAGGGATGTAGTAACAGGTGAGATGGACCTGGTTTCTGGTCTCTCAGAGATTTTGGTGGGTGGTAAGGCAAACAGACATTGAATAAACAATTGTTAGTTGAGTGCATGATAACAGAAGGGCAATGGATGGGCCACAGAACACACATAAGGGAGATGTGTTTCTGGGAGGGCCAGGGAAGGCCTCCCTAGGTGGGTAATGTTTGAGCCGAGATCTAGGGATGACAAGAGTTAGCCAAGTGAAGACTGGGGGCAGGGTGAGGGGGTTGGAACAGGAATTCCAGGCATCGAGGCATGGTATGGGAAAGAGCCATACCTGTTGGAGAAGTAAAGAAGGACAGCTGTACTGGGGGCAGGCACGTGGGGCCTTGTAGACCATGGGTAAGGAGTTTAGTAATCACTGATGTGGTGAGGAGCCGTGGAAGAATTTCCGCCAAATGGGAGACACAGTATGATTTGCATTTTGAAGAGACCTCTCTCAGTGCTGCGTGCGGAAAGTAGATGGGAGGCATGGAAACCAGTTAGGAGGCCATTCCAGGAGTCCAGAGACCAAGTATGCTGGCTGAGGTAGTGTCAACTGAAAGAAGACTTCTGGTTTTAGTAATACGGCAGACTAGATGATAAGGAAAGGTCCCTTATGGCTCAGCACACCACAGAATGCTGGATAAAATATAAAGAATATCTTTATATTCATAGGGCTGAATGGTAGGAAAGTAAGGTAGTTACACGGAAGTGAGCAACAATAAGAAAACACAGGCACTTCCCTGGTGGTCTAGTGGTTAACAATCCGTCTTGCAATGCAGGGGATGCTGGTTCGATCCCTGGTCAGGGAACTAAAATCCCACATGCCACGGGGCAACTAAGCCCACGCGCCCCAACTACAGAGCCCATGTGCTCTGGAGCCCTTACGCCACAACTAGAGAGCCCGCTTGCTCTGGAGCCCACGCGCCACAGCTAGAGAGAAGCCCACGCGCTGCAACAAAGAGGCTGCGTGCTGCAGCGAAAGATCCTGCTTACCACAACTAAGACCCAATGCAGGCCAAAAAATAATTAATTAATTAAAAAGAAAGAAAACACAGACCCACAGGGCTGAGCAAATGCTATAGGTGGTACTGGTCCTGGGCTGTGTGCTGGTCATTGGTGGCCTTGAGCCTGGGTCTTAATGGGGTACAGGAGACAAAGCACAGGGCCTGAGCAGCACAGGGGTGAGATTGGAAACCTCCTCTAAAATCTGGGACTTTTCAGTGGTAAAAAAAAATTGCTCCACAGAGAAAATATGTGGAGACATTTGTCTGTCTCAGCCTTGATTGTGAGTGAAAAATGTCCTCTCTGAGAATTCCTAACCAAGAACTCACATCCTTACCAGTTTGGGGCCAGAATTCATACTGATCTGTGTGGCCCCCCCAAAAATCCAAGCAGAAAAGTTAGTATAAAGTGATGAGATGTGGGCGCCCGCCGCCCCAGCAGAGGCAAATCTTTTCTAGTGGAACATCCTTTAAAGACAGAACTTAGACTTCCAACAGGCCCATCAGCTCCCAACCAATTAACAAAGATACCAGGAAACAAGCCACCGCCGGGAGAAACACAAACTAGAGAATCAGACCTGCAATGACCAGAGACCTTGGAATTAACAGATGAGAATATGTACAAAGCACATTTATTATGTTTACGGAAATAAAAGAAGTAACTGAAGGTACAGTGAAGGAACAAAAGCTAGTTAGAATTGATTAGGCAGGTTTTAAAAGAACCAAATAAAATCTTTGATGATAAAAATAAATATCATCATAGCAATCAGAAACTCACCGGATGGTTTAAACTGCAGACTAGACACAGCTGAAGGAGAACAGTGAACTGGAAGACAGATCTGAAGAAATTACCTAAAGGAGACCACACTGTGATAAAGTGCTTGAGGATATAAAAGAGAGGCTAAGCCTCTCTTAGGAAAGACTGACTAAAACAAAGGAAAGTGTGCTTAGATTATTTAGTAAAACTTGGCTGTGAGGGTCAAAGGGAAGAGAGTGTTGATGACCTCAGGGTTTCTGGTTTAATGGTTCCTGGAAAGGACTTCTGTAACTCCAGTCTGCATTCGGTCTTCCTTTCTCTAGGCTCAAGGAGAAAGACGAACACCAGTTCTGAAATATCTCCCAAGAAAGTGAAATGGCTCAGCTGTGCTTCCTCTCCCCCATCATCCCTTCTCTCAGAAGGTAACAGTTCTGAATCTGAAGTTACCTTGAGTACCTGTGAGAAACCCAAAGGTGAGAGTTACGCTCAATATGGGGAAAAGGAGGGTCATCTGACAATGTCTGAGGCATCATGCCTGTACTCAGGCATCACATACGCCTGCTTGGACCCTCCTCCCAGGATCCTCCCCCACCTTCCAGCCGCAGGCTCCCCGTCCAGCCCATCTCTACATGGCCAGAGGTGACCTCACCCCTCCCTGCTCACAGCTCCCTCCCGTCCCCATCGCCCCACTGTCTGGGCTCTTCAGCCTGACCACTGAGACTGTGGTCTGGTTCCTCCTTTAGCTCTCACCACAACCCTGTACACAGAAAACTCACTTTTGGAAATACTTTCTAGGGTTTTCAGCTTCTGGTCTTGGCTAAGTCTGTTCCTTCAGCCCCAGGGACCTCTCTTCTTTCCAGCACTCAGGGTCAGATCTCTAGGAAGCCTTTCCTGAATGCCATAGGCTGGATCAAGTCCACCTCGTCTCCCTCCAGAGCCTCTTTGTCTGGGCTCCCACAGTGCCAGTGATGTCCTCACTTGAGTTCATGTCTCCTCCAGGCTCCATGTCCCTTTCTGCCTCACTTGCTGGACTGAGGGTCCCTCGTGGACTCATTTGTGTGTGCCCTGTGCCAGCCAGTGAGCAGGGAAGCGTGAGGACCATGTGCCCGTCTCCTTCCCACCAGGTCTTTGGATCTGAGGTCACAGCCCTTCGGTGTCCCCTCTTTCTCCCTTGTTTTTCTCTGGGCCCCACGGCCTTTTCCCATCCGTGCCTTGGGTGGGTGGCGGGTGGGAGGAGTGAAGCAGGGAATATCTTTTCCTGTGTCCCTATCTCACCACACCGCCCACATTGTCTTGCCAGTCTAGGAGCCCCTCAAGGGCAGGGCCTCAGTCTAACAAATGTCTGGTCCCTCTTCATGCTCAGCACAAAGCCAGGTCCTGTTTTAGGATGTTTTGGGTTGAATGTCTGGAATGGTTTTTTTTTCCTCCCTGGCAAACTTCTGCTCGTCCAGTAGGACCCAACTCAAATGTCCCCTCCTCCAGAAGCCTCCCCTGACTTTTGCAGGCACAGTCAATCTCTTTCTCATATTCCTCTGCACTGCCCTGTCTCAGACTCAGTTCTGACCAGCTGTGTCCAGGTCAGTCTCCCCCACCAAATTAGAGGCTCCCGAGGGAAGGGTCCAGATCCGACTCATGTCTGGGTCCCCAGCTTCAGCACACAGGATCCGTGAAAGGTCCCAGGAAGCTTTTGTTGAATGGACAAATGAATAAATGAACAGTATTATGAGCACCGTCTGATTACCCACCCAACTTTTCTCTCCCGGATGCCGCCTTCTCTTTCTTCTGACCATCCTCCTGCAGGGTGCTGGAGCAGATCCCCAACCTCCCAGAGCAGCCCTCAGACAACCAGGCAGAGCCCTCAGACGCTGAAGCGGAGCCGGATGACCACCTCGCTCAAGGCTTTGCCAGTGGGGACGGTGCTGATAGACAAGAGTGGGCAGCACTGGAAGCTGAGATGCCTCCAGAGCAGGGATGGCCAGGGCATTCTCTATGAAGGTACACTCTGTCCACAGGTGGGCAGGTGCTGGGCTGGGCTGGGCTGGGTCGGGCCATCTTGGAGCCAAGGCAAAGGGGAGGGAACAACTTTCTGAGAATGGAGATGGAGCCGTATCCCAACTGCAGACCTGCCTCGAGGCAGCTTTCTCTTAGAGCTGGGACTACAAACCTATGCACCTACAGCGGCTGGGAAGGTAGAGTAGATGAGTGCAGGATGCTGGGAGTCAGGCGATTGGGAGTGGTGGGGACTGTGGCCAACCAGAGCACATGTGCCCTGGATAAAGAGGACACTCTTCTCCACTGCCACCTATTGTTGTCACGTGGGAGTGCAGGCCCAGTGTGGCCGGAAGATAAGGACAGTGATGACTGTTCTGTCTGTCCTGCAGAGATGGGATGGACCCTTCCTCCAAATTTGGTTTGAATGTTGAGACCGATGAGGATACGAAAGGTTTACTGCTTGCGTGATTGAGATCGCTGGTGGGGGGAGAAGCTCTGCGAGAACAAGGAAGAGCACCTGGCCCCGGTTTTTACTGTGGCTAAGGGGTGGGGCTGGGGTGAGGGTTCTGCCTGGGCCAGGGCCTCATGTGGTTTGAATCTCTGCCGTCACCAAAAGAGGAAGCTCCAGGCTTTCTTATCAGTGGGACGGGAAGAAGCCGGGCTGGGCTTAAAAGTTAAACAAAACAATAGTTAAACAAGAAATGCAGCAAGACAACTTGTTACAATGAAGGAAAAAATAGCTGCCCTGGAAATGTCAGTATTAATCAAACTAGCATTAACTGAGTGCTTACCCCAGGCCAGGCCTTGTTCTCAGCACTTTATGTGGTTTTATGAGTCACCACCATCTGGTTCCAGAGTATTTCTGTCACCCCAAAAGGAAACCCTGTACCTTTACCAGTTACTCTCATCCCTCTCCCCCCAGCCCCTGGCAACCACTAATCTACTTTATGTCTCTATGGATTTGCCTATTCTGGACATTTCAGATAAATGGAGCGATACTCTCTCTGGCCTTTTGTGTCTGGCTTCTTCCCCTCAGCACGATGGTTTCAAGGTCCAACCATGTTGTCACCTTTGTCAGAACTTCCTTCTGTTTTATGGCTGAATAAGATTCCAGGGTGTGTATATATCACATCTGGTTGATCAGTTTATCAGCTGGTGGATGTTTGGACTATGTCCACTTTGGGCCATGATGAGTAATGCTTCTGTGATCGTGCATGTACAGGTTTTCACGTGGACATATGTTTGCTTTACACTTCTTAACCCGTTTAATTCTCACGACAGCCTCATGACGTCAGCAAGGTCATTATCCCCATTTTCTAGATAAGGAAAACGAAGCCCAGGGGTGTTAATGACTAGACAGAGATGTGGCTCCAGAGAGCTTCCAAGCTTGCAGGAGAAGCCAGAGATGGGAATTTTGAGAGGAAATCTCTGATTTGGAAGCACCGGCCGGCCAGACACGGGTGCAGGCAATTTCGAGCCTCAGGTTGGCCATCCTGCGTTAGAGCCCGGGCAGGAGGGCAGGGCAGCCACATTTGAGACAGACCCAGGCGGGGACTTCCCTGGAGGTCCAGTGGTTAGGACTCTGCACTTCCACTGCAGAGGACCTGGGTTCGATCCCTGGTCAGGGAGGTAAGATCGCACGTGCTGTGCGGTAAGGCCAAAAAAAAAGAAAAGAAACAGACCCAGGTGGAGTCGTGACTTGGCTCTGGCACACTGAGTGAGCCTGGGTGAGCAGCTCTGCCTTGATGTCCCTGTTGGAAAAGTGAGAGATGGTGTCCTGCCCACCTCCTGGGGCTGTTGGTCCCAAATGGTGAGAAGGGACAGAGGCAGTGAGCTTGGAAAACGGTAGAGGGATCTTCTCAGGCGGAGGTAGGTAGCATTAGTCATGGAGGGACAGAGGGCGAGGGAGGGCGAGAGGAGAGCATAAAGCGACACGAGGGAGCACTCACTCCATGCCAGGCGCTGTTCCGGGGCCCACTTAATGCTCCCAGCCACGCTAGGAGGGAGGCACTCATGGTACTTCATCTTACAGCTGGAGCACAGAGAGGGGAAGCCACTCGCCCAAGGTCACACAGCCTCAAAAGTGACAGAGCTGGGATTTGAACCTAGGTGTAATTCGTAACCATTACACCACAAGAGAGGGAGGAGGAGGGAATCGGGGTGAGAAGGAATGAGAGGAAGAGAAAGGATAGAGGGGCAGAACCAACAACAAGAAAGGCTGGGGAGAGAGAAGGATAGGGAGAGGCCCAGAGGGCCGGGAAGGAAGAGGGAGAAGAAAGGCAAACAGGGCAGGAGGCATCTGAAGGAAAAAAACCAGCCGTGTCCTCACATCAGAAACCCACAGTGCAAGGTTAGGAAGGAAATGCTCTGGGCCGTGTGTCTTCACCTTTTGTGTCTCGGGTTGTTTGATGAGACCCCTTCCCAGCCTGCCAGCATCATTCATTCTCCCGCAGATACCTGCCCGGTGCGAGGCCCGGGCGCTGGCTCGGGCACAGTGGGGAGGGGCTGCATGTGGATGTGCCTCAGGGCGGCGTTACCCCAGGACAGGTTGCCTTTGGCTTCTGCCAGTTTGCACCAGTCGGGAAGATGTAGTTGAAAACAGTGAGAGTAAAACAGCAGCAACCAGAATGGTGATTTTTATTATAGCAGCTGACACTTCCAGCCCACTCTGGGCCTCCCTCCACTCCCCGCTAAGTTCTTTATGTCTGTTAACTCACCTGATTCCCATTACAGCCCTGTGAGTTGGCACTCTCTCTTACTCCGTGAAACACTGAATTATAACGTCACCCTCCCTGGTCTCCCTGGCCCAGTTTGGGAGACCTGTCACCGAGGCAACCATGTAAATTCCTGCAGCTGCGGTGTGCGTGGAGAGTTGTTTCTGAGAAGCAACGGGGATTCAAGTCCAGGCCTTCCCCCCTGTGGATGGAGGTTTGGGGCTTGTATTCATTGCCTGTGGCCGCCGTCACAAATCACCACAAACTTAATAGCTGAAGACAGCACACATTTATTCTCTTCTAGTTGTGGAGGTCACAAGACTGAAATCAGTCTCACGGGGCTAAAGTTAAGGTATGGGCAAAGGGACTTCCCTGGTGGTCCAGTGGTTAAGACTCCACACTTCCACTGCAGGGGACACGGGTTCGATGCCTGGTCAGGGAACTAAGATCCCACACGCCGCACGGCGCAACCAAAAAAATAAAATTTAAAAAAAAGAGAGAGATGGGTAGGGCTAGTCCTTCCAAGAGACTCCAGAGGCAAATCTGTTTCCTTGCCTGTTCAGCTCCCAGAGGCCACCTGCATCCCTCAGCTTGTGGCCCCTTCCTCCATCCTCAAAGCACGTCACCCGAGGCTCTGCTTCCACCATCACATCACCTTCTCCTCTTCTGTGGTCAAATCTCCCTCTGCCTCCCTCTTTATAAGGACCTTTGTAGGATTACATTAGGTCCCCCTGGATCATCCAAGACAGTCCCCGCAGCACAGGACCCTTAATTTAATCACACCTACAAAGACCTGCCATTGGTCCTCTCCACCTGCAGCCCCTTAACACGACGTATTTCTCCCAGCGGCAGCCTTGAGCCTCTCCCTGGTCCTCGGTTTCAGCTGCTCTGGGAGAATGGTTGCCTCCCTTTTCGAGAGGTCCCCCAGGGGTCCTGTAGGGCTTGTTTTAAGTACACAGTTAACTCTCGGCCCCGACACCCTTGGCGTTCATTGTGGGGGCCGTCCTGTGCACAATAGGGTGTTTGGCGGCATCCTCGACCTTTACCCATCCCCTCTCCCAGTCGTGACGACCAAAACTGTCTCCAGACATGGCCAGATGCCCACTGGGGGGGCAGAACCGCCCACGGTTGAGAACCACTGAGTCAGGCCATCCCAGACGTGCCCTCCAAAGATGGAGAGACCCTGTCAGCTGGTAACTGTCAGGTGGAATCACTGTTCTTTTATTAAGCGCCTTTCAGCTGTGCCCACAACAAAGGTTGGGCCAGAGAAGGGCAGGCCAGACAGAGGCACGGCACAGGCAAAGACTCGGAGGCTGGAAACACGCGCAGGAAGCGTCAGGATCCTGGTGTTGCTGACGGTGGGGCATGGGATGCCCGGGGTCCCCAGCCAGGTTTGGGGAGGTGGGAAAGCATAGGCAGGAAGCGTCAGGATCCTGGTGTTGCTGACGGTGGGGCGTGGGATGCCCGGGGTCCCCAGCCGGGTTTGGGGAGGTGGGAAAGCATAGGCAGACCAGTTGAGTTAGGCTTCTGCCTTTGCCGGCAGCTCGGCAGCTCGTTGTCTGATCTTCCTCGAGGGATGTCATGACCTTGCGCCTCAGTTTCCTCACCTGCAAAATGGAGAGTGTAATAGCACCAACCTCACGGGGTTGTCGTTGAGAGAGTTAAATGAGTAGAACGATGAGCAGGAAAATAGCAAAAGCACCGTATCAACGCTTCCTGTTATTCTGGTTATGATGGCTCCCAGCACAGCATTGTTGCTCCAAGTTCAATGTCGCCTGTCTCTTGGCCATCAGAGGCTCCCACCTGCCTGCCTGCCACACCCCTGTCTGCATTTGTCACACGTAGGGACTTTCCATACACGTATCAGGTTTGCATCAAGCAGGGGTCTCCCAGGTCGCAGGGTCTGGAGCCACGTTTACAGCCCGGCTCTGCTGAGGCCCTTGGCCAAGCCCACTGCCCTTCCTCTGTCGATTCCTCTCTGTAATGGGAATTGCCCAGCTGACTCCCTGGCAGTCGGTGGGAGGGCCAGTGAGAAGAGTGGAGGGGAAAAGCCCTTCATAATCTGCAGAGCAGTGCAGGAAAAGCATATTTAAATTGCCAGCTGTTCTGCCTGCCTCTGAGTGTCAGGCATGTGGTTCTTTGGTGCTTTTCCTCGGACCTTGAGGTAACTGTGAGGCAGGTACTGTTTTTATGCCTGAGAGGTGCCCCGGCCGTTTCCTGCATGCCCCTCAAAGATCCCCCCAAACCCCCTCCCCACAGGTGGGAAGGACGCCTCTCTCCCCCAAGATCCATGATCTTTCCACATTTCCCTCCTTTAGGCTGGGCTCAGGTCACCTTTGGCCTTAAATCTGTAAGCCCTGGTTCCTGCCCGGCTCCAGCTGGAGCTTCTTGAAGGCAAGGGTGGCTTCTAGGTAACTTTGTCACCTCCCTGCCCCTTAGCTCCGTGTCTCAGACAACACCAACCTGGATGGTTAGGAAGGGTGGGAAAGAAGAGAGAAAAGGAAGGAGACGCAGAGAGCCGGCTGGGATGGATGGCGATGGTTCGGTTCATGAGCTCCTGGGAGTGAGCTAGGAGACCTAGGCCAGTGCCGCACTGCCACTTACCAGCTGTGGGCCCTCAGCTGATTATATTTTAAAAGCTGCCACACACTGAGCGCTCCCGGGGCACCCAGTGTGATGCTGGGCTGTGGTGGGGGCGTCATTGAGCAGCTCATACAAAGGGTGAAGCTGGGGACTTCCCTGGCGGTCCAGTGGTTAGGGCTCCGTGCTTTCACTGCCAAGGGCCCGGGTTCAGTCACTGGTCCGGGAACTAAGATCCCACAAGCCACGCAGCACGGCCAAAAACAAAAACGGGTGAAGCTGGCTGTGATTCCTGCTCAGCTGGTACTATTGTTATTCCTACCGACCCCTCTGAATCCTTGCATCCAATCTCAGGGGTGGGCTTCATTAGTCCTACTTTACTGACATGGAGCGGAGGCCCAGAGAGGTTTAGCACCTCACACCAAGTCACGGAGTTGATGGAGGGGCTGGGCTTGAGCCCAGATCTGCGTGGCACAAAGCCTCCCGTGTCACTTGGCCTCACTAAGCTTCAGCTTTCTCGTCTCATCCGTCAAGTGGAGCTAACAGGGAACAGTTCTCAGAGCTTTCTGAGATGCTCTTCCCAGGTTATAATCCTCAAATTTGGCTCAAATAAAATTTTCCATTTCTCTCTTAAAAAAAAAAAATGGAGCTAACAACCACAGCCACCGTAATAGTAATAACAATAACATTGTATTAGACCTTCCTTGGGCTGTCCTGAGCATTAGAGGAAACAATGTGTGTAAAGCCCACACTTAGCACGGGGCAGCAGACTTTGCAGGGTTTGTGATTAAGCAGAATGGGGCAAGCATGCAGGGTGTTCATGAGGAAGTGCCCCAGGGATCAGCACCTGCAGAGGGGAGGGGAAGGGAGTGGTGGGGCGGGCGGAGAAACAGAGCCGTGCAGCCCAGGGATCGCCTCGGCTGGCCCCATGGGGGCTCTGGAGCAGAAGTGGTCCTTCAGTGTGGTTCTGAGTTAGGCCCACACGGCTGGGCCTTTATATCCCCCTCCATCAGCCTTTGGATATGGGCCTCCCTGGGACTTGCAGCTGAGGGCATCCCTGAGGGGCTGAAGGCTGCTGCAGTGGCCTCCCCGGATTGCGTGGGGCTAGCGGAACAGGTCCTCCTGCAAGGGGATCTGCGTCCATCACACGGTACTTAGGCATTGTTCGAAGATGGGGATATTGAATAGTATCCCCTGAGCTGAGAAGGAACTTTGAGATCGAAGAAAACGAAGTGGACAGCCCCATAAAGTACAGTTACGAAGTTTATTGTGGGTACCTTACATATGGGTAGGATCCGGCGGACAGCCATCTGGAAGCATTTGCAACTGCACTCTGTGCTGCCAGAAGGGGTACAGGGGGATTTAAAGGGGCCAAAGCTAAAGATAGAATCTGACTTCTAAGGGAGAACCACGTCTGCGCCAACAGGAACCGGGTTTTTCCTCCCCCTGGGGGGGTCTCATAACCATTATCCCTCGTGGACCGTGAACCATCTGCGTCAGCAAAAGTCATTCTTCCAGTTTCCAGAGGAAGGCTTAAAGTTAATCAGGGACTTACCTGGCTTGGGTGCGCTCCTCATGAGTAGGCTAGAGCTCTGTCACGCAGAAAGGGGAGGGGGTAGGACAGTGGGCCTACTATGACCCTGACGAGATGGAGTCAGTGTGGTTCAGCCACACACCCATATGTGCAGACAAATGCATACAGCTGCTGAGTCAGGGGCCCCAGGACCACCCCCGGGCTCAGTGATTCACTGGGGAGACCCACAGGCCTCAGGCTATAGTCATACTCATGTCCTAATTTATTACAGCAGAAGGACAGCACAGCAAAGGGATAAGGCACATGGGGTAAGTCCGGGGGAACCAGCGCCAGCTTCCAGAGTGCCCCTCCCCTTGGAGTCACACGGGATGCGTAACAAGGTGTGACATCACACATGAAATGCTCGTTAGAGGGACGCCCATTAGAGACTCAGTGCCCAGGGTTTTTATTGGATGCTGGTCACACAGGCACCCTCTGCCTGGCAGGTACCAAAATTCTACTCTCAGAAGGAAAGCAGGTGTTCAGCATAACAGTTTGGGCACCGGGGGCCCCTTTTATTGGTTAGGAATCCTAGAACCTTCCCAGCTGATTCGCAGACACCAGCCGAGGTTCAGCCTTGCGCGCAGGCCTTTCCGAGGAGAGCAGTCTCAGGGTTAATTACCCTTTGTGCACAGTTGTGTATTAACAGAGAAAGAAAGAAGCTGTTTGACAATAGGAAGGAGCAGGTCATGAAAGTGGAGAATGCACTTGACCCTGTGGGAACCCGTTGACCGCAGCTGCTGCTTGTCACTCTGAGGACACTGACCCTCACCTGCCCTCTAGGTGATAACCTTGTTCATTTCGTCTGTCCACAGCTGAGCCCAGCTCCGCCTTTGCCTGCGAGTCAAGTCCCCAGAAACAAAGATTCTCACTGAAACTAGTGAGTGGCCCCCGGGGGGGCAGCACTGAGGGGAGGGCCTGGGGCATTAGCAAATGCACCATTGACCTCCGAGCCCCTCCGTGGGCTGGGCAAGCCAGAGAGCACGGCCTTGGCCCGCAAGGAGCGGTGGGACTTTGGGTGGGGCGCGTCTCCTTCTGGGCCTTGGGTTCTTCTACATGGGGCTCCTCAGAAACCGCAGTCGGGTCCACCCATGAGCCCTGGCTCTGATGCTTTCCGGCTGTGTGTCTGGGCAAGCGCCGGAAACCTGGGACGGCTGGGTCGGGTGCCCTCCTTTGGTCCTAGATGGAGGCCGTGTGAGTGGTTCGAAGCAAGTGCTCCTGAACCAGGCTCGCAGATGAGTGATAGCACCTGCTTGCTGAGAGCCTGTCCTACGCCCAGCCCTGGGCTAAGAGTTTCATAATCAAACCTGTGGGGTGGTTACCGAGTTTCCCATTTAACAGATGAGAAGATAAAGGCTCGGTCGCTTGCCCAGGGATGCCCATTATGCAGATTGCTTTGTTCACTGCTGTATTGACAATGCCCAGAACAATACTAGGCACATAATAGGTGCTTTATAGAAAGAATGAATGAAGGGCAGAGCTGAGATTTGAACCCAGTTCTCTTTGACCCTGTGCTCTTAAGAACCCAGCTGTACTAGTTATGTTTAATTAAAATATTTGGTTTGACTGCTTGGAAAAAATGACCCAATGTTAGTTATGGCTTAAACAAGTATATTTTATTGCTTTTCCATGTAACAGCCTGGAGCAGTGGTCCAGGGCTGATATGATGGTTCCATAAACCAGGGGCTTACTTTCCTTCTCTCTTGTTGCTCCAGGCCCCTCAATCTATAACGTTCATCTCATGGGCTGAGATGGCTGCTCCACCTCCTGCCATCTCATCTGCATTCCAGCCAATTGGAACAAGAAAAGAGGACGGGGAGAGCCTGCCCTAGCCCTTTAAGGGCGTAAACTGGAAGTTGCCCATATCTCTTCTGCTCACATCCCCATTGGCCAGAACTTGGTCATTTGGGCATTCCTCACTGCAAGGGAGACTGGGAAATGTAGTTTTTAGCTGAAGGGTGTGTGTCTAGGGAAAACTTGTAGATCCTATTGTAAAAGAAAAGGAACCTGGGCAGTGACTCAAAGTCTCTGATATGTGTTCACATGGAGCACCCTAGGGAATTTGGTTCTGATGTGCAGGACGTGGGGAACCTGAGTTATTGCTGGCATTACCCTGGGGTAATCCATGGCCAGTGATGACCTTGGAGCCCTTGCCTAAGAGATTCCAGTGTGACAGCTTTTCCCCTCTCCTCCTCCACTAGGATGCCAAGAATGGGCGCTTGTTCATTGAGCAGAACTTCTTCCAGCGGGCCGCCAAGCCTTTGCAAGGTATTCCTCAGGGAAGTGGGCAAGTGGGGGAAGAGTTGGGGGTACCAGCTTGGTCAAAACAACTGGCTTCTCCCTGAAGGTGTGGGAAGGGTGGGGATTAAATTAAAGTCCCATGTTTGCTCCCATCACCCCTCAGGCCTCAGGCTCCAGAGGACAGACAGCGGACAGTGGGCTGAGGCTGGCTCGTCGTACCAGCTCTTGAGCACCAAGTATTAACTTTTCACAGATACTGCAAGCCAGTTATTAAAACATAGCCATCGGACTTCCCTGGTGGTCCAGTGGTTAAGACTCCGCGCTCCCAATGCAGGGGGCCTGGGTTCAGTCCCTGATCAGAGAACTAGATCCTGCATGCCACAACTAAAGATCCCACATGCCACAACGAAGATCCTGCGTGCTGCAACTAAGACCCAGCACAGCCAAATAAATAAATAAATAAATAAATATTTTTTAAAAAAATAAAATTGCCCTCCAAGCTTTCAGTCATAGCCATCTTAAATAAATAAATAAATAAATAAATAAATAAATAAATAAAACATAGCCATCATAAATTAATTTTATCAATTTACAGTCAAATTAAGAGCAAGGGTAATAAATACTCAAAGCTCATCCCTTCCTAATTATTTGTCTACATTTTCTATCAGCTAGACTTTTTTTTTTTTTTTTTTTTTTGGCCATGCCTCTTGGCGTGTGGGATCTTAGTTCCCCAACCAGGAATTAAACCCACGCCCCCTGCAGCGGAAGCGTGGAGTCCTAACCACTGGACCGCCAGGGAAGTCCCTATTATCTATATTCTTGAGGTTGTTTACATTCACCGTGTCTGTGTGGTGGAAATACCATGTAAGGGCACGCTACTGCCTCTCTTTCCAACTCCTTCTTCCATGATACCACATTGGTAGCTTGAAATTGGCCATACTGGGAAGTATTTACACCACAGAAATCGGCAAACGCGACAAATCAGGGCTATCTTTCCCCAGACAACCAGCTGTTAAACTTTTATCAGCACACCGCTGGATCTGTACCATCCAACTGAGATCCTGGAAGGTGGGCAGACATGTAGTGACACTGTGACCAGTTTAGACACTCCCTGATCTCATTAGCTCTACATGGGAATTCAGAGGTTACGCTGTCGCTCTTACCCCTTCCGCTCACTCCAGATTTGTCAGTGCTTTCTCCCATGTTCACACCCCCTGTCGTCACCCCCCTCGCCGTCACGCACCCACAGAGGTGACGTCACCAACCAGGAGACCCAGTGTGTGGCCTGGGCTCGGGCGCGCTCTGCTTCTGGTCTGAGAACGGGCTGCTGTCCATTGTGGGTGCAGGGCCAGGTGGGCCCTAACCTCTCAGGCCCCTGCCTCCCACAGTGAACAAGTGGAAAAAGCGGTACTCGACCCCTCAGCTGGCCATCCCCACCTGCGTCGGTTTTGGCGTTCACCAGAACAAGTACAGGTAAGTCACTTCACTTGCCACTCGCCTCACTGGCCCCTTCCTTTCTCTTCCTGTCACATGCCCAGGCATGGCTGGGACCCTGGAGCCATTGGCCAGATAGTTGCTTCCTTCCTTCCCCCAGCCTTGAGCCAGGCTGGTCCCCCACCAATCCGAACCCTTCATCTCACCCAGGACCGGGATCTGGTAGCCCCCAGCCACACCCCATCCTTGGTGGCCTGTATTCCATCCCCTCCCCTGTCATCTCTCCCACTTGCTGGGACACTCATGTCTTCCAGGTTCTTGGTGTTCCCCATCCTGGGGAGGAGCCTTCAGTCGATCCTGGATGACAACCCGAAGCATGTGATGTCAGTGAGGTCTGTGTTCCAGATGGCCTGCCGGCTGGTAAGCACCTGAGGGTTGCAGGCTCCCGTCTGGAGGATGGCCCCCCGGCTCCTAGTTTATCGGTCTGTTTGCTCATTGACACGTTCAGCCCGCACCTCCCTCTGCTGGGCACTGGGCGAGCACGGTGACCAACACAGCTGAACACCAGGCTGTTAGAACCAGAGTGACAAGTGGGACTTCCCTGGCAGTCCTGTGGTTAAGGCTCCGCGCTTCCAGTGCAGGGGGTGCGGGTTCGATCCCTGGTTGGGGAACTAAGATCCCGCATGCCGTGCAACGCGGCCAAAAAAAAAAAAAAAAAAAACAACAGAGTGATAAGTATTGTCATGAGGGATGTTCAGGAGACAGTAGCAGTTGGAGGAAGGGGCCCAGCCTAAATTGAGGGATTCAGTTGAACTTCCTGGTAGAGGTCATTTCTAAATCAAGAGTGGGAAATAGCAAGGTGCTGGGTAGAGTAGGAGTGGAGATGCATGGGGAGAACATTCCAGGCCAAGGATATAGCTTAGGCAAAGGCTGGTGTGGGAGAGAGAGCACAAGACTTTCGTTCATTCATTCCTTCCTTCATCCATCGTTTCATTAAATATTTATCAGGTCCCTGCTGGGAATCAGACACTGTCCCAGGGGCTGGGAGTACCATGGGGGGCAGCACAGTCATGGTTTTTATGTCTAGTGGGAGAGGATGATATTAAGTCACAGTTGCACAAATTGTGAAAAGTGCTTTGACTAGAAGTGACGAAGAATAAGAGGACCCAGTGTAAATTGCTGGAGGGATGGAAGTGGCAAGGGAGTGACACATCAGGTGAGTCCCGAAGGTCATTACGCTCAGTGTCTGCAGCGTGACGTGAGGAGGGGAAAGGTAACAGCTGAGGTTGGTGTGGAGAGCTCAGCAGTGACCAGATCACGCAGGACCTTGAACACCAGCCTGGGGGGCCGAGGGCGCCTCTGTCCCGAGGGCGCCGGGGAGCCACGCGAGGATTGGGAATACGGGAAGGACAGGGTCGGCTCTGGGTGTAGAAAGACCCTGTGGGCCGTGTGGGGACGGGCTGGAGCGGGGAGATGGAGGCTGGGTGAGGTCAGCACAGAGAGGACCAGGCCTGAGGAGGAGCTGGGCTGTGGGGATGGAGAGTTTGAACAAGCAGAACTTGGTGGGCAGTAGAGCCTTGGAGTCGACGGGGGCTTGGGTTGTAATCAAGATGTAAGAATACCTGGGCAGTTCAATATATGAGCTCAATGGAAAAGTCAGAGCTAGAGATCAAAATATAAATTACTTAACTAAATGTATTTCTGCTCCCTAGGGCGAATGAGACAAAACCTCTTTCATGTACATGAGTGCTGGGTTTTCTTTCTTGCAGGGGGTCAATAAGTAACCCGCTTCTTCCCCTCCTGAGATCAGCTAAGAGATAGACAGAAGAGGTCAATGGAAAACCAAATATCAGCTTTAATGCTGAATTTTTCAAAGGCTTAATTAGAAGACATGCTTAGGTGTGCTGTCAGGGTGGGCTTCCTGATGCTTCACTTAGGAGTAGTCAGGCTTGAACCACCACCCCACCCCCATCACAAGTAGCACCACGTGACCCCAGGCCCAACAGTGGGGGTTCCCTCCGGAGCTTTGTGTTAGCCTGCTGCTCATGGAGATGCTTGCTTTCTTCCCCCCAGCTGGATGCGCTGAAGTTCCTCCATGAGAATGAGTACGTTCATGGCAATGTGACAGCTGAGAATATCTTTGTGAATCCAGAGGACTTGTGCCAGGTAATAGCCAGGTCCTCCCCCATCCTGGGGGCTCTCTGGGCTCAGGAGCTCACCTGTCTCAAAACCTGCATTTATTTCACAATGCTTACTGCGGACAAAGAATTGCTATCCATCACGTATAAAGAGTTCCTTCAAATAAATAAGAAGAGATGAGTAACTTAATAGAAAAATAGACAAAGGATAGGAAAAGCAGTTCGTAGAAAAAGAAATCCACAGGTTAGTTAAATGTATGAAAAGATGCTCAACCTCCCTAATAGTCATAGCAATTAAACTTAAAATACACTATTTTTACCCTTTGGGTGGACAAAATTAAAAATAATATCTCTTGCTGATAAGGATGTAAGGAACTAGGAATTCTTTATATACTATTGGAAGTATGAAATGGGCAACCTTTTTGGAAGGTAATTTGAATATAGCAGTCAAAATTTAAATGCATATGTTTTTTGATCCACCGGGTCCTCTTTTAGGAACGTATCTTATCCATATATTCGGAGATACATGTACAAAATGTTCTGACAACATTGATTGTGACAGTAAAATTGGAAAACCTCAAATATATACTCCCAGCAGAGTACTAATTAGTATTTTAAAGTAAATTCTAATTACTCCTGCTAATGACAGAAACCCAATTTAACATGCCTTAAGCAAAAAAGAAAAAGGAAAAAAAAAAGTTTAAAAAGGGCCAAGTGCAATTTATTGCTCCATGGAGTGGAAAAATCTAGGACTTCACTGGCTTCAAGCATGGCTGAATCTAAGAACTCAGGCCCTGTCATTGGGAAGCTGGCTCTTCCATTCCTGGGCTCTTCTTGTGTTTGCATTGCTCATAATCAGGCAAACTGTCTTCCCTACGGTGACAACATAAATACCAGCAAATGAGGCTCAGATCCCCTCAGTTTAGCAACGCCAGTGGAAATAAATCAGGTGGACCCCACCTCAAACACATGGACCGAGAATTGGAGAGGGGTGACCCCAGAGAAAAATCCTGGAACCATATTAGTCAGAGCTCTCTAAAGAAACAGAACCAATAGAATGTGTGTGTGTGTGTGTGTGTGTGTGTGTGTGCGTGTATATGTAAGAGAGAGAAAGAGGTTTGTTATAATAAGGAGTTGACTCAGACAATTATGGAAGCTGATCTAGGGACCTAGATATGCAGTCGCCAAGCTGGAGACCAGGAGAGCTGCTAATGTGGTCTAGTCAGAGCCCAAAGGCCTGAAAGCCAGGAGAGTTGATTGTGTGATTTCCAGTCTGAAAGCTGGCAGGCTCGAGACCCGAGAAGAGCCAATATTTCTGTTCACATCTAAAGGCAGGAAAAGGCTGATGTTCGGCTCAAGTGGTCAGGCAGGAGGCATTCCCTTTCACTCAGCCTGTGTGTTCTGCTCAACTGATCGGATGAGGCCCGTGCACACTAGAGAGGGCGGTCTGTTTTATTCAGTCTCCTGATACCAGTATTCATCTCATCCAGATACACCCTCACAGACACACCCAGAATAACCTTTGGCTACATGTCTGGGTACCCTGGGGCCCAGTCAGGCTGACACATAAAATTAACCATCACAAACTGTGACCAGCAGAAAAAGATGCAGGTCTCACATGGCCAAAGCCAACAGTTGTCTACTCTCCATTCGACAGAATAAGATGCAGCCATTAGGGACTTCCCTGGTGGCGCAGTGGTTAAGAATCCGCCTGCCAATGCAGGGGACACGGGTTTGAGCCCTGGTCTAGGAAGATCCCACATGCCGCAGAGCAACTAAGCCCATGCACCACCACTACTGAGCCTGTGCTCTAGAGCCTGCAAGCCACAACTACTGAGCCTGCATGCCTAGAGCCCATGCTCTGCAACAAGAGAAGCCACTGCAATGAGAAGCCACTCACTGCAGTGAAGAGTAGCCCCCGCTCGCCGCAACTAGAGAAAGCCCGCGCACAGCAACGAAGACCCAACGCAGCCATAAATAAATAAATTAATTAATTAAATCTTTTTTTAAAATGCAGCCATTAAAAAGCTGGTGTGGCTAATTTTGTGTGTCTAGTAGATACGGACTTTTTGTTTTAAACTCAGGTGAGCCTCCTAACAACGCTGCAAGGTGAGGACTATCATTATCTTCATTTTCCAAATGGAGAAATCAAAGCACAGAGGAGTTTCATAATTTAACCAAAGTTTATGGCCACTAAAGGGCCAAGCTGGCATTGGAACCTGGTCTGTCTGGCTCTAGAGTTAATACACTATTAAAGTGCAGTGAGCTGTGTGCCCAGCAGGAGGTAGAGTGTGATCCATGGGTGGAAAACTAGAGCCCCCTCCCCGTCCACATGTGTTTACTGATTATTTAAAGAAAATGATGTGAAATAACATAAGCATCTATATTAGTGGTTGCTTCTGGACAGTGGGTTTAGGGGGGCTGAGCAGTGATGGGGGACAGTTGGTTTGTGTTCTTTTCACACCCTTCTGTACTGCTCGGCATTATGTTTCAAACTGCACCCACGATTGAAATCTCTGACTCCAGAATCCGAGCTCCTAACCTTCAAACTGTATGGCTTCTCCCCACGTCCACACAGGTGACCCTGGCAGGCTACGGCTTCACCTTCCGCTATTCGCCAGGTGGCACACACGTGGCGTACGCCGAAGGCAGCAGGAGCCCACATGAGGGGGACCTTGAGTTCATTAGCATGGACCTGCACAAGGGATGTGGTAAGAGGCCAGAGAAGGGGTTCGGGACCATGGAGACATGCTTCTCGGACAAGGGCAGCTGTAGGTTTTCACAGCCACGGACAGCAGATGGCCAAACACAGGAGTCAGGCTGAGTGGGGGAGCCACAGTAGGGACTCAGGACCATGGATAGCGCCCCCACACGTTAGGGCACTGTGGGGCAGTAGCCCAGCACCAAGGACACTGAGCGGTTGGCTGCAAGGAAGCCCTGCAGTTCCAGAGGTTCACGTTCAGGATCTGTGTAGACTTGGAACGTCAGAGTTGCCCAAGAGTCATCTAGGAGGGGCTGTTGAGTAAGCAATTGGCTATCCACGTCTGCAGCACAGGAGCAAGGTCTGGATGGAGACTCAGATGTCAGCAGTATCTCAGGAGTTGTCAGTTGAAGCCCAGGGATGGGAATGAAATTATCCAAGGAAGGTGTATGGGGAGAGAAGAGAGCACTTTGAAAAGAAGATTCCTGGAGGAGGTCTCGGCCTCTCTTTCCCAAACCCCTTGATATCATGACCATCCATGTGCCTGCCCGCATCCTCCCACTACACTAAGCTCCCCCAGGGAAGCGATGGTACCTGTGCCTCCAGCACCAGAGGGCGAAGGTCTGGCACAGTCAACTCTCCGTGTTTGTTGAATGCTTATATGGAGTGTTGTCTACATCATGTGATTTAGGAAGCATAAGAAAAATCCAACCCTGCTGTCTCCTTTGCCCTCCCCTACTGAGTGAGGCTGAGTTCAGTGCCCATCCTTCTGCGTTCCCTCATGCCCTGTTCTGTCTCCTATATAACCCAGGTGATCCCACGCTATAACTGTCTCTCCACTGGACTGTCAAGGACTGTCAAGGGCTGGGACCCAACCAAACTCTTACCTGCGTTTTAAGGATGTGGGAGGGGGCCTGGCACACAGGGCTCTGAGGACTCATTGAGCAAATAGGTGCATGAATGAAAGACAAGTAGATGAGGGAGTGAGCTAGTGAGAGCGGGGATGAAGGGATGGCTGAGGGAGTGAATGAGTGATTGAGAGACGCATGAGGGACTGAGAGTAGGTGAGTGAAAAGTGAATGAACAGACGAGAGCCTGTATGTTTGGGTGGTTGAGTGTGTGAGCCCGTGCTTGAGTCCATGAGAGAAAGGAAGGGGGGGGGGTGTCAGTGAGCGGAACATCTGGACTGAGCCGCCACCTCCTCCCCTCCCTCCCCAGGGCCCTCCCGCCGCAGTGACCTCCAGACCCTGGGCTACTGTCTGCTGAAGTGGCTCTATGGGACCCTGCCGTGGACGAAGTGCCTTCCCAACACCGAGGATATCATGGAGCTGAAACAGAAGTGAGTCTGGGGGTCAGCAGAGCCCAGCACTGGCCCAGCACCCCTGCAGGTGGGGCTGAAGCCCAGAACCCAACAGGGAACAGAAAAGAGGGGGAGGTGGCATCTGGCAGAGTCAAGGCCTCTGCAGTTCTCGGGAGTCTGCTCTACCGTCCATTCCAGCAGACAGGAGCGTGGGCCCTGGAGCCACACTGCCTGGCGTCAGACTCCAGCCCCATTGCTGCAGGGTGTTGGGTGGGCAGCTTAACCTCCACAAGCCTCAGTGCCCTCCATCAGGTGGGATCCTATTAGCACCCACCTCAGGGGGCTGTGGAAGGATTCGGGGGAGTCAGGTACACAGCACTCAGCACAGAGCCTGGCCTGTAGAAAATGCTCACAGTGTACAGGACACCATGATTCATTCACTCCCACGGGGACACACGGGCAACCGGAACAATTTGGCCTGGGCCCTGCCTCAGCATCTGGCAACACTGGCCTCTTTTACATGCTTCCCTCACCTCTGCATGTAACAGCGCCCGGTCCTGCTAGTTCTGTTTTAGACGTTCAGCACCAAGGACGGCGGGGTAAAACCGGAAGAGCTGGGTGGTGTGGTTCAGCACCAAGGACAGGGCACCTCGGTGCTAAGGGGGGTGCTGCTGAGTGCGCGGTTCAGCACCAAGGACAGAGGGCAGCTGGGCGCAGAGGGAAGCGAGCAGGGGGGCTTTGGTCTTCAGCACCAAGGACAGAGGGCAGCTGGGCGCAGAGGGAAGCGAGCACGGGGGCTTTGGTCTTCAGCACCAAGGACAGAGGGCAGCTGGGCGCAGAGGGAAGCGAGCACGGGGGCTTTGGTCTTCAGCACCAAGGACAGAGGGCAGCTGGGTGCAGAGGGAAGCGAGCACAGGGGCTTTGGTCTTCAGCACCAAGGACAGTAGACAGCTAGACACAGGGAAGCTCTGCAGGTCCACATGTTGGGATTCAAGATCTGGTATAGCCTTGGGGCGTGAGAGTTGCCCCAAGAGGAGTCATCCAGAAGGGGCCATCCAGGAGATGGTTGGCTCTCCCATCTGAAGTGCAGGAATGAAGTCCAAACGGAGCCTTAGACCCCAGCAGTGTCTCAGGAATTGTCAGCAGAAGCCCTAGGAGAGGGTGAGAGATTATCCAGGAAAAGTGTGCAGAGTGGGAAGAGGGAAAACTCTCCAGTGAACAGCATTGAGTCTGTCGTACTTTTCAGTTCTCAGTTGTTGGTTCGTGTTGAGCCTCTCTCTCATTTTATTTTGCCCCCTTTATTATCCCCCAACTTCCGATCTCTCAACTGTGGACACACATACTTGCTGAATATATGTCCTACCGATATGCTTGTGTAAATGTACTTGTATCCTTAAACTTGCATGACGGTGGTGGCACTGTGTGTATTTGACTTGTATAAATGGTATTCTGTTCTGAATCTCACCTGTTTCTGGCTTTTTTCACTCAGCACTTTAACCCCATCATTACACGTGCATCAACTTTACTGCTTCTGACTACTGCTTTCAAATAAGTTTGTATAGACACGTCTATGTCCTTATACAACATATGATGAGTGTATTTAACTTGCATAAATTGTACTGTGCTCTAAATTTCATTCTCTTTCTTTCTTTCACTCAATGCTGTATTTTTTAAACTTTACATTGTTAAAGAAGCTCAGTGCTTCTCCTCAATTAATTTCAGATGTAGCTGTGTCCTTGAAAAATATGTTGTGTTTGAAATATGTTATGTTTGATTTATGCCGATGGAACACACACCCAGATGCCATGCCCCAAATCTCACCCTCCTTCAGGTTTCAGCTTAGTCGTCACTCCCCAGGGAGCCCTTCCCTCGCCCCCACTGCATCAGGTCTCCTGCTTGTTCACGCTCAGAGGAAGGGACGCCCGTCACATTGGCCTGCCCGTAATGACCTGTTCAAGGCTGACCTTTATTGTACACTTTCCTGTGCCAGGCAGTGAGGGCAGTGCTCCCCTGTGCCATCCTCAGAGCAGCTCTGAGCTAAGTGTGCTCGTGATCTGAAAGCACAGAGACCTTAGGTAATCAGCCCAGGTCACACAGCTGATTAGAGTTGCTCCCAGGTCATTTGACTCCAGAGGAGGCCCTTTCACCTGGAAGCTAGTATCTCCCAAGTATGGGAGGCTTATCGCACGTGGATTGGTGGTGTTTGGATGCAGCCATCCTCCACTCACCAAATACTCGTTGAGCACCTCCCATGCACCAGGCTCTATTCCAGGGCCTGGGGATACAGGAGTAACTAGGACAAACATCCCTGCCCTCAGGGAACTCGCTTTCTAATGGGGGAGATAGACAGTACAGAGATAGTGAAACACACAGCATGGCAGAGGTCAGACGGTGGGGGCCATCGGGTCGGAACCCTGGGTAGCCATCAGGGGGCTGTCAGGGTGTGGGCATGCCTGCTGTTTTACGTTTAAAGGCCAGGGCAGGTCTCATGGCAGTGGTGACAGATGAATCACCTCCAGAAAGGCAGGGAGGCAAGTAGGAGGTCCCACTTCGGTGCTGATATGCCCCGACACCTCTGCTGAAGGACGAAGAGACGACAGAGAAAGAGCAGCTTTCAGCTCCCAGGTTTCCTCTGCATCAGAACCTGCCAGAACATAAGCCCACTTCCCTGCTTTCTTAATTTCTTTCTGCACTTATTGTCTAGTTTTCCAGTAGTTTTCCATTTTTGCATTGAAGCCAGGTGAAAACGAGTCACAGAATTAGCAACACAAGTAGTCGGAGGCCACAGCCCAGCCGCTAAAGCGGTTAAGTGAGGCTGAAGTTTGTGAACTGCTCCTTGAAGCGCTCTGCTGTGTTAGTGAGGAGGCTGAGTTGCTCTTACGAGGAGACCCCGAAAGACTGCGGCTCAAAGGAGGTAGATCTTTACTTCCTTCTCACTAACTGTCCCGAGGTAGGAGACCAAGGGTTGTGGAGCACCTCGGCCCCCCTCATACTGGGTGTGAGCTCTAGTGCCACTGACTCCCGTTGCTTTTAGAGGGCAGGACCGGAAATGACATGTCTCTTGGTCCCGGTCCCGTGGCCACCCCAAGCTGCAGTGGGGGCTGGGAAATGTCTCCAGCCCGTGGCTGCCGACCCCTGGGATTCTGCCATCGCAGGGGAGGAGTGACACCGGGCGCCAGGTAGCGGACTCCTCCGCAGTGCCCCCTTTAGTCGGATTTCTCTGAAGGCAGGGACCGCGTCAGCTCTCTTGTCACTGTGTTGTTCGCAGTACAGCGCTTGGCACGTCGTGGGTGCTCGTGAGATAGTTGCAGGATGGATGAACGACTAAGGAAAGAAGGCGTGAACCTTCTTCACACCCAGGCCTGGGCTTCCGCGTGGGCACAGGGGTCGGGCAGATGCAGCCCCAGGTTTGGAGGTTCCCAGGCCCGGGAGGAGACACGCAGGCAGGAAGTGGGCGGTGCCTGTGAGGGTGGAGGCAGCCCCGGGGCATTGTGGGAGCAGGGGGGAGGCACGTGACCTGCCTCGGGGCTGCTGGGAGCCCTTACCCAAGAGGCGCCTGACCCGGTCTGCCGAGGAGCTTCCCAGGCAGGCAAAGGGGAGGCAAGATTTCTGGGCAGACAGCGTGTCACATATGTGAACCCTCTGTTCGTTCATTCGTACATTCTGAACCTGCTTCCTGAGGCTCCACTGGGTTGGATCCTCCCTCCCTCTACCTCCTCGAACTCCTAAGAACAGTCTTATCTCCCTTTTCACCTCTCTCCCACCTTCCCCTTCCCAGGAGTTAATCAAATGTGACTGTGAAATGCTTCACTAAGAGGCTCTGCCCTTGCCAAGTCAGACGCAGAGTAAATAAAATAGGTCTTAGTAATCATTTTCATATCAGTGACTTCAGAATAAGTAAGAGTTCCTTCCAGAACCCCAGATCCCAGTCACGATCACAGAGGGAGGGCGGGGAACATGAAGATGCTCCACAGGGAGCATCAGTGGTGATGTGGGACTCATTCTAGACACCCCCAGCCCAGCCTCTGTCGGTTGACTTGAGGCAGTAACCAAAGGGCCCACAAGGGGGCAGTGTTGCCACATGCACGTTTTCCGGAGCCCTAACCTGTCCTCTCCGAAGTCTTACTGGTGTGCGTGGCTTTTTCCCATTCACTCAGCAAATATGTATTCATTTTTTTGAAAGTTCTAGTTCATGACAATGAATGAATAAAAGAAAGAGGAAGGCAATTTGATTCCCCATGGCTTACTGTTGTGCAAGGCTCCCAGCTGGGAAAGCACAGACTACGGTCGGAGTTGGGTCCCTGCTCTCAAGGCTGCCGCTGGGCGGGGAGGTCCCACGAACACAGTGACAGCCTGTGATGGGAGAATTGCTCATACAATTTACAACGTCCTGAGGCTGGCACAGCTCTTTTCTGCCATCACTCGCTCGCTCAATCATTTACCACATACATCCTGAGGCTGCTAGGGAGAGACAAGGGTCAGACCCAGCCCTTCTTGTGCACATATGACAGTAGCTGTAGGGGATCCGTGGACCTATGCGCAGGGTGTGCAAACACTCGGCAGGGATCCGTTTCCTGCACCTGCAGGGGTCCAGGGGAAGCTTCCAGGGGACCAGCCCTCAAGCCATGTCCAGAAGGGAGAGCAGCCACGTACTGGGGGTCAAGGTGGGGAAAGGCTGCCAAAGGCAGAGGAGCAGTATGTACAGAGGCCAGGAGATGTGGGTGGATGTGTGACCTGGTTGGGGGACTAGAAGGAGTTTGGTGTGACTGGAGCATGAGACGGGAGGGAGGAAGTCAGGGAGACAAAGCCACAGGGGCTGGTGGCTTTGGTGCCAGAGATTTCCCAGCAGGGCACTGGGGACCCACAGGAGGGCTGTGAGCAGGGAGGGGCAGGGTCCACTCTGGGCATAGAAAGACTCTCTGGGGCTGTTGGGGGGGGGTGCATGGAAAGCTGGGGAGGAGGCTGGGGTCCAGGGAGAAAGGGTGAGGCCTGAGTTGGGCTTAGAGCCGTGGACAGAGAGGGGGATGGGGCAGAGAGTGTTGGGGAGCAGGAGGGTGGGGCTTGGGGACTTCTGGGCTGTAGGGGAGGGGAAGGGGAATAAATTTATTTTATTTATTTATTTTTGGCTGCATTGGGTCTTTGTTGCCGCATGCAGGCTTTCTCTAGTTGCGGAGAGCAGGGCTACTCTTTGTTGCGGTGGGTGTGCTTCTCATTGCGGTGGCTTCTCTTGTTGCAGAGCACGGGCTCTAGCCGTGCGGGCTTCAGTAGTTGTGGCACGAGGGCTCAGCAGTTGTGGCTCACGGGCTCGAGAGCGCAGGCTCAGTAGTTGTGGCGCACGGGCTTAGTTGCTCCGCGGCATGTGGGATCTTCCCGGACCAGGGCTCGAACCTGTGTCCCCTGCATTGGCAGGCGGGTTCTTAACCACTGCACCACCAGGGAAGTCCCCAGCATGTTAGTTTCATTATACAGCACAGTGATTCAGTTATATATATATGAATATATATATATGAATATATATGTGAACATATATATATTCTATTTCAGATTCTTTTCCCTTATAGATTATTACAAAATATTGAGTAGAGTTTCCTGTGCTATACAGTAGGTCCTTAACCTCCTCGTTTATCCCTCCCCCCCCCCAACTTTCATTTTTCTTGAGTGGTCCAAGAGGGGGTGTGTGTGTGTGTGTGTCTGTGTGTCTGTGTATTTATACATGTATATGTATACAAATGTGTGTGGATAGACAGTTGATCCTCATTATTCACAGATTCTGTATTTGTGAATTGACCTCTTCCCTAAAATGTATTTGTAACCCCAAAATCAATACTTTGAATGGCTTTCAAAGTCATTCTCAGACACGCAGAGTGGAGAAAATTTTGAGTTGCCTGATGCACATGATCCCAGCCGAGGTTGAACAAGGCGACACTCTGCCTTCTTGTTTCAGCTCACAAGTGTCCTTCATGTGGTCTGTTTAGTGCCACATTTTCCACACTTTTATGCTTTTTGGGGGGGGATTTTGCTGTTTAAAATGGCCCCAAGCATAGTGATGAAGTGCTAAGCGCAAGGAAATACGTGTGTGAGATGAGCCTCCTTCAGGTGTGAACTATAGTGCTGTTGGGCCAGAGATCCATGTGAATGACTCAACGTTATATTAAATAAGATGTCTTTAGGCACACAGGTAAAACCAGGTGATGTATTGATCAGTTGGTAAAAATGTTGCAATTGGAAGCTGTGCTTCTGGTAAACTCCTGGCTCAGAATTTGCTCCTTCAGTGTCCAAGGCATAACTACCGTGAATAATGAGAACTAGGGCACATCTACCAGACATCCAGTTTCAGAAGGTTGCTCTCCTTCCCTAAAAGGCCTTTCACATGTACCTCTGCCCTCTCAGGTTTCTTGACAACCCAGAAGGCCTCGTGGGACAGCGCAGTCGCTGGATCAATACCTCAGGTATGTCCCAAGAGGAGGGAGCCGGCGGGGGCCATGGAGGGACCGGGGCTCAGGCCCATCCCAGATGCCTCTCTTTACCACCCCTCTATTTTCCTTCTTTGAGTTTTCCAAATCACACATGTATTTGTGCCCCTTGTAGAAAAACAAAAATCTTCTCCCAAATTTCAGAAGTGTGTCTGAACAGTAATAACAGCAACACACACACACATGCAACCACACACACATAATGTGTGGGTTTTTTTAATGGAATCATATTACGTATATTGGTCTCTGACTTACTTTTTCATTTAAGGTGATACCTTAGAGATTTCTGTGTCAATACTTGTAGAATTTTATGGGTATTTTTTTTTAACTGTGGTATAATACACTTAACGTCAGTTAAAACTACAGTTCTGACTCATTAGTCAGTCCTGAAATCCGTTTAACGGGTCAAAAACAGGATTTTTAAAAATTAAAAAACAGACAAAAAAATATGAATGCCTTACAGAAGTTAAGGAAATGCCATATCTTCAGTGATACATATTTATACTCATATATATGTATGTGAGTAATGGGTTATAATTAGAAATACATCTTATAATATATTTATATTTTATATTATAAAATGTATTTCTAATTATATCTCTATTTCTGTTTTGTTTATAATTTCATTTGTATCTTTTTTTTTTTTAGATTCCACATATAAGCAATATCATATGATATTTGTCTTTCTCTGTCTGGCTTATTTCACTTAGTTTGATAATCCATGTTGCTGCAAATGGCATTATTTCATTCTTTTTTTGGCTGAGTAATATTCCACTGTATATATATGTATATATATATGTGTGTGTGTGTGTGTGTATATATATATATATATATATATATATATATATATATATATATATGCCACGGCTTCTTTATTCATTCATCTGTCAATGGTCATTTACGTTGCTTCCCTGTCTTGCCTACTTCAAATAGTGATGCTATGAATATTGGTGTGTGTGTATGTTTGTGAATTAGAGGTTTCTCCAGATACATGCCCAGAAGTGGGATTGCTGGTTCATATGGTAATTCTATTTTTAGTTTTTTAAGGAACTTCCATACTGTTCTCCATAGTGGCTGCACCACTTTACATTCCCACCAACAGTGTAGGAGGGTTCCCTTTTCTCCACACCCTCTCCTGAATTTATTATTTGTAGACTTTTCGCTGATGGCCATTCTGACCGGAGTGAGGCGATACCTCATTGTAGCTTCAATTTGCATTTCTCTAATAATTAGCGATGGTGAGCATCTTTTCATGTAAACCATCATTTTTAAAGCCAATCCCTATTATTGAAGATTGAGGCTGTTTTTGTTTTGTTTGGGGGAGTGGTTTTTTCCAGCGTCCCTGCTATAGGACGTCTACATTGCTCTCTAAACATGAGGCAGAAAGACAGCTGGAAAAGTATAGTTTATCCCCTCCAGCTCTGTAAGGACTCATTTTTAAATTACCTGACATCCCTGGATTCAAATCATGTCTCTGCTGCTCAGGTCACTCTCCCCTCCAGCCTCGGGCTCTTGCTCCGTAAGAATGAGCTCCATTGGGAGTTCCCTGGTGGTCTAGTGGTTAGGATGCCAGGCTTTTACTGCCCAGGGCCCAGCCAGGTTCAATCCCTGGTCGGGGAACTGAGATTACGGAAGCTGCGCCAGCATGGCCAAAAAAACAAAAAACAAAAACAAGGAGCCCCACGGTTAGTTTATTGCAGCTCTGAGATTCTAAGCCAGTCACGGGGAAGCGGAGCCAGTGGCGCCAGTGGGGCTGGTGGGGCCGGGCTTGGGGTGGGCGGGGCCAGAAGGAAGTTCAGCTCCAGGTTTACAGCCTCTCTGAGCCTCCGCTTCCCCACGTGTAAAATGGGGCCAATAATAGCCCTCACCTCCCGAAGTTTGTCCCGAGAATTCAGTGTAGAACTGGGCCCGGGGGTGCTGCCTTAGCTTCTGCTGCAGCCCTAATTAAACGTGCTCAGAGCCAGCCTGAGACAGACATTGCTCAAGTGGGAGCTCTTATGATTATTGGTTTCATAATTGGCACTTTTAAAAAGTGTAATAATGGCATTGTGCTATTTAGGGAAAACAGACAACAAAAAGGCTTTATCTTTCAAAACAGCCTCTATCTTTTAAACTGCGTCCCTGGGGCAGCCAGCCTGGTTTTGTAAGCCAGTGAACTAAGTTTTTGTGGGGGTTTTTTTGGCCGCGTACCCTGACTTGCGGGATCTTCGTTCCCTGACCAGGGATCCAACCCGTGCCCCCTGCAGTGGAATCACGGAGTCACAACCACAGGACTGCAAGGGAATTCCCCTAAGAATTGTTTTACCTTTTTTTTTTTTTTAATTTATTTATTTATTTATTTATTTATGGCTGTGTTGGGTCTTCGTTTCTGTGCGAGGGCTTTCTCTAGTTGCGGCAAGCGGGGGCCACTCTTCATCGCGGTGCACGGGCCTCTCACTATCGCAGACTCTCTTGTTGTGGAGCACAGGCTCCAGACACGCAGGCTCAGCAGTTGTGGCTCACGGGCCTAGTTGCTCTGCGGCATGTGAGATCTTCCCAGACCAGGGCTCGAACCCGTGTCCCCTGCATTGGCAGGCAGATTCTCAACCACTGTGCCACCAGGGAAGCCCTGTTTTACCTTTTGAAATGGCTGGGGAAAAAAGTCAAGAGAAGAACATTTTGTGACACATGAAACCTGTCTGAAGTTCAAGCTGCAGAGTCCATAAATAAAGTAGTCTTGGTGCATAGCTACGCCCATTGGCTTCCTGCCTTCTGTGGGCCTTTTGTGGGAGAACAGCTGAGTTGGGTCCTGGCCACACAGACTCCCGGCGTACAAAGCCAAAAATATTTATTCTCTGGCACTTTACAGTAAAAGCTTGCTGGCTCCCATTTAGAGATACCCACCAAATAGTTAGAGATAAAATCGTATAATCAGCCTGGATTTGCTTTAAAACAATACAGGAGGGGGGAGGGGTAGGGGTTTTGATGAAACAAGATGGGCATGAGTTGACAGCTGATGAGACTGGGTGACGGGTATGCTGCTGTTCATGGTACCGCTCTCCTGTTGCTTATGTTTCACGTTTTCCAAAAAAAAAAACCAATTTAAATCTAAGTGGCCGTGGCCGTGGCAGTGCCAGGCACAGAGGAAGCACTGAGCAAATGGGCACCATTGTCGAGACCCTCTAGGCAGAGCCCCTCAGGCTCTGGGTTGGGTACCTCTCTCAGGCTCCTCCCGTGTCTTGACCACAGAGACCCTGCAGGAGTACCTGAAGGTGGTGATGGCCCTCAAGTACGAGGAGAAGCCGCCCTACACCGCCCTGAGGAACAATCTGGAAGCCCTGCTGCAGGATCTGCGGGTGTCGGCCTACGACCCCTTGGCCCTCCAGGTGGTACCCTAGGTGGGTTCCAGTGGGAAGAGTTTGTGAGGCTTAACCCTCTCCCCAGCTCCCACCGCTGTTTCCACCCATGCCATTTGATGTTTATACTCCAGGAGCCAGCTTCCCAGTGAGCTGCTGCCTTTTTCCACAGGATTCTTGAACCTTCCAGCCCCCAGGCATCACAAGTAGCAGGAACTCGACTCAAACTGGCTTTAAGGAAAAGGGCAATTGATTGGCCCTTGTCACTAGAACATTCCGAGGGGGAAGCTTTAGGTGTGACTGGATTCGGGGCCTGGAAGTTAGCACCGAGATGTTGGCAGTCTCTGTCTTTCTCTGTCCCTTTTCTCTTCCCTCCATCCCTCTACCCATCCACATGCAGTCTCTGCTTTCCTTTGGGTCACTCCCCGCAAAACCCCATCTCTCCCCCACCAAAATCCCTGGCTCTGTGTCCAGTGCCTCACCTTGCTCGTGTGTGTGTGTGTGTGTGTGTGTGTGTGTGTGTGTGTGTGATGACTGTTTGACTACAGTAAGCATACACATACAGGAAGTAGGGGAGCTAACGCCCAGGAAGTAGAAAGGCCACACCGTACAACACGTGGACGAACACATTGACAAAACATTCCACATCTTTATAAAAGGGGCTGTATTGGTCCTTTTGCCTTTTTCGTTGTTGTTCCACTGAGCCCATATGGCCGTTCCTTGGGATAATGGGGAAGGGCAACTCATACTGTTCGGTTCCTTCCCCCGCAGTCTTGCAGCGCTCCCATGGCGGGGATGAAGGATGCTCTTTATAACGCCAGTGGCTGGGTGTTTGCTTGCTTTGCCAGGCTTTTGTTTTCCAGACAAAACACCTTGAACACCCGTCTGCATACAGGCCTGAGGATGGATTTCTTTTGAAGGAGATAAGCAGATTGCTCCGCCTGGGGGCTGTACTCACTCATTTACACTCCCCTTAGCACTGAGTGAGAGCGTACAGGAATCTGTGGAAGGTCAAAATTATAAACTCAGTTCACTTGACGGTTCATTTTGGCGAGGCGGCATGGATGGGTTCTGAGGAGAAGCTTCCCCAAGGCCCTCCCCTGTCCGTGGGGTTGTCATTTCTCTCACATGTCTGTCTGGATTCAAAGCTCAGTGTCTGTCCAATTCAGCGGTTCTCAGACAGAGGCAGTGTTCCCCCAGGGGCCATTTGGCAGCGTCTGGAGACATTTCTGGTGGTCACGCCTGGGGAGAGGTGCTGCTGGCACCTCGGGTCGAGGCCGGGGACGCTGCTCCCTGTCGAGCGACACACAGGCCGCCCTGCTCTCAGCAGTGCCATGGCCAAGGAAGCAGGCCCACGTGCATCTTGAGGAGCATCTTTGTGGGTGGCAGCCTGTCTCCCACAGTGGTCTTCTTCTGTTGGCACCTTGACGACAGGTGCTTCTTCAGCCCTGCCACCCTTACTCACATCCCAGAGCTGAAGACACGAGATAACATGTGTATCCAGCTCTTCACACAGTGCCTGGGTGCAGAGCGTTCCAAAAATGCCAGATTTTGTTTGTTTGTTTGTTTGTTTGTTCAGTAACCTAGCAGGCTCCCTGCCTTAATCACAGACACTCTCCAAAAGTGAAGGCGTGAAGTCTTTGTGTCCCCCCAACCCCCAGCTGTCCCGAGAGACCTCTGGGTCCTCCCACACCCCTCTCTGCCCCCAGCCCTGTCCCTCCAGGCAGTTGCTAAGTCTCTTCTAGCCCTCTCCTCCAGGGCTCTGCCTCTGCCCGGATCCCCCAGAGTGTGGTCACCTGCTGGCAGTGAGCTCCGGGAGGGCCGGGTCACGTCTGTCTCTGCATCTCTGTGTTTCCCACTCACGTCACTGGCCTGGCTCATAAATATTCCACCCATATTTACCGAGTGGGTGAGTCCAGCCTTCCCATCAGTGCTGGCCTGTCTTACAGCATCTCCCTGTCCCCCACCCCCCCGGTACCATGGAAATTTAAAAGCTAAAGACCGAACGGCCCCTTTCAGGATCATTACAGCTCTAGGGACCACTTACTCAGTGGCAAGTTTGTCCCTTGGTTAGGAACTTAATGAAGAGATGCTCCTTAAGGAGCCCAGGGACTTTGGAGTAACTAGAGGATCATCTTGCCTCTGCCTTGGCCCGAGTGCCCAACCACCCTTCAGATTCTAGGCCAGGCCGAGCTCAGTCCTACCTCAGGACCTTTGCACTTGCCATTCGCATGGTCTGTGACGATTTTCCCCTTCTTTTTTAGTTTATTTATTTATTTATTATTTTTGGCTGCATTGGGTCTTCGTTGCTATGCGCGGGCTTTCTCTAGTTGCGGTGAGCGGGGGCTACTCTTCATTGCGGTGCGTGGGCTTCTCATTGTGGTGGCTTTTCTTGTTGCGGAGCACGGGCTCTAGGCGCAGAGGCTTCAGTAGTTGTGGCGCGCGGGCTCTAGAGCGCAGGCTCAGTAGTTGCGGTGCACGGGCTTAGTTGCTCCGCAGCATGTGGGATCTTCCCAGACCAGGGCTCGAACCCGTGTCCCCTGCGTTGGCAGGTGGTTTCCTAACCCCTGCGCCACCAGGGAAGTCCCTCCCCTTCGTTTTTGCATGACCGGCTGCTTCTCATCACTGCCTCTCAGATCCCGAGGCCTCCCCTTGTCGCCTTCTGGAGGGAAGCATGTGCTTAATCTGTCGTGTCTCCACGCTTCTCCAGATTGTAATCCCAGCAAAGTCTTCTTGTTCCTCTTGTTCACGGTGGTATCTCCCGTCCCTAGAAAGTAGAAAGCCCCTATCACACAGTAGGGCTTAAGGGTACTCTTTGAATGAATGACACTGACAGCCATTTTTATCGTCTTCCAGAACTTTCCTCCTGCAGTTTGAAATAGAAAAAAAAAAAAGAAGACATGTGACTCAAGGCCTGCTGTAGAATCACAGACAAGCTTCTAGAAAGATCCCTCGAATGTGTATCCTGCCACTTCTTTAGATCATCCGTCTAGATCAGCCTCAGGGAGCCCGTAAGTTAGGCTCAGACACTGTGAACTCCCTCCTTTGACCTTCCCTCCCTTCAGCCGTTGTCTCCCACCAGCCACTGGCGTTTTGGACGGAGAAGACCCCCAATTCACAGACGGGGGTTGGGCTGGTCCTCTCAGTGAGGACGCTGCCATTGGCACCACTATGCTTTAACAATAAATTGTTTCATTGGAGCTTGGAGGGTTGAGTGTCTGCAAAAGAAGTTCCTTTTGGAAAAATTCAGCTCATGTTTTTTCTCCCACCTACCCATCCCTTCAACCTTTCACCCAGCCATCCACTCTTTCATACATCTATTCACACTTTCAGGCAGACACTCATCCATCCATTCTTTCACTTATCTATCCATCCATCCCTCCATCCATCCCTCCATATACTTGTCTGTCCATCCCTCCATCCATTCACCCTTTCACCCATCCATTCATTTACTACTCATTCTCCCATCCACTTACCCTTCTTCTCTTCCATACATTGACCCTTCCTTTCATTCGAGAAATATTCAGCAGGCATTTCTTGAGTACATGCTATGTGACATGCATCATGCTGTGCAGAGGATCACGATGAACCACATATACATGCCAAGGTCCTTGAGCTGATGGAGCCTACAGTGGAGCGGGAGGAGACGGTGTTAAAGGAGACGACTTCAGGTGGTGATCGGCACTCTGAAGACAAAACCCGGGCTGTGATGGAGAGGGAGAGGCCTCGGGACAGGAGGGCGCCTTTGGGGAGAGCCTGGACTCAGAGGGACCGGGAGGAAGCTGTAGGATGGTAGTTAGAGGAAAGGAGGGCCTGGGGAGAGATGTCAAAGGCAGGCTGGCCAGCAGCATGTGGCAAATGATTAGACTGGGAGAGGTTAAGAAGGAGGAGGAGATAAACCCGCCTCCCCGCATCTGACCTTGGATATCTTAAACCATCCACCCTGCTTTGAGATGGGGAGAATCAGAGGCCGGACGGGGGAAGAAACTGCTCTGAGACGCCCTGATTCTCTCCCTGCTCAGGAGAGGAAAGGAGATTAGCAGACTGATGATCATTTCCTGGCTGAAAGGAAGTGTGTATAATCCTTTCCAGAAGGAGGTATTCCTTAAGGAGAGAGAAAACCCATCAGAAAATCTCCTACTTACAGCCCCTCTGCGTTTATGAGGCCACAAAAGAAGAGGGACGTCAGCCACCCTTCAGGGCCCCAGATCAGGCAAGAGGGACGGTCACAGTCAACATCTGCCCCTCCCGTCATCCTGCCCTCGGTGCCCTTGGCCAGTCCAGCGTCGAGGTCCGGCAGCCCCCTGTCCTCCACCCTCCTCTCTGAACAAGCAAAGGCAGCGAGACCCAGCGCTGCTGAGACAGTGGGAGAACCCCACGTCCGGGCAGAGCAGCGAGAACGTGGGCAGTTTCCCTGCCTGTCAGTGAGCCGGCTTTAATCTGTCTCCAGAGCCCAGGTTTTGGCAGCTCATTCCCCAGCCTCTGAAAGAGGAGGGTGTGGTCATGGGCATTAGATGAGAATCCCAGGGCCCAGGGGAGTGGAAGTGACTCACAGGCCGCCATGCGGCCGACAGTGGCTGGAACCTGTCCTCTGTCCCCTCCACCCCACCTCTGCCCCAAAATGAAACCCTGGCTCAATGTTAGTCAGACATTTGTGGTGCTGGGGGTGTGGGTTTTTAAATAATTTTCACTGTAGGGCACCTCTGAGCCTTCAGTAAACTCAAGTTGTTACCGGAAGGGGGACCTCTTCCAGGGCCCGAGAGTGAGGTGTTGTCTAACACTCAGAAATGAATTGTCCAAGGAGACACATTTGCTGACAAAGCAAGAGACTTATTGGGAAGGGGCACCCTGGCGGAGAGCAGCAGGGTAAGGGAACCCAGGAGAACTGCTCTGCCACGTGGTTCGCAGTCTCAGGGTTTATGGTGATGGGGTTAGTTTCCGGGTTGTTTCTGGCCAAGCGTCTTGCTTGTGCCCATATTTGGTCTGACTCAGGGTCCTTCCTGGTGGTGCACGCATCTCTCAGCCAAGATGGATTCTAGCATGAGGATTTCTGGGAGGTTGGCAGGACATATTACCAACTGGCGTCTCATCCCTCGTTTTGGCCCCTCCTGAATTCTCCCGCAAGGACCGTGTTGTTTATCAGGACCTCCTGTCGTGAGACAACTCATGCAAGCGGTTATTATCGTGCTTGGCCAAGGCGGGCAGTTTCGGTCAGTGGTTCCCTAACAAGGTGTGGGGTTTCATCTCCAAGAGGGGCCGCCCAGTAGGCAGCTGGGAAGGACAAATCACTTCCCTTCCCTTGTGAAATATTTTTCTTGTGAAAAAGGATTGCTTCTAAGGCTATTGCAAGTAAAATTCCTTCCGGATGAGACCTCAGAAACAATAGCAAATGTTTGCAGAGACTTTCTTATGGATGTTAAACAGAATTCAGCTGAGGACCTTTTGCAGATCTAATTGTCTCTGTTCAGTGATTCCTGAACTAAGCAGCATCCTGTCGAGCAGATAGAACGGATCTTGAAAGACTTTTAGAGGCAGAAGGAAGCAAGAACAAGAAAGTTCTACTAGGCAAAAAAATCAGGTTGGCTATTGCAAACTTGCTCTTCTTCAGGGGATGGCAGGGGTCTGTCAGGCACATTGCTTAACTAATTCTGATCAGACGATTCTTGATTGATGGTTTAAGATGCCATTTCCAAAGAGCCGACACTGTCATGGAGTCTCTGTTTGGTGACGTGGGGCGTAGCATAAGCAACTCCATTTTGGGCCTGTTGTCTTATTTTTAACACCCAGTTGGAAGTTAATGGGGAAATTTTTACTGCATTGGTGGAGAGTCTACAAATGCAAATTATGATGGGTGTTTGTGAAAGACGTAGATGATATTTTTTTTAACTGAGTTGCTATTAGTTTATTTATTTTTTAAATTTATTTTATTTATTTATTTTTGGCTGCGTTGGGTCTTCGTTGCTGGGTGGGCTTTCTCTAGTTGCGGCGACTACTGAGGCCACGTGCTGCAACTTCTGAAGCCCCCGTGCCTAGAGCCCGTGCTCCGCAGCAAGAGAAGCCACTGCAACGAGAAGCTCGTGCACTGCAACAAAGAGTAGCCCCTGCTCACCACAACTAGTGAAAGCCTGTGCACAGCAACGAAGACCCAGTGCAGCCATAAATAAATAAATAAATAGATAGATAGATAGATAGATAAATAAAATTTATAGAAGAAGATAACAATAATCCACGGGAATTCCCTGGCAGTCCCGTGGTTAGGAATCGGTGCTTTCACTGTTGAGAGTGAGGGTTCAATCCCTGGTCGGGGAACTAAGATCCCACAAGCCACATGGCACATCCAAAATAAAAATAAAAATAAAAATAATAAAATAAAATAATCCATGGGGGGAAGCATATTTTATTGCTTACTTATGATTTCCAGGGTCTGTTTAGCCATAGAATTATGCAAATTAAAAGAACAGAGGGCTTCCCTGGTGGCGAAGCAGTTAAGAATCCGCCTGCCAATGCAGGGGACATGGGTTCAAGCCCTGGCCTGGGAAGATCCCACATGCCGCGGAGCAACTAAGCCCTTGCGCCACAACTACTGAGCCTGTGCTCTAGAGCCGGTGAGCCACAACTACTGAGCCCATGTGCTGCAACTACTGAAGCCCAAGCGCCTAGAGCCCATGCTCCGCGACAAGAGAAGCCACCTCAATGAGAAGCTGTGGCACCACAATGAAGAGTAGCCCCCGCTCGCCGCAACTAGAGAAAGCCTGCGCGCAGCAACCAAGACCCAACGCAGCCAAAAATAAATAAATAAATAAAAAGAAAAGAAAACAATGTTAAGTGCTCTGTTGTTTATAAGAACTTGTTGAAAGTGTTAAAGAATTGATGGAAAATTTCTTTAAGTGTCAAGGCTATTCTTAAAAGAGACATGACTTAGAACAGGAAAAGAAATTCTTTTTTTTAATTTGAAGTATAGTTGATTTACAATGTTGTGTTAGTTTCAGGTGTACAGCAAAGTAATTCAGTTATACATATATACATATAGATTCTTTTTCAGATTTTTTTCCCTTATTAGTTATTACAAGATAATGAATATGGTTCCCTGAGCTATGCAGTAGGTCCTTGTTGTTTATCTCTTATATATAGTAGTGTGTATCTGTTAATCCCAAACTCCTAATTTATCCCTCCCTGCCTTCTTTCCTCTTTGGTAACCATCTGTTTGTTTTCAATGTCTGTGAGAAGAAATGCTGACTTGAAGTGGATAATTACTGTGGCATTCCCATGATGATATTTTCAAAAAGATTTCATCCCTTGGAGAATGTGATTCTTTAACACAGATGTTACCAAATACTCTGCCAGCACGAGAACACATGGAACCATCTTGTGTCATGTTGAGGAAGGGGGTAGAAAGTGGCAACCATGCTCTTGTTTTGTCGGTGGACACCATTTTTAAAGGTCATTGATCAAGAGATGCAACACGATCCTGAAAAATGGCAAAGCAAAATCTGCTATGAAAGATGGAATTACATGCTTCAACACCTCCAATTTGAAGAACAGTTCTCAGCATGAAGTTATTAACTTTATGCCAAAAACACATTCCCTATCTTGGCTCATAATGCTATTGTTGGGCATGTTTCCTCATGAATGGAAACAATGGAAAAAATTAAATGGACACACAATGGAAAAAAGAACAAAATCAGTTGGATGTGACCCCCGTAAAAACTATGTTACAATGTAAATGGACCCACACTGGAACTGCAAGGAATTTTTTTTTTTTTAAGTTTACTTTCTTTTCTCAGAGGCAAAGAATATACAAATCAATTTTCACTGCAAAGTAAAGGAGCTGTTACAGTGGAGGATTACTGGACTGAATGTCAATATTATGACATAGTATGAGTGTGTTTCATGTTTGGTAATTGCAATCATTGTTGCTTTTGTTGTGGTCATCCATGTACAATGCTTGGTGTCAGTCTATTTATCTCTTGTAAAAATAAAATACAGTGTGTGTGTGTGTGAAAAAAAAAAAAGTTTACTTTCTTTTTATTTATTTATTTATTTATTTATTTATTTATTTATTTATGGCTGTGTTGGGTCTTCGTTTCTGTGCGAGGGCTTTCTCTAGTTGCAGCAAGCGGGGGCCACTCTTCATCGCAGTGCGCAGGCCTCTCACTATCGCGGCCTCTCTTGTTGTGGAGCACAAGCTCCAGACGCGCAGGCTCAGTGGTTGTGGCTCACGGGCCCAGTCGCTCCGCAGCATGTGGGATCTTCCCAGACCAGGGCTCGAACCCGTGTCCCCTGCATTGGCAGGCAGATTCTCAACCACTGCGCCACCAGGGAAGCCCTGCAAGGAATTTTATAAGCAGATTCTGCAAAACAAGAAACTTAAGGAGAACCAAAATATCAAGGACACAGAATTCCAGAGGTACCCTTGAATCATTGATTTCAGATAATCAGTGAATGATTTTTTTTGTCTGAGAAAATACACAAATTGAGTTTCCAGGAAGCAGGCTCAGAGAGAGGCCAGTATGCAATGTGTTGGGAGGAGGAAGTGCCCCAGGGGTGGGTCCCTGTGGAGGGGAGGGGGAGGGGGCAGGTGGGGCAGAGGGATGCGATGCAGCCCAATGACAGCCTCAGCCGAGTCTTTGGGGAGCTCTGGAGCTAGACAGCCCTGCAGAGTGGTCCCCATTTGGGCCACGCTTATCCCAGGTGGGCTGCCCTGGGAAGAGGTTTGACCTTGGGCACGATGCCCTCTGCACATTCACGGGTGTGGGACACTTTACGTTAATTACTGCCTTAACACCCCACGACAACCCTGCGAGTTAGGTTTATTGTGTCCGTTTTCCAGGGGGGTGACTGAGAAAGAAAATGCTTTGACTCATGCTCATCATCGGTGTCGGGGGTGACATTTGAGCCCAGTTCTGCCCATCACTCCACCAGCGGAACCCCCAGACACTAGTTTCCAACTGGAAAGCTATTCTCTGACGTCTCCCTTCCCGGAGAAGCCCTGGGCCCTCCAGCCGGAGGCCTCCAGAGCTGGGGGTCGTCATTTATGGATCTTGACCTCAGCATATTCAGTGGTGCTGGCGGCCTCCTGGTCCTGAGGCTCCCAGGGCCTCAGTGCGTAGAAACTGAGGGAGGCCTAATGGAGCTCCTGTTCCTCCCCAGAGGTGGGGGCGGCCACCACTGGTGGGGGGAGGTCCAGGGGGCTGCCTGGAGGACACTCATGCTGGTAACCCTGAGTGGAGGGAAAGAAGGGGGTCAGATTAGGATAACAGGGCTGGAAGAGAGCAAGGGGGGTCCACAAGTAAACCTGAAAACTGAACATTCAGTCTTTCATCTGCTCATTCCAGACATTGGCTGAGGCCCCCATTCATTCATTCATTCATTCATTCATTCAACAAATGCTTGAGAGTAATCATGCCTGGCCCTTGGTAGTTAGCTGCCGGTCTCCTAGATTCCTCACAACAATCTACTTGGGAGACACTGTTATCCCCATTTATCAGGTGGAGAAATCGAAGCTAAGTAAATATCCCCAAATCACACATTTAGTCATTGGTAAGGTCAAAATTTATGTTAGATCTTTCTGACTCCAGTGCTGCCTTATGGAACAGCTCCCCTGGTGCCAGGTTCTGGATATTCAGTGAGGAACAAAGAAGACACCATACCTGACCTGCAGCTTGCGGGGAGGGATGGCGGGGGGCGGGAGACGGCGGGGAGCAGGCGTTAAAGCAATAGTCAATTATGTTACTATATAATTGCACATTAAGATGGGACAAAAATGGGATGGATGGTGTGAAGACAGGGATTTGCTCAGACCTGGATGGCCCTTCAGGTACCACTCAGCATTTCAGAGGTTCAGGCCAACACAATCACCCAATTGCATTATGAACCCTAAAATCAAAGGATCTTGTTGTGCCAGAAAGGGTTAACCTTGCCCAAAGAAAATTTGACCCTTTGCCCCAGCACCTGGGAGGGAACCTCTAAGCCCTTGAAATGTCTTGCCTGATTAGAGTGTCTTTGTTCACCTGGGTCTTGGCCCACACTAGGTGGTGTAACAATGTGACAGATGGTGGGGGCCTTGGGTCACACAGTATCACACCTCTGCAGAGACTGGACACTAAGTAAAGCCATGTGGGCAGTCAGCCATGCCAACGTAACCAACTCCCAATAAAAATGCTGGGTATGGGAGAATTCCTTGGCTGTCCAGTGGTTAGGGCTCCTCACTTCCGCTGCAGGGACACGAGTTTGAAGCCTGGTCGGGGAACTAAGATCCCACAAGCTGCTCAGTGTGGCCAAAAAAAAGAAAAAAAAAAACAAAACTCTGGATGTGAAGGCTCAGGTGTGCTTCCCTGTCTGGCAATAGCCCATACATGTTATCACACATCATTGCTGGGAGAATTAAGCACTTTCTGCACAATTCCACTTGAAAGAGGCAACTGGATACTCAGGCCTGGTCTCCCCCGGACTCTGCCCCACGTGCCTTTTCCCTGAGCTGATTTTAATCTCTATCTTTGTCCTGTAATATACTATAACCATGAGTATAAAAGCTTTCAGTGAGTTTTGTGAGTCCTTCTGGTGAGTTATTGAAATTGAGCTTGTCTTGGGGACCCCCAAACTTGGTAGTAGACAATAATTATTTTGGGGAGAGCCTTGTGGCATCCTGTCTTGGGGAGGTGAGGTAGGAAGTGGGGGGAAAGTGGGTCAGCGGTCCAGAGAGGAAGGAGGAGGTGGGGGTAGGGAAGGCCAAGTTGGAACTGAATACAATCAGTAAGATGGCTGGGTGGTGGTCCTTGGCTCTGAGAGAGGAGACAGAGAGCAGAGGGGAGGGCACTCCCAGGTCACTGGGCTGGGTGACTGTGTTGATAGGGTCCATGAGGAAAAGCCTATGTGGGTCATGATGATTGTCTAAGTCATCTAGAGGCAGTCAGCACTGCCCAGGGGCTGGGTTGATGAGCATCTGTCCCTCTCCTGAGGGTTGGGACAACATAGGAATGAAGGACACATATCTGGGACCACTCTGCTGGCATCCAACCCAACTCCTCAAGTGACTGGCAATGCATGTAGTAAAGAATTAACCTCATCCAAAGAGAGGCGTGGGCTTTACCCAGCTCCTGGGAGGGAATCCTAAGCCCTTGGCATGTGTGTCTCAGTGTCCACATTTCCTTTTTATTTTTTAATGAGAATACCGGTCATATTGGATTAGGCCCACCCTAATGACCTCACCTTAACTTCATCACCTGCAAAGACCCTGTTTCCAAATAAGGTGACATTCACAGGCACTGGGGGTTAGGTCTTGAACATCTTTTTTGGGGGGACACAATTCAACCCATAACAGGCCCCCAATAAAAACGCTGGACCCCAAGGTTTATACTCCACAAATGCCGTCACACATCATTGCTGGGTGTATTGGTCAGCTCTGAGTTGCCATAAGATACCACACACTGGGCAGCTTAAACAACAGAAATGTATCAACACTGTCTCACAGTTCTGGAGGCCAGAAGTCCAAGATCCAGGTGTTAGCTTGGCAAGGGTCTGCTTCCTGGCTGGCAGATAGCTGCTTTCTCACTGTGCCCTCACATGTCAGAGACAGAGAGAGGGAGAGAGAGAGAACTCTGGTGTCTCTGTGTCTCTTCCTATAAGGGCACAAATCCTATTGCATAAGGGTCCCACCCTTATGACCTCATTTAACCTTAATTACTCCCTTGTTTCTATCTCCAAATACAGTCACATTGAAGGGGTTAGGGCTTCAACATATGAATTGAGGATGGGGGGATTCACTCCTTAGCACTCAGACAATTAAGCACTGTCCACATGACTCCATTGGGAGAGGCCACTGGAACCTTGTGCCTGGTCTCCCTTGGACCCTGTCCTATGAACTTTGCAGATTTTATTTTATTCTATTCTATTCTAAATTTTTTCCTTTGGCCGTGCAGCGTGGCTTACGGTATCTTTGTTCCTCCACCAGGGATGGAAGCCGGGGCCCTAGCAGTGAGAGTGCGGATTCCTAACCACTGGACAGCCAGGGAATTCCTTCCTTGGCAAATTGTAATGTGTATCCTTTTGTTGTAACAAATCCTGAGTATAACAGTTTCTCTGAATTCTTTAAGTCCTTCCAATGAATCATCAAACTTCAGGGTGGTCTTGGGCATCCCCAGAACAGTCTGTTTCCCTCCACCTCCTCAGACTGTGGTGCAGAAAGCCACTGTTTACCTAAGTGGGGGCGACGGTACCCACCTGCCTGGGTCTACCCATCCTGGGGACCAGCGCTTGCGTTTTTGAGCGCCCTCTGGTGGACCTGCAGTGGTCAGCTCTCAAAGAGCCCAGAACTTGTCTAGGATGGGAAGTTGCTGACCGGGAAATTTGCTGAGTTTATCACAAATACATAAAAAGGAAATGGGATAAATGCAGCCTGAAAAGCACAGAAAATGCACAGAGGAAACCCTCAGTTCCTTTTCATCTACAACCAGTTTCTCACTTTACTTCCCTATCGCTTGTCTCTCAAACAGGAGGCAACATCCCTTTTTTTTTTTTTTTTAATGTTTACTTTTTTTATTTGGCTGCTTGGGGTCTTAGTTGTGGTACACGGATCTTCGATCTTAGTTGTGACATTTTTGTTTTGTTTTGTTTTTAATTGAGGCACGCAGGATCTTCAATCTTCCTTGTGACATTTTTGTTTTGTTTTGTTTTGTTTTTAGTTGCAAGATGCAAACTCCTAGTTGAAGCATATGGGATCCAGCTCCCTGATCAGGGATCAAACCAGGGCCCCCTGCACTGGGAGTGCAGAGTCTTAGCCACTGGACCACCATGGAAGTCCCTGGAGGCAACATCACTTTTAACTAAATGGTCCCAGCTGGTACCAAGGTGCCCATCCCTCCTCTTGCACTTGCTACACTGTCGTCTACAGCCCAGCCTGAACCCCACGGAGAGCAGGCCTTGGGGGCAGGGTCTGAGGAGAAGGGAAACCAGGATCTCTGTCTCTGACTCAGTCGCTCTGCCTTGTCTTGGTTTGAGTCAGTTTTCCAGTTTCTACAGAATTGCAAAACAGGCCCCGAAAACTTCCCTTCTTTCAAATCAAGTAGACTATTCATTGCTTTTCCAATAGATGGCCAGAAAGAATGGGGGTGGGGAGGTTAGCCACTGGTAGGATTTCTGGGAGACCCAGGACCACACGGCATGGACACTTAGTGCTGAGGACCAAGGTGTCACCCAAAGTCAGGAACACTATTCTTTCTCTTCCATGGGAGATGTCATTGCCTCTGGGCCTCCTTGGCCTGAGAACTAGGTCCAGTTGCCTGGATATAGAGCGCCACCATTCCCGGGAGAAATAGTTGGGTGGAGAGTTTACCGCAGGACTCACAATGAATAACACCCAAATGTGTGTGTGTCAGCTTGTGTATGTGTGCAAGTGTGTTTGGGGCTCAGAGCAGGCCATCTCAAAATGTACTTCAATGGCATATTGATTATGTTGCATTATAGTTACTCAAGAAACTGCCAGGACTTCCCTGATGGTGCAGTGGTTAAGAATCTGCCTGCCAACGCAGGGGACACCGGTTCGAGCCCTGTTCCGGGAAAAATGGAGCAACTAAGCCTGTGCACCACAACTACTTAGCCTGTGCTCTAGAGCCCGCGAGCCATAGCTACTGAGCCCGCACACCACAACTACTGAAGCCCATGCACCTAGAGCCCGTGCTCCACAACAAGAGAAGCCTCTGTAGTGAGAAGCCCGCGCACTGCAACGAAGAGTAGCCCCCCGCTCACCACAACTAGAGAAAGCCTGTACGCAGCAACAAAGACCCAGCGCAGCCAAAAATAAATAAACAAATAAATAAATAAATACAAACGGCCAACTCAAGAGGACACTGACCCTCCTTTCTGCTTCCCTGAGAGCAGGACATAAATCTCTCATGTGAAAGGTGCCCTCCCCACATCTGGAGGGAGAAGGACACCCTTATCAGCAGACCTAGGGAATTCGAGGCGAGAAGCCTGTGTAAACAAACCTCGTTACTTCTTTAATTTACTACCCCAAGCCTAAATTCTCACTAGATTCTTCACTAATTGGGCACCCAAAGCCTAAGTCTCTTTGTCCTGTCAATTCCTCACAGATTTGTTTCTTTGCCTAAAACGCATAAAACCTGCCCGATTTGGCCGCTTCTTAGGTCCCATTCCAGGTGGAGGATTCCAGAAGACAGTGTATGTGATCGACTGAATAATGGCCCCCAGAGACATCCCCGTCTTAATCCCCGGAACGTGTGAATACGTGTTACCTTGCAGGGCAAAAGGCCTTTGCAGGTGTGATCACGTTAAAGATCTTGGGGTGGAGAGGTTCTCCAGGTGGATCTTCATTGTGATCACAGGTTTATAAGACAGAGGCAGAGGGAGCATGGACCACAGCAGGGGTAAATGATAGATGATGATCAAAGAGATTGTAGTGATGCCGTCGCCAAAACCTGCAAGAAGCAACAAAGAGATTCATCTCTAGATTCTCCAGAAGGAACCAACCCTGCTGACACCTTGATTTATCTCCCTGAGACTCTGTTTGGACTTTTGGACTCCAGAACCGTAAGAGAATGCATTTGGGTTGCTTTAAGTTGAAACTGAAGCCCTACTCCCTTGAGAGGCTCTAGGGGAGAATCCATCCCCTTGCCTCAAGGCCCCTTCCGCCATCTGCAAAGCCAACGGCACAACATCTCTGTCTGCCTCTGCTTTCATCTGCTTTTCCATCACACAGGCTTCTCTTCTGTGTTCAAATCTCCCTCCCCCTCCCTCTTAGGAGAATGCTTGTGGTTACATTTAGGGCCAATGCAGGGAATCCAGGATAATTGTCCCATCTCAAAACGCTTAATTTAATCACATAGGCTAAGTCATTTCTGCCATAGAAATTAACATTCACAGGTTTCCAAAGATTAGGAACTGGATATCTTTGAGGGCTTTGTTCTTGCACATAAATATTGCGTGATTCCCTTTACATGAAGTATTCGGACTGGGCAAAGCCACAGGGACAGAAAGCAGATTAGCGGTTTCCAGGAGCTGAGGGGAGAGTGGTTTTGGGGGTGATTGCTTAACGGGTCCAGGCTTCCTGTTTGGGGGTGGGGGAGGGGATGAAAAAGTTCTGGAACGAGATAGTGGTGACGGTTGCACAACACTGTGAACGTGATAAATGCCACTGAATTATACAGTTTAAGATGGTTAAAATTGTAAATTTCATGTTATGTATGTTTTTATTGAAGTATAGTTGATTTACAATGTTGTGTTAGTTTCAGGTAGACAGCAAAGTGATTCAGTTATACATATATATCTATCCTTTATCAGATTCTTTTCCATTATAGGTTACTACAAGATATTGAATATAGTTCCCTGTGCTATACAGTAGGTCCTACTTTATATATAGTAGTGTATATCTGCTAATTACCAATTCCAAATTTATCCCTACCCCGCTTTCCCCTTTGGTAACCATAAGTTTGTTTTCCATGTCTGTGAGTCTATTTCTGGTTTGTAAATAAGGTCATTTGTATCATTTTTTTAGATTCTACAAATAAGTGATATCGTCTGATATCTTTCTCTGTCTGACTTACTTCACTTAGTATGATAATCTCTAGGTCCATCCATGTTGCTGCAAATGGCATTATTTCATTCTTTTTTATGGATGAGTAATACTCCATTGTGTGTGTGTATATATATATCACATCTTCTTTGCCCATTCATCTGTCGATGGACATTTAGGTTGCTTCCCTGTCTTGCTGCTGTAAACAGTGCTGCTATATATTTTGTATTTTTAACACAATTTTTTTAAGTCCTCAGGACCACTAATACAGAAACAGCACATTTCTGGCTATTGTCAACATAGTAAGTCAAACTAGCTATGAAACAGGACTGAGTCATTTACCCCTTGGTGGATTATTTTCCTAGCACTACTGTAATAAAGCACCACAAACTGTGGTGCTTAAAATAACAGAAATGTATTTTCTCACAGTTCTGGAGGCTAGAAGTCCAAAATCATGGTGTCGGCAGGGCTCTCCTCTCTCTGAAGTCTCTAAGGAAGGACCCTTCCTTGCCTCCTCCAGCTTCTGGTGGCTGCTGGCAATCTCTGGCATCCCTTGGCTTATGGATGCATCCCTGCCTCTGTCTTCACTTGGCCTTCTCCCTGCATGTCTGTCTCTGTGTTTCTTTTCTTCTTGTAAGGACATCAGTTATATGGGATGAATGACCCACCCTACAGTAATGTGACCTCATCTTAACCAATTACATCTGCAATGACACTATTTCCAAACAAAGTCACATTCTGGGGCTCTGGGAAGAACACAAATGTGGAGGAGACACTATCCAACCCAGTACACTTGGTCAGATGGTCATTGGGAACTCCAAGTGGAACTTGAACATGGTTGAACATTCAGGGCAAGACCACAGAGCCGCATACGTAGGTGATACAGGAATCTTGGGACCTGTTAATGTAACTGGCCTTTGCCTTCTGGCCCTGTTAGATCCCTTCTCCTGAAGGAGGGCTAATGCCACACCCAACCTTACTTCATAATTCATCACAGTTCAGTACTGAAGAGGCAGTGTAGCTCCATAACACTTATTGACCAGCTCACATTACTTTCTCTTTATGTCTTTATTGCAATCTGGATGTCGTTCATTGTAAGAAAATGATTTATTTACTTGTCTGGCTGTTCCACTGACCCAGAGACAGGGCCCAATGCTAGATTCAGCTGTGACTCCAGTACTAACTGTTGTCTAGTTGGACCCTGGGCTCCTTTGGAGTATTTCACTGGCTTTGGCAGCTCCCCCCTCCCCGCCCCCACCAACTATGCCAAGGGAACTGGGTTTACTTCTACCCCAAGCACAATGCCGAGGAAAACCTCTGGGCATGGAATCAAGATCACTGGACTCAACTCAGAGATCTCCCTAGGTGGGGAAATGTGGCTTTGGTGATTCACTCCCCTACTCTGATCCTCAGTTTTCTCTTCTGTAAAGTGGGAATTTTTAGCAATTGGTTTAACAAACACACCAGGCCCTTCAAAGTGATTTACAAATATTAACTAATTTAATGCTCAGACAGCTCTATCAAGTAGGTGCTATTAGTCCCATTTTAGAGCAGAGGAAATTGAGGCACAGAGAGGCTAAGCAAGCTGCCCAAGGTCACACAGCCGCCTGGGTTCCACCCCGGGTTGTCCCGCACCAGACTAGGCGGGGAGGCCTTCCTGTACCGGCAGGGTGGTGAATTTGAGGTCTCGTCCGTCCTCCCATACCGGGATGTGAGCTCTGGGAGGTGCACAGAGGCGTTTAACAAACATTGTGGAATGAAGAGATGAGTGGATATTTGAGGATGGCCACATCCCTTCGTGACCACCTGCGCCCTCCTGCCGCTCTCTGTTCTGGGAATTCTATTCGTGGTCAGGGCTTCTAGTCCCAGTAAACCGGATCCTCGGGGCGAGAGGGGACCCCAAGGAAATCACGGGCTTGGGCTGAATCGAGGTTGGAGGTTAACCCCCTCACAGCGGGGCACGGCCGCCACCTGGCGGCGGAGTACTGCTAAGACAGAGCCGCCGAGAGACCAGGACCGTTTGCTTTGGGCGTGGTGGAATCGGCATCTTTGAAAGGGAGTTGATAGCGGGTGGGCAGTTGTCTGAAAATCAGTATTTGATACTGGGTGCTTCATAACTTTGGCTTCCAAACTTTTCTGACCGTGATGCAAAGTAAGATATGATTTCACATCAACATAGTTTCACAAAATACCACTCTGTGATACATGGTATTTTATATTCTGTTCTATTCATATCTTTAAACACTGGTCAGAATCCTTTAAATTGATATCCAACTCTATAATGGGTGCCCATCTGCACCATTTTTTTCAGCTCACGAAGAAAGATTATGATGGAGAAAGGGTTAGCTCCCAGATCCAACTCTTTCCAAATTCCTCGTGATTTCTTCCCACATTTGTACTACCTCTCAGGTCCAGCATTGCCATGCCTGACTTCAAGATAAGGAACTTAAGCTCAGAGAGGCAAAGACGCCTGTTCAAGGCCACACAGCTTGGATGTGCAGTGCCACCTTCTGCCTCATTTCTGGAGGAGAAAAAGCACTAAGTTCTCCTAATTTCACTGTTATTAAGTCAAGTTTAATTTAGTTCTTTCTCCTTGTTTACTGATAAGATCGAGCTGCACTGGACTGTGGTTTTCTTGTCATGTACAATGTAAATTATTGACATTCCAGAGCTCGGGCTTTTTTTTTTTTCTGGCCTTAAAATTGCAAGTCTTCATAGGTAACAAAACGAATCAGAGATGGAGATCAAGAGTCTGTGCCTATTCTAGATTGTTCAAACAAACCATCCTTCTTAAATCAGCATAAAGGTGACAGATAGAATATGAAAATCATCTTCTGAGCAACAATTGTCAAGGACCGCCCAAGCCAAAATCCACAGGAATGCCAGAGGGGAGTTAGCACTAAAGATAATTTGTCTTGAGGGCCTTGGCTGCTCCAAGCAAACTTGAACTTGGGCTTTTTTTTTTTTCTGAATTGATTCCTCATTTTATTTATTTATTTATTTATTTATTTTGGCTGTGTTGGGTCTTCGTTTCTGTGCAAGGGCTTTCTCTAGTTGCGGCAAGCGGGGGCCACTCTTCATCGCGGTGCGCAGGCCTCTCACTATCACAGCCTCTCTTGTTGCGGAGCACAGGCTCCAGACGCGCAGGCTCAGCAGTTGTGGCTCGCGGGCTCTAGAGCACAAGCTCAGTAGCTGTGGTGCACGGGCTTAGTTGCTCCACGGCATGTGGGATCTTCCCAGGCCAGGGCTCGAACCTGTGTCCCCTGCATTAGGAGGCAGATTCTCAACCACTGCGCCACAGGGAAGCCCTGAACTTGGGGCTTTGACATTTGCGTTTACTTCTGCTAGGTAGCAACACCAGTCAGGGATGCTTTAAACTAAGTTCGAGCTCTGAGGGTCCCTGTCCCCCCAACTACGAGTACCCAGAATGAATATCCACAGTAAGTCTGGGCTGTGGCCACAGCTTCTCAGAGATGTATTTTTCCTATTCTTTTTTTTTTAATCTTGCTGTGCTCAGCACCAAGAGATGAAGGATAATGAAGTAAAAGAGGTCCCCAAGTGGGGCATCTAAAAGATGACCTTTGGGACTTCCCTGGTGGCGCAGTGGTTAAGAATCTGCCTGCTAATGCAGGGGACACCGGTTCGAGCCCTGGTCTGGGAAGATCGCACATGCCGCGGAGCAATTAAGCCCACGTGCCACAAGGAAGAGTAGCCCCCGCTCGCCGCAACTACAGAAAGCCCGCAAGCACTAACGAAGACTCAACGCAGCCAAAAGTAAATAAATAAATAAATAACTTTAAAAAAAAAAATTGGAGGGAGAGCGTGCATGTAAAGTAACTGCTTAAAGGGCATGGGGCTATATTTTGGCATGATGGAAATGTTTTGGAACTAGATAGAGGTGGTGGTTGTGCAACATTGTGTGAACTAAATATCACTGAATTGTTCACTTTTAAATGGTTAATTACATGTTATGTGAATTTCACCTCAATGCAAAACAATTCAGACTTGGTAAAGAAAGACTTTCTTCTAACGGATTACTGCAAAGCAGAGGAGGGGCTATTGCAATGGGAGAGGCATTATTATAATCAGGAAAACCGCCGTAAGATTTGCAAGCTGCACAAGGGTCAGGCAACAGAGTTTTTCTTTTATAGGGAGGAGTAAACAAGGCTAGAAAGAACGAGATGTGGGGAAGTGGGATGACAAGGTAGCTTGCTAGAACAGTAGATCAGAGAGAATGGTTTATCCTGAGGCCACCCTATTCAGAGGTTGTATTAGGGCTCAGGCTAAGGATGGACCAAAATTCTGGAAGGGATGTGGTGGGAGACTTAACTTAGGTTTGGTTAACAAGCATTTTGTGCCGACTGATCCATGGTGGGCAAAACAGCTAATCGTTTATGAGTCCAAAAAATGGAAATTTGGAGGATCTGTGTGTTGCCTTGTCTTAGGTCAACAAGGGACTCATCCATGGGTCTTATCTAAGTCATATGGGGAAGGGTGCTTCTTTGCAGGAAGCCACTTCCTGGAAAGCAAAAGTTGGGGGCGGTGGGGTGCAGGGCAGGGGATTTCTTCTGTGTTGTCCAGACGCATAAGGGTCAGGTAAATGTCAGCACTGTCACAAATAAATATGCTTTACTGTCGGGTGGAGAAGGGCAAAACCTGCCCCTTCGGACAGGTCAGCCCTCAGGTGGAATTTCAGCCCCAATTCACAACACTTGGCTGGCCCAAGTGTCGAGACTCGAATTTAAGTAGAAATAAATACGAATACAGCAGTTCTCACGCCTTTTGGTCTCAGGGACCCCTTTGCACTCTTAAATAAATAACAGAGACCCCAAAGAACTTTTGTCTGCGTGGGTTATATCTATCAATATTTATAGTCCCACGTGCCAGCACTCAAACCCAGCCAAAATCCAGAGTGGGACTTGAAACCACAGTCTTTTTTTTTTTTTTTGGCTGTGTTGGGTCTTCGTTTCTGTGCAAGGGCTTTCTCTAGTTGCGGCGAGCGGGGTCCACTCTTCCTTGCGGTGCACGGGCCTCTCACTGTTGTGGCTTCTCTTGTTGCGGAGCACAGGCTCCAGACACGCAGGCTCAGTAGTTGTGGCTCACGGGCCCAGTTGCTCCGTGGCATGTGGGATCTTCCCAGACCAGGGCTCGAACCCGTGTCCCCTGCATTGGCAGGCAGATTCTCAACCACTGCGCCACCAGGGAAGCCCCCCACAGTCTTTTAATTGAGATCACACACCTGGTCTCAGAGGACTCAATGAAGCTCAGGTTCTTGATGTCTCGTTTCAGAAAAAATTCAGTGAGAGACAAAGTGATAGGTAAGAAGTGGATTTATTTAGAGAGAAACACAGTCCGCAGACAGAGTGTGGACCATCTCAGAAGGCAAGAAGCCCTGAAATATGGGGTGGTTAGTTTTTATGGGCTGGGTAATTTCACAGGCTAATGAGTGGCAGGATTATTCCAAGTATTTTGGGGAAGAGGCGGAGATTTCCAGGAGTTGGGCCACTCCCCACTTTTTGGCCTTTTATGGTCAGCCTCTGAACTGTCATGGCCCTGGTGGGTGTGTCATTTAGCATATGCTAATGTATTACAATGAGCATATAATGAGGCCCAAGGTCCACTGAAAGTCAAATCTTCTGCCATCTTGGACCTGGTTAGTTCTAACCAGTTTTTGTCACGTCCTATGGTTATGTCATTCTTTTAAAGGTTGTGCCCTGTTCCTTTCCTTCCTGTTTCAGTTTTAGCAATTAAAATTGCAAAACTTTTAAATCGAGAATACACAAACACATATTCCATTAGCCATCAGAGTAACGATGTCATACATCACATAACCTCTGGAAAATTCCAGAGAGAGAGAGAGAGAGAGAGGGAGAGGGAGAGGGAGAGAGGGAGGCAAATAACATCTTACAATTACTATGAAAATAGTTTTAACTTTGTAAAATACCTGAAAGTGCCTTGGGGACCCGAGGTCCCCAGACAGCATTGGGAACTGCTGGCCTAGAAGCCCCTATATCCCTGTATTCCTGACCCTGGCTGACTCTCTTAGTTCTATCTTAATGACCAGACTCCCTAACATCCATTTTCCCCTTTTCCTTTTGGTAATAGGACCACCTAGGCTCTGGCTGAGAAAATGACCACCCATCTAGAGACTACATTTCCCAGGCTCCTTTGCAGGTAGGTGTTCCCACGTGACAAATTTCCAGCCAAAGGGAAGGAGCAGAAAAGATGTGGAAAGCTCCCAGCTCACATCCTTAAAAGGAGGGTCCTTAAAAGGAGGCTGCTTGCTCTCCAGTATCTCTTTGCCCTTTCCTGCTTGCCGTAACAAAGTTATAGTGATGATGACTTGGGTTCAACCGTCTTGAAGATGCTGACACTTTAGGAGAATGGTTCCCAAATTGTGGTCCCCAGACCAACTGTAGCTGCAGCAGTGGCACCTGGGGCTTTGTGAGAGAGGCAAATTCTCAGGCCCCATCCAAGACCTGCTGAATCAGAAACTCTGGGGCATGGGGCCCAGGACTGTGTTTCCATAAACCCTCCAGGGGATTCTGATGCACAATCAAGTTTGAGGACCAGAGCTGGGAGATGTGGAGCAACAAGATAGAAGGAACCTGGGTCCATGGATCACCTCAGCAGGTAGGGCCAACCTACTCCCTGCCCCATCTACCAGTGTGGATATTTACATGAGAAAATCAATCCATCTCACTAAAGCCTCTGTTATGTGGTCTTTGGTAAATCAAGTCAATACCTTAATCGACAGTATATTTGAATACACTCCTTGATTCTTTTTGAATTAAAAATTTTAGGCGTACGCCACACAACCATCAGGAATGGCTACTATTGGGTTGGCCAAAAAGTTCGTTCGGGTCTTTTCCATGATGAACCTTTTGGCCAACTCAATATTAAAAAAAAAAAAAAAAAAAGGAAAAGAATAAGTTGGCAAGGATTGGAGAAACTGGAACCCTTGTGTACTGTTGGTGGGAATGTAAAATGGTGTAGCCACTGTGGAACACAGCTGGGCATTTCCTCAAAAAATTAAAAATAGAATTACCATTTGATTCAACAATTCTACTTCTGGTTGAAACTTGAGGACCTTGAATAGTACCTCATATAAGTGGAATCATACACTATCTTTTGTGACTGGCTTATTTCACTTAGCATAATGTCCTCAAGGTTCATCCGTGTTGTAGCATGTGTTAAAGTGTCCTTCCTTTTTAAGGCTGAATCACGTTGCATTCTTACAGCTAGGAGTACGCATGTAACATAGCTCTAGACAATGAGATGTAAGCAGAAGTCTACCAGAGTCAGCTAGGACAAATTTGACTTCCTGTCTCAAATTTAGATACAATGCCTGGAGCTGCGGCCGCCATCCTGTGACCATGATGTAAAAGCCAAGAGAATCAGAGAGACCTCGGTAACGGCAGCAGCCTCCCTCTAGACTTCTGTGGAAAAAACTTACGTGCGCACCACTGATGGGTAGGTCTGCTGTTACTTGCAGCCAAAAGCATTTATAACTAATACACTTGGTCAAGTTATATCACCTGTGTCTCCCCAACCGGAATGTAGGTTCCACAGTGGCAGAAAACATGACTTGGTTCACCACTATGGGACCAGCCCTTCCTCTCCCAGCCAGCGCCCGGCAGAGACCACACAGATGGAATGAGTGTTTGTGGTTATTCGTCCAAAACCTAACAATACCTTCCTTTTGGGTTGACTGAAATAATCATGCAAAATGCTTAAAATAGCACTTGGTACACACTAAGCCTTCAAAAAACAGATGTAGCTGAATGTCTCCGCCATGGCTACCAGGCCACCTCCCACTTCCTCCCGACTTCCCCTGGGAAGCTTTGCTCAGACAGCTGGCTCTTCATCACAGGGTACCCCACAACTGCGCTGCAGCCATCCGGCCCCTTTTGGTGTCACCCTTTTTGGTGACAAGGACCACAGGGAGCTCGCACCTTTGGCGATTCTCTCTTTTCCCTGTCTACGTAAGTAACAAATGGAAGCTAAAAGTGGGTCTTGTACCTTTACCAGTCAATCAGTCCCATCTTGGCCTTGACCGTGTGTTGGTGTGTGTGCTTGACCGTTAAGTATTATGTTATTTCCATTATTATCGTTATCGTCTTTGGTCTAAGACTGCCCTCCCCGAGCAACTTCTCCTCTCAAAGACAAGATGCACAGCCAGAGGAAATTCTTCATTTTATTTCCACTCACAACTCCCAGAAAGGATCAGTCCCCGCCCTCCCTCACCTAGATGCAGCCCCTCCCCCAGCACCTTCACAAAACACTGATTTCCTCCCAGAGCTAAAATGAACACCCAGTCACCCATTATGGCCATTCCCCTCACCCGCCCACCTCCCCAGCTGCCCACTTATCCACCTGCTCTGTGAACTCGGCCACCTTTTGGTTCCACCCCCAAATGTAGTTCCCCAAGGTCACTTGGCTTATTTTGCTTGTATTCTACGGGCACCTTTCTTAAAGCCCTCCCTGACTTAGTCTCCAGATGGCTTCCCTGTCCTCCTTTGCATAGACGTTCTGCAGAGATTCCTGGCCTCACTTCCCTGCTTGAGAGACCAGGTTTCCAAGCTCTCCCCTGCCCCCCCAATTCCCCATGGGCCTCTGTTCCTCAGCTGTTAGTTGAAGGGTATAGATGTTGACTAAGGCCAAACATTCCATGATTCTGGGGAGGGAGGAGGGGAGCAAATTCAGAATGGACAGGAAAGGAGGCAAGGATAAAAGGGGAGGGGGGGAGGGAGAGGGAGAAGGAGGAGGAAGGGGGGAGGAGGGGGAGGGGGAGGGAGAGGGAGAAGGAGGAGGAAGGGGGAGGATGGGGAGGGGGAGGGGGAGGTTTGGAAGGCAGCCAGAGGCAGGGGGATGACTGGGGACCTCCCACCTCAGCCCCAGAAACAGAAGTGAGCCACAGCTGAAGACCAGCACCCCCGCTATGGCCTGAAGACCCCGCCCAGCTAGCTCCTCCGGGTCCTCTGGCTTCGAGCCTTGTACACTTCGATGAGCAGATCCTTGACGTACTGGATCTCCCGCTCCACCGACTCAGCCCTCTCCCTCAGCTCCCGGTTCCGGGCCTCCAGCCCCTGGCACTCGCCCTCCAGGGCCTCGCCCTCTGCACGCTTCCTCTGGCGGTACCTCAGAGCTGCTGACTTGTTCTGGTCTCTCTTCTTTTGCTTGCGGTCCCCTCGGGTGGCGGCAGGATTGGGGTAGGGGGTGGGGCGGGAGGGTTGAGGGGGAGGAGGAGGGGGTTGCGGTGGGGGGGACAGGGGCGCCAACCCCGAGTCCCCCTGCGCGGCCTCACTGCGGCAGTAGATGGCCAGCAAGTCGAGGGTGTCTGGGGCAGGGGGCGGGGGGAGGTCAAAGGTGGGCAGGGGGAGGGGGAGGGAGAGGGAGGGTGCCGGTGCTGGCTGTGTCGGGGGTGGGGAGGACGGTGGGAGGAGTGGGGCATCAAGGAAGAAGTCTTCCATTTGCTCCAGCTCCTTCTTGAGGAGGGAGGCCATAGCTTCCAGGTCAGGTGGGGGTGGGGAAGGTGGGGGGAGGGCACCTGAGGGCAAGGGGGGCTCCAGAGGGAGGAGGGCTGTAAAGTCGACCCGCTCGGTCATCCAGTCAGAGAAGCCGTCGCCTGGAGGATTGGAGAGGGACAGAAAGCTCCTTGAGTTCCTAATCCTCTACCCAGCCAGGTCCCACTCACAACTACCTCATTCGTCCCATTCATTGAGTAAAACCACCAACCAGCCAATCAGTCAACCAACCGATCAACGAATCATCAAACCAGTCAACAGACCAACAGACCAGCCAACTAACCGACCAATTAGCCAAACAATCAATGAACCAGTCAACCAACCAATGACCCAAACAACAAAACAGTCAACCAGCCATTTCTTCAACCATTCCAACATCCTCTTTACTGATTAGCCTGCATCTGTGGTTTCTTGATTTACCCTCTAGTTTACTCGTAAACGGCAAACTAAATCACACATAAACACACCCTGTTTCATCTTTAATTAATTATTGAAAACCCACTATGTACCAAGCATTTGGGATACACTAATGAATAAAACACTTCCTGCCTCAGGAGCTCTGCCTATGCTGTTTCCTCCACCTGAAAAGCTCTTCCCTTTTCATGGCTCATTCCTTACCATTCTTTAGGTCTCAGCCAAAATGTTACTGCCTTGGAGAGGGTTTCCTGGCTCCCCGCTCTAAACGTGTCCTTGTTGTCATTTTTAAGCTCAGCTACTAAGTGTTTCCCACGTATCCCCATGCATCATCATTTAATATGTCTCTTGTCTGTCTCCCCAGTAGAGTGTGAGCTCCAAGAGGGCAGGGATCATGTCAGTCTTGTTTCCAGCTGTATCCCCAGCACCTAAGACAGTGCCTGACATATTATACATGCTCAATAGATACTTACTGAATGAATGAAAAGTGAATGAATGAATTCTTCTCCCCTGCCCCCCACAGCCCAGCTCACCCCACCTCCATTCTTTGCCTGCCCTTACCTGCCAGGGGCTCTCCCCCCCCTGGAAGCCCGCCCTCCAGGGCTCCCCCAAGGACCTCATAGGGGCCCAGGGGGGCAGGGGCCAGGGGGAGTTTCCCATAGTCTACGAGCCAGCCCAGCCCGCTAGCTGGGAGCAGGGTCCTGTCCAGCTCCAGCCCCAGGGTCGCCAGGAGTGACATGGCTGCAGCACGGGCGTTGGGCACGGATGGCAATGGAGAAGGCTGCACCAACAACTGGGAGGAGGCTCTGGAGGTTACTCAGCTGGACGAAGACAGGCACCAAGACACAAGTGGAGTACCTACGAGTGTGACACAAAAGTGAGTGGGTCGGGGCCAGCCTCACCTACTGCCAAAGCCACGGGGAAACCAAGCCATACCCCCAGGGCCCCGGGATTCCTTGCCCTTTCAGAATTCTAAATCTGCCCTTTCTTTCCCCAAATCTGAGCCCCACCCACTCCCAAGGGAATTCTCTTTAGGCCCGACTTACTTTTCTTCAGAATTCCCCAGACCCAATTCTTCCAATACAGAAACCTTATGGTCTCCCAGGGGAATTTCCTTAAGTCCCTCCCACCTACTGCATAATATTCCGTTTCATTAAAAAAAAAAACTCAATCCCAGGGGAATTTTTTGCAGCCACACCTCTTCCTCTAAAATACAACCTTTAGGCCCCACCTCCTCCCTAGAGTCCATCTCAAATCTCTTCCCAGGGGAATTCCCCCCTGTCCCGCCTCTTCATCAATGTCATCCATTCGAATCCCACCCTTCCCTTTGAATTTTGCGGTGATCACCACTGTCCCTCCAAGTCCCGCCCCCATCCCCTCAGCTAAAGGTTTTCTTAGTCCCGCCCCTTCTCACGGTGGGTTACCCCCCCCCCCAAGCCCCACCCTCCGTGACGCCTCTTATCCTAGCTCCATCCCCTTAAACGGGTCGTTTCTAAGTCCCGCCTTCTCCCCTGTCAATCTAAACCAGCCCCCCCGCCCCCAGCAGGTGACTGAATGAAACTGAGGGAAGATGAGCAAAGTGGAGGCGGCGGGTAGAGCCTGCAGGCAGAGAACAGCTCCCCACTCTCCACCATTCACACGCGGCTCTCTCGCCGAGGGCTAAAGCGCATGCTCCACCGCCGTAGCGGCCCCATTGCTCCCTCAGGCCTCCGCCCTCCTGGGGGTCAGTGCGCACGTGCGGCTGCTTACTGCCCGCCCTTTGCATAGAAATACTACCGCTGGTGGACAGATGCGCATGAGCAATCGCTCGCAGACTCATTCAGGGCGGGGGGGAACCACCACCCTCTCTGGGAACTAGTGCGCAGGCGCAAACGCACAGGGGCTGTCTTTAAACACCAACATTGTCTGGAAGAACGCACCCTCCCCCCATCGGGCCGAGTGCGCATGCTCGATCGCGCGCGAACGGCCCGTCTTCCCTCTTCTGCGCCTGCGCGACCGTGATTCCTCAGTCTCGTCTCCCTACCCCCCAGGCCCGGTCCTGAGGGCCGCGAGCTTCGAAAGGGCGGGAAAGGCCGTTGGAGAGGGAGAGGTGAGCGGTTACTCACTCCATGGCTGCGCAAAGGAGAGGCGGCGGCGGCCTCGGCTGAAGAAAGAAGGCAGGAGCGGAGAGCGCAGGCGCGGTGAGCGGGGAGACTGGCCGGGGGCACAGAGGGGTCGCGGCTACAGAGCCATGGCCGGGGCTACGCGGGCTGAGGTGGCGTCGCGGTAGTGTGAGGAGAGATCATGATCTGAGGATGGGGAATGAGGCGACCCCGGGGACTGGGGACAGATATACCGGGGGTGGCGCAGCGCGGCCTGCCCGGATCCTTCCGCGCCCCGCCCCGCGCGGCCTCAACCGTGTGGCGGGCCTCACCGCCCGCCCTTGGGGATCCCGGGATCCGGCCCCCTCCTCCTTCCGACCCCGGGAGTTCGGGCCTCTTTTTTCTCTGACCTGTGGATCTAGCCCCGCTTTCCTCCCGACCTCGGGGGTTCCGACCCTTCTTTTCCTCTGACTCTGGGGTCCGGCCCCGTCCTCCCTGTGGTCCGGGGTCCGGTTCTCTGCTCCCTCTGCTTTGGTAACTCGGCCCTTCCTCTTCCCTGAGACCCGCACTAGTTTATTTCTCCTTTCCTTTCCCCTGCTTCGCGAATTTCCGGTCAGCCACATGTTGATCTCTTTATCCTTAACTGCCGTCCCACGCTGAGAACAACACTTTTTGTGGCTTAGAATCTGGCGTGAGTCACAGAGCACGCTCCGTTCAAATCAGAGACCGGCGAGGGTGGCCTTGGGCAAATAACTTAAATTCTCTAGCCTCTTAGATAGGGGTTTATTTGTAAAGTAAGGAGAATAATCAAGTGTACCTGGTGGGGTCGTTTGTGAGAAATAAGTCCATTCCTGTGAAACCCAGATCCCACCACTTACATGCTCGCTCAGCCTCTTTTATGATAAGTAGGAGGGAACTCTGGGCCCCAGCGTCAACCGTTCCAAACCCCGTGGCCGGAGCCCCAAACACTTAAACATGCAACACTTGCTAATAGGTCGTTCTTGTGTTTCCTTCACTCCTCCAAGGTGATTTCCAGCCATCCCCGCCCTCTCCCATTCAAATGATGGACGCTCAGCCCCATCTTGGTGCAGGGAGTCTGTCATCGCCCTCAGTCTTATCTTTTCTCCATCCCCTGCCTGCCTCTCCTCAGCCCTTATCCTTAGCACTCCTTTCAGGCCCGTTGGTTCATTCTTCTGTCCCTGCCCCTCCCCTAGACTTCCTTTCGAAGGATCCTCTACCTCGGCTGCCCCCCCTCACCCCGCCCGCTGCTACTAGATCAGTCTTCACACTCTGCCAGAAAGAGGGAGATCTGTACTTCCATTGCTTAAAGAGATGGGGCTTCCTAGCCATCCCCTCCCCCTGCACTGGACCCTCCACCAGCCCCAAGTAGATGTGGGTCTTTCCTGTGCAGCAGAAACCCCTCCTTTTCCCACCCTGCATTCATCCACATCAGGACCTTACACCTGGAGTTCAGCTTTTCATCACTTTTGTGGTGCTTATGAGACTGAATCAAGATCCAAAGAAGGTGGGGGACCCTGATCTTGAGCGTTATCTGGGAGTGAAGAGGCACAGGTGTTTTTTTTTTTCCTTCCAAACGCGTGTGCTCTTTTTTACGCATGTCCCAGTTTTATTGAGATATAATTGACATGTAGCACTGTATAAGTTTAAGGTGTGCAACATAATGATTTGACTTACATACCTCGTGAATTTATTACCACAATAAGTTTAGTGAACATCCGTCACCTCCTACAGTTACATACATTCTTAACAACTTTCATATACAGCATATAGCAGTGTTGATTATATTTATCGTATTGTACATTATATCCCTCGTGCAGGCTGCTGTTGCGTACAGGAAGTCTTACACGGGATCTGACCGTGTTCCCTTAGGATACTTACTGTCCACTCTGCCAACTCTTGCCCTATAGGGGCTACGTTATTACCAAGGCAGCATAGAGTAGTGGTGAAGAGCACAGTCTCTGGAGCCAAGTTGTTGGGTTCAAACGCTGAGTACACCCCACTTACTAGCTAACTGGCAATTTCCCTTCCCTGTGCCTCGGTTACCATTAACAGTACCAGAATAAAGCATGGAGTTGAGTTAATAGAAACGTACTGATATACGTGGCCGTTAATAGTACCTGCTTCTTAGTACTGTTTTGAGGATTAAATGAGTTAATCCAGGTCAAGTGCGCTTAGACTAGTGCTTGGCACACAGTAGGTGCTACTTAAGGGGTTTTTATTATTACTGTTACTGAGGTGGGTATGTTTTATCTCCATTGCTAAGCAGTAGTGCTTTTTTTTTTTTTTAAAGGAGAGTTTTCCCTTTCCTTTGGTTTTTTTTTTTTTTAATTAATTAATTTATTTATTTATGGCAGTGTTGGGTCTTCGTTTCTGTGCGAGGGCTTTCTCCAGCTGTGGAGAGCGGGGGCCACTCTTCATCGCGGTGCGCGGGCCTCTCACTGTCGCGGCCTCTCTTGTTGCGGAGCACAGGCTCCAGACGCGCAGGCTCAGTAGTTGTGGCTCACGGGCCTAGTCGCTTCACGGCATGTGGGATCTTCCCAGACCAGGGCTCGAACCCGTGTCTCCTGCATTAGCAGGCAGATTCTCAACCACTGCGCCACCAGGGAAGCCCAGCAGTAGTGCTTTTAAAGTTCTTTTAAGTAAGAAGTAAGGACCGACTTCCACTCCTCAGTGTAGATATTTGAGCGATAGCAGGTGGGATTAGGGGAGTCTTGGACAGGCCGCTGGCAGTGAGGGGGCACAGTCACTCCCCAGTCTTCTTCGAAAAGACCTTCTAGATTATAACAGGTGGACTAGGTAGAGTATTTTTCTTTAAATAAACTTTTTATTTTGGAATAATTGTAGATGTACTGAAAGGCTGCAAAGACAGTGCAGAGTCCCCTTATACCCCTCATCCAGTCTCTGTCACTGGACATCTTGCATTACACTCGTACATTTGTCACAACTCAGGAGCCAACATCAGTACGTTTCTATTACCTAGACACCACCTTGTCTTCTGATTTCACCAGTTGTTCCCTAACGCCCTTCCTTTGTTCCAGGATCCCCTCCAGGATGCCGTCTTGTCTTACACTTAGTCGTCGCGTCTCTTTAGCCACCCTTGGTCTGCGAAGGCTTTTTAGACTTTCCTTGTCTCTCATGACCCTGACAGTTTTGAAGAGTGCAGGTTGGATATTCTATGGAATGTCCCTCCATTTGGTTTTGTCTCATAGACGGGGATTATGGGGTTTTGAGAGGATGACCAGGTAAGATAATTTTTTAATACCTGGGAATGAACTTAGTGTGGGAATCTTGCTGCCAGTAGATTGCAGTGTTTGCTGACTGAGAAGACCCTGGTCCCCCTGTCCCAGCCCCTTGTGCCTTTTTCTCTCTCCATCTGTTGGGTCCCATAAAGTTGAGTTCTGGTGCCAATTACCCGACCCACGCGGCCTGACTCAGTCCTGCAGAGCTGGTGCCAGCTTACACACTGAGCTCCCTAGCCCTTCAGGGCATATTCGAATTTATGGGCGGTGGGTCATCAGTGGTGCCTGTGAGCCCAGGTCTTGGCACCCTGAGCCCTCTCCCCACGCCCACCTCTGGACCTATTGCCCATCCAGGACTCAGATGCCTTGGCCTCCCCCAGCTTCACAAAGTCCTCTGGGGTCCAGCTGCCCCAGGCCCTTCAGCTCCTGAGCTGGGGCTGGGAGCATGGGTGGGGCTGCTGGGGACTCTTTTTCAGTGCGGAGGAGCCAGGCTTGGGGAGTGAGGTGGCAATTGCAGGCAAGTTGCATCACCCTGGCTGTTTGATGGGGAGGGGGAGTGGGGGGATTCTCTGGGGGCCCCCCTGCGCACCTGGCAACGGTTCCTGGTTAGTGGAGCCCTGGATTGGAGAGAGGCCCCAGCACAGCAAGGGAGGGGTTTGGGGAGGGGGGGAGAGAGCAACCTGTGCAGGACCCTGAGAATCAGGCTCGATGCCAAGAACTACCAAGAACAGACTCAGATCACAGAGGCTGACCCGCTCAGCTTGCAGGGGGCAAGGTGTCGTGTGCAGTCACACTGCTGGTTAGAGCCCGGGCCTCCGCCATACAGCTTCCAAGGCCCTGCTGGTCCCAGGGAGAGCCTGTCCGCTCTCAGATGTGTGGGGTCCCTGACCCCCAGCTCAGGATGTAGCCTGCTGGGAGGCCACCAAGCCTGGACCTTCACCTCGGGTCTGCTGCTGCTCACAATTGCCAAATTGTATTGATTGTGACCTGCCCCTCCCCATCCCCTGTCCCAGAGGAGGCCCTCCTCACCTGTCCTATCGCAGAACCTCAAACTGGTCTCCCAGTCAAGGTGACGGGCCTGCCGTGATGGCAGAGGCACCGAGTTTTCCATCAGATGGACCCAGGTTTCAATCCCAAGCCCATACCACCTAGTTCTGGCCAAGGGTGCACATGAGGCCCTTACTCTGCCTTGGCCTCAGCTGCCTTCTGAAAAGTGGCTCAGATCACTTCTCAACCTTTTGGCTAAGATCAAGTGAAAAGTGGCTCAGAGCCTTGACTCTGGAGCCAGCCTGCTGGGTTCATATTCCCAACGCCACTTATTTGACCCTCGGCAAGTGACATCTTCTCTCTGTGATTTAGTTTCCTCATCCATAAAATGGGGATAAGATGACCCACCTCCTGGGATTATTGTGAGGATTAAATAGGTAAATGTATGTAAAATTCCTAGAACGGAGCCTGCCTAATTATGAGCATTAATTATTTCTCTTTAAGGCTTAGGTGCTGAGGGGATTATATGAAATGATGTAGGTAAAGCCCAGCACGTACTAAGAACTCAAGGTCAACCCATGTTTGTTTCTCTTCGTATTCCTACCCCACTTTGTTCTGCTTTCAGAGCCGCCTCGAAGGCAGATGTCTGTGTATGTGACTGTTTCCCTGAGCACTTAGAGGGTAAGTCAGGACCCTCCTCATTCCCAAGAATCATTCCTCACAGCCCCCAGCCCTGTGCTGTAGCCTCACTAGGCATCAGTTCTTTTTTTTTGGCCGTGCTGTGGGGCATACAAGGATCTCAATTCCCCGACCAGGGATCAAACCTGTGCCCCCTGCAGTGAAGCACGGAGTCCCAACTGCTGGACCACCAGGGAAGTCCCGCATCAGTTTATTTTTAAATGAGTTGCTCAGGCACAGAGACTGGGGAATTCAATCCTGTGGCCTCTGAGGGGGCACTAGGGCAGGTGTCTGCGTCATGCAGGCCAGGAGGGCAGAGGTTGGGGGTGGGCGTCTTGGCAAACAAGGGCCGGAAGGCCAAGGCCAGTTCAGCTGGGGAAAGGGCAGTGCAGGGGCCAGGCACACAGAACACAGGTCTGCCACGTGGCCCAGCAGCTCAGAGTCCTCCAGAGTCCCTTCCCTCCCCTCGCTCCTGCTACATCTTCCTCAGCAGAGGTAGCCACAGCTCTCAGAGCCTGGCGAGGCCCCATACTGCTGCACCAGCTCCAGCACCCTCGATGGTCATCTTCTGTTTTCATTTCCTGTGGCCACTGTAACAAATTGCTGCAAACTTAGTGGCTTAAAACAACATGCGTTTATTCTCTTTCAGTTCTGGAGACCAGAAGTCTAAAAGGGGTCCTTCTCGAGGCTCTAGGGGAGAATCCATTTCCTGGCCTTTTCCAGCTTCGAGAGGCTGCCTGCATTCCTTGGCTCATGGCCCCTTCCTTGAATCACTTCTACCTCTGCTTCCATCATCATGTCCCCTATCTCCTCCTTTGATACTCTTGCCCTCCCTCTTATAAAGACCCTTGTGATTACGTCAGGGCACACCCCAAAAATCCAGGATAGTGTCTCCATCTCAAGATTCTTAATTTAACCACGTCTGTAAAGTCCCTTTTGCCATATAGGGTAATGTTCACAGATTCTAAGGACTAGGATGTGGACATCTTTGGGAGCGTTGTCCATCCTACCACGCCTCCTCTCTCGGAGCCTCAGTTTCCTCATCTGGGAGCTAAAGGCTAGCGCCAGCCCTGGCATACTCCTCCCTCATGTGCCCACAGGGAGTGGACAGGGTAAACTGAAGGTAATTGACAGCATAGTGTCCTGGAGCTCAGGACACATCACTTACCACCGTGTGGCCTTCAGCAAGGTGCTGTGCCCCCACGTGCTGCATCAGAAGAGCAGGGACAATAGCAGAGGGCAGTGGTGAGGACCAGAGATAACGTGTGAAAAGGCCTAGAACGATGCCTGGCTCCGCGAGCGAGCTGTCCCCGCAGGCACGGGTGCTGCTCAGGGTCGGCCCATGTGCCCTGCAACAATGCCGGCCTGGCAGCACAGAGCTTCAGGTTTTATAGAAGTGAGAAATCCAGACTTTTCCATGAGATCCAAGTTTTAAAAGGTTGGTGAGTCACTCAGAGAAACCTCAACAAACCACGAGTGTGGATAGGCTGGGGCCGGGGGCCCTCCCTGACCTTTGTGTGCAGTGATTCCCACCCCCCTACTCCCAACCCCACGTCTGTCATCCTCTGCTCAGAGCAGAGAACTAAAGGAACTGAGGACTCCTCGGTGCAGGGCCACACACCCCCCCCCCGAGCTGCTCCCCCCGCCCCCCACCGGACTGACCCAGCTTGAAAGGGTGCCGGCCTCACTTAGACTCTGCCCAGCCTATGTGCAGTTGGGGAGGGCAGTGTTTGTGGGGAGCAGGGAAGGGGGTCTCTAGGGAGTCATCCGTGAAGGTTGGGTTCCTGCTGAAGGGGGGCTGGTGTCCTTCATCAGCCATCCATGCCCCCAGGACCACCAGTACATGTAGTCAAACCATTTGGGTTTCTTGCTTGTCGCAGCTGCGGGACCACCCACCTTGGGGGCCCATGGGGCAGCTCAGGAAGGGGGTGTCAGAGAGGACTTCTAGGGGCTGGGCTGGGTTAGGTGACTGGGGAGGGTTCAGGGAAGAGGGGTTTTGCTCTGGATTGGAGGCCGGCAGGGAGCAGGGGCAAGTCTGTGACCAGCATCCTTTATCAGTGGAGTTGATGCTGTGCTAGTTAAGAAGCAGCCGTCAGCTCTGAGCCAGGAGAGTGATGTTTGGTCACCTTTGTGCTTTGGACAGTGTGTTTCTGTCTGTGTTGAGACGTGTCAAGATCCATCACAGTCAGGGTGGCCTTGCCTGATGTGTTCTGTTAAGTTGTTTATGCCCAGCAGGAGAGTAGCAGGGCCAGCTGTCAGGGCTGCTCTTCCCTTTCTCACAGCAAACCTGCTCCTCGTGCCCAGTGGGGGATGGGAGGTGGAGGGCAGCTGCAGCACAGCCTGTACCCCTGCCTTGAGGTGGGCCTTGGATGCACCATACCCCCAGGTTTGCTTGGGCACAAAGGAAAGTTGCAGGGCCTGAATGAACGCAGTTGGCACCCATTGGGATGGCCAGTCATAGGGGGAGCCGAGGGAGCAAGAGAGGGGGTTTGAGGCAGAGGCAGGGAACCACAGCAGGAACACGTCACAGGCCTGAGAGGTCCCCCAGGACTGCCCCACGGGGGGCTTTGAGGGCCAGCAGCCAGCAGGGCCCCAGACCTCAGAGCTGTTAGGTTTGTTCAGTAGCCCTTTGCCCGTCTTCTCCTGCCCGCCCCCACCCAGAGCAGGAACAGATTCCGGCGGGGGCCAGGGGGGACACGGGGCAGGAAAGAGCAGCTGAGGCCCCCGCTTCACTCCAAGCCGTCAGGAGTCTAGCCTGCAGTGGGGGAAAGCAGACGGCACCGAATTGGATTTGAGAGTGAAACCTGCACCACTAAACTAGTCTGGAAGGTGACAGAGATGGCCTGGGATGTCATTAGGGAACAGGAAGGGGGTGCTGGACATGGCACGCGATGGGGGGGCGTAGTGGTGAAAAGGGTCACACTGGAGGGGCTCCTGATGCCCCAGCTTAGCTCTGGGGCCAGACAGCCTCGGTCAGTCCAACCACCTGGGCGACTTTGGGCAGGTTACTGAAGTTCTCTTGACTTCAGTTTGCTCATCTGTAAAATGGGAACGCTGGTAGTTCCTGTCTCTTTGGGTTGTAGTCAGTACAGGTAAAGCACTACAAACAGGGCACGGCACATAATAAATGTCCAGAAGTGTTAGTGCGGTGGTTGATACCCAGGGATAGGTAAGGGCTGTGATTGGTTCTAATCTCAGAGTCAAAGCCACCCTGCCCCCCACCTCTGGTGGTTTTCACCTGGTTCCCAGAGAAGCCATCTCCATGGCAACTGCCTCTGCCACAACCTGGACCTTTGCCTCCCTCCCCCACTGACATCACTGCCTCTCCCCTGGGACACTGGTGTTGATTACAAGAGAGAGGCTGGGGAGGGAGCACAGGTGGTGTGGTTCTGTCTACAGAACACGTGTCCACCTGTGGTGCTCTTAAAGTCCCTTGGCCCTGGTGCTTCAGCCCCTCACTGAGTCTTGTATCTGTGGTGTATCTGTGCCAAGCTGCGTTTCCACTGGAGCCCCTTGTTGGCCTCAGCTGACTGGAGCATTTCAACTACAGTCTCCTCCCCAAGCCATTCTCAACCAGCTGTACTCATCCCAGCAAGAAAGTGTGATCCTATCTTTAGAAACAGCTCTGCCCAGCCCCTGCCTTCTCAGCCCCTCCCTGGCATCCCATGCTTGGTTGGTTGGTTTAATGGCTTTGTTGAAATACTGCAAAAAAAAAAAGCGTAATTCACATCCGTTTATTAAAGTGTAAAATTCAGTGGTTTTTATACATTCAGAGTTGTGTACTCATTACCACAATCTAATTTTAGAGCATATTTATCACTCCAGAAAGAAACCCCGTACCTCTTAGTGGTCGTTCTCCATGCTCCCATCCCTAGGCAACCACTAACCTGCTTTCTCTCTCTGTAGATTTGCCTATTCTGGACATTTCATATGAATGGAATCATACAATAGGTGGCCCTTTGTGTCTAGTTTTCTAGGTTCATCTGTTTTGTAGCATATGTCGAAACTTTATTCCTTTTTAAAGCTGCATAATATTTCATTTTATCCATTCATCAATTGATGGACATTTGGGTTGTTTCTGCTTTTTGGCTGTTACGGAATATGTGTGTACTAGTTTTGTATGGACATATGTTTTCATTTCTCTTGGGAGATACCTAGGAGTAGAATTGCTGGATCATAGGATAACTCTGTTTAACCTTTTGAGGAACTGCCGTACTGTTTTCCAAAGTGGCTGCACTATCTTACGTTCCCACTAGCGATGAGGGTTCGAGTTTCTCCACATCCTAACCAACGCTTGATATTGTCCACCTTTTTTGTTATTGTCATCCTAGCAGCACCAGTGAACTGGTATCTCATTGTGGTTTTGATTTGCATTTCCCGACGGCTAACAGTGCTTTTCCCATGCTTATCACCCATTTGTGTATCTTCTTTGGCATCTTGTGGTTTTCACACAGGACATTTAACACTGTTCTTCAAGGCAGCCCTTGCCCATCTGAGCTTTTGCCTGGAATGACCTATTGATCTAACCCCTTCCCACCCTGACTAACTCCTCCACATCCTTCAAAACAGGCTGAAACATCCCTTCCTTCTCTAGGACAGTGTCCTTGCCCCTCCCCTGGGCTTCCAGTAGGTTCTAACCAAAGCTCTTTCATAGTGTCTACCTGTCGTCCAACAATTTATCTCTTTGTTACCCTCAGTAAACTCTGAATTATTTAAGGGCAGGAACCTTGTCATATCCTGACTTTGACATTTATGTTGACATTGAGCATGTTACTTAACTCTAAAAGGGAGATGCTAATGGCACCTACCCTGTGGTAGAAGCAGTGAGAAGTAAACCAATTAGTATATGGAAAGCACTTAGAATAGTACCTGGCACAAAGCAACCTGGATCTGTTTATTGGGTTAACAAGCATTTGCTGAGTGCCCCCAGTGACCAGCAGCTGTCACAGACATTGGGGTACAGCAGTGGAGATCACAGACCAAAATCCTGCCCTTCATGGAGCCGTCGTTCTAATGGGGAGACAGACAACAAACGAGGTCTGTAAATGGAATATATTGTATTTCAGATGATGCTGGGTCCTAAGGATAGCTGGGGAAGACCTCACTGAGTAGGTGACATTTTAGCAAAGACCTGAAGGAGGTAAGGGAGTGAGCTATGGGGCCATCAGAGTGTTCCAGAGAGAAAACAGCAAGTGCGAAGACCCTGAGGCAGGAGTGCTTTAGGCGTGTGTGAAGAACAGCAAGAAGGCCTGTGGGGCTGGAGTGGAGTGATGGAGGCAAAGGGTGGTTAGAGATGGGGGCACCTTTTGGCTGTTGGGAATAATGCTGCTGTGAATGTTTGTGCACAGGTTTTTGTTTGACTACCTGTTTTCAATTCTGGTAGCTTTTCTTTCATCACATTTATAACATTGGGTTTTTGAGGACGGGTGGCCATGCCATATTGTCTTTGTTTGCCCAGCCCAAGGCCTGTCCTGTCCTAAGTCTCAGTGGATGTTTGTTGACTGAATGAATGAGGTATATTTGTGAATTACCCAACACATGCCGACATACAGTGGTGCTGAATGGTTGGTGCTTTTATCATTATTATTTTTTTAATGCAGTTCATACATCAGGTTGGCAATACCTTCCTAATTTCAGGTGCTGGCAGGTTGTAGGGAAATGGTTGTCTCAGGCACTGCCAGTTAGAATAAAAGCACATACAGGCAAGTTGGAGGGCAGTTTGGTTGTCCCTAGCAAAACCAGAATGCAGGTACCTGTGGCCAGCAGTTCTTCTGGGATCTGCCCTGGAAAAGTGTCTGTGCCTGTGCCCGAGAAAGCATGAGTGAGCGTGCTTGTTGCAGTATTGTTTATAATAAAGAAAAAATCAGGAGCATTCTAAATGTCCATCATTAGAGGCACGGATAAATAAAATGTGGTCTAGTCACACTGTGGACTGGTTTACAGCAGCTAGAAGGAGAGGAAAACCTGTTGAAAACGCTACAAATTTTGGAGTGACACATGCAGTATGATCCCCTGTGTAGTAGAGAAAACATATGAATAAAATCATTTCCTCTGGCTATGAATGTACGCACAAGTACGTAGATAAGAGATACACAGCGGCTTTTAACCCGGGTACCTCATGGGTGTGGGGACCAGGATCAAGGATAGTGACCAGGGGATGCTTAGCTTTGTTGGTGGTGGCCAAAACAATATTTTAAAGAGAGGACTGATGTATTGATTGTGTAGTTAAAATTTAAATGTTAAAAATGCAGTTGGGGGGATTTCATTGGTGGTCCAGTGGTAAAGACTCTGCTGCGCTTTCACTGCAGGGGGCACGGGTTCCATCCCTGGTCAGAGAACTAAGATCTCACATGCAGCACGGCCACACACGCGCACACACACACACACAAAATGCGGTTAGGTAGAGGGGGAAAAAATATCTTTCAGTACAAGAGAAGGAAACAAAACAGTTCTTGGCAAAAAAGGTAAGGGACCCAGTACGTGAGTAATCCTCAGATCTCATCCAGTCCTATTATTTTATATTAAGAGTGCTTCTAGAATCTTCCTTAAAAATCTACTCCTCTGGTTGTTTCCTGACTTTTCCACATACGTCTAACCTGATTCGTTTTCCCCATGGGGAAATTTGCTGTTTGTCCCACCACCTGAGCTCCTTCAGGTGCAGGTTTGGGCCTCAGGAGTGAGAAGGAGAATGTAATTGCTCTTTAGCCGTGAGGTGACTTCTTGGGGTAGAGAGAGTATTTTCCAGTGAAAGAAGGAAGAAGAGGGATGACTGAGAACCTCTGAGACCAAGAAGTATTTAGGTACCAGCTGGAGGCAACCCCGAGGAGCAAACAGCCGAGGGGTGCAAGGCAGTTCCCCTGTGAGAGCGTTTCCTCCTCCATCCAATGAGGATGATAAGCCTGCTTAACATGACTTCTAAGGTATAGTCAGTGAAGAAGGAGAGTGCAGAGTAGTGCTCCTGGCATATGCAGCCTTTTGTGTACAGCGGGGGAGAGTGCAAACTGCATTTACTTAAACGCATTGAAAATCTCTGGAAAGGGACTTCCCTGGTGGCACAGTGGTTTAGAATCCGCCTGCCAATGCAGGGGACACGGGTTCGAGCCCTGGTCTGGGAAGATCCCACAGGCCGCGGAGCTACTAAGTCCATGCGCCACAGCTACTGAGCCTGCGCTCCAGAGCCTGCGAGCCACAACTACTGAGCCTGTGCGCCTAGAGCCCTTGCTCTGCAACAAGAGAAGCCACAGCAATGAGAAGCCCGCGCACCGCAACGGAGAGTAGCCCCCGCTCACCGCAACTAGAGAAAACCCACGCGCAGCAATGAAGACCCAACACAGCCAAAAATAAATAAATAAATATATTTATTTATTTATTTATTTATTTTTAAAAAGAAAAAAAGAAAATCTCTGGAAAGAGGCAAAAGAAACTTAAAAGCTTGTCTGCAGGGAAGAAAGATAGCTGTGTGGGGCAGGGGAGGATCACAGAGACCGTGGAAGTCCCTCTTATACCTTTGGAACATAGAACCATGTGAACAAACTATCTCTTCACAAAAAGAATTTAATTTTCATTTTAAAAAATGACCAGTATGTCATTGGGTGGGTTGGGAAATGGAACACATGTGACAGTGTCTCTTGGTCAGTTAGTATGCAGGGACATTTAGGGATCAGTTCATGTGACCAGGACAGGCAGTGAGGCTTTCCACATCCCCTCCCCTCCCCACAGCAGACAGACAGACACACCTCCTGTTTGTCCAGACAGGTCTCTAATGCTTAACATGGGTTCGTTATATTGATACCTGGGAGGGTGAGAAACCTGCAGTGTGCCCATCCACAGGGAGGAACAGACCCGAGGAAATTAGGGCCGGAACCCCAGGCAGCTTAAGGAGGTGAGAGGGCAGTTGAAAGCTGCATCTGCCTGGTCTCTGTCCCACCCTCGCAGCTGGGGAGCCTTGTGCTGTGGAAGAGAGATGGCCTTTACATGGAGGGGAGCGCTGAGGTTTCCCTGCTGCAGACTGGCTTAGAAAAGCCTCTCTGCCCCTCTCGGGGGTTCCGTTTCCTGTGCCTGGGGTTGGCTGGGCCCACCAGGCAGGGTGGTTGTGTAAGAGCCAGACAGAGTGGCCCAGGTCACCACCGGCCCCCGCCAGGCGACTGCTGGCGTCTTGCCCCACCCCACCTCCCAGCAACCTGGGCAAGTCTTTCAAAACGTAAATCAGATCCTGGAACTTCAGAACTCTCTCGAGGCTTCACACCGTGCTCTGGTCTGGCCACACTGGCCTCCTCGCCGCTCTGGAGCCTGAGACTCTGCCTTGTCTAAGGTCTGGTTGGCAAGCTGCTCGTCGCTGATCAGTTGATTTCCATTCTTGAAGGGCAGGCTCTCTGGGCTCATCCGTTCCCTGAGATTTAGAGGGGTTTTCTTTGACTCAAGGGAGAGTAGGGGATCCGATTCAAGAGAGATTTAAGAAGCAAGAGTCAGTGTCTCACATGTTGGTGAGACAACCCAGAGGAGATGATGGTGGGGGGCAGGGGACAGGGAGTCCCTGCACTAACACAGCAAAGGTACCGGCCGGGCCGGGCCTTTGAGCCTCAACGGGCATCACATTTCCCCAGGCAGGGCCGCGCCCAGCAGCGCTGGGCTGGGCTGATGATGACCAGGGGCAGCAGTTCCCTCCGTCTCTGATTTCCTGCCTTGTCTCTCCCATGTCTTCTCCCCTCCTCTGGTCTCTCTGAGCCCGTGGCCACACTTCCTCCAAGTCTTAAATAAATAGCTAATTCCAAAGGGAAAATGTAGTTGGTACAGACAGCTCCTGTCCTGCCTGGGCACTGTCTGGGCTCAGTGTTGTTGGCGCCACCAGGTGGCTGTGGGCAGAATGCCAGGAGCAGTTGCTCCCGTCACTTCCCAGAACCGCATTAATTTAACATTTCCTGGGTCCCGAGGATACACCAGACACGGTGCTAAGTGCTTGACACGGATTAGACCATTTCATCTTCACAGAGACTGTATGATTCTGGAGCCGTCATCCCCTTTTTTCAGATGAGGAAACTGAGGCCTGGGGGATGAACTTAGAACTAAGATCCCAGGGCTAGGAGTGGAGGAGCAGGCGCTCGGGCCGACAGGCTGCAGCGCCCACTTCTCGTTGCTGGGCTGTGTCCTGCCGGGCGACTGGCAGAAGAGGATGGGCAAAGTCCTCTGTCCGCAGAGCTCACGGAAGTGCACGGCTGGCCTTCTCATGACCGCTGCAGGCCTGCTGCCCTCCTCCCGGCCCATCAGTGGACTAGACAGACCTGGGCCCCATTAAGGAGCCGTGGCACATGGAGTCCTTTGGCTGGACTCGTTGCTGCCCCCAGTGAAAGAGAGTTTCTGTTATGAAGGAAGGGGGTGGATGTGGGGCAGCTGCCTCTGCCCCGGTGGATGAGCCTCGTGGTGGGAGAGTCACTTCTGAGGTGAGGAGGTGACGGGCTGCAGTGGGGCTGGGAGGGAAGCGGGGTCCCGGCTTTGTGTCCGGTGTGTGGACTGGCTGCCAGTCTGCTTCCGTGACCCGGCCCTCGACCCCACTCCCCCTCAGCCTGCTGCTCCGGCCATAGCTGTGCAGAAGCTGCCCTGGAGCTGTGTCACTCCCTCGGCTGCTCAGCCGCGTGTCCGCCCAGAGCACCCCACTCCTCCATTAAGACTTAATTCTGACACCTCCCCTCCCCTGCCCCAGAAGGAGCTCGATTCCCTTCTTGGGACTACTGTTCGCCGCTGTGTGACCTTGAAGAAGTGACATCACCTCTCTGAGCTGCTTTCCCATCCAGGAAGGGTTCAGTGTGCTGCTTGCTCCCTAGTGCTCCTGGCCGGGTACCGCTTACATAGGTGGCACTCAGTAAATGTAGTTAGTATCAGTTCTCAGGCCGTCGGTCAGTCACAATTATTTATTGGGTGCCTGCTGCATGCCAGGCACTGCTCTACGTGCTGGGGGTACAGCCATAAACAAAACAGAGGGAAATCCTGCCCTGTGGGGCTGACACCGTCACAACCGCAAGCCCTCCTTGGTGCTCCCAGGCCACCCTGGCCCTCCCCTTCGTCATACGTGGCCTGTCGTTGCTGGGTGTCACTTCCACGCCCCGATGAGGTCGCCCCAGTGGCCGGGGATGTCTGGATTTTCAGGATCACAGCTGTTCTTTCCCCACTAGCTCCGCAGCTGCTGGGGTCCCGTGATCGCAACACCCCTGTGTCCTCGGCCCCGACGCACAGAGGCAGGCCTGCCCTGGCCCCGTCGCCCATCCCTCCTGCCCCTTTCTCAACCCCAACTCCAGGATGTGTTTCCCATCCATTTCTCTTTATTGAGTTCCGCCCTGTTCTTTATTTGTCCCCCACCCCTGTATTAGTTTCCTATTGCTGTTGTAACAGGTTACCACGAACTTAGCGGTTTAAGACAACACAAATATTTCCTCTTACAGTTCTGGAGGTCAGAAGTCTGAAATGGGTGCACAGGGCTGTGTTTCTTCTGGACACTGGGGGAGACCCTGGGTTTTGCCTTTTCCAGCTCCTAGAGGCCACCTGCTTTCCTTGGCTCATGGCCCTTTCCTCTGTCTTCAGAGCAGCAATGTAGCAGCTCTCGGAACGTTCTTCCACGGTCACGGTCCCTCTGGCTGTCCTCTTCTGCCTCCTGATTCCACTAAGAACCCTCGTGATTACATTGAAAGCCCACGCAGATAATTCAGGATCATTTCCCCATCTCAGGATCCTTAATCACATCTGTGAAGTCCCTTTTTGGCATGTGAGGTCACGTATTCACAGGTTCTGGGATTAGGGTGTGGACATGTCTCAGGGCTGTTATTCTGTCCACCACACACAACCCCTCCCCCATACCCTTCTTAATCTTTCTTTTCCTCTTGGTCCAAGGCTGAGGTCCCCCCATATTCATTCCCAAACACCCCTGTTCCTGGTGTCTAAGAAAAGGGGCTGGGGTAGGGAGGGAGGGAAAGGAGAGCCCAGGGCTCAGTAACAGTGCCGCCTGCCTGCCCTCCAGCCACACTGGCCTCCTGCTGTCTTGGTCCCACCCCAGGACTTTGTTCTGGCTCCTCCCTCTGGTCTCAGATGCTCTTCCCTCTGGCCGCCTCTGTTAATCCCTTCACCCCTGCGCGGGGCCCCCTCTTCCCCTTCCCTTGCCCCACTTGGTCTTTTCTCCGTGACACTGATCCTCTTCTAACACGCCATGTAATTTCTCTGTTGTGTCTTGTTTTCCTGTTTGTCTCCCCCGCTGGAATGTAGCTCCACGAGAGCAGAGACTCCTCTGTCTCATCTACAGCCATATTTTCAGGGCCTTGAATAGTGTCTGTACATAGCAGTGATCAACAATACCTGTTGTATGAACGACTGTTGTACTGCAAAGAATTTGTGTGCTCTCTGACTCACCCCTCGGGGACCATTTTTCCTCTCTGTGTTGTCGTCACTGTACACAGGGTAGGACTAAGTAAATGCTAGAGTGAATAAAGTAGATGAAGTTCGGGTTTGGAGAGGCAGAATAACTAAAGGTTAGTGGACCTGAGCGAAGGTGGAGGTGATGGCAGAGAACCCTGGTCCTCGAAGCTGGGGGTGAGTTGTGTCTGTAGGTGGGAATCCCAGACACCCCAGGGCCATGCAGGTGGCCAGATGTGGTTTGGAAAATGAGGGCAAATGCGGGGCTGGTGGCTCTGCCAGTAACACCCTCAGTGACCTCAAGGCAGCCACTTCTCACTCGGGGCCTGGGTCCTACGTGGACCAACTACCCCAGCCGCAGCTGCCCAGTTCCAAGCACCTGGCCCGGGCACACCCTCCCCTCTTCCCAGGAAAAGGCACCACTTCTCCAGTTTTTGTACCTCCCCGCTTGCCCTCAAGCAGCATCAGCTTCTCTTTTAGGAAAGCTCACCCCTTTGGTAAAAGTAGAAAAGCCCTCACAGAGGGCAGAGGGCTTTTTTTCCTTCTCTTTTTTTCACAGCTCACAATAGTGTGTATTTGTTCAGCCATGTTTTATGAGAAACTCCCAAAGTTCTGGTCATCGGTGGCTTTGTTAACTGGGACAGACCCTGCAGAACTATCACTTTGTCTCATTTTGGTGCAGATATATACATGTCCCAACCTGGGATTCTCTCTTCTCCATCCACAGGGTCCTGGCTCAGGCCTTGGGCTCTTGGCCTAGACCGTCCCCCAGCCTCCTCCCAGCTGCCCCACCTCCAGCTTCTACTGCTCCAGTCCATCCCCCACCATGTTAGTCCCCCCCTCCCCCGCCTTAAAGTCCCTCTGTGGCTCCCTCAGGATAAAGCCTGGCCATTATCGTGACATCGGTGGCTCTGCCAGCTTATCCCATCACATCACGTGGCACCATACATGAATGTGGTCACGGGTCCCCAAGACCACCCTCAGCTTCTGTGATTTGCTGGAAGGACAGATCACAACTCAGCAAAGCTGTTATAGTTATGGTTTATTACAGCAAAACCAAAACAGGTTAAAATCAGCAAGGGGAAAAGGTATTCGGGGCAGAGTCCGGGAGAGACCAGGTGGAAGCTTCCAGTTGTCTTCTCCCAGGGGAGTCACACAGACAGGGCTAATCCTCCAGCAGCAATGTGAGCACACGCGGGACATTGCCCACCAGAGAAGCCTTGCTGTCCGGGGTGGTTTTAGCTACAGTCACGCAGGCACCTTGTCACCTTCGTTATGCAGTCTCTAGCCCCCTCACGGGGCAAGCTGATGCCGTGTGGCCCAAGGCCCACCTTAGAGAGACTCTGTCAGGCAGGATGGTCCAAGGGCTTGGAGGTTCCCTCCCCAGAGCCGGGCAAGGGCCAGCCCTCTCTTTGGAATGTGCAGGGTTCAGCCCTGCCCTGTGCATGTTCTCCCTCCAGCCCATGCCGACAGCGCACTCAGGCCCCAGAGCCACACCTGCTGGTCAGCCTCTCTCTGCCTCCAGCCGGGCCCTCCTCCCTGTCTCCGGGCTGACCCCTCGTCCTTCAGCGCTCAGCTCAGGCATCTGCTCCCACTACCTGTGACCCAGCCTTGCCCCTGCCTGCAGCCCTGGTACTGAAACCGACGTTTGCTGCGTCTCTGGCTGCCTTCAGGGTTTAGGTCATCTTCCTGGGCCTCACTCTCCCCGTTCGTCAAATGGACTTGCTTTCAGGAATAAGTGAGCCGTAACACACAGGGTGGGCTGGATCAGTATGTGTTCACCACTCTCAGTAGGTCCCTGGCATCCGAGGTGTTGGAAACAGATGAGGCGTTTAATAAATAGAGAACCGTCAAACCAGACAAGGCCCCACGGGAGATTGCTTTTCTTGTGGTATAAAAAGCAAAGAGCTTTCTATAAATGCTTTTCTGAAAAATTTTAGCTGCAGCTTATAAATAGCAGAAGCTCTCTCGAGTGAGGTCTTGAGAACTGAGGCACGTGGGTGTAGCAGTTCGGATGCTCCTGGCTGCTGGCAGCAGACCCAGCTCGAGGTGGCTCTGCAGTGAGCCGGGGGGTGTGGGCGTCTCTGAGCAAGAAGGGAACTGGTGCAGGGCCGGGCGCCGGTGGCCCCGGAGGCTTAGGCACTTGCGGTGGCGAGAGTGAGAGGCCTTTCTCGGAAGCCCGCAGAAGAGCTTTGTAAAAAGGCCAAGGTCATGATCCCGCCCCTGGAGAGAGACTGGTGTTGGTGGTCTGATCAGCTTACATTTTGAGTGTATGTCCCAGGAGGTGGTGGGTCGGAGGAAGCCAGTTGAGGTCTGCTGGCTCAGGGCGGGCGGCCCCGGGCGCCTCTCCCCAGAAGCACATGGCTGTGTGGAGGAGACCGAACAAAACCAGGGGTCTGCGGTGGAAGGTGGAGGGGCAGCTACGTAGGCAGAGGGAAGAGGAGACAGGACTGGCGGATGCCTTCTCTGGGCCAGGCACGCGGCCCCTCAGTCATGACCTTGTTTATTCTTCAGCGTGTGAGGGGAGTATCCTCATTACAGGTGGGAAAGCTGAGGCACAGAGCGGTTCAGGAGCAACCTGCGCTGGGACCAACAGCTAGTCGTGGCGGGAGCAGAGTTCCAGCCCGGGTCTCTTCTTCAGGCTTAGAGACCAGCTTCGTGCCTGAAAGCAGGGAGCCGTCTTGCAGCTGCTTTTAAATGAAAGGAAAAGAAGCACATGAGGGTGTGGGGTGGAAGCTGGGGTGCAGAATAGCGGCCATGCCCCCAAAGCAGGGCTTGCCCTGTAACCGGGATGGCGGGGGGTGCGCATTTGATGAAGTAGAAATGCAGAGGGCTTTTCAGTGCAGGGGCGGGGCTCTAGGGCCCACCGTGGGGTGGAATTGCAGGCTACTTCCGTCTGAGCCTCTCCTCCCCAATCTGTGCGCTGGGGCCATCATCCCGACCTCCTCGTAGCACAGGTGTGAAGTTGGCTGAGGAGGGGGTACGTAGCACAGTGCTGTCGGGGCCGGGGTCGGCTGCCCCAGAACCATGCTCATTTCGACGCTGGAATGGGTCATGCAGCCTGAGGCCTGCTGAAGAGTGGCAGCTGACCGTGAGTTCGTGTTAAACTTGAGGTCAGCCACAACCTCCAGGTCTTTTTCCTGAGCACTTCACAGCTGGATTCACGCCCACCTCCACCCCCCCCACCCGGCCTCCCTTCCTTCCTCACCAGCTTCCAGAGGCTCGCCCCAGAGTGACAGTGCAGTGCGTGCCTGTGCGCAGCGACCGAGGTCATCAACACCATACCCAGCTCCCTCCCGACTCGGCCATGCTTCAGTGTCGTAGGGGCCACTCCCACTTTCCTGATGAGGGAGCTGAGTCTCAGGGAGCCCTAGGGAGTCACGGGGTCCCCCTTCATATCCGTCAGACACTTTCTACTCTCCAACTGTATTCGTGTCCTATGGCTGTTCTCACAAATTATCACAAACTTATTAGCACCTTAAAACAATGCACGTTTATTCTCTGTATTTACGGAGATCAGAGTCCAAAATCATTCTCACTGGGCTGAAATCAAGGAGAGCTGGTTCCTACTGTCCTACTGGAGACTCCAGGGGAGATTCCATTTCCTTGCCTTTTCCAGCTTCTAAAGGCCACCTGCATTCCTTGGCTTATGGCACCTTCCTCTATCTCCAAGTTAAAAATGCGTTACTCCAGTCTCTGCTTCCATCTTCAGGTGGTCTCTTCTCTAGTCAAATCTTTCTCTGCCTCCATTTTATAAGGACACTCATGGTGACATTTAGGGCCCACTGTTTAACCCAGGATTATCTCCCCGTTTCAAGATCCTTAATTTAATCACATCAGAAAATTCCTTCTGCCGCATACGGTAGTATATTCCAGGGTTCCAGGGAGTAGGACATGGGTGTCTTTATTTTTTGTTATATATTAAATTTTTTTTTTTTTTTTTTTAATTTATGGCTGTGTTGGGTCTTCGTTTCTATGCGAGGGCTTTCTCTAGTTGCGGCAAGTGGGGGCCACTCTTCATCACGGTGCGCGGGCCTCTCACTATCGCGGCCTCTCTTGTTGCGGAGCACAGGCTCCAGACGCGCAAGCTCAGCAATTGTGGCTCACGGGCCTAGTCGCTCCGCGGCATGTGGGATCTTCCCAGACCAGGGCTCGAACCCATGTCCGCTGCATTGGCAGGCAGATTCTCAACCACTGCGCCACCAGGGAAGCCCCCTATTATATATAAATTTATTTATTTATTTGTTTTGGGCTGCGTTGGGTCTTCGTTGCTGCACGCAGGCTTTCTCTGGTTGCAGTGAGCAGGGGGCTACTTCTTCGTTGCAGTGCGCGGGCTTCTCATTGCAGTGGCTTCTCTTGTTGCGGAGCATGGGCTCTAGGTGCGCGAGCTTCAGTAGTTGTGGCACATGGGCTCAGTAGTTGTGGCTCGCGGACTCTAGAGCGCAGGCTCAATAGTTGTGGCGCACGGGCTTAGTTGCTCCGTGGCATGTGGGATCTTCCCAGACCGGGGCTTGAACTCGTGTTCCCTGCATTGGCAGGCGGATTCTTAACCACTGTGCCACCAGGGAAGTCCGACATGGGTGTCTCTAGAGGACCACATCTTTGGTCCTGACCTGGCACGGTGGTATTTACACATGCCGGCTCCCCTGCTTCCTTGAGCCCAGCCTGTGGTGTCCAGCCCCTCCCCACACCCAAGGCACCTTTGGGGCAAGACAAGGTGTGATTGAGCACCAGCCTAGGGGAGGTTTGTTTAATTCAGTCTCCCCATCTGTCCCGCTCGAACTGTGATTCTAGAATCTGGCTACACAAGTTCTCTGGTTCTTCAGAGTATATTTACACCGTGTAATACGAAGGTCTCTTTCAAAAACCAAGCTTATCAATTATGTGTCTATTATACAGATGGAATGAACATTTGGAAGCTACTGCAAATTAGCAAGGAGACCATCCACCTGTAGTCCCACCAGCCAAAGACAGCCCCCAGTCACATGTCAGTGTATTTCTTTCCAACCCTCTTTGTTCAGAGTAGTTCTGTTTTTCCACAGCTAAGATCACACTGAACTAGTAAATTTGCATTCTGCTTCCCTTTGTTGTCATTTCCTGCATTTCTTGAATATAGTTAGAGGCCGTGTCAGTGGGTATAATGCAGATCTTCCCTTATATTTGATACCTAATTGATCCCCTAGTTCGGTGCAGGGAAACGCCCTGTCATCTGGTGCCCGCGCTGGGTGAGGAGCTTCGTGGATCAGGCCCATGGCCTGGGGTCAGCTCCTGGTAGGTCACCACAGCCCTCTGAGCCCAGTTTCCTCATCTTGGACGTGGGGACATAACCCCTGCCACCAGACAGTAGTGAGAGATCGTGTCCGTGAGCAGCCCGCCTGAGGGTTGGTGCTCAGCGTGTGATCACTCACGCCCACTGACCTTTTCCTCTCCGAGTCACCTTTGACTTTCCAGCTAACAGGCGGCTCTGCTCAGGGCTTTTTCAGTTAGAAATTACGGAACTCAGTCAGCTTAAACTGAACAGGAGCGTGCTGGCTCATGGCGCTTCTGAGGAGGACGGAGTGGGTCAGGTGAGCAGGACTGGATTTCCTGGGGCTCTCGCGCTCTCTCCCCCGCCCTCTCTCCTGTGCGCTCTCTGCTGGCAACTCATCATCTCCCGGTGCTCATCCTCTGTGCCCTGCACCTGCAGGTGGAGGAGGCCCCTCTGTAGCACCTGGAGAGAAACCCGGGGGAGATCTCTTGGCCGACTCGCGTCTCCATGTCCCCTTGAACCAGTCTCTGCAGCCGGGGGTGCCAAGCGCTCTGATTGAGCACTCGGGTCTCATGCCCACCCCTGAGTTAGAAGGAGGGCGAGGGACTGCGCCAACATTCCCTCCATCCTCCTAAATGGTGTGGGGTGTGCGCAGAGGGGCCTTTGGCACCCAAGGCCCTGGCGTACGGCTCAGCTTCCCGGGGCCCGTCTCTCTGTGAGGTCCAGAAGGGCACGTGGGGTGGCACTGTGCCGAATCAGCCTACCCCCACCCACTTGCAGTCAGCAGGGAGGCCTGCGGAGCAGGTCCCAAAGGTGCTTGTGTGCCTCTAGCCCCGCTTGCCAGAAGCGCCTCGAATCCGACCTCCTCCTCAGGGGCTGAGGTCGGTTCAGGCGCCCGCTCTTCGGCCTTCCCCTCCTTGGCAGCAGGGCCCCCGCTGGTGCTGGCTGTGGCCATGAGCGGCCCAAGCACCTCCAGCTCCTAGTGCCTGACCCCCGGGACGGGCTGTGCACCCCGGTCCTTCTTTCCTAGTTCAGCAGGGCCCGGTTATGCTACACGTTGAGAAGAGGAAGGGTGGCTGTTTAATCAGAATTATCAAGTCCTGCCACCCTGCAGACGGCTCCGTCGTGCCGCCGAGGTTGCCTTTCCAAAACCGCCATCTGATCATGTCACTTCCTCTGCTTTAAAAAATCTCTCCAAGGTTGCAGACACCGGTGGATTTGCTTTGGGAGCCGGAGTAGCTGCTGCCACAAGAGTCTGGAGCCATGAGCGGGTTTAATTTTGGAGGCACTGGGGCCCCCACAGGCGGGTTCACCTTTGGCGCTGCAAAGACAGCAACAACCACGCCTGCTACGGGGTTTTCCTTCTCCACGTCTGGCACCGGCGGGTTTAATTTTGGGACTCCCTCCCAGCCAGCCGCAAGCACCCCTTCCACCAGCCTGTTCTCACTCACCGCCCAGGCTCCGGCGACACAGACCCCAGGATTCAGTTTTGGAACCACAACTCCTACAGCAGCAGCAACCGGATTTTCCTTAGGGATCAACAGCCCAAAGCTAAACTTGAGCGGCGCGGCTGCCACCCCGGCCACGACGCAGCCCAGCGGCTTTGGGCTCGGCGGCAGCACCCTCACCAATGCCATCTCGAGCGCCGTCACGTCAGCCCAGGGCACGGCGCCCACCGGCTTTGTGTTTGGCTCCACCACCACGTCTGCTGCCCCGTCCACCACACCTGGGGGCTTCTCGTTCACGGGTGGAAGCACGTCCCAGACCGGGACCTCCGGCTTCAACATTGGCTCCATGGGGAGTTCGGCCCAGCCCACGGCCCTCACCGGGCTGCCCTTCACGCCGGCCACGCCAGCGGCCACTGGGGCAGGGGCCACACAGCCGGCTGCTTCCGCACCCGCCGCCGCTACCACCAGTGCTGGGCCCTCGCTCTTTGCCTCACTGGCAACCGCTCCAACTTCGTCTGCTGCCACCGGGCTCTCCCTTTGTGCCCCAGCCACCACGGCGGGGACGCCCGGAGTGGGGACGTTGGGCTTCAGCCTGAAGGCCCCTGGAGCAGCTTCCACCGCCTCCACGGCGACGACCACCACCGCCACCACTGCCGCCACCGGCTTCTCCTTGAATATAAAACCACTGGCTCCAGCTGGGATCCCCAGCAACACAGCGGCCTCCGGGACCGCCCCAGCCGGCCCCAGTGCAGCCACCGGGGTGTCCGCCAGCCCCGCGATGACCTACGCCCAGCTGGAGAGTCTGATCAACAAGTGGAGCCTGGAGCTGGAGGACCAGGAACGGCACTTCTTACAGCAGGCCACGCAGGTCAACGCCTGGGACCGCACGCTGATCGAGAACGGGGAGAAGATCACCACCCTCCACCGCGAGGTCGAGAAGGTGAAGCTGGACCAGAAGAGGCTGGACCAGGAGCTCGACTTCATCCTGTCTCAGCAGAAGGAGCTGGAGGACCTGCTGAGCCCGCTGGAGGAGTCGGTCAAGGAGCAGAGCGGGACGGTGTACCTGCAGCACGCCGACGAGGAGCGAGAGAAGACCTACAAGCTGGCCGAGAACATCGACGCACAGCTGAAGCGCATGGCCCAGGACCTCAAGGACATCATCGAGCACCTGAACACGTCGGGGGGCCCCGCCGACACCAGCGACCCGCTGCAGCAGATCTGCAAGATCCTCAACGCGCACATGGACTCGCTGCAGTGGATCGACCAGAACTCGGCCCTGCTGCAGAGGAAGGTGGAGGAGGTGACCAAGGTGTGCGAGGGCCGCCGCAAGGAGCAGGAGCGCAGCTTCCGCATCACCTTCGACTGAGCCGGCTGCCCCGAGGGTGCACAGCGGGGCTGGGGACGTGCAGTCTGTCCCGTTGGGGGTTGCAATGAAATACGTGTTTGTTTCTTTCTTTCTTTCAAACAGTCGTGCTGTTGAGAGAACTGTTCTGCAGTTTGACTTTCCACCTTAGCGAATAGAAAGGATTCTCAGCGCTCCGGTCCAGGCAGCAGCCTCGCAGGTGTGGTTTCTGTGTGTATCGCCTGTGTGTCCTAGACTCTCTCCATCTACTACAACCACCCGCCTCCAAGAGCTGGAGAAGCACTGAGCTGCCTGAGAACCACCTGTCTCCCAGCCGGGGTGCCACGCGGCCACTCTGTCCGACACACAGTCATAGGTGCAGGGAGAAAAGACTACGGTTGAAGAATCTCCATCCTCAAGGAGCCAGCAGCCTGGTATAAGTGTAACCAGTATAGAGCAGTGACTTGTGAATGGAACGGACAGTGGGACATAGAATTTCAAAGGAGGAAAGATAGGTCAGATGAGGGACTTGAATGAGGTGTTGAGAAAAGAGGTCTCACCTTGCCTGGCTGACACACCTCGTCCTCGTCTCCTTATCTCAGGCTCCACCTCCTCCGGGAAGCCCTCTCAGCCACCCTGAAGCTGGGTCAGGTGGCCGTCCTGCATCCTGCGGGCCCCACACCACACTGAGCTTGCGAGCTCACATCTTTGGTTACACTCGTCACACTGTATTGTGCCGACTGTTTATTTCTCTGCCTCGCCGTTAGGTCGTGAGCGCCTGTGGGCAGGGACTGTTTCTTGTTCCCCTTGTGTCCTCGGCACAATTCCTGTCACACTTGTCAAACAGATGAACAGAGATGAAACCAGCATAAAACATTAGTCCACAGGATGCCTGTTGAAGTGGCTGGGGTGCCAGAGGCGGCCACAGACTTGATTCTGAACCTCCCAAAGCCAAAGCAAACCTAGTCAGTTGCAGTGAGGTCCACAGTGTCCAGAAGGCAGAATCCAGCCAGCTGTATCCCAGGTGTCTTTTGTATTTGTCTTTACACTCTGCTGCACTCTCTGAAATACCTACGGCTGTCTTTTGCTTTTCTAAATAAAATAAAGTTTATAGTGGAATTAAAAAGCTGCTGTTAATGTGGATAACTTAGAAGAAGGTTGGGAAAAGAGCAGGTTCCAGATCAAATGGGATGCCATTTGTCTGAAACTCAGAAGCAAGCACACCTAAATGCACTGCCGAGGCGTGCATACACGTGCATACACACATACACATGTTCACAACGTGGGTTCCTCTGGTGCTGATGGCAGGAGAGGAGCAGGTGGGGAAACCCGTTATAGCTGGGTCATGTCTTCCAGTACACATAAATATCCAGTCATCTGTCACCATCCCCAAGGCGTGTCATCAGCAGCATTCCTCTCCCTGTTACCTGGGGCTGGCCAGAGGGTTCTAGTTGTGCTTCAACAGTGGGCAGCAGGTAAAGCTGGGCTGCAGCTTTGTATCGGGTGATTTCCAGATACTGGCCTGACGCTCTCCCTCTGACCCTGGCCCCTGTAGGCGCCAGTGATGCCGAGCATTCAGGTCTTGCTCCTGGCGCAGGGCATTGGAAGTCTGCCCTCCACCCTCCCTCAGCCTGTGCCACACTAAGCCGTGTTTTGGCTGAGGAGGGCCCAAGGACACTGGACATGTATGGGCCAGTTTCCCAAAGTCAGGATCATGAGTCATTGCCTCAGGGCATCTTGGGCTTCTAAGAACCACTGTCCCATCCAAGCAGAAGCCATGGAAGAGGGAGGGGAACGAGCTAGAAGAGGGAGACCCCGGCAACCCCAGTTGCTTCTCTCCAAAGGCTCCAGCCCCTGCGACAGTGGCCCTTTGTGCCATCTGTGAGCCGTGACTTCATCCGGGACCTGTATCTGACTCCCTCACCTGAGGTGAGGAGAAATGGGGAGGCCTTGAGTCCTCTTAGAAAGTAGGAAGTAGTGTTTTACCTACATGTATTCATTCAGCATCCATCTTTGGAGCACCTGCTACCTACCAGATCCTGATCTAGCATTGGGGTTTCAAAAATGGAACGATAATTCTCTGCGCATGAGGTCACTGGCAGGGGCCACACAATCTCGATAAGAAAAAAAAAAATTCCTTGAGCTTGCATTTCCAATGTATATACCTATTACTTTGCATATTAAACATTAGTGGGGGCTTCCCTGGTGGCGCAGTGGTTGAGAATCTGCCTGCCAATGCAGGGGATGCGGGTTCGAGCCCTGGTCTGGGAAGATCCCACATGCCGCGGAGCAACTAGGCCCGTGAGCCACAATTACTGAGCCTGCGCGTCTGGAGCCTGTGCTCCGCAACAAGAGAGGCCGCGATAGTGAGAGGCCCGCGCACCGTGATGAAGAGTGGCCCCCACTTGCCGCAACTAGAGAAAGCCCTCGCACAGAAACGAAGACCCAACACAGCCAAAAATAAATTAAAAAAATAAATAAAATAATTTTTAAACATTAGTGGAGCTTAATTGCTTTCTTATAGTTGTATTTTTTAAATAAAAACAAATTGAATTTCTAATATTTTCCTCCCACACCCCAAGGGATCTCGGGCACCCCACTTTGAAGGACACAAGCGATTATAATAAATCGACACAACATCTGTGCCAGAGTGGGGGCTCCAGTGCTTGGGCACCATGGGGGGAATGGCTCCAGCAGCTTCCTGGGGGAGCCAGAGGCGTTCCCAAGATTGCAACAGGGTCAGCAGCTGACTGGGTACCACCCCGCGGATGCTGGCTTCATTGTAATTGCAGTTTCCCTTTCTAGGAAGAAAACAGATGCATTTCCTTGTCAGTCCAGACAAATGGCCTCTCCTTAAGTTCCTCTTCATTAATTAACATGAAGACAAGCGTGGTGACTAAATTCGGAGTCAGAGGCTTTTAAAGGTGAATCTCTCCCTCAGTAAGCTGTTACGGCATTTCTTCTCCCTGTTTAGGGGTAAGAGTGGCAACTGTGGGTTTATGGTTACGGCTCGCTTTTCATCTCCAAGACACCCTCAAACAACTGCCTCCGTTATGGCCCGGCCCTTTCCCCAGGCTGATGCCCCTGCCTCATCTGGCACAGCTGGGCATCAGAGAGTCAGATGTTTGAAACAGCCAGAGATTTCCAGAGGTCGAGCAGCCTTGATCTCCAAAGGGAAGTTGAAACAAATGAGTCTCAAGCAGTGGTGTGCTGGTAGCAGTCCGCCCTCCAGGGTCAGGGAAAGCCCTGACTGATAGCATATGCCCATTCCCATGGTGTAAATTCTCCCACTATGGCTGATTTCAAGCCACCAAGGTGAAGTCACCAAACACAAATTTGGGAAATTGACACACACTGTGTAGATGCAACTAATTCACCTCGGGAGTATATATGTAATAGTAAAACGTAATCATATAATTAAGGGATGAATTTTGAGTATTATCTTTGTTTTTAATAAAATTAATTGTAAAGATTTTAATTTTTTAATAATGGCTCACAAAGCAAAACCAAAAAAGAGATCCAAAAATTAAATGGTCGGCTCTCGTGAATAGGTGTGAGCCAGCTCCAGCACACCACTGCTCCCAAGGTTTTCAGTCAACCTCAAAATTGCCTTGGTGCTTTAAAAGTCTGCCCTCAGACCAGCAGCTCTCTGCAGAACTTCCCAGGAACAAAATCCCTCACCTTCTGAGGTCAGGTCTGCTTGTAGACACCAGCCGACCCCCAGCCAGACCTGACTGTCCTGAGCCACCCCTGGGCCTGTCCCACAGCCCTCACACACCTTGGCACTGGTCACTTCACACTCCAGAGACCCATCTGGGCACTGCCCACACCTCACCTCCAGACACCATCCTGGTTCAACCCCATGACCTGCTGAGATTTCCCCGAGGCAGAGCCCAGGTATGCTGCTCTGCTAAGCTCAGGCCTAGCCTGGGGCCATGGGGCCACATCAGACCCCACCCCTGGGTTCTAAGAACATAGACCCCCAAATCCACTGAACTGAAAGTGACACTTCCTGACAAAGGTACTCAGTATCACTCAGATGCAGTGTGGGCTCTGTGAATGTTGATTCAAACCAACTGTTAAAAGAAAAAAAAGTTTTGATGGGACTTCCCTGGTGGTCCAGTGGTTGAGACTACGCGCTCCCAGTGCAGGGGACACAGGTTCGATCCCTGGTCAGGGAACTAAGATCCTGCATGCTGCATGGCGTGGCCCAAAGAAAAAAAAAACACATTTTGAGATAATCAGGGAAGTGTAAGCATTGATTTAATATCATTTTTAAATGTGATAATGGTATTGGAGTTTTATTTTTGAAAAAGCACATAAGTTCTTTTTTTTTTTTTTTTTTAAGCTGGTGGAAGGTAAGCTTGCCAGCCATGAGCCATCTTTTTTTTTTTTTTTTTAATTTTATTTATTTATTTATTTATTTATTTTTTGGCTGTGTTGGGTCTTCGTTTCTGTGCGAGGGCTTTCTCTAGTTGCGGCGAGCGGGGGCCACTCTTCATCATGGTGCGCGGGCCTCTCACTATCGTGGCCTCTCTTGTTGCGGAGCACAGGCTCCAGACGCGCAGGCTCAGTAGTTGTGGCTCACGGGCTTAGTTGCTCCACGGCATGTGGGATCCTCCCAGACCAGGGCTCGAACCCGTGTCCCCTGCATTGGCAGGCGGACTCCCAACCACTGCGCCACCAGGGAAGCCCAGTTCATATCTTTTTTAATTAATTTTTATTGAAGTAGAGTTGATTTACAATGTTGTGTTATTTTCTGCTATACAGCAAAGTGAATCAGTTATACATATACATAAATCCACTCTTTTTTAGATTCTATTCACATATATGTCATTACAGAGTACTGAGTAGAGTTCCCTGTGCCGTACAGTAGGTCCTTATTAGTTATCTATTTTATATATAGCAGTGTATATATGTCAGTCCCAAGCTCCCAATTTATCCCTCCCACCAAGTTCTGTTCTTTTAGCGCAGAGGTTGGCAAACTGTGACCCCGCTTCCCGTTTTCGTAAGTAAAGTTTTATTGGAACACAGCCACACCCATCCATTTACATGCTGTGACTGCTGGGAGGACAGAGTTGAGTAGGCGAGGTGGAGACCACGTGGCCCCAAAAGCCTCAAATGTTTATAGAAAAAGTTTGCCAACTTCTGTCTTACGGAAACATCCTCAAGTATTCACCTACAAAAATGATAATATGTCTGGGGTTTGCTAAAAAATAATCAGTGGGGGAGGGAGAAAGTGTAAATGAAACAAGATAGGCTATATGAGGCGATGAATGCACCTGGCTTCATCATCCTAGTCTGTTTTTATATATGTTTGAAATTTTCCGTAATAAAAAGCTTTTGAGAAGGGGGCATCTGCGTTCCACGGCCTCCCAACTGCTCTGACCCCACACCAGGACCCTGGCATCTCTGGTCTAACAAGGGAATCGGGACAGAGCCAGCACCACTCAGCCCGGTTTTGCACACACCCAACGATGACTTCTGTCCCGGGCTAACCAGAAAGGCCATGGGCGCTGAGAGAGCCCACCAGAGCCAGCCATGCAGTGAGTGCCCCCATCAGAGCCCTGGGATTCTGGAACCTGGGGAAGGAGGGGCAAGGGGGCTCTGAGGGAAGGGGGCCCCTGTCTAGGGGTCAGGCCAGAGATCAGGGCCTCAAGTAGGTCTGTCCTCTGCCCTCTGCACCCCTCCTCATCCAGTTCTGGACCCCCGACTTCTGCCTGGGGCCCTTGGCATGCCCTGGGTAGGCCCTGCCCTCCTCTGAGACTTGGTGAAAGTTTTAATACTGACCACTCAGGGTCTTTGGACTGACTCAGAGGAAAGAATATATATAAGGCACTAGCCCTGTCCGTTGCCCATCTCTGTGGCCACCATCACTAGTAGCTGCCTTGAGGGGCCACAGAGGCCCCCCCGGGGCGGGGGGGGGAGCGGGGCCAGGTCTCTGGCTGCTTCGGATGTGACCTAACCCCATTAGAACTGTCATTGTGGTTCTAGGAGCCAGGCAAATAAGGTAGGGTTTTCTCCCTAGAGACAATTTTTACCTGAAAGGGTTGAAAAAGCCCCAGGTCTTTCCCACCATCTGCCCCCACCCTCAGTTCTCGCTGTGTGTCCTATATCTCCTACTCACAAGCTTAGGAAACCTAACCTAATCCAAACCACTCTTTCTCATGACCCTAATTCATACCCTAATACCCTAAATTCAACCCTAACACCAATCTCTGATTTTATCAGGAATGAGTCTCGAAGATCCAGTTATTTCTACCAAAGCAACCCCCAAATTACTCATAATCTCTTGACCCCAAAACAACCTTTGGTGTACGGGCTTCCAGCATTTCTTTTCCTGCCACTGTACCATGGACCATATCTGGCCACTCTTGGGCGTTCCACCCAACATCAACCAAACCCTAGCCCCGTGCTTCTCAGCCGGGGCGATTCTGCCTCCCCTTCCCCCGGGAATGGTTGGCGATGTCTAGAGACATTTGTAGCTGTTAAGCCTTGAGGGGCAAGTGCTACTGGCATCTGGTGGGTAGAGGCCAGTTATGCTACTCAACATCCTACAATGCACAGGACCTTCCTCACAAAAATGGTCCCAACTGCATAGCACCGAGACAGGGAGCCCCTGCCCGGGCCCCATCCCCGGTCCACAAGCCTGAGCTAACCAAGTGTTAACCATCCTGGAGCCGGGCCGCTGGGATCAAACACAGGTTCTGCCCCTTCTTAGCCGGTGCCTGATCTGGGCCCCAGTTTTCTCCACTGTAAAATGGGGACAGCTCAACCCACCCTGTGAGACTTGTCACTGGAGTCAGTGAAGTAGAACGTGTAGCGTGTCGGGCACGCAGTACTCAGCAGGACCCACCGTCACTTTTATCAGCATCAGGGAGACCGAGCAGGCCTTGCCCTCGTAGCCTCCGTGAGTCCTGCTCGCCTCCCCACCTGACTCCTTGCATGGGGTCTCTGGGGTAAGGCTGCACGCCTTCCATAGAGTCCAGGGGGTGAACTGGGGGTGTGCCCGGAGCCAGGAGAACTGTGAACAGAGACCTTGTGCAGGAGAGACCAGGGGGTCAACCCAGATGCTCTGCAGACCAACACTCCTTGCCCAGACGTGCCCTGGGAGCCCCTTGGCTCTGCTGCCTCCCTCCCTTTCTGCTTCCATGTTCTTGCTGCTCCCTTTCTCTGTGTGGGACATTGCCATGAGGCCGTAGAGCAGAGGGGCCTCCGGGAAGGGGACGGGGTGGGGGTAGGGACCTGGGATCCGGTGGACTCCCAGCTCTGCTGTGTCCCACTGTGGGACCCGGGGCAAGTGCCTTCCCCGCCGCGGGCCAGGTTCCCCCTCCCTCACAAGGTGTGTAAGGTCCTGACGAGATGGCACGCCAACCCTCCACGTCATTGTGAATGAAGCAGGCGGGGTCTGCGATGGGAAGGCCTGCCAGCTCTGAGGCCTGTGCCAGTCCTGGGGCCCGCCCCTGCCCGGCCCCTGGCCACCTCTGGGCCTCAGATTCCTCCTCTACCCAGGGCAGAGCTCTGAGCACAGGCCACCCCAGAGAGCGGCAAGCCTCTCGCTGCTGGTTTTTGCTGACTCTCGCCCTTGGCTTTCTCAGTGTCCAGCTCACTGATTTTGTTTCCTTCTTGGCCACCGCCTCCCCACCCGCATCAGATGTTTTCTGACTCACTGGTATGCACCCCCTCCAACCCCATACCTCCGTCAAACCACATCCCTCTTTCATTTACTGTTTGGATTTTCCCAACTGGTTGCTGCAGAGGACCTGCCGCCCTCTGGCTTTCCTCCTCACCACTCGCCTGGTGCCCTCTCCTCCAACCCCAAGAAAAATCCCCAAGATTGCCTCTCCCCACCCCCTTCAAGGGACCCACCATGTGTCCCCTTGGCTAAAGCCCCAAAGCCAAGAGCCACGCAGGGTCTCCTTGGAGCCGGGTCACCCTGTTCTCACTGCCTGCCCCTCGCCCCTCAGGAGAAAAGGGCCCACGGACAGCGGGTGGCGATGGCCAAAGCCAGGGAGAGAGACAGAAGCACTGGACAGTTTCTCCGAGGTGCCCCCCCCTGCCGCCGAAGCCCTAGCCTGAGCCGAGCGCCACAGTGGTTCTCAGCGCAGGGGGGACGGGCTCCTTGCGCAGGGCTGGGGTTGAGGGGGCCTTCACTGAATCCCTCTAGCACCCGCGCGGCGGCAGCAGCTGGCATTTCCTAAGAAGCAGCTTCTAGTACTGACCCGGCTGCTGTTCCCAGGGCCCCGACCTGGATTCACTGCCTACTCCCGCCAGCACAGGAGCGACCCCCCTTGACAGATGACACCGGAGCCAAAGAGAGGGGAAGGCCTGCTCCAAGTCCCCCGCTGGCAGGTGCCAGACTCAGGACCCAGGCAGGCTGGCCCAGAGCTCGTGCCACCGACCACGAGCTGCTGCCTGCGAGTCCCCTGCTGTGCCCGTTTCACTGAGCTCAGAGCGGCCATGTGGCGGGGGCAAGCGAGGGCCCTCCAGCGCACAGGGACGGCCGACACAGAGAAGGACTCAGAGGCTGTCGCAGGGCACACGCAGCCCCAAGGCCAGAGGCCGCCTCTCCCCCTGCTCTGAGAATGAAAGAGGCAGAGAGGGCAGAGGAGAGGGCAGACACAGGGGCCCTGCGATTAGATCAGGGGGACCAAGGGCTCGGGGCAGGCCAGACTGATTTGCTTCCTCCCGACCCCTTCCCCCTCCGCCGCGCCCCCTCCGGCCTCAACTAGACTCTGAGCATCTGACCCGCCGCCCAGGAAAGGAGTTTCGTTTCCCACAGCTCGATTTCCCAAAAGGGAGGGGAGGGCGGGGCTCGGCTCGGTTTAAGGACCGAGAGGGGGGACTCGGCAGACAGGCGGAGGGGACAGAGGAGAGAGGAGGTGCTGCTGCGTGCGGAGGCCCAGGTAGCGAGGAGGCTGCAGAGAGACTGGGCCCCACGGAAATAGACGGAGAGACAGGGCTGAGCAGGGCAGATAAGGGAGAAACAGGGAGACCCAGAGGAGGTGAGAGAAAGAGGGGACAGAGAAGAGAGACAGGAGAGGAGGGGAGACAGGCGAGCAGAGACCAGGAGCCGGCTAGCCCGGGATCAGGGGACACACACGTCTAGAGAGACCGGAGCCATAGTGGGGAGGGCTGAGGTGGGCGCGGGGCAGCCCACAGCGGGCCAGGCTGGGGGGGACACAGGCTCCTGTCACAGTGGCCCTGCTTCCCCTCCAACCCAGACACGTCTCCCCCAGAGAGACATGCACTCCTTGGGTAAGTAAGCAGGGGAGGGGGCAGAACCCGCTTTTCTCTCCCCACATACCCGCTGACCTGCCCGCTGACCCTGTCCTTCTTCCCCCCAGCCT